>NC_053390.1:698261984-698885390 GCF_905171765.1 Bufo bufo | reverse complement strand
GTAGGGTCTAATTTTTTGCGGGATGAGATGATGTTTGATTGGTATTATTTTGGGGTGTGTATGACTTTTTGATCAATTGGTATTACACTTTTTGTGATGTAAGGTGACAAAAATGGCTTTTCTAAAACAGTTTTTATTTTTAATGGTGTTCACCTGAGGGTTTAGGTCATGTGATATTTTTATAGAGCAGGTCATTACAGACGTAGTAATACCTAATATGTATACTTTTTTATTTATTTAAGTTTTACACATTAATATCATTTTGAAACAAAAACAAACAAACATGTTTTAGTGTCTCCATAGTCTGAGAGCCATAGTTTTTTTTATTTTTTGGGCAATTGTCCTAGGTAGGGTATCATTTTTGCGGGATGAGATGACAGTTTGGCACTATTTTAGGGTACATACAGTTGCAAGAAAAAGTATGTGAACCCTTTGGAATTATATGGATTTCTGCACAAATTGGTCATAAAATGTGATCTGATCTTTATCTAAGTCACAACAATAGACAATCACAGTCTGCTTAAACTAATAACACACAAAGAATTAAATGTTACCATGTTTTTATTGAACACACCATGTAAACATTCACAGTGTAGGTGGAAAAAGTATGTGAATCCCTAGACTAATGACATCTCCAAAAGCTAATTGGAGTGAGGTGTCAGCCAACTGGAGTCCAATCAATGAGATGAGATTGGAGGTGTTGGTTACAGCTACCCTGCCCTATAAAAAACACACACACCAGTTCTGGGTTTGCTTTTCACAAGAAGCATTGCCTGATGTGAATGATGCCTCGCACAAAAGAGCTCTCAGAAGACCTACGATTTAGAATTGTTGACTTGCATAAAGCTGGAAAGGGTTATAAAAGTATCTCCAAAAGCCTTGCTGTTCATCAATCCACGGTAAGACAAATTGTCCATAAATGGAGAAAGTTCAGCACTGCTGCTACTCTCCCTAGGAGTGGCCGTCCTGTAAAGATGACTGCAAGAGCACAGCGCAGACTGCTCAATGAGGTGAAGAAGAATCCTAGAGTGTCAGCTAAAGACTTACAAAAGTCTCTGACATATGCTAACATCCCTGTTAGCAAATCTACGATACGTAAAACACTAAACAAAAATGGATTTCATGGGAGGATACCATAGAGGAAGCCACTGCTGTCCAAAAAAAACATTGCTGCACGTTTACAGTTTGCACAAGAGCACCTGGATGTTCCACAGCAGTACTGGCAAAATATTCTGTGGACAGATGAAACCAAAGTTGAGTTGTTTGGAAGAAACACACATAGTGTTGTGTGTTTCTTCCAAACAACTCAACTTTGGTTTCAAAAAGAGGCACAGCACACCAACATCAAAACCTCATCCCAAATGTGAAGTATGGTGGTGGGGGCATCATGGTTTGGGGCTGCTTCGCTGCGTCAGGGCCTGGACGGATTGCTATCATCGAAGGAAAAATGAATTCCCAAGTTTATCAAGACATTTTGCAGGAGAACTTAAAGCCATCTGTCCACCAGCTGAAGCTCAACAGAATATGGGTGTTGCAACAGGACAACGACCCAAAGCATAGAAGTAAATCAACAACAGACTGGCTTAAACAGAAGAAAATATGCCTTCTGGAGTGGCCCAGTCAGAGTCCTGACCTCAGCCCAATTGAGATGCTGTGGCATGACCTCAAGAAAGCGATTCACACCAGACATCCCAAGAATATTGCTGAACTGAAACAGTTCTGTAAAGAGGAATGGTCAAGAATTACTCCTGACTGTTGTGCACGTCTGATCTGCAACTACAGGAAACATTTGGTTGAAGTTATTGCTGCCAAAGGAGGTTCAACCAGTTATTAAATCCAAGGGTTCACATACTTTTTCCACCTGCACTGTGAATGTTTACATGGTGTGTTCAATAAAAACATGTTAACATTTAATTCTTTGTGTGTTATTAGTTTAAGCAGACTGTGATTGTCTATTGTTGTGACTTACATGAAGATCAGATCACATTTTATGACCAATTTGTGCAGAAATCCATATCATTCCAAAGGGTTCACATACTTTTTCTTGCAACTGTATGACTTTTTGTTTGCTTGCTATTACACTTTTTGTGATATAAGGTGACAAAAAATGGCTTTTTTGGCACCGTTTTTATTTTATCTTTTTTACAGTGTTCACCTGAGGGGTTAGGTTATGTTGTATTTTTATAGAGCAGGTTGTTATGGATGTGGCGATACCTAATATGTCAACTTTTTTTGTTTTTTACATTTAACACAATAAAAGCATTTTTGAAACAAAAAAAAATCATGTTTTAATGTCTCCATAGTCTGAGAGCCATAGTTTATTTTAACTTTTTGGGCGATTGTCTTAGGTAGGGGCTCATTTTTTGTGGGATGAGGTGACAGTTAGATTGGTACAATTTTGGGGGTATATGCCTTTTTGATCGCTTGGTGTTGCACTTTTAGTGATATAAGGTGACAATTTTTTTTTTTTTAGCACAGTTTTTATTTTTAGTCGATACGGACGTGGCGATACCTAATGTCTACTTTTCTATTTTTTACAATTTTTTTTTTACTTTATTTTGGGAAAAGGACGCTTTTTTTACTTCAAACTTTAAATTTTTTTGTAAAACTTTTTTTTTCACTTCATTTTTTGTCCCACTTTGGGACTTCAACTTTTGGGGGTCTGATCCCGTTTACAATGCATCACAATACTTCTATATTGTCAAGCATTGTCTATAAGTGTATTACACAGTGTAATACACTTACAGCCTGCTTCCTGTGAGATCCAGGGAGCTGGATCACACAGGCTGTGACGGAAGGCAGCCACAATGCCTAAGTAAGGCATCGGGCTGCCTTCTCTGCCATCGGGTGCCCATCACAGCAGCACGGGGACCCGATGGCTACTCCGGACCTGACAGGATTCTGCACGGTCAGCGCTGACCGCGGCAGTGTGAGGGTTAATGCACCAGCATCGGCGCATACAGCAGGGGTCCGGCTGTCACTAATCGGGCAGGCACAGCTCCTGCACCCACCTGATCAGCGCACTGTACATGTATGGCGCTGGTCCTTAAGTCATGTCCACCAGCGCTGTACATGTACGGCACGGGTCCTTATGAGGTTAATCCTGGATATGCATTTTGCAATAAAATATTGTTAGGTTGTCCATTGCTAAAGCTCGCTGTCATGTATAAGTTTGAGGTAAATTAAGAAGAGTTGGTTTTAAAAATATCACTTATCTCATGAAAGTCCTGTAATTCCACCACTGTAGCTGTTGTCCTCAACTAAGCTGGTTTCCACCGGACTGGAGGTGATCATGTGCAGCACTCATTGACTCCTGTGCTCACTTAAATGAAAATAGCATGTTATCACTTTTCCTGTGGAACTAGAAATTGCAGTACTTTCATAAGGTGAGTGACTTTTATTACATTTTTTAAACCCATATCTCTAATTTATCTTCATTTTTGAATGGGTAACACCTTAAATAGACTGTGCTGCATTTACGGAAGCAAGGGTGTTATATTCCGCAAAGTTTTCTTTTCTTTTTTTATTATTATGATTGTGTACAGTTTGTGAATATGTGTATGGGTGTAAATTTGGTATATTTTTAGGAGAAATTATGAACCTGTTATGTTAGCTTCTATTGCAAAAAAAAGTTTTGTTAAACATTTGAACTTCCTAATAGAATTGAAATATAACAGCTGTTCAGTTATGTGACCTTTCTCCTTGTACACAAAGTCTGACATCCACTTACTGTATATTATCTGTATTTTATCATCTTTGTGCCATTGAATATTAGATGTGCAATGGTGCATGGCATTTTCCTCCTATTGTACATTTTCCATGACTCACTTGGAATTTCTAATCATTGTCTGGATGTGTTAAGGCTATTTATTCTCTCACTGATGATAACTGATATTGCTTTGCACTGTTACTACAGTGCAGATGTATTTTTGGACATGCACGGATGAGGCACATACTGTAAGATGATATAAAAGTGAATTACATCCAGATAATTATCAAAAAAGGTTTGCGGTAACATAGGCATTTACAAATGTAAAACTTTTCAACATTTATACATTGTTAACATTTTTCTGTATTGTAGATTATGTAGATTATAGAATGTTATATGGATACAGTAAGTATAAATAAATGAAACTGTGTACGTGACTTGCATATGAAGTTGAAAGATGGTTAATAGGGATGAGCGAACTTCACATTTTAAAGTTCGAGTTTGGTTTGGGGTATATGCTGAATTGCGTTATGGATTCCGTTACCGCGGACCATAATGCAATGCCATGACCGAATTCATAACGGAATGCCTTTAGAGGCATTGTGTTTTTTATTCCCTCATAATAGAAGTTTATAGCCAGCATAACGGAGCCGTCCGGATTTCGTTATGCTGGAGTCCTCTCCTGCATAATGGAAACTGAATCCATAACGCAATTCAGCATATACCCCAACCCGAACACGAACTCGAAATTCAAAATATGAAGTTCTTTCATCCCTAATGGTCAAGCTAAGATTGATTGGAGACTACTATGTATAGGATTATAAAACATACAGCAGAGTAGGCCATGGGGAGTCAATTACAAACAGATTTACGCCACTTTTTGGTGTATATCTATCTCAGATTGTGGTGCAAAGGTTATTTGTGCCATAATCTCTGACTTTTCCCCACTCACGCTAGGTCTAAAAATGGGGGTTGTGGCATGGGTGGAGAAGGGGGCAGGCCGGCCTTATTTATCTTTTTCTACACCTGTTTTATGTGTAGAAAATGGTAAAAATTTATGCCAGCAAGGGAGCTGATGTCGATTTTGACAGGCGGTGGATACGCAAAAGTTATGTAGAGGCTAGTGCCTCTACATAAATTTGTTTCATCCACCACCAGCTAAAGGGGTATTAAGACGGGCGTCTAAAATGCCGGTCTTAATAAATAACCCCCAATATGTATATTGAAAAAAGCTAAAATCCACAATGTTGGCTAGAAGAAATTATTTTTCTGGACAACAAGTTGGAGAATGTGGGCATATTTTTGGGGTGCATGTGGTCAGATTGTTGGGTCATGTGAATAAATATTTGGTGTAAGCTAAGCTAACAAATAGGATTAGACAGTCTAAATATGTGCTAGATTTATCACCCAGCATCAGCAACTACAATAATTCTAGTACATTAATAGACTGTCTAAGGGGGTAATGTATCAAAATGCAAATGTTTGGCTTTTTTTTTTGAGTGTCTGGTTCAAGGCCAGTTTTTTTACAGCAAATTTACAAAATGTCGAGTCACATTTGTTAAATTTATTGCACAGAATATCTATGGATTTTTCAGTCTGAAGTTTAATCATATTTATTACAAATGTTCCATCAGTTTGTTTGCCACCAGCGGGCTGGAGTCACTGTGTCACTGTGACTTTTGGTGTGTCTTTTTTTTTAAACAAGGTCACAATGGGAAATGGAGGGAGGATCTGGGCTAAGCTAAAGTAGCGGGATAAGTGATCTAGCTGCCTGGACAAGCCATGTGGGCAGATCATATGGTTTAGCGGACCAACCTTTAGAGGGCAACCACAAGAGAACTGATGTTGCAGAGAGCTGAAGGGAGGAATTGCATATCTTGTTGATCACTTTCTCGAATTGAGTCCAGTAGCTGGTAATTAACAGGCAAGACCAGAATATGTGGCCAAGCGTGCCTTTACCCTGAAAACATCGCCAACAGACATTCGAGTCTGATAAGCCCATTCTATGAAGTTTATTAGGGTCTTTGTACCATCTGACCATCGTTTTGTATGAATGTTCTTGAATTTTTACACATCTAGAGAAGCCATGTGATCTTAGATGTATGAGGTCTATATCTGCTGGACTAAAAGATATTCCTAAGTCATCTTCCCACTGGATAATATAATCTGGTTTGTTTATTTTTAATGAACCTATCAGATTTTTATAGATATCAGAGTTTATGTGTTAAGCTAAAGTGGACCAATTATATCTCATGGAAGAACTCAGCAGCTGGGCTAATAGGTCCCACTCCAAGTTTCTAAAACTATGGCACCCCTGGAAGACAGGTAGAGACAAGTAGAAATCCCTAACCATGTCACAGGTTTTTCCATTCTAGTCTACTTCACTTCACCTGATAGATCAACTTACTAACTCATTTATTCTTTTACCTACATATCCATATTTAATGAACAATTAAGTCAGGGAGAGAGCTCTGCTTGCTAGCATCGCTTAATCTCACTACATTTTCGGATAGTATCGAGATGGTGTTGGAGGGATATAAGATATCTATGTCTGATCCTTACGATAAAGTGGTTGCCATGACGGTGGAACTCCCCATTCCCTACTCTAATGATGTGGCTAATCTTCAGTCACATACAACTCTCATCCCGCCTGGATGGGACAAAAGACCTAAAAAGGACTTGCGAACTTAGTGATGTTCGGAGGATGTTCTTAACCTCCACTTGTTTTTTATGATATCTGTGAACTAAAGCTCTTCACCAAAGACAGCTTGATTAAATCTTATTGTGTTTTATCTCACCGTCTTAACTAAGCTCCAGGATAAAATCTAATGTATAGAGTCTGTTCTTAAGTTTTTGCTATACAAAATGCAATTAGAAGTATTTAGGTGAACAAGAAACATGCATGTATGCTCTCTGGGTATCTGCAACTGTGTTCTACAAATGCTGTAATACTTGCTCATATCTTTACACACTTGATGTAATTTGATACACATGTTTATATTGAAAAAACAATAAACAGATATTTGTTAAAAAAAAAAAAAAAAACAAGGTCACAATGATAGATCTATCTGAAAACATAGCCCTAATCTAAAACATATTCCACCCCTAAGCAAATTTAAACTGCTGGGTATGGTCCAAACCACTTCATAAATTTCTTGTAGTTTTTCTTTAACACCTTTAAAATGCAGTGATTTTGCATTTTTAAATGTATTTTTTATTTTTTTTACTCCCTGACTTCCCAGAGCCATAACTGTTTTTTAAAATTTTCCTTTCACATAGCCATATGGGTTAAGTTGTACTTTCTAATAGTACCATTTAATATTGCATGCAATGTAGTGGGAAGCTGGAAAAAAAAAATTGGAATTGGAAATAAAATGCAATTCTGCCATAGTTTTATGAGTTTTGTTTTTATGGTGTTTCCTATGCAGTAAAACTGACCATTAGGGCTAATGCACACAAAGTATTTTCTTTCCGCTTCCATTCAGTTTTTTCTGCGGACCGTATGCAGAACCATTCACTTCAATGGGTCCGCAAAAACAATGGAAGGTGCATTCCGTTTCCGTATTTCCGTTCCACAAAAAAAGTAGAGCATGTTGTATAATTGTCTGCAAATCATGGTCCGAAAGCCCCATTCAAGTCAATGGGTCTGCAAAAAATACAGAACTCACACGGAACACATCTGTACGCCATCTGTATTTTGCAGATCCATACTGTAGAAATGCTATGCCCAGCCCATATTGCTCATGTTTTTGGTGATTAATCAGTTACTGTTTTAGTTTCCGATCCGCAAAAAACGGCTCGCATACGGAAATCATACGAATATGTTTTGTGGAATAATGGAACGGAAGAGGACTTAAATCAGAGAAAACAAAACCTCAGCTACGGAACAACAGATCATTGAAAAACGGACCGCAAAACAAACGGTCGTGTGCATGAGCCCTTACCTTCATTCTCTGGGTCAATACAATTATAACGATACAACATTTGTTTAGTGTTTCTTGCGTTTTAATACTGAAAAAAATAAAAAAGATTAAAAGAAAATGCTAACTTTTTTATATTTGTCCCTTTGGATCATTTTTTGCGGCATGATCTGTACTTTTCAGTTATTATTTTGGGGTGTGTATGACTTTTTAATCACTTTTTATTCAATTTTTTGGGGAAGTTTAAGTGCCAATAAATAGCAAATTGGCCATTTAGATTTTTTGTCATATGGGATAAATATCTTTATATTTTAATAGTACAGGCGCCTTTAGATGCGTCAATGCCTATGATTTTTGTTGTTTTTTTATTTACATTTTAGGAAAAGGGGGGAGATTCAAACTTTAATTTTTTTCTTTAAATTTTTTAAAACATTTTAAAACTTTTTTTAAGTCATCTCAGGTGACTATAACAAGCAATCATTAGATTTTACCCCCTCACAGTAGTATTGCCGTCATTGAGTCATTGTACAACCTTCACAGTAGTTTTGTACAGATGTGTGCGCCCTCACAGTAGTTATGCCCACATTGTGCCCTCTCAGAGTAGTTATGCCCTCTCTATGCCCTTTTCACGGTTGTAATGCCCTCTTTGTGCCCCATTCACAGTAATAATCCCCATTGTGTCTCCTTCTCAGTAATAATCCCTATTGTAGATTAAAAAAGTAGTAGGGCACACCTACATTCAGCTGCACATGGGAGATTTGTATAGACAATATATTTTATTCAGACCAAAATTGCGTATTATAACACATAAAATCGTTATTAAACATATAATTGCATGCTATATAATACTTAATAATACTTATAAAAACAGTAAAACCAATATCTAGGTAGGCTAAAAGCTGAAAGATAAAATTATATGTGAGATCCTAGAGAAATAAAATCCTAATGAAATCCTCGATTTAACTGTCACTTCCTATAGCTCTGTATACCCATATAGCATTGTTCATCCAGCGAGTTTACTCTCCAAGCTGTTTATCACAGTCCGCGGTATTTAGAGTTTAAGGGCAAAAGTCATAAACTAACTTCAGTATAATCAGATAGAATCCTTTGATGTAGTCACTTGTATTTCTTTTAATTAAATCATTGGTGTCTCAAATACCTCTGTCCGCATATACACTAACTCGGCATTAGATTTACTCACAGTTCTGTAGAGTTATGCCGGTCGTGCTGCGACTATTGTGGCGTCCCACGTGTAGTGCACTTAGTTGCAGGCAGAGGTGTAGCTTCCAGGGGGGAGATTCAGGGATCTTCGGTAATCACTTGCAGGAGTGCCGTCTTAGTGGTTTATGTGATGTAGTTCCTTCACAGATGCTTTCATCAAGCGGCAGGTCCGGTTTCACTACGGCTATCGATTTTCGATTTTTCCTTCCAAATTTTCGATACCAATCCCTCTCCTTATAGTCGACTTGAAGTGCTTCAATATCCCAGTTGTATGCTTAATTTCATGGGGTTGTCCTTCACCATACGCGTTTCGGAGTTAACCAA
Organism: Bufo bufo; assembly: GCF_905171765.1. Classification (NCBI taxonomy): domain Eukaryota; kingdom Metazoa; phylum Chordata; class Amphibia; order Anura; family Bufonidae; genus Bufo; species Bufo bufo. Next base: position 698,876,216 of record NC_053390.1, on the reverse strand, counting down.
GACTCCTTCCTTTCTATTGCGCACCAGTAATAAAAATAAAAAAACAACTTCCTTTCAGATCAGACCCCATATAAAACCCTAAATGAGATCCACCAATCTCAGACCAAACCCCATTTAGACCTCTATGTCAGACCCCATATAAGACCCAAGTTTTAGACCTCTGATCAAACCCCCATTAGACTTCCATGTAATTCCCCAACCCAATATCAGACCTCAGATGAGATCCCATTTGACCTTCAAACCCACATATCAGACCTCATACCAGACCCCCATATCAGACCTCCACACCCCATTAGACCTCCAGACTCCCACTAGACCTCCAGACCCCCATTACACCCCCAACCCCCTTATCTGACACCCAATCAGATCTCCAGACTCCCCTGTCAGACTTCCAGACTCCCCAGTCAGACCCCCATTAGACCTCTAGACCCTACAGTCAGACCTCCAGACCCCCAATCAGATCCCCATTAGACCTATAGACCTCCATCAGACCTACAGACCCCCAATCAGACCCCCATTAGACCTCCAGACCACCAATCAGACCCTCATTAAACCTCAAGATCCCCAAGCAGACCCCCCAGTCAGACCTCCAGACCGCCAGTCAGACCTCCTGACCCCCCCAGTCAGACCTTCTGACCCCCACAGTCAGACCTCTAGACTTTCTATAGACCAGTCCAGACCCCCATTAGACCTCTTTAGACCCACCATTAGATCTCTATATCAGACCTCAAATCAGACTGTAAAATAATAAAGTAACTTACCTCTCCTGTCACCACTCTCCCTGTCCTGGCTGTCTCCTCTTCTCAGGGCCCGCGCTGCAGTCACCTGACCTCCTGCAGCATCAGGTCAGAGTGCGCTTCCATTATGGAATATCTCACTAGTATTCCCTATATAAGATGCACTGCATCTTATAAAAGAAAAAGCAATAAGCGCTTCCATCTGTATTGATGGAAGCGCTCATTGTTTCTGTTCTGGCACCCCTCTGAGAGCCGGCACCCGGGGCAGACTGCCCGCCCCCCGTCCATGACACTAGCATACACTAAATACAAGTGTCATGCCATCTGTCTATATTTGAATGACATTTTGATGAATGCCTAACTGATGAAAGACATTTTGATGAATGACATTTTGATGAATGCCTAAGTTTGTTGCAGCCCTGAATATCAATCAATTAGGGCTATTCTTCACGTCCGATATCAATTCCAAGCATATTTCCTTTTTGGATCTCACCATTTCACTGGATGCATCTGGTCACATCATTACCAATGTGTTCAGGAAACCCACGGCCACCAGCAACTTGCTAAAATGGGAGAGCGGTCATCCTTTGGCCCTGAAAAGAGGGATCCCGAAGGGAAATATTTAAGGGTGAGGAGGAATTGTTCTCAACTAGGTGACTTTAAGGTGGCTGCGAAAGATCTCCAACAGAGATTCTGGCGTCGTGGCTATCCACAGCGATGTCTGAGACAGGCGTATCAACATTCACTCAGCGCTAATAGGGATCTTCTGCTGTCCCCTAGAAACAGGAAGGTTGGTGACAACACTGTCATAATTATTGGAACCTACGACAGTGCCCATGAGGCTGTACGTCAAGTCCTCCTTGATCATTGGGATATACTTAAATCTGATCCAGACATTGGTAATATGATTCCATTCAGACCATCCATTACCTATCGGCCTAGCAACAATTTACGAGACATGTTGACACATAGTCTATATCAAAGTCCAAAACCACAGTCCTGGTTGCAGAGTTCCCTTACAGGGACGTTCCCCTGTGGATCTTGCAAGTTCTGTGGATTTATAGACAAGACCAAGAGCTTTGCCAACAGCACATCAGACAAGACCTATTTTATTAGGCCATTTTTAAACTACAAGTCAGTTGGTGTTATTTATCTGATGACATGTGTTTGTGGCATCAAATACATATGTTGGCAAAACTATTAGGTAACTCAGACGGCGTATAGTGGAGCACGTTATGGACATTACGAACTTGAAAGACACCACTATTGCATGTCATGTGTCTGACTGTCATAGTGGCAGAGTGTCATCTGTTAAGTTTCAGGCGATTGATTCTGTGAAAATGTCATCAAGGGGCAGTGACTGTGACCGCATCCTCCTGCAGAAAGAGGCGCAATAGATTTTTTCTTTGAACACCATCAAACCATCTGGCCTCAATGATGCCATTTCTTTTGTGCCATTCATATGAATATGTATTTGGCCTCATATACGCCTACTGTGTTTATGATTATTAAGTGTTATCATCCTCTGACACTCATTGGCTCCCTATAGTGGTGTTTTGTCTTTGTGATGTGTCAACACTCGTTCTCTCTTTTTCTTATCTGTTTGCTTTATCCCATTCCATTTAGAACATTTTAGGTATTGATACTCCGATGGCATGTTCATACAGAGCCGCCGTGAAGTTCCCTTTTGATTGCGGCGCATAGCGCTTTCCCCCAGGACTGACGTAGCTCCGCCCACTGGTCAGCCATTGGTTGATTCCTTACCGAGCCTTCTGGCCGGATTGTCTGTCACGCGGGGAGGGGGGGTGTCCGGCGGGGCGGGGTTTCACCCTTTTAATTTCAGCGTTTTGTGAGCCGCTTCACGGCCATTACAGCGCCGATTTGTTGCCAAATGCTACCCCTCAATCTAGAGGTGGACGGCTTAGGCAGGGCTGTAGGTTCCAGTGATTACGCCGTGCCTCACACTAGAGGAATTCGGTCACAGGCAGGTCACCCTACCTCTGTCCTCTTGTTGCAGCCTCTAGTGAACATCTACATCAGAGGCTGTGGGCTCCAGTTTATGGTGCTTGTTGCTCCTGATGAAGTGCATGGAAATGCGTTAAGCATAGACCACATAGGACTGTGTCAGATGAATCGGTGCTTTTGACATACCTGTCAAATTCAGCGGCTCTCATTCTGTCTCAGACCTGCACCTGTATTGTGTCAGTGCAGTGGATGTTATGCGCGCTAACATCCACTGTTAATTAAGGTGATATCTGGTGCTACATATGGTACCAGGTATTCATTTGTACAGTACCTCAACCAGGTTCACACCCAGGACCTTGTGGTGATATGCCCCCCATAGTTGGTGGGTTTTAGTTTGTGGGACACACTGATCATTCTGCTCAAATACATTTCCACCTTCACCAGTGGTGTTATTAGGATGGTTGGTCCCACAAATTAGTGATGTTTCAATTAGCAATTAGTGTGGGTAGACACCCTTATATTTTATCTAAATATCATAATAAAGTTTTTGTTATTTTGTTTTAGCGTCCTTTCCTTATATATATTTATCGAATGCCTAACTAAGGAGCATAAAAAGAAATGTAATGGGTCATGGATGTCTGCAAACAAATATGTTAATGAGCATCAGAAAAACAGATAAATAAGTAGATAAGGTTGCCCACACCTTCAATAGCTTTCAACCGTACATTCGTTAAGCTCTTGGAATACGAAAGGATTGGGTGTTGAAATTCAGCAATAGCAATCCTTCTCTCTCAAGACATCATCTATTGTTGGAGAGTCAGGACTCCCCATACTCATTAGTTTGTCAGCTAAAAACAGGAGGGCTAGCCAACTATGCTCTAAAGTATATGGATGCCTTTATGTAAGATACAATTACTTTAAATTGCACATTGGAAAGATTAAGAAATATAACTTCATTTGAGCAAAGGATCAACTACTATAGATAAGAACACTACAACAGCATATTTCTCGAGGGATAATGGATATCATTAGCAGCAACGCTTCTCTTATGAAACTTGGATAGGTTGTGATTTTTTGTTACAGCTTTGCTTATATTATATTATGTTACACATTAATATTTATAAATATTTCAAGTCATGTTAATTTTTTATATAAGATGATTTATAGAATATCACTCTGCCCTGAGCGAGGGCATTGGCAGACTGTTTTGAGAAGTGCATGGATAAAGATTCTTTTATAAAGAAGTTTCTTGCATAAGATTGCATTTAGAATGAATCATTTTGAAACCAAACTACCTCATAAGTAAGTAAATTACCCAAACCTTGCATATAGTACATTAGCAGTTTAAATAAAACATAAAGAGAGGCTTATATTGATCCATTTGCTGCATATTAAAACTTAGTTCCCTTTTAATGTTTAGAAAGTGATGCTATACTATAATTTACCTTTCAGAAACCAAACAAATAAAAGCAATTTTATGCTAATGTGAAGTATTACTCTTATTTTGTTACAGTAGAAATATGCTTTCTGGTTTACAGAAAGGGAATTCTAATTTTATATTCCATCTTAAAAGCAGAGTTGTGTATGTAAGCTCCATGGTTCTACCGAAATTGCATAAAATCAATTAGGAGTTTAAGATATCAAGGTAACAATATTTCATTGTATTATCATTAATCTCTGTTTCTATCTTGTTTAGACAGAAAGGAGGTACAATTCTATTATTTATTGTTCACTTGTCTCTTTGTAGAGATGGATGCTTTGAATTTGTATGCAGCTTTTTATTTCCATTTAACACGTACAAAGGCTACAGACGCCCAAGAACTTCCAGTTTAATCCACAAAAGTTCTGTCAATTTTTATCTGCATTTTTATGAATCCACTTGAAACCCGGGCTACATTATTATTAGGAAATCACATACTCTGTAGAGTACATCAACAAAGATACTCCTCATCATGCTAATTCTTTCTAGTCTTGTTCTTTAACCCCTTCAGGTTTTTTTTTTCACCTTATGAACCAGGCCATTTTTAGCAAATCTTTAAAACACTTTTACTTATCCAGGTCATTCTGAGAGTGTTTTCTAGTCACATATTGTACTTCATGACAGTGGTAAATTTGAGTCAAAATATTTCATTTTTATTTATTAAAAAAAATACCACATTTTCAAAGAAAATTTAGAAATTTTCAAATTTCTATTTCTCTACTTTTAAAATAGGTAGTAATAACTCCAAAAATAGTTATTAATTTAAATTCCCCATATGTCCACTGTACATTGTACAATTTACTACTGAGGAGGGAACATTGTTCTGAAACTTGTCTAGTGTGTATGCAACCCAGCTCTCTGAAAGTTTTTTTCTGTTGGCTGCTGCTGAGAAATTACGCTGGCATTCTCTGTTTCGCACCTGTGTGTATTGAATCTAGAGCACTGCCAAACAATATCAAGACGGACTAGGGTATCTAGTATACCAATTTAACTCTGCTACATCTACTGAAGTTTTGTATACCAACAGAACGTCTTACATCACTGCGGCTGTCAGTGTGCCGCACCAATCTGGATTGCCGTATCCCCTCCCTTGGCTAGTCACGTGGGACGCCACGGTGACTCACAGTTTGTTCATCTGGAAGCGAGGCAGGAAGAAGCCCTGTTTGAGCGCATAACTTCGATCGTCTGAAAACTTCAGCGATCGAACATGGATACAAACCTTTGAACCTTTGAACCAGGAAGGTTCCAACAACCAGTAACTTTACTTTTAGGCTACATGACACTAATAGAGTCAGCCTGATCCAACCAACTGGCTAAATGTTACACATACCAGAGTAATCATTGTCATATAAGACAATTTTTTTGAGAGCAAAGTGGTCATTTTAATTGGAGTACTCCAGGTTTATTTTGATATATGCGTGAGCTCCGCATTTTTGTATTTTAATAAGGAATATGGTTATGCATCAAAGTGGTTTTAAAGAGGACCTTTCATTGCTCCAAACATTGTAAGATAACTATCAGGCTGTGTAGAGCGGCGCCCCAGGATCTCACTGCACTTGCTCTTGTTCCGCTGCTCCATTCTCCCGCTATGTCCTCCGGTATTTTCACTGATGTGGTTATACTGGGAGGAGTCTGCCCTCTTTCTCCCTGGGCGTTCCTTCTCCCAGGCTGTAGCGCTGTCCAATTGCAGCACAGAGCTCCCAGCCTGGAAGTTTTTATTTCTCCCAGGCTGAGAGCTCTGCGAAAATACTGGGAGACATAGCGGGAGAACGGAGCGGTGCCCCGGAATAATAGTAAGTGGAGTGAGGTGCTGCTCTACACAGCCTGATAGTTATCTTACAATGTTTGGACTGATGAAAGTTCCCCTTTAAATGCATTATTTTATTTGTTTAATAAATGTACATGGATGCAAAGATACAGTGAGCTTGCCTAATTGAGTATTTGATTTAATCTTTTGTTCAGCTGGTATCTGACAGGCTGGGCTCCAGTGGAATGCTGGTGTAGCTTCTCTGGAAGTCTATTTTTAATTCCTACCATATCTCTTATCCTTTTACAAAGGCAGGAGGAATTTAAATATCTCCAAAGGAGTTCCACTAGTATCGATCAAAACACACCTCCTATCACATGACCCAGTATCTAATCCCGGGCACTTCACGCTTCTTATCAAGTGACCCGTCATATGATCCCGGTTTCATCAAAGCTCATATCCAATCCTTGCTGGGACCCACCCCTTACTGCCACAGGTCCTATCTCCTTCATCCTACAGGTAAATACTGAATGGGGATTCAAGAGGAAGAAACCGCTAAACTAGACATGGCTTCAAATCACACTCTATATTCAGTTCATGCAGTTGGAGTGTCTCCAATTTGTACATCCACTTCACCTCCCTTTTGTTTATTTTAACATTATAATCTTTCCCCCGGCAGTGGGTTTTCACCAATTCCACACCAATAAATCGCAAACCCTGTGGGTTTCTATAGCTTTTTAAAAGAGGCTTGGTGCGGGAGATGGAAAGAATAGATACCAAACCTAAATATTATAACCTAAGAAAAGAAGAAAAATTGGCACTGAAAAACCTGGAAAATAACAAGAAAATTGTGATAAAGCCGGCAGATAAGGGGGGAGGAGTAGTCATAATGGATGCAGAAAAATATAAAAAGGAGATGCAAAGGCTCCTCTCCAAAGAAAATACATATCGGAAATTAAAAACAAATCCAGAGTTCGATTGTAAAAAGAAAATGAATAAACTACTCCAAGATGGATATGATAGGGGTATCTTAAATAAAAAGGAACTGGACTACTTGCAAATTAGGCACCCAGTTACACCTGTGATTCACCACCTGCCCAAAATCCACAAGAATTTAATTGACCCACCAGGGAGACCTATCGTTTCAGGAATTAATTATGTCACTAGTAGGCTCTCAGAGTATGTAGATTATTTTCTACAGAGTCTTGTGGTGCAGGTTCCATCATATCTCAAGTACTCTGGTAGTGTGATCCAGTTAGTGGACAGTATGGGTCCAATTAGTGAGGACATCTTATTGGCTAGCATCGATGTCACCTCACTCTACACTGTTATCCCCAAACATTTGGGGCTTAAGGGAGTGGAGGAGGCTCTAAACCAGAACCCTGATATGAGTCCTGTGCAGAAGGGTTTTATTGTGGAGTAGGCAATGGGCCCCTAAGCAAAGGGAGGGGGGAGTGTACTTATTTAAAATATAGCTTTTAATAAGTTATACGATAAGCAGAGTAAAAAGGACTCACTAAACGAAAAACATACAAACATAGATAGGACCAATTAGTACCAGGCTGGTACAAATGAAAAATTCTGCTCCGTCTGTGAGGACGCGAGCAGTCTTACCAGACCCTTTGTAGTAAGTGGGTACGGTTCCTTGGTAACCGGAGGCAGGAAAACCTGGGAGTATGCCGGGCGGAGGACGGATGCTTCAGCTGTGCAGTCAGGTAGATCAGACAGTGTAGTCAGGTAGATCAGACAATAGGAGGAGTCCTATATATCCCTATCAAGGTGAGAGGGGCTATTATGCTGCTACCTGTCTATACAGAGCACTCGCCTTGAAAAAGGCGACCCCGTCCGGTAGCCTGTCCCTATGGTGGACCTGTACCCTAGAACTACAGAAGGTTTTGTTCAGTGATGAATGGATGATGATACTTCCAGTGGTCACCCCATTGTGGAGTGTATTTATTTTTGCCTCTGCCATAATTATTTTATTTTTGAGGACATCTATTATCTCCAGTGTACCGGGACGGCGATAAGGGCGAAATTCGCCCCGAGTTTCGCCAAACTCTTTATGGCATCCTGTTAGAGAGATAACATCTGCCCAGTACTAAATAAAAAAATAAAGAGAGGGGAACTGTTATTATAGTGACGGTACATCGATGATTGCCTGCTAGTTTGGAGAGGGGAGAGGCAAGGCCTGGAGGAGTTTATTGCCAGGCTTAGGATCAATGAATGGAATATGAATTTCACTAGCCATATCAGTGCCACCTCGATAGTGTGACAGTCACGTACACTACACACAGGGGGGAGGATAGTCACCACTGCGTTCCACCCTCACCCCTGGCCCTGCCTACTTGCCTCGCAAGTCCTAATGACAGGGGACAACTAGACGGCAGTCCCTAACTTAGGATACGTGCGGAGAAGACAGACAAGACAAATAACGGAATGTGATCGGACCGGGTCAATACCTAGAGAGCTACGCAGTACTATGGAATGAGCAGAGAATAGTCAGGAAAAGTCGAGGTCAAATACCAGGAGAGAAACGACATACAACAGGAGTCCGCAAAGAATCATCAGGTGGAAGCCGGGGTCAGGATACCAGGAGAGATGCGCAGTACAGGAGGAGCAGGCAAAGGATCGTCAGGGAACAGGATCAGGTGAGTATTCAGTAGTCCAAAAAATAGCCAGGAACCTAGAATTAACAGGCAACCTGTGGCCAGCAGGCTGCCTGTATTTATAGTGGGGTCTGAGGGTCATGTGACGTGGCCAGCGTCACATGACCGACAGACAGACAAGTCGAGCACCGAGTGATCAGCTCGGCGCTCAAGGCAGAACTAGGAGCAGGGAGCCTCATTACCCCCCCCCCCTTTTACGAGGGGCTACCGGACCCAAGACTTCAGGTGGTGGCCTTTCAGGGTGTTCTAAATGAAATTTTCGAACAAGTCTAGGAGCATGAACCTCCCTGGCGGGTACCCAAGATCTCTCTTTGGGTCCATACCCCTTCCAGTGAATCAGGTGCTGTAAGGAATTACGCACTCTCCTGACATCCACTATCTTAGACACCACATACTCGACAGCATCACTAACAAGAACCGGCGGAGGCGAGGCTTTCAACGGTACAACGGGTTCAAAATACTTTTTAAGTAGAGATTTATGAAATACATTATGAATGTGGAACGACTAGGGCAGCTCCAACTTAAACGATACCGGATTAATCACCTCCGTGATCTTATACGGTCCAATAAAACGAGGAGCTAATTTTCTAGAAGCTACCTTGAGAGATAGATTCTTGGAGGACAACCATACTTTATCCCCAACCTGAAAGTTCACCCCCTTGGAACGTCTCCTATCGGCCTTGAGTTTTTGAGAACTTTGAGCCTTTACTAGGTACAATTGAACCCGGGCCCAAACTGTGCACAGTTCGGAGGAGAGTTTATCCGCTTCAGGGTTAGAGGAGGAGACGGACGACCCAGAATGAAACCGGGGATGAAAACTATGGTTACAAAAGAAAGGGGAGGCCCAAGCAGAAGAATTAACACGGTTATTCAAAGCAAATTCAGCCAACGGAAGGTATTTAACCCATAATTGCTGGTCATCAGCAATATGACCTCGGGAATTGTTCCACAGACTGATTAAGGCGTTCAGTCTGCCCATTACTCTCAGGGTGGTAGGCGGAAGAAAAAGACAACGAAATCTGACATCTTTGACAGAAAGCCCTCCAAAATTTGGACACAAACTGCACACCCCTGTCAGATGCAATATTTTCTGGGATACCTTGTAACCGTACAATTTCTTTCACAAAAATAGACGCCAGGGTCTTGGCATTTGGGAGCTTAGACAGAGGAATGAAATGAACCATCTTGCTAAACCTATCGACCACTACCCAAACCACAGTCTTACCCCCTGCCACCGGCAGGTCAGTAATAAAGTCCATCGAGATTTGGGACCAGGGTCTACTGGGAATGGGTAGGGGTCGTAGGCAGCAGAGGGAGTCCTAGGTGTCTTAGACCTAGCACAAACCTCACAGGCTGACACGTAGGACTTGACATCCCTAAATAGAGTGGGCCACCAATAAGATCTAGAAACCAGCTCTCTAGTGCCCTCAAAACCAGGATGTCCACAAAAGGCAGAATCATGACACTCACCCAACAGCTGGAGATGAAATTGTATGGGGACAAATAACTTATCTGTTGGGGTGGTTGCCGGTGCCAGATGTTGTTCAGCCTTAATGAGAGCCGAGATATCTTGGATTAAGGCTGCTACAAAGATATTTGCTGATAAGATGGATTCAGGCGGTGCCTCTGTAGGCTGAAAAGCATGGAAGCTCTGAGATAATGCATCAGCCTTCACGTTTTTACTTCCAGGCCTGAAAGTAATGGAGAATTCAAAACAAGTAAAAAACAGTGCCCATCTAGCCTGACGGGGATTCAGCCTCTCAGCAGATTCGAGAAACATAAGGTTCTTATGGTCAGTGACAACAGTTACACAATGCCTTGCCCTTTCCAGAAAATGCCTCCACTCCTCAAATACCCATTTAATGGCCAGCAACTCCCGATTCCCTATGTCGTAGTTTCTCTCGGTGGAAGAAAATTTTCTGGAAAATAATGCAAACGGTCTCAGGTTAGTTAGACTAGCAGGACCTTGTGAAAGGACTGCTCCTGCGCCGTCCTCAGACGCATCCACCTCCACAATAAAAGGTCTCTCCTGATCTGGCTGGATCAGAATGGGAGCGCTACTGAATGCCTTTTTTAGTGTTTCAAACAAAGTAATGGCCTCAGTAGACCAGTTCTCCAAATCCGCCCCTTTCTTAGTAAGGTCGGTCAACGGTTTAGCAATTACTGAAAAATTCTTAATAAATTTACGTCATTGGCAAAACCTAAGAACTGTTGTAAGGCCTTTAAGGATGAAGGCTTTACCCATTCCTTAAAAGCTAGTACCTTACCAGGATCCATCTTGAAGGCGTGAGGGGTCAGGATATGCCCTAGAAACAATATCTCCTGTACACCAAAGACACATTTCTCTTGTTTAGCGGACAACTGATTCTCCCTCAACACCTCTAATACTTGTCTAACATGAGACACATGAGATTTGAAATCAGGAGAAAATATCAAAATGTCGTCAAGATAGACAATGACAAATTTACCTAAAAACTCTCTAAGAATATCATTCATAAAGTTTTGGAACACAGCTGGGGCATTGCTGAGTCCAAAAGGCATAACCTGATATTCAAAGTGTCCTGCCGGAGTATTGAACGCCGTCTTCCATTCGTCTCCCTCCTTGATTCAGATTAGATTATATGCCCCTTTCAGGTCAATCTTAGAAAACCAGGTTGCCCTCAGAACCTGGTTAAATAAATCCGGAATCAATGGGAGAGAGTATCTATTCTGGATAGTGATCTTATTAAATTTCCGGTAATCGATACAAGGCCTAAGACCACCATCCTTCTTCTTAACGAAGAAAAACCCTGCTCCCATAGGAGAGACAGAAGGTCTAATGTGTCCCTTACCGAGGCTTTCCTTAATATAATCCTCCATGGCCTTGCGTTTGGGCTTAGAGATATTATAAATACGCCCCTTAGGAAACCTGGCACTTTCTACTAACTCTATGGCGCAATCATAAGGTCTATGGGGTGGTAGAACCTCCGGGGTAGGTGATGAGAACACATCAGAATATTCCCTAATGACCGTGGGTAATATATCAGATTCTACTGAGACCCCAGCTTGTACCACAGACAAGCACGAGTCACACTTAGGTCCCCATTTCACCAACTCCCCCCTGGACCAATCAATAGTGGGGTTGTGTAATCGGAGCCAAGGCAACCCTAGTACCACCTCGACCGGTAAGTTCTCCAGGACTAAGAGGGAACATTTCTCAGAGTGGCACACCCCCACAGTTAAAGAAATCTCTGAGGCACATGACCTCAGCATACCACCTACCAGGGGAGTGGCGTCAATAGCCATGACATGGATAGGTGTAGGAAGAGAAAAAATTGGAATACCCAGTCTTATGGCGTACTCAGAGTCAATAAAGCTGGCCGCTGAACCAGAGTCAATAAAGGCCTTACTCGGCCATTTATTAACCCCCAGAGATATTGTTATAGGTACCAAAAGCTTACATTTCATAATTTCAGGGTGTACCTGGTCTTTAGGTTGCCTTGCCTTGGCAGACTTAACGGAGAGTGCCTTCTTAGGACACTGGTTGATCCAATGGTCAGGATCTCCGCAGTAAAAACACACTCCCCGTCTGCGGCGCAGATTCCCTTGAGTCATGCCGACCTTCATGGGTTCTTAGGTAGAGACCTCAGCGTTGTTTCTGGGATAGACCTCAGGCTGGACCACCACATGAGGAGAGAACTGTTGCTCCTTTCGTCTCTCTCTAACCCGTCAGTCAAGTCGGACTACAAGGGTCATCATCTCCTCTAGAGTCTCTGGAAGCTAATAACTCACTAGAAGATCCATTAAGTTATCAGACAGACCTGACCTGAACTGACTCTTAAGTGCTGGTTCATTCCATCCTGAGGGAACACACCACCTTCTGAATTGGCTGAATTGGGTGCAATACTCCTCCGCAGGTAGATCGCCCTGAACCAAAACCTTTAGAGCAGTCTCGGCTACCAGTGTCCTGTCTGGTTCATCATACAGGGTACCCAGGGCCTGAAAAAAACCCTCTACTGATGTTAAACAACTGGCGTCAGCAGGTAAAGAAAATGCCCAGTCCTGGGGATCACCCTGTAATCGGGAAATGACAATGCCCACGCGTTGACTCTCGGGGGCCAGAGGATACGGGGCGCAAACGGAAAAAAAGTTTACAATTTTCTTTAAAGGAAAGAAACTTCTTCCGATCTCCAGAAAAGGGCTCCGGAAGCTTAATCTGGGGCTCTAAATGCGGACTGGAGGCCTGAGGGATGGAAGTACTATGTCCTAGCTCAAAAGAACAGAGTTTCTCCCCTAGCTCCTGCACCATCTGCGTCAGGATAGAGACATGGTCAGTCACGGTCACCAGAGGATTCATGATACAGTGGTTAGGTTATGGCCTGTTAATCTGTGACGGTCATGTACACTACACACAGGGGGGAGAATAGTGACCACTGTGCTCCACCCTCACCCCTGGCCCTGCCTACTTGCCTCACAAGTCCTAATGACAGGGGACAACTAGACGGCAGTCCCTAACTTAGGATACGTGTTGGGAAGACAGACAAGACAAATAACGGAACGTGAATGGACAGGATCAATACCTAAAGAGCTACGCAGTACTAAGGAATGAGCAGAGAATAGTCAGGAAAAGCCGAGGTCAAATACAGGAGAGAAACGAAGTACAACAGGAGTCCGCAAAGAATCGTCAGGTGGAAGCCAGGGTCAGGATACCAGGAGAGATGCGCAGTACAGGAGGAGCAGGCAAAGGATCGTCAGGGAACAGGATAAGGTGAGTATTCAGTAGTCCAAAAAATAGCCAGGAACCTAGAATTAGCAGGCAACCTGTGGCCAGCAGGCTGCCTGTATTTATAGTGGGGTCTGAGGGTCATGTGACGTGGCCAGCGTCACATGACCGACAGACAGACAAGTCGAGCACCGAGATGTACAAATTGGAGACACTCCAACCGAATGAACTGAATATAGAGTGTGATTTGAAACCATGTCTAGTTTAGCGGTTTCTTCCTCTTGAATCCCCATTTAGTATTTACCTGTAGGATAAAGGAAATAGGACCTGTGGCAGTAAGGGGTGGGTCCCAGCAAGGATTGGATATGAGCTTTGATGAAACCGGGATCATATGACGGGTCACTTGATAAGAAGCGTGAAGTGCCCGGGATTAGATACTGGGTCATGTGATAGGAGGTGTGTTTTGATCGATACTAGTGGAACTCCTTTGGAGATATTTAAATACCTCCTGCCTTTGCAAAAGGATAAGAGATATGGTAGAAATTAATTATAATAATTTGTAGCATAAGATAATAATTGTTTAATTGTGAAAAATTGGCTTGTTTTAATGTGGATAAGTATAATAAACCTTTCTACAGGGCTGGCCATTTATATGGATACACCTTAATAAAATGGGAATGGTTAGTGATATTAACTTCCTGTTTGTGGCACATTAGTATATGTGAGGGGGGGAACTTTTCAAGATGGGTGGTGACCATGGCGGCCATTTTGAAGTTGGCCATTTTGAATCCAACTTTTGTTTTTTCAATAGGAAGAGGGTCATGTGACACATCAAACTGATTGGGAATTTCACACGAAAAACAATGGTGTGCTTGGTTTTAACATAACTTTATTCTTTCATGAGTTATTTACAAGTTTCTCTTTGTTTACAGCCATTGACATGTCGCCGAGGTTAACACGTGAGGAGCGGATAGAGATTGTGTGGATGTCTGGTGAACGCAGTAACGGGGTCATTGCAGCAGATTTCAATGCAAGACACCCTACGAGACCACCCATCTCCCATGCTACAGTTAGAAAACTGCTTGCTAAGTTTCGTGAAACTGGTTCAGTGTTGGATTCGCCAAAATGTGGACGCATGAAATCTGTCTCTAATAAAGAAACATCAGTGGCTGTCCTAGCTTCATTCAGCAAGAGCCCACAGTGTAGCACTCGCCGCATGTCACTGAAGAGTGGCATTAGTCGAACATCCCTTCGGCGGATATTAGCTACTCACAAATGGCACCCTTACAAACTCCAGATACTGCAGCATCTGAACGAGGATGACCCAGATCGGCGCACTGAATTTGCAGAATGGGCAAAACAAAAATTGGAACAGGACCCTCAGTTTACGCAGAAGATTTTGTTCAGTGATGAGGCAAACTTTTATGTGAATGGTGAAGTTAACAAACAAAACCAACAAAACCACCGCTATTGGTCTGATACTAACCCACATTGGATAGATCCCTCCAAGACTGTTGGAACAAAAAAATTGATGGTATGGTGTGGTATATGGGGTACAAAGCTAGTGGGGCCATTCTTCATCAATGGAAACCTCAAGGCCACTGGATATGCGAAATTGCTACATGATGATGTGTTTCCCTCTTTATGCACTGAAGCTGGCACGTTCCCTGAGTTTTTCCAGCAAGATGGAGCACCACCACATTATGGGTGTCAGGTCCGAGCATTCCTAGATGAACAGTTTCCTGGAAAGTGGATTGGTCATCGTGGTCCAGTTGGATGGCCCCCAAGGTCTCTCGATCTGACCCCCTTAGACTTTTATCTTTGGAGTCATCTGAAGGCAATTGTCTATGCTGTGAAGATACGAGATGTGCAGCACCTGAAACTACGGATACTGGAAGCCTGTGCTAGCATTTCTCCTGCGGTGTTGCTATCAGTGTGTGAAGAGTGGGAGAAGAGGGTTGCATTGACAATCCAACACAATGGGCAGCACATTGAACACATTTTATAAGTGGTCAGAAACTTGTAAATAACTCATGAAAGAATAAAGTTACGTTAAAACCAAGCACGCCATTGTTTTTCTTGTGAAATTCCCAATACGTTTGATGTCACATGACCCTCTTCCTATTGAAAAAACAAAAGTTGGATTCAAAATGGCCGACTTAAAAATGGCCGCCTTGGTCACCACCCATCTTGAAAAGTTTTCCCCCTCACATATACTAATGTGCCACAAACAGGAAGTTAATATCACTAACCATTCCCATTTTATTAAGGTGTATCCATATAAATGGCCCACCCTGTACTATACGTCTGTGCTTCACTATGGCTGGGATTCCTTGATTACCGACAGGAGTGTCGGCTAGAGGAGAGTTTCCTAGGCGTGGAGATTGAAGGTCTTTCCCCGTGTCACCAATTAACCTTGTACCGTGAAAGGAGGAGGTGTTATCAAATTTTCCATTTCCCCAACACCCACATTTTTAATATGTTGATTTTTATTCCAATCCATAGCACTGCCAAGTTACCTTATCACTATGTCCATATCTCCATTTTAACTACACCACAAACATTCTAGACACGCCCCTCATGATTATGTTAGTCCATATAATACACTGCCTTAGCCCCCTTTCAACTAAACCAGGATTGCTAGAACTTTAATAAAATAAGGGCATAACACTTGCCCTTTTGCGACCTCAGAATAAGTAAACGCATGCGCAGGACTCCGGGCCGCGCAAAGCCGGCTTCTGTGGGCGTCGCCTCCTGGGAGGCAGTACATTCTACCTCTATGAATAGTCGGCATGTTTACTATGGCATCCGTATCCGGAGAGAACCTTTATAACAAAGGCCATAGGTAATATTCTTTCTTTACATTATGAGACCATTTCTGATCCTTATTGCATGATTTTTTTTATCCTTGCTGGCCTCTATTATACAGAATCACACTACTCCCCTGCTCCCTTATGGTATTCAATCACTCAGTGTTCCAAACATTAGCATTACCATTCTCCATTACACCAATCTGACAGCACTTGTGTATTATATTGTTCTTTTGAGATTGCAGTTGACAATGCCTAATTAGAGCAATATATGTATAGGCAGCCTTTGTATTTATGATTATTCATCCATGATCGGTTATGCATCATATCTCTAATTTATATATTTTTTGTTTTAAGTTGTACCTGCAACATCATTTTTGTAAACCAAATTCCCTATAGATATTTTTTATATTCCTTTCAGATCCCTTGATAAAGGTTGTCATCCGACCGAAACGTTGGGACTAATCTCATGGCCAGTCATGTTGATATATAATCTGGATGGAATTCAACACAAAAGATGTAAAACTGCATGTTATGTATCTACACGTTATGTATTAAAGCATCACTTTAAAAATTCTGGTGTGCCATAGATTTCTTAGACTGACATTTTGTCCTCTATGAGCACCCATCTTTGAAGGGTGTGCAGGTCTCATCCTCCTTCTGTACCTTCCCAGCTATTAGCACTTTACTAGAGCACTTTCATCAACTCTCCAATTTTAAAATATACCTTTCCAAGTCCCAGGTGCTAAATGTCAACATTGACTCTTCCTCTCAGAAGATGTTAGAATTAATTACGCCATTTCAGTGGTCACATGGGACCATTAAATTGTTAGGAGTGAATATTACAGCTGATCCTGTGTTATTATACTTAACATATTTCTCTACATTACCCCAAACTGTTCAAACAATTATTGAGTCCTGGGTGATTCCATTTCTGTCTTGGCTAAGGGGCATTATTGAAAGCTGTTATTCTCCTCAAGGTCTTGTACCCTCTGCAAACTCTCCCAATACACTTGCCTCTATCATTTTTGATTAGTTGCGACAAATTCTATTTACTTACCTATTGCATAAGAATAGGCCCAGACTCTCTAATTCTCTTCTTATTCAACCAACCAACCGGAGGCATGCGCATGTGTTTACTTATTCTGAGGAAGTGTTATGCCCTTATAAAAGTTCTAGCGATCCTGGTTTAGTTGAAAGGGGGCTAAGGCTGTGTATTATATGGACTAACATAATCATGAGGGGCGTGTCTAGAATTTTTGTAGTGTAGTTGAAATGAAGATATGGACATAGTGATAAGGTAACTTGTCAGTGCTATGGATTGGAATAAAAAACAACATATTAAAAATGTGGGTGTTGGGGAGATGGAAAATTTGATAAGTAATAAAATACAATTTGAGCATGAAATAAAAGAGGGTGGAGTTAATTAAATCACAAAACAAGAAGGGAGGCATTTGTTTGCCAGATTTTTTTTATATACTATAAGTCTATACAGGAGTGTGAGACTTTCAATCTTTGAGGCCCCCAGGAGATAGGCTAGATCTACAGGCTGAACAATCTATGTCTGTGGTTCTGCATAGGTCCTTTCTGTTAACACACTTACCACCAACTTGATTAAGGTCTGAAGGAGGGAGTTGGCAGGGGCTTTGTTGTCACCTCATCTCTCTCTTTTGAAGCAGGTCCGAGATGTCTTAAGGGATGCTTCTCCTTTTTGATCTACTCTCCTTGATAGTACGAGACATATCACTGTCCCGATTGTGAATCTTATTGACATTCAGAGCTTGTGTTCAATATTAGACCTACAGAATTCCCTCAATTGAATTCGCTATCATTATTACAATTACACTTTTTTATTTTATTAAGGTAGCTCATATATCCCAACCTGGTACTACTTCTGGATTTGAAAAAATTGGCTCTGTGTATTATAAACCCACCGAAAAAAATATCCACCTTATACCAGCTTTTAGTTACACTTGATCATTCACACTTGGCTTCATTTCTGGCTCAATGGAAAAGGGATTTACAGATTTTATTTACTGAGATTGAAAGAGTTCATTTATTGCCCTTTACCCCCTAGGGTGTCCCACTGTACGAGATTGCAAGATAACTACTATAAGGTTCTTACACGTTGGTATCACATAGATAGATTGTGCCAGCTTTATCCGATTCCTAACCCTCTCTGCTGGAGATGTGAGGCTGTCAGTGGTATCTTTATGCATATTTGGTGGGATTGTCCAATTACTAGATACTAGTCAGAAAGTTGTCAGGCTATATCTAGTGTTGGTAGGATTACCCTTAACCCTAAGTCTAAGCTATGTCTGCTTAGTTTACCAAGCTATAAACAAGCTCCTCATCCTTTGAAGTCCCTTAGTCTTCAGTTGTTAGCAATAGTTAGATCCTTAGTAGCTCTTCATTGGAAGATTACAGCAGTGCCTCCACTGCGGGAATAGGTTATAGATCTGATTAGGTTTACAGAATGGAGCAGATTGCTCACTGGGTCTGTGGTATTACATATAGGTTTGGGGTCAATGGGAAAAATACAGAAAATTCTCTACAGTGTAGAATATTTTGGGGGTCCCATATGTCATGCCCTGGTTAAGAAATCTGAGTAGCAGGCTGTGAGTAATGTGGATCTAATTCCAGCCATGATCTAATTCCAGCCATTTGATGTCAGCTAGCAGAGGAAGCAGACTCCACAGGGGGCCTGGCTTCAAAACAGACCACATGTTTGCAGTTCACACCCCACTCAGCCACCCTGGAAACTCAACCTTTCAGGCAGGATGAATGCGCGAGTGGAAGAAGGGGGGGGCTCAGTTGGTCATCAGAACAAAATAATTCATCAGGCATCATGGAACTGAGGGTTCATAAGGGATTATGAATTTTCCATGCATCACAGAAATAAACCGGTTACATATCTGCGACCCTGGGACCAAGGCCGACGTGTCCCTGGTCGCCATTTGGGGGTCAGGTGCCAGGAAGGGGAGATACAGAGATCTCCAAGTAGGATTCTAATAACTGTGCCATGTTTAGTCTCCACTTATAGCCTAAACCCAACTGTATCCATTGCTGCCAGAACCATTTACCTATGATCTTCCGGTGAGGAGCTATGATGCATAATGCATTTTTGGATTCTTAGCTGCCTCACCGGAGCAAGGGTGAGTGGGCCCCTCCCTGGGGAGGGGGGGGGGAATGACCGACTACAGGTGAAAAGGCCCATTCATGCCACAGGCCAGTGTCTTTCTCTGAAGGAGGCCACATCGTGTAATGTGTTTAGGGAGACCTGGATCTTCTGACATCACTGCCCCCAGATGACTATAGCTAAGGACTATAGCAACCAAAAATTCATTATCATAACCCAAAGGACTACTGATCCACCTGGTAACTGACTTTTTCTCTGTTTAACCCTGTTTGTACCACGTCATCTGTATTTTCACACCCGACCATCGTATATATTCGTTGTGTATATAGTGTTATGTCTATTGCGCACTTAAGGCAATTAAATATATAATCCGTGTTTCGGCATAGCTATAAGCTACCTAGGGTTGGTCCGACCTAATATAATCTGGCTAGCGGACCCGGCTTATATCTAACGAGGAACTGGGGGCAGTCTACCAGGCTGACAGGGCACTGTTTAACTGGGGCAGTGAAAAGGCCCTCTCAGCTTTTCAGGGTTGTGAGTGAGTGTGGAGTCACGCCGGAGGAACCGTGGACCACCCTCTCTCACTTCCCGTGCCTCCCCGTGCCTGCGTGGACAGGAGGTGTCTGTGTAAACTGTGCCAAGCTGACCATATGTACTCCCAGGGAGGGCGTAACGTCACGTCTTAGTAACCAGTGACGAAACTGTGCCACATGAGCTTGTGGAAGTTGACGTCAGGCGGGGCTGCGAGGTGCGTTATTCGTCACACAGGCCTCTATAGCTCCTCTTAAACATGCGGACACACACTGTTTTCTTGTTGTAGTTTACGTTTATTATGTTTTCTTTATTGTATGCTGTAACATGTGCCAATATCAGTTGTTTTATATATAATGTTTTTTTCCAGATGGCTATTTAAACAATATTTGGTGCTTCCTCTCTGTACCTTCTCTTTTTGGTGCCCTGTATTGGATTCCTATCGAAGTGCCTTTAATAAAATGTTTTAAAAACTAAAAAGCAGAGTGCAATTAGTCCAATGACCCTTATTAGCCATTAAAAGCTTACAGGTCCTTCACTCATCGTAACTGCCATACACACAGACACACAACCCGTATTAGACAATAGAAGCTTATGTGTCCTTCAGTCTTGACATACACACAGTTTTACATCAGTTTTCCATAACAATTCAGCCATTTTTATTCACTGTTATAGGTGAATGTTAAGGGGATAGAGTGCTGTTGAGGTCACTGTAAAGTTGCATAGCACTGTGGGGGTCATTGTTAAGGGTTGTGGTTGAGCTGTGGACGTCACTGTTAAGGTGATGAGGCGCTTTGGATGACACTGGTAAGGGGTCGAGTGCTGTGAAGATCACTGTTAATGGGGGAATCATTATTAAAGGAGTGGGGTGCGGTAAAGGTCACCGTTAAGGAGATGAAGTGCTGTGGAGGTCACTGTTAAGGGGGAAGGGTGCTATGGAGGTCACTGTTAAGTGGGTGGGGTGCTGTGGAGGTCACTGTTAAGGGGGAAGGGTGCTATGGAGGTCACTGTTAAGTGGGTGGGGTGCTGTGGAGGTCACTGTTAAGGGTGCGAGGTTCCGTGGAGGTTACTGTTATGTGCAAGGGCACTGCGGATGTGTCTGTTAAGGGGATCTGGTGCTGTGAAGCATCTGAGTATTTCTTGAAATATGCAGTGAAAGAGCTTTTCCTTTACTACTGTTGCTGTACCGGGCTTGAAGAAATGCTCCAATGCTTTACACAGACACACTAAATGAGTGAAGATAAGGTTATGTCCAGGTTCAGATCAGGGTACTGTGGAAGTCATTGTTAAGGGGTTGGAGCACTGTTGAGGTTACTGTTAAAGTGGTGTGGTGCTGTGGAGGTCACTATTAAGGTGGACAATTAATAAAATACACAGTGTGAAACTGCCATGGTGTCACGGATCAGCGGGTGTGAACCCACTGTGCCACTGACTGGCTGGAGGGGCGTGTCTAAGCAACTACCTGGTTTTCACTAGAGCCTCAGATGGTGAGTTTAAACTTGAGCCATTAGGGTAGTTGCCAGGGGCAACTCCAGAGCAATCTCTGAGTCAGTGGCGGACCAGTAGTCAAATAGGCAAAAGGTCAGGGCAGGCGGCACAGGAGCAGGTCAGGCAATCCGGGACGGCAACAGGAGAGACAAACCAAGCAGGCAGGGATCAGACGATAAGCAGAGTCCAGGAACTAAGTAAAGATCAGGAGCACACAAGAGTATCAGGAACCAGCAAACTCAAGGACCCTGACACTGAAGCATCTGTGAAGGGGGCTGGGCCACTTAAATACCTGCAGAAGAGCCAGGGTTGGTCAGTGAGGTCACCTGACCTAACCCACACAGCGTAGGGAGTGATGTGCTCCGCCCTTAGAGCAGTGTAACATGAAACCAACTGAACTCATGCTGTGTCCAGTTCAGAGTGGAAGCTGAAGAGCGGAATCCTCAAAAGTAATACCACCTACAGAAACAAAGCCCAGGACCGCAGCGGTGAAATGGGAAGCACCAACTGCAGATCACCGCTGAGTTCAGCGGCCAGGACCGCGTCGATGAGTGGGGGAACAGCTCCATACAGCAGCCGCTTTTACATAGGGTATATAGGGATACTAGTGATCCCCCGTAAAAAAGAGCATATGGATTAGACTCCTGGGCACCTTTGGAATAAATCCAATAAATACAAAAACAGACCAACATTTCATACAAGGGAAGCGCTGGGGTTCTTTTTCTAGTGTCACATAATTTAAATTATGTCAGATGTGTCAAAATGATAATACAGCATGTTCAGAAATGTTACCTAAATCTGAATTGAGACAACAATTAAAAATCTGAAAAACACCCATTTATGTGTAATTTATAATACTGATGTGTTATTATTACATGTATGTAGCAGCATGGCTTTTGATTTTCTCCAAGCACAAGGGCTTAGGTGCAACTGCTACTTCTGGCCCTATAGTTACCCCCTGGTGTATATGGAATGAAACATTTCACACAGTTTGTGAGACACATTACTATACTTTTCGTTACCTCATCACCTGTATTTTATTCATGCCAAGGGGGTATATTTTATTCTTTCTCTTTATTCACTAACTTGTTCAGGTTTTCCCAATCACTTTAACCTGAGCTTAAACTAAGGTAATAGCTTAAAATAGACCTACCGCCAAAAATTGCCACACAAAGTATATTCTACATTTTTCAAACCAGCACCAGGATCTGAATACTTTTGTAATTGCATGTAATAAAAAATGTTGTATAGCTACTGAGTTATTCCCTGAAATCTATCTGTATAGTGCCAACTGTTCTTTTTAAATTTTTCTGTCCTGCTCTTTAACATGAAAGCACATGCTCAGTTTATCCTTCAACTGTCAACAGCTTAAGTAAAATGGGCACATACCCTGAGAAAGTACATACCCCCTAAGCTGCCAGCTTGACATATATCTAGCAGAGCAATTGGAGCAATGAATGGGGAGATTCATGTGAGGTACAGGGCTGGTTCCAAGAGTGTTAGAAAGAGATTACCATGTACTACATAATACTGTATTTTAACTTTTTACATGAATCTTGGGATAAACTCTTTAACCCCTTAAGAACTCAGCCCTATTTCACCTTAAGGACCAGGCCATTATTTGCAAATCTGACCAGTGTCACTTTAAGTGGTGATAACTTTAAAACGCTTTGACTTATCCAGGTCATTCTGAGATTGTTTTTTTGTCACATATTGTACTTCATGACACTAGTAAAATGAAGTAAAAAAAATATCATTTTTATTTATAAAAAAATGCCAAATTTACCAAAAATTTGTAAAAAATTGCAAATTTCCAAGTTTCAATTTCTCTACTTCTATAATACATAGTAATACCTCCAAAAATAGTTATTACTTTACATTCCCCATATGTCTACTTCATGTTTGGATCATTTTGAGAATGATATTTTATTTTTTGGGGATGTTACAAGGCTTAGAAGTTTAGAAGCAAATCTTGAAATTTTTTAGAAATTTTCAAAAACCCAATTTTTAGGGACCAGTTCAGGACTGAAGTCACTTTGCGAGGCTTACATAATATAAACCACCCAAAAATTACCCCATTCTATAAACTACACCCCTCAAGGTATTCAAAACTGATTTTACAAACTTTGTTTTTTCGGCGATTACCTTGGGTAGGGTATGATTTTTGCGGGATGAGATGACGGTTTTATTGCCACTATTTTGGGGTGCGTGTGACTTTTTGATCGCTTGCTATTACACTTTTTGTGATGTAAAGTGACAAAAAATTGTTTATTTAGCACAGTTTTTATTTTAAATTTTTTACAGTGTTCATCTGAGGGGTTATGTCATGTAATATTTTTATAGATCCGGTTGATACGGATGCGGCGATACCTAATATGTATAAGTTTTTTTATTTATGTAAGTTTTACACAATAATATAATTTTTGAAACAAAAAAAAAATCATGTTTTAGTGTCTCCATATTCTGAGAGCCATAGTTTTTTCAGTTTTTGGGCGATTAACTTAGGTAGGGTCTCATTTTTTGCGAGAGTAAGATGATGGTTTGATTGGCACTATTTTGGTGTGCATATGACTTTTTGATCGCTTGCTATTACACTTTTTGTGATGTAAGGTGACAAAAAATGGTTTATTTAGCACCGTTTTTTTAATTTATTTTTTACGGTGTTCATCTGAGAGGTTAGGTCATGTGATATTTTTTATAGAGCCGGTCGATATGAATGCGTCGATACCAAATATGTATACTTTTTTTTATTGATGTAAGTTTTACACAATAACAGCTTTTTTCAAACCCAAAAAAATGATGTTTTAGTGTCTCCATATTCTGAGCCATAGTTTTTTATTTTTTGGACGATTGTTTCAGGTAGGGGCTCATTTTTTGAGGGATAAGGTGACGGTTAGATTGGTACTATTTTGGTGGGCAAACGCCTTTTTGATCGCTTGCTGTTGTACTTTTTGTGATGTAAGGTGACAAATTTTTTTTTTATTTAGCACAGTCTTTATTTTTTATTTTTTACAGTGTTTATCTGAGGGGTTAGGTCATGTGATATGTTTATAGAGCCGGTCGATACAGACGCGGCGATACCTAATACGTATACTTTTTTCACTTTATTTGGGGAAAATGACGTTTTTGTTTATTTTTACTTGAAACTTTAAATTTTTTTGGGGTAAAACTTTATTTTTTAAACTTTTTTTTTCACATTATTTTTTGTCCCACTTTGGGACTTTGGGGGTATATTCCTTTACAATGCATTCCAATACTTTTGTATTGGAATGCATTGGCTGTATGAGTAATACTGTGTGTATTAATATGACAGCTTCCGGGGCCTGTGAGATCCAGGGGGCTGGATCTCACAGGCTCTTCACTGGAAGGCAGCACAGATGCCTCAGGAAGGCATCGCGCTGCCTTCCATGCCATCGGGTCCCCCCCACAGCCCCATGGGGACCCGATGGAACCACCGCCGCACCAGGTAAAAGTCACAAACCGCAGGTCTGAATTGACCTGCGGTTTGCGGCGATCGCCGACACGGGGGGGGGTCACACGCATTTAGCCGGGCGGCGGTGATCGGAACAACACATTCCGTACCGGTACGTCATGAGTCCGTAAGGGGTTAATGTACATTCAAAATGTTGTTGTGTGTTTTTCTTCAGTATTTCACTTTTATGTTAAAATATGATTGAGTCATACAATATCAAAGCTTGAACAGAGACTCTGATGACAAAGTGATGACATAGTGTTGTCATTGAGACCTTGTGACTTTGATGAAAAGTCCCTTTCTGGTTAGTGTCAGGCACCATGTTCTCATGGAGACATTGTGCAGACCCAAATCCCAAAATATTTACTTTCAAGAGATTCTTCCCTGACCCCAATACAAAATATGGGTGAGGAAGCCAACCTACCAAGTGCCATTTGAAATGAAGGCCCTGTCCTAAAGTATGCATTGTGTGGGCATTCCTTTGGATTTTAGGACTTAAATATAAAAATGTTTACATTTTAAATGTTGAAATATAGAAAGTATGGAATAGATTAAGCTGATATGAATAGACTGTGTATTCTTGGGGGACACAATGTGATTAGTAGAACTACAAATAACAGCACACTGTTAGTCAATTGCACAAAGTTGGTGAGTTTGAACCACGCACCACCGCCCATTTACCATGTGCTTTTAATTAGATAGATTGTACAGCTGTATTCTACTTTGCCCATATTGCAGGTTGACAGCCTGGGAGAGGCATGTGTAGGATATAGCTGGGTGCTACTTTGCCCAGATTGTAGGCTTTAAGCCCAGGAGAGGCATGTTAGAGTAGGCCCCATCTGATGAGAAGCAACCTTGTAGTTCGGTAGATGGGCCCGACATATTTTTGATCAATTATATGCGCAAAGAGCTTCTAACTGCCCTTGCAGTAAGTATGGCCACCAAGCAGCTTATTTTTCATTTAGTATTTGCTTATATCTTTGTGCAATTGACTAGCAGTGTGCTGTTACCTGTAGTTCTACTTATCACATTGTGTTTCAGCCAAGGTAGCGTGCACCTGCGTTCTCAAATTTAATTATTCTGGTTCAATTGTTTTTCTTTCCTATTCTTGGGGGAATCCATATATTTGAATCCACAGGAAGTCACTGTTGCTGTAAGCTATAGAAGTGTAAGTGATCAGGACAACCTGAAACCCAAAACACTAGATTTCACACCATATCTGTTTGTAGCTAATTTGATTGGTTATCATTTTGTTCAACCTCCAGGACCAGATTGTTCATATTTAGGTGCTTTACCTTGTAAAATCAGAGTTCCATTATCCCAGATCTATGCCATCTCTGTCATTTCTCACTGTAAACGCTGATTAATAAGATGTGAAAAATGTGCTTTCTTTATAATGGTTTCTAGCAATAAACTTATCAGAAGCAATCTCGCCTGTACAATTCTGCATTAAGATAAACAAGTCATAGTAACTGCATAATAATACCATATTGATAAGATACATAATGCCTGAAGCAACCAAATTAAATACATAAATTACAGTTAGTAATGAAGACAACCTCATTTCTACCACAGTCATGGCATTAACTAATAGTGCAGTGGTTAACATGGATGATACACATTTATTAAAAAATGCATTTGTATTTGTTAAAAATCTATAATAGGAGGAACAGTTACTATATTTTTCGTTCCAAATGCTTGAAAATGAAAATCTTGAATGGTATTGTCTCTAATACAAGTTTTAAAAACTTCTAAAGGCTTTGAAAATATTGATTTAATCTCCAGTCTGTACTTATCTAAGGGTAAATTACATTTTTGTGTGTCCCTCGTAAAAAAGAAAGTTCTATGAAAGACAAGCTCTGAAAAATAGATGCTGATGTCGCACCCTCTCTGTTTTTTCTTATTTTTTGCACAATTCGATGAGCTTCAATAAATATGACTATAGAGAATCTGTCATACAATATTAAGTTGGTACATTGTTGTCACATGGATGGTAAGCAACGGTCTACAACAAGACATTCACAGAGCAAAGACATTTTCTTTCATTAGCAGACATAACAATTTGTCTCTTAGACCAGGTATAAAAGCACAATACAGAATCATTTATTTTAAAACCAATATATGTTTTATAGAACTTGAAGTATACAAGACTTACCTGACTCTATACTTATATTTATTAGACGTTTTATTCAAAGGTTTTTGGAGGACATAAATACAGAGTATCACCAACAAAAATTGCAAAGAAAACATGGCATGAATTTTCCTTGTTTTGAACAATTTTTCTGGCCTTAGGCTAGTTTCACACTAGCGGCAAGGAACTCTAGCATGCTGTTCCGGCGGGTGAACAGCCTGTTGAATCCATGCTGCCGCTAGTGCACGTGTGCCCCTGGACTACCGTTCTGGCCCCATTGACTATAATGGTGGCGGGCCGGAGTTCCGGTGGCAGCACGGCAGCGCATGCCGAGAGGCGGCCAGAATAAAAGTACTACATGCCTGACGGAGTTCCTTGCCGCTAGTGTGAAACTAGCCTTATAGTCATCCCAATATAATTGACCAGATAATTACAAAATGCAATGGGAAATACAATACAGACTTTCTTTTACATAAGGCAATTTCAAACTTCAGCAAAGCATTGTTTTTTTCTAGAATTCATATTCTAAATTATCAGTCATCTTAAAGGAGTTATCAAGTTTGAAAATATTCTAGTAAAGAGTTCTGAGTTAATGCTGATTGGCCCCTCCTTCAGGACCCTTATCTATTCTAGTGGTGATGCATACTGTAGATACAGTAGTGCTTAAAAGGGTTTTTCATGATTTAAATACAGATGACCTTTCCTCTGGATAGGTCAACTCATTAGTATCTGATCGATGGGGGTCCGTTATTTGAGTTTTATGCTAATAAATGCAGCTTTTATCATGATAATTTTGTAATATTCTACTGATCCCAAATTTATATAGATATTTAATGTATTTTTTACTACTTTTGCACTTTAAAGAGGTTGTTCAGGAATATATAATTTCTAACAGTTGTTGGCAGCCTGCCTCACATACTGAAAGGATCATATGTGCCTGCTCCCCAATGCTCAGGTCTTATGTGCTGGCTCCCTCATCTCCATGTTCTGGTTCGGGACTTTCTTTTCTTCCTCCCCAGCATGGGCTTGGTCATCTGATCCTCTTCAGCTAACACCTGGCTTCAGTAGTGATGTATGCACAAGAGACAGATCAGGGAGCCAGCGAGGAGGAACAGAGTTATAGGGAGCAGGTGAGTATTATCATTTCAGTATGGCAGTACGGCTGCTGGACTCTGTTAGAAATTATGTATTCCCAAACAACCCCATTAAATACATTTGGGGTAATTTATTATGAGATATATGCCTGTTTTCTGGCATATATCTGTAGCAGATTGCTGCGCAAAGGTTATTTGTGCCACAATCTGCAACTTTTTCCCCGCCAGGTCTAAAAAAGGGGGCCTGGGGTGGGCGGGGAAGAGGGGTGGGTCAACAGGCCAATCTCATTTATCATTTCTACTCCTATTTTAGGCATAGAAAACGGAAGCTGACATAGATCTAGACCGGTGTTGGATACGCCAAAGCTGATGCCTCTACATAACTTAGGCGCATCAAACACCAGCGCAGCGGCTATTAAAACCGGTGTCTAAAACACTGGTATTAAGAAATTACTCCCTTTGTTTTTTTGTCCCTACATTCTGTGAGATAGTGTTGATAGTGAAATAGTGTTGAGCAAATTGTAGCATCTCAAGCAGAATTCAATCCGAAGTTTAGGAAAAATTTGATTTGTCGCAAAGCAGAATTTCATTGCGCTTTGTGGTAACAAATCAGATTTTTTCTAAAAAGTTGGCTGCACATTTTACAAAGTGAAGTGAAAGTAAGAAGCTTGAGAATGTGATATGACCAAAAATACCATGCAGAAAGCCAATCAACAGATAGCGATCCCCTGCGATGTCATAGCCCTATAAAAAGCCTCATCAACCACAATCTACACCTTTTCACTGTGAACTCAGCTTAGGGAAAGATGTGACAATCGCTTATGCACTAGGGACAGTGTTTCAGAAAGCTTTTAATTGTAGAATATTGGATAGAGAGAGTGCAGAGAGAGTGCAGAGAGAGTGCAGGGACAGTGCAGGGACAGTGCAGGGACAGTGCAGGGAGATCATAGGGAGAGCTAGTAAACACTGTAGGGACAGCATAAGGACAGCAAAGGGAGACTACAGGGACAATGCAGGTTGAGTGTAATTGCCGTGTATATTTCTGCTGCTGCCACAATCTCATTAATCTCTTAGTTTATACATAGAATTACTGTGCCTCAGTATTAAAGGGCGGTGCAATATATTGCCATCTGCATCTTGTTGAACTACTTGCATATTCACACTTTTTTATTTTATTTAATATCTTTATTAGTATATAAAAGGAATACACAAAGAAAGAATTAGAGTAAGCACTCAATATAGTTAATACCTTTTTTCCTTCTTCCCCCAACCCAACCCCTCCCCCCCCCACCCCAGCCCTGTGATGCGTCCACCCTCCCCGACCCCCCTCCAACAGAGAAGAAAGGGGCAGGAGACAGGACAAGAGAAAGAGAGAAAAATAATAATAAAATAAAAATTAATATAAAATTTTACAGTCAATCAGATCTTCCAGCCATCCCATATCTTAATCCACTCGTCTACATCTCTCTGCCTATAAAGAATCTGTTCATAATTTTTTACCTTATTGACTAAGTTTATCCAGGTGTTTAGCTCTGGAGCATGACGAGCATTTTAAGTTTGTAAGTAAGAAAGTTATTGATGCTATTCCAGTATTCTCTAAGTTCTGGACAAGTCCAGATCATATGGAGGTAATTCGCACCTAAGTTTTTCAGTTTTTTCCCATACTCCTTTCTCAGGTTCACAATGTTACTGACCATTATTCCCCTCATATAGGCCTTAAAGGTATCCCATACCACCTGGATTTTTGCTGAGCCATAGTTAGTGTCCCAAAATCGGTTAATTTCCTTTTGTATTATTTAATGTCTCTTTATTACTGATAACCAATAAGGGTTTAATCTGAATGGGGGCCTCTCTATATATTTCTCGTGGGTCAGACAAAGTTCAAGGAGTAGGGGTAGATGGTCTGAGAATGATCTTGTCTCGTTTTTTTATTCGTTTTACAAATCTCACATATTTTCTATTCATCAGGGCAAGGTCTATTCTGGACATGGATCTGCCTGATTTACTGATGCATGAAAAAGCCCTTTTCCCATGGCCCAAATGTCCCCAAACATCTTCAAACCCGGCCTCAGAACAAAACCGTGCCAAGGGGGACCCCTGAACAGGAGTGTCTCCCTTGACACCCGTAGAGACCCTATCCAACACAGGATTAATAACACAGTTGAAATCTCCAATAATCAGTGTTGGACACTCTGGCCATTTATCCATAAATGTTAACAAAGAGTTGAGGACTGAGAAAGAGAATGGATGTGGAATATAGACAAAGGCCAAAATACATGTCTTCCCCATCAACCTGCAGTATAGGAAGACAAATCTCCCTTGTTGGCCAACAGAGGATGCCTCGCACACAAAATCAATTGTTCTATGTATAAAAACAGTAACTCCCCTAAAATAACTAGAGAAGGTGGAGTGATATGTGTGCGTAGCCCATCCCCTGCCGACCATCCTGGAGGTCTCCCCAGTAAGGTGCATTTCTAACAAACATACTATTGCTGGGAGATGGATCCACGTCAGATCAAAAACCGCTTGTCTCTTTCTTCTATCCCCCAGGTCCCGTACGTTCCAGGCAAGAATTCTGATAGACACTATAGAGAACAATTAGGTGTATAGAAAAAGAGAAAAGAACAGAGAAAAAAAAGGAAAGGAAAAAAAAAAAAAAAAGGGAGACGCATCGCAGCACAAGCCCAACCCCCCATACAGGTAATCCACCACATATTGCAGCAGATCTCTCTCCTATGACCATCCCTCCCACACTCCCCCTGCTCGGCACCTCCCAGCTAGCTATACAAAGAAAAGTAGAGAGTATAAGCACCCTCTACCAATTGTTATTCCCAGCAAACATTTTCAACAGTTAGGTCACATATCATTTCGTTCAAGCCAATCCGCGTCTTTATCCGGAGTATCAAAAAATAAAGTTGTGTCCTTAAAAATAATCCGAAGTTTTGCTGGGAAAATAAGTGAGTATTTAATATCCCTTTCTCTTAACCTCTTTTTAACCGTCATAAACGAGCGTCTCTTTTCTTGAATGTCCTTTGAAAAATCGGGAAAGAAGGCCAATCTGTTTCCATCATATAGAACGGGTGAGCATTCCCTCGCCCTTCTTAGTACCATATCTCTGTCCCTTGAAACCAGCAACTTAACAAGGAATGTCCGTGGTTACCTCCCAGGGATTGTTTTGCCACCTGGGACCCAATGAGCTCTTTCTATCATAAACAAAGGGGAAAAAAGATCCCTCCCAAAATTTTCAAGGATTAGCATCTGTATAAATTGGGAAGGGTTCTTATCTTCGGCACCCTCTGGAACCCCCAGGATTCTCACGTTGTATCTTCGTGATCTATCTTCAAGGTCCACCACCTTTCTTTTAAGAAGATTAAGATCTGACTTCAAGGTGGACATCTCAGTGTTTATTTTTTGGGATTCATTCTGTATAATAGCCATAGAGCTCTCCACATTGTTAACTCTATCTCGGGTTTTTGACAAATCGTCTCTAATCAGTCCCATGTCAACTTGGATAGACCCGAGTTGGGTTGTAATACCTTGTATTAGATCCCCATTCTGTTTTACAGCCAGTAGTATTTCATTTAGCGGGGAAGAGTTGGCACTATACATATCTTCTCCCTCTGTTCCCTCTTCCCCTTGAGGGTACCCAGGAACTTTTTGTGATTCTATTTCCATCACCTCAAAATTTTTTTTTTTTTTTTTAGCTAGTCTCCTTTTGTCCACCTCTCGTATTAACCCTTGGGGACCTTAGGAATTGATCTATTTTTGTCCCTTCAAAGGATTTAATGGCCGCTTTCTGGCCAAAGAGGTCTGCCGAGCGCCTACTAGCTTTTGGATCCATTCCCCGTTTCTCTTTCTTTTCCTTCCTTCCTTTTATCCTTTTATTCTCCTTTTTTTTTTCCTTTCTTCTTTAAGTATATCCTTTTTTTTCTTTTTTTCTCTTTCCTTTTTCCCTTCTTCTCCCTTCCTCTCTTTCCCTCTTTCCTTCTTTCTTTCCTATCTTTCCTCCTCCTTCCCTCTTTTTCCGCTTTTTTTTATTATTTTTTTTTTTCCTTTTTTTTTTTCAATTTTCTCTTTCCTCCCCCCCTTTTTCCTGTTTCTTTTGTATTTGGATTTGTCTCCTTGTTCTCCCTCAGTAGTAACCCATGTAGAATGTGGGTTAAATACACTTTAGTAAACTTTGATTACGTTAGGTGAGTTTGTTAGTTGATTAGTAGAAAAAAAAGGACATGGGAGAGCAAAAAATGAAAAAAAAAAAAGGAACAATCTCACCAGTTTTTAGCTCTTCAATCTCCGTATGCCCACCTGGAGGCCGCACAAGTACGCCCACGGAAAGACCACTTGATCCCGGAGACACGGGGGGGTGATGGAGCAGCAGGAGGAGACCGCCAGAGAAGAGCCGAAGGTGCAGGACAGGGCAAGCGGCCGACCAAGCTCCGATGGCCACCGCAAGCAACTCGAGCCACAGGAAACAGGACACAAAGAGGACCCGCCAGGAGGAGAGGAGCGCCATCACCAGCGGGCGCCAGGAGATCAAGAGGCACCCACAGGCAGGCACAGAAGGACCAGGGACCAAGGACCCAAGCTGCAGCGAGACCCCCCCCCCCCGATCCAGTCAGCTGGCCACGCTGAGCCCCGCCAGCCAAACGACAGAGGGAAGGAGCAGAGGCAGACGAGGGGAGATGAACCGGAGCCCCAAGGAGGAAGTCCACAATCCCGGGTCCGTGGAAGCAGGAAAGGCCACAGAGACGTAAGAAGCAGCGGGGTAGCGGGGTAGCAGAGCCGCGGAGGGAGAGGAGAGCGTGACGTACTACGTCATCACGTCACAACACCGGCGCCCTGGTTGCATATTCACATTTAATCTGTTAGTGTATATGTTACGGATGGTGTTGCAGAAAACTGGAAGTTATAAATAAACATCCGACTGACTTGATCCCAAACTAAGGAACGTATAAAACCCTAAGAGCTCTCCCTGACTGCTATGCCCATGCAAAGGTCTTTATGATAGACGATTGCATGCCCTCGTACCTCGACTGTGTGACACCTGAAAACCCTATAATAGTGAGGGGACACGACCACCGGCTCCCTGCACTTAATACGGAGGGAGTCAGGGTCACCTAGAATCAAGCCAGCATGGAAACACAAATAAAGGAAAAATACTTATCTGAGGAATCAGCAGTTGCAGTGAACACAATCCAGGAAGTAGTATAAACCACAAAGTGAGGCAGTATGGGAGGAAATATAAAGGGAGGCAATCAGTGTAAATAGGTGACAGCTGGGAGAAGGAAAAGAGATGACAAAGTGAAACCAAAACAAAGAACATCATGCAAGAGGTACAGAAGAACGTCTGTCAGACCTTCTCAGAGAGCTGGCGGTGACAGTACCCCTCCCTCTACGATTGGACTCCGGACACTCAGAGCCCACCTTCTCAGGATGGGACCTATGAAAAGCCCTGATGAGACGAGTGGCCTTAATGTCGGCCACTGGGACCCACATCCTCTCCTCAGGACCATAACCCTCCCATGGAACGAGGTACTGGAGAGAACCGTTGATAATGCAAGAATCCACAATCCTAGAGACCTGAAATTCAAGATTACCATCAACAACAATCGGAGAAGGAGGCAAAGAGGAGGGTACAGTGGGTTGGACATACAGTTTTAATAGGGTCCTGTGAAAAACATTATGGATCTTCCAAGTCTGAGGAAGATTAAGACGAAAGGCAACAGGATTGATGACAGACAAGATCTTGTAAGGCCCAATAAACTTAGGACCTAACTTCAAGGAGGGAACCCTTATTTTGATATTCTTTGTAGACAACCACACCAGATCACCCACATTCAGGTCTAGACCAGGCACACGTCTCTTATCCGCCACACGCTTATATCTCTCACTCATCCTCTTCAGATTACCCTGAATCTTTTGCCAAATAAATGACAAAGACGAGGAAAATCTCTCCTCATCAGGTAAACCAGAAGACCCCTCTCCAGAGAATGTCCCAAACTGCGGATGAAACCCATATACACCAAAAAATGGTGACTTATCAGAGGACTCCTGGCGACGGTTATTTAAACCAAACTCAGCAAGGGACAAAAAAGAACACCAATCCTCCTGATTCTCTGCCACAAAACAGCGCAGATATGTCTCCAGATTCTGATTGACGCGTTCGGTCTGGCCATTCGACTGCGGGTGAAAAGCAGAAGAGAACGACAACCGAACCCCCAAGCGAGAACAGAAGGCCTTCCAGAATCTGGAAACAAACTGTGTGCTGCTATCAGAAACTATGTCTGAAGGAATGCCATGCAATTTGACAATGTGATCAACAAATGCTTGCGCCAGCGTCTTAGCATTGGGTAACCCAGGAAAGGGAATGAAAAGCGCCATTTTGCGGGGGGCGTGGCTAACTGCCGGCATGACCGCACGCACTTGAGAGCGGCTCCGGTCCCTAGAATCTATCCTGACTAATCCTGCCAAGCTGCATTCCTCAAACTCAGAGTGGCAAGTGCAGAGGAGGAGGAGGAAACCCAGACACCACGATATGGGTCCCAGTAAGGCGCAGTCCGCGGCCGACAAACTTAAAGAATATGCCCGCCAGGAAAACCAACATGGCGCCGCGGC
Organism: Bufo bufo; assembly: GCF_905171765.1. Classification (NCBI taxonomy): domain Eukaryota; kingdom Metazoa; phylum Chordata; class Amphibia; order Anura; family Bufonidae; genus Bufo; species Bufo bufo. The sequence goes on along the minus strand of NC_053390.1, from coordinate 698,841,639 downwards.
TCCCGCTACTCCACGTGCAGCGGTGACGCGTGGGCAGGCCGCACAGCAGATAGAGACCGAAGATGCTGGGGAACCGGAGATAACGCTGAAAGCGGTCTCTGAGCAGCTCCTTACAGCGATATCCTCCTGCCAATCCTCCCTTACCTGCAAGATAGAGGAGGTGCGTGTCGACCTGGGTCTGTTGAGACAGGACGTACAACAGTTGAGGGAAAGAGTTAAGCAAACTGAGGACCGGGTGTCGGAGCTGGAGGACTACACCAGGCCGCTGGATTCGAGGCTGACGGAGGTGGAAAGAGCTGTTGGATTATGGCGGCAGAAGTGCGACAACCTGGAGAATCGGGCCCGACGCAACAACGTGAGAATTCTTGGGATGCCAGAGAGAGCGGAGGGGAGAGATCCTGCCAGCTTTCTGGAATTGTGGTTCAAGGCCCAGTTTCCTGCAGCCACATTCTCTGCGGCCTATGCAGTGGAAAGGGCGCACAGTCCCGGCCAGACCACCGCCTCCAGGCGCACCACCGAGGCCCCTGCTCGCCCGTCTATTAAACTGGAAGGATCGGGATTTAATTCTCAGTCAAGCGAGGAGCAAGGGTGCATTGACGCACGAAAACGCCAATGTGTCGCTTTTCCCGGACTTTTCTGCGGATCTGCAGAAGAAGAGGGCAACCTTCGTTTTGGTCAAGAGGCGCCTCAGGGAATTGAATTTTCAGTACTCGATGGCTTACCCGGCGCGACTACGTGTAGTAGATGGTGACCGGCCTATATTTTTCACCGATCCGAAGGAAGCTGAGGACTCGGTCGCTAGATGTCCAAGGCTGCACTGACCTGAAACACCGGGACTGAGTTGCAAGTATTGTTGGGTTCTTGAAAGGCACGATACGGATGCCTTGTCACTGAGTTATTTATCCTTATTACATGGTGTAATATTTAGCCTTACCTGCATGCAATGTGATGTTCTCTTGGATACCAGATCATTGTGTTCATAGATATAGTTCTGTTGCTGATATTGATTTATAGGTGGGCTGGATATGCGTATATGCACCTACTGAGGCTTAGTTGCACCTGCAGCTGCAATATTTACATTGACCGGGGGAGTGATCGGCTACCTGTGCGGGCATAACATCTTCTTCCTGGTCCCCGAATATATATTGTCACGTTATTAACACTATGATGCATACATTGGATGTTTGCTCAGAGGTATTAGGAGTTTACCTGTTATGTTATATGTTTATTAAGTTATTGAAAACATGGTCACATCAATTGCTCAATAGGAGTGTGGTTGGGAGGCGAACTATTAAACTGAGTGAGGTTTCACCTCACTTGCCAGATGGCATCCTGCACTACAGGAGGGATAACCCTATGCTTGAATTATGGGATCTCTAGTGGTGATGTCCTGGAACGTGAGAGGCTTGGGAGATCCGAACAAAAGGATAGCGGTATTTTCGCATGTGCGACGCTATTGCCCTCACGTTCTGGGACTTCAATGCACCCTTGCTCCTCGCTTGACTGAGAATTAAATCCCGATCCTTCCAGTTTAATAGACGGGCGAGGATCACCTCTGACAATATCAGGAGAGCCCAGGTCATTGCTCAGATAGGAGTAGCGGAGGGTCGTGAATGGGCCATGGCGTCACTTGACACGGCCAAGGCCTTTGACTCTGTGGAGTAGCCTTTCCTGTTGCGGATCCTGAAGGAATTTGGGTTTGGACCGGGGTTCATACGGTGGGTTGAGATTCTGTACCAGAGGCCTAAGGCAAATATACTAGTGAATGGTACCCTATCGGATTCATTTACTTTGCATAGAGGCACCAGACAGGGCTGCCCCCTTTCCCCCCTCTTGTTTGCGGTGGTAATCGAGCATTTAGCGTTGCGGGTCAGACAGGATGTGTCCTTCATGGGGATCTCTAAGGGAGATAGAGAGGAGAAGATAGGTCTGTACGCAGATGATCTCCTTCTGTTTATGGACAAGTCTGAGCGGACCCTCCCCAGTGCAATTGAGGTAATAGAGAAATTTGGCACATACTCGGGCTTGCTCATAAACTGGATGAAATCAGCCATTATGCCTCTTTGGGATCATGGATGGCCGGAGTGTATACATAATTTACCGGTAGTAGACCAGTTTAAGTATCTTGGCATTGTGATCACAAAGGACCCTTGTGTGTCTGTGGCGAGAAATATAGAACCGATAGAGTCCCTATTTATTGATAAATTTAAAACATGGAAGGCATTGCCGATTTCGGTGATGGGGAGACTGAATTTAGTTAAAATGATTTTGCTCCCCAAGGGTCTGTATCTCCTGTCACACGCATGCGCCCCGGTACCAAAGGCCTTTTTTGATAGGCTGCATTCCCTGGTTACGGCTTTTGTGTGGGGCAAAGCTAGGAGGAAGCTTTCACAGAAAGTACTACAGAGGTCTAAGACAAGGGGGGGGGGGCGGCTTTACCTGATTTTTTTCTATATTATTTGGCCGGCCAGCTGAAGTATGTAGCGGAATGGGTTAAACAGGGAGAACTACCAGGGCCGGAATATTGGTTGAGGGAATATCTTAATCTTTCTACTCTATGGCCTGTGCTGGAGTCTCCAGGTTTAGTCCCCAGGAAGTTACTTCCTGCTCATAGATTGGCTAACCAAGTATGGAAAGCAGCCAAATTCAACTCGTATGTAGATTTACCAGATGCAACTCCGCTCTGGGATAATCCCATGTTGCCGCACTTGATAACCTTGGAGGGTGCCGAGACATGGAAAGGATGCGGGGTGCTGACACTGGCTGAGCTGTATGATGGGGGTGTATTGCGGACTTTGCAGCAACTACAGGAGAAATATGAGATTCCCCATTCTTTGTTTTATAGGTACCTTCAATTACGGCACGCCCTGAATGCTCAGTTTAGGGGGACGAGTGGCAGTATTTCTAAATATCCTTTGATAGGGGTGTTGAGATCACAGGGACCTAAGGGCATTATTTCTATACTGTATACATATTTACTGGGTGATCGCATGATTCTTCAACCATTGGAGGTAGAAGCGAAATGGAAGGCTAATATTCCAACTCTTGATGCTGAAGACTGGGAGGAAGCTATGTTGGTACCCACTAAGGTTTCCCCATCGGTAAATAATAAACTGATACAATTGTTCATATTGCATAGGAGCTATTTGTCCCCTCTTAGGATGTATAAGATGGGGAGATTGCCCAGCAGCAAGTGTCATAGATGTCAAGAGGAGAGTGCTGATTTCTGGCATTTGATGTGGAGATGTAGATATTTACAAGCTTTTTGGGGTAAAGTTGTAGAAATTCTCTCCACAATGGTGCCTGTTTCGATAGAAGTCTGCCCTAAAATATGAATCCTGGGGATATTAGAGGAGGAACAGTGGACACATTATCAGAGAGTATTTTTGGGGGAGGCTCTCTTCTTGGCCAGGAAGGCTGTAGCGCTGAGGTGGATGGCGGAAAGACTCCCTACGGTGGGCCAATGGAAGACCTTGATGAATCATGCAATGAATATGGAAAAAGTGGTATATATACATAGAAAGTGCACAAGGAAATTTCAGAAAGTATGGGGGGAGTGGAGCTCTTCAACTCATTCCTTACAATCTATGCATTTGCACTCCGTGTCGGAGGATCCCACTGCGCTGGGTGTCTGAAAACTAGAACGTAGATATGCAGTACCTTTTGATGCCAAGTTGTGGAAATATTGCCGACAATTACCCGACACACTATGTACCATGACTGTATTGTGTGGAGCTAGTGGCTCCCCTGCGCGGGTTGCCACTGCTCCGGAATGTGATGAACCATGCTTGTTGTTAAACTTCAATAAAACGAGTTTAAAAAAAAAAAAGCGCCATTTTGCTAAAACGGTCTACTACTACCAGAATCACAGTCTTCCCCGAGGAACGAGGCAGGTCCGTAATGAAGTCCATGGACAGATGCGTCCAAGGACGGGAAGGAATGGATAACGGAAGGAGAGAACCCGATGGCCGTGAATGAGGGACCTTGGCACGAGCGCAGGTCTCTCAGGCTGCCACAAAACCTCAACCGTCTTACGAAGAGCCGGCCACCAGTATCTCGAGCAATGAGATCCACTGTGGCTCTACTCCCAGGTGCCCATGCATGGACAGTATCGTGGTGCTCCTTAAAAACCTTGTGTCGTAAAGCGAGAGGCACAAACAACCTCCCAGGAGGACAAAGATCAGGAGCCTCTGCCTGGCTGCCTGAACCTGTGCCTCCAAATCAGGATAAAGAGCGAGGACAACCACTTCTTCAGCCAAAATGGGACCCGGGTCTTCAAGGTTCCCCCCTCCTGGAAAACAACGTGACAGGGTATCAGCCTTCACATTTTTAACCCAGGGGGAACGTGACAACAAAATTTAAACCTAGAAAAGAATAAAGACCATCTGGCCTGTCTCGGGTTCAGACGCTTGGCTGATTCCAAGTAGGCCAGATTCTTATGATCCTGTAAACACAGTAATAGGGTGTCTGGCTCCCTCTAGCCAATGGCGCCATTCTCAAAAGCTAATTTGATGGCCCAATAACTCCCCTATCTCCTACATTGTAATTTCTCTCTGCAGAGAAGAGTTTCCTTGAGAAAAAGGCACACGGTCGCCATTTGGCAGGACGAGGGACCCTAAGACAAGGACCGCACCCACACCCACCTCAGAAGCATCCCACCTCAACAATGAAATGCAGAGAGACATCAGGTTGTACCAAGATGGGAGCGGAAGCAAAACTCTCTTTGATACTAGAAAAGGCCTTAAGCGCATCTACCAACCATGAGGAAAAATCTACACCCTTTTTAGTCATATCAGTAAGTGGCTTAACAAGAGAGGAATACTTCAAAATTAACTTTCTGTAATAATTGGCAAAACCCAAAAATCGCATCAGCGCCTTCTGATTCTCAGGAAGCTCCCAATCAAGCACAGCGCGGACCTTCTCAGGATCCATGCAAAAACCATAAGCGGAGAGAAGAAAACTAAGAAATTGAATCTCCGGAACCGCAAACACACATTTTTCCAGTTTAGCGTACAATTTATTCTCCCGCAGAATGAGCAAGACCTGACGTAGGTGGTCCCTATGACTTTTGAAATCAGGAGAAAAAATCTAAATGTCATCTAGATACACCAGTACAAATTTCCCCATTAAATTTATAAAAAATGCTGTTCACAAAATGTTGGAAGCGGCTGGAGCATTCATCAAACCAAAGGGCATAACAAATTCTCGAAATGACCCTCAGGGGTATTGAAGGCAGTCTTCCATTCGTCCCCTTCCCTGACACTGACTAGGTTGTATGCCCCTCTTAAATCCAACTTAGAAGAAACTTTAGCCCCAACAATCTGGTTAAAACAGGGTCCGGGATCAGAGGAAGTCACGAATTGTGATACAGTTCAGCTCCCTGAAATCCAGACAAGGTCTTAAAGAACCATCTTTTTTCTTAACAAAACAAAAAAACAGCGGCAACAGGTGACTTCGAGGGTTGGATGTGTCCCTTTCTCAGGCTCTCAGAGATATAAGTACGCATAGCGACTCTTTCAGGTTGGGAGAGATTGTATAAACGTGACTTTGGCAGCTTGGCGCCTGGGATGAGATTAATAGGGCAATTGTACTCCCGGTGAGGGGGCAGCTCCTAGACACCACTCTCTGAAAACACATCCGAAAATTCAGAGAGAAAAGATGGTACAGTCTTGGTAGAAACCTCTGAAAGAGACGCCGTGAGGCAATTCTCTCTGCAAAAGTCACTCCAACCATTTATTTGCCTTGCTTGCCAATCAATGGTGGGGTTATGTTTAGTGAGCCTGGGTAGCCCCAACACTAGAGGAGTAGGTAATCCGCTTAGGACGAAACATGACATATCCTCAACATGAGCATCAGCCACAAGTCAAACGGATATTGTGAACTATGCCCTTTAACGATTTTGAGAAAGTGGAGTGGAATCAATAGCAAAACAGTATATCCTTTCCCAAAGTGCATGCCTGGAAACCATGTGTTATAGCAAATTGATTATCAATGAGATTAACAGCTGCCTCCACTATCTACAAAAATCTCACAAACAATGTTCTTGCTATCTAGCGCCACCCTGGCAGGTAGGACAAAACGGGAACTACAAGCAAACGGCAAACCTTCAATTTCCTCATCAACCTTGCAATAGTAACAGATGAAAGTTTTTAGAGGGTTTTTTCTTTTTGTTTCTTTATTACCCTCAGAAAAACTCCCTGAATCTCCTAGAGGTGCAAACATTTTGCCAAATGATTTATACCCCCACAACAGAAACAAACCCTCCTCTGAGAGCTGAATCCTGAAACCCAGCTGCATGGCCTCCTCCTCAGAGGGGATTGAGAGAGACTGAGGCCCCTGCGCACTGAATGAGACCGCCCCACTGTCCTTGGACTGAATATGACAGGAAGGAGTGGTCTCTCCTCTCTCTCTAAGACGCCTGTCAATACGAACAGCTAGAGACATGGCAGACTCCAGCGAGGCAGGTCTCTATGAAAGGCAAATGCATCTTTCAATCCCTCCGAAAGACCATGGCAAAATTGACTTCGGAGTGCAGCATCATTCCAACCAGTATCAGCTGCCCATCTTCGAAATTCTGAACAATATATCTCTGCGGACTGTTTACCCTGGCATAAAAGACGCAGTTTAGATTCAGCCAGAGCAATACGATCCGGGTCATCATATATCTGCCACAGGGCTACAAAAAATTCATCCACCGATCGGAGGGGCCGTGCCCCCACCGGCAGCTAAAAGGCCCAAGACTGAGTGTTATCCCTGAGCAGTGAGATGATGAGCCCTACCCTCTGCTCCTCATCACCAGAGGAATGGGGAAGTAGGCGAAAATTGAGTTTGCAAGCCTCTCTAAAGCAAACAAAATTCTCACTACCCCTGGAGAACGTATCCGGAGGCAAGATCTTAGGCTCGGAACAAACTCCATGAACGCAAGCAGAACCGGTCACCTGAAACTGAGACACAGTCTTGTGGAGATCTGCTACCTCCAGTGAAAGACCCTGCATGCGGTCAATCAAGGCTGAAACCGGATCCATGCTTAAGACGGTAATGGCGGTTTATAATGTCACGGATGGTGTTGCAGAAAACTGGAAGTTATAAATAAACATCCGACTGACTTGATCCCAAACTAAGGAACATATGGGTGAGCCCTATAAAACCCCTAGAGCTCTCCCTGACTGCTATGCCCATGCAAAGGTCTTTATGATAGACGATTGCATGCACTCGTACCTCGACTGTGTGACACCTGAAAACCCTATAATAGTGAGGGGACACGACCACCGACTCCCTGCACTTAATACGGAGGGAGTCAGGGTCACCTAGATTCAAGCCAGCATGGAAACACAAATAAAGAAAAAAGACTTATCTGAGGAATCAGCAGTTGCAGTGAACACAATCCAGGAAGTAGTATAAACCGCAAAGTGAGGCAGTATGGGAGGGAAATAATAAAGGTAGGCAATCAGTGTAAATAGGTGACAGCTGGGAGAAGGAAAAGAGATGACAAAGTGAAACCAATACAAAGAACATCATGCAAGAGGTACAGAAGAACGTCTGTCAGACCTTCTCAGAGAGCTGGCGGTGACAGAATACATAGAATTACTGTGCCTATTAAAGGGTGGTTTAATATATCGCTGTGTGTATCTTGTTGACCTTCTGCCACATTCTTTGTTTAAAGAGGTTATCCAGTCCCTAAAATGCCTCCTCATATGCCCAGGCCCCTCACATGGTTAGTACTTACCCTGGCACCCGCATTGCTCCTGGTCCCCGCACGGCCGCCGCTGCATCTCCCCGTGGAGCGGATGAAAAAAATCAGGTGTCAGATGGGGGCAGCCAATCGCATGCCACAATGGGAAAGAGCCTCCCTAGCATCACCCACAATGCTAGGGAGGCTCGGGGACCAGGAGTGACACGGGTGCCAGGGAGCGAGGTACGTACTGTGTGTGGGGCACGGGCATATGGGGAGGTATTTTAGGGGTTGGATAACCCCTTTCATTTGTTAGTTTATACATAGAATTCCTGTTCTTCAGCATTAATGGGCGGTCTAATATATTGAAACATTTATCTTGTTCAACTGCTGCGACATTCATAGTTAATCTGTTACATTACAGATACGGTTACTGTACTCTATGGCTAACAGACAGTTGCCTGGGCCCTTCAAAGGAATGGGCAGTGTCAAAAATGTTGCTGTAGCATGCACAAGTAACAGCAGAAGAAGGGGTTGTGGTAGCAGCAGCTACAACAACAGGCCACAGCTGCTACTGTGATCAAGTGATTGTGTTTTGACCAACAAACCAGATATATAGTTACATAGTTAATACGGTTGAAAAAGACATAAGTCCATCAAGTTCAACCAAGTGATAGGCGGGGACGCGAATCCCAGAAGGAAGTGAGACTCAGATTTCTACACATTTTCATAAGCATTAATGTCATTTCCTTTTAAGAAATCATCTAAACCCTTTTTTAAACTGTCCACGTCCTGAGGAAGTCTATTCCACAGATTCACAGTTCTTACAGTAAAGAAGCTTTGACGCTTCTGGAGACTGAACTTTTTCTTCTCCAGTCGGAGGCAGTGCCCCCTTGTCTTTTGAAGGCATTTTACATGGAACAGTTTTTCTCCGTATTTTTTGCATGGCCCATTTATATATTTGTATAGGTTAATCATGTCCCCCCTTAGACATCTCTTCTCAAGACTAAATAAATTAAATTCTTTTAATTTTTCTTCATAACTAAGACTCTCCATGTTCCTTATCAGTTTAGTCGCTCTCCTCTGTACTTTTTCAAGCTGCAGAGTGTCCTTTCTATGTACTGGTGCCCAGAACTGAACTGCATATTCCAGATGAGGCCGCACCAACGCTTTGTAAAGTGGTAATATTACATCCCTGCCCCGCGAGTCCATGCCTCGTTTAATGCATGACAATATCCTGGTAGCCTTAGAAGCAGCTAATTGACATTGTATGCTGTTATTTAATCTACCATCTACAAGGACACCCATATCCTTCTCTATAAGTGACTCTCCCAGTGTTACATCCCCTAGGACATATGATGCACAAAGATTATTACTACCAAGATGCACAACTTTGCATTTATCCACATTGAACCTCATTTGCCAAGTTGATGCCCAATCACTCAAAGTGTTCAAGTCAGCTTGTATAGTTGACTCGTTCTTCAACATAATCTTAAGTGACAACAGATACACATTGTCAGGAATCAGTGAGTCTTCTGACACCACACTTAGTTGGCATGGCCCAGGAACTGCCTCTGTGCCCTCACCTGTTTTGATTTTGCTGCTCCTTCTGCTAGCCAAGTAAGGTTTGTCGCCTGCTCTGTTCCGCTTTTCAACAAGCATGAGCTTTGTGAGTACAGTCAGCAGTTACAAGATAGCACAGAATTGGAAGACCCCTCTAGATGTGCAGCTACTAATGATGACAGTCTGGTGGGAGCAAATGATGCGAGGGGTCAGGGACATGCGCAAGAGACAGGTAAGTGTGACATAAGTGACGACTAAACAGATGTAGATGATGATGTAGCCAATCGCACTTGGTTGCCGGTTGAAGAGGGAGTATCATCATTATCAAGAGACAGCAGGGTTGAAGCAGTGGGAGATCTGCAGCCAAACGCGGGATGGGTACACCATCTGCTACTCGGTAGACTACCTGTGAGGAACATACTAGCAGTGCACGGATTCATAAAATCAGCGGCAGGCATCACATAGTGGTGGAGGGAAAATGCTATACTCGTCAGTCTGGGAATTTTTCAGCAAGCTGCTAGGGGGACATTAGTGTGGCGGTATGCAGGATATGTAGGCAGAAGGTGAGGCTCGGCCAAGGTGCTAATGTTGGCATGACGGCTCTGTGTCAACATATGGAGCGTCACCATAAAGTGGCGTGGGAAAACCGTGCCACTCATTTAGTCTTACAGCATGATGCAGCAACCTCTGCATTTCCAACTGGCCTAAACCCCCTCTACATCAGTAAGGGCAGACAGATGTCGTTTCTTGCCATCGACATGCACAACTTTTGTCTCTGCTTCAAAAATCTTTCTCTGAGCGGAAACCTAATGGACCCCATTATAGTCTATGGGGTCCTTAACCGCCTCACGTCCGCCCAAGACTATAAACGTCCTATGGGGTGGACGTCTATTTCTGACAGCACGTTTTAAAACGTCCTGTCAGAAATAGCAGCATGCACGCTAATCGTGCAGCTGCATGAATCGGGTTGCCCCGCTGTCCAGTGGCCAGCAGGGCAACCCTAAGACAAGGCAGGGACAGTTCCCAAGGTGTCCCTGCCTTCACGATCGCTGCAGACACAGCGCTCACCGAGCACTGTGTCTGCAGAGCAGGAAGCGCTGTGCGCTTCCTGTTTCGGGGCCCGGCGGTCATGTGACCGCCGGGACCGGAGAGTGGCAGGGGCTGTGTGAGGTCTCTCAGAGACCTCGATCGGCCCTGCTCTGAGGCTGTACAGCGCTGGACTGCTGCTGTACAGCCTCTCTAGGGGTGCATTTGTCCTGTAACTGGGGCTACTATGTCAGCCCCAGTTACAGAAGAAACCAACAGTGAAAAAAAAAAAGAAAAAAGTGAAGTAAATGTCCCCCAGAGGTCTTGTATGACCTTATGGGGGACGAAAAGTGTAAAATAAAAAAAATAAAAATAAAAGGTTGAAAATAAAAAAATTAAAAAAAGTTTCACATGTAAAAAAAAAAAAAGTCCCCAAGTAAGGAATGAAAAAAAAAAGTTAAAAATAGAAAAAATAAAAAAAAGTATACATATTAGGTATTTCCGCGTCCGTATAAACCAGCTCTATAAAAATATCACATGACCTAACCCCTCGGGTGAACACCGTAAAAAAAAAAAAAAAAAACTGTGTCAAAACAAGCAATTTTTGTCACCTTGCATCACAAAAGGTGCAACACCAAGTGATCAAAAACGCATATGTCCCACAAAATAGTACCAATAAAACCGTCACCTCATCCCGCAGAAAATGAGCCCCTAAATAAGAAAATCTCTCAAAAAATAAAAAAACTATAGCTCTCAGAACATGGACACATTAAAACATAATTTTTTTGTTTCAAAAATGCTATTATTGTGTAAAACTTTAATAAATGAGAAAAAGTATACATATTAGGTATCGCCACGTCCGTAACAATCTGCTCTATAAAAATGTCACTTGACTGAACCCCTCAGGTGAACGCTGTAAAAATAAATAAATAGAAACTGTGCTAAAACAACCAATTTTTTGGTCACCTTGCCCCATAAAGTGTTATAATGAATGATCAAAAAATCATATGTACCTAAAAATAGTACTAATAAAACTGGCACCTTATCCCCTAGTTTCCAAAATGGGGTCACTTCTTGGGAGTTTCTACTGTAAGGGTGCATCAGGGGGCTTCAAATGGGACATGGCATCTAAAAACCATGTGGAGTTCCTTTTCTTCTGCGCCCTGCTGTGTGCCCATACAGCAGTTTATGACCACATGTGGGGTGTTTCTGTAAACCGCAGAATCTGGGTAATAAATATTGAGTTTTGTTTGGCTGTTAACCATCGATGTGTTAAAGAAAAAAATTAATTAAAATGGAAAATCTGCCAAAAAAGTGAAATTTAAAAATTTGATCTCCATTTTCCTTTAATTCTTGTGGAACGCCTAAAGAGTTAACAAAGTTTGTAAAAACGGTTTTGAATACCTTGAGGGGTGTAGTTTCTACAATGGGGTCATTTATGGGGGTATCCACTATGTAGGCCCCACAAAGTGACTTCAGACCTGAACTGGTCCTTATAAAGTGGATTTTGGCAATTTTCTTAAAAATTTGAAGAATTCCTTCTAAACTTCTAAGCCTTCTAACGTCCTAAAAAAATAAAATGACATTTCCAAAATGATGCCAACATAAAGTAGACATATGGGGAATGTTAAATAATAAATATTTTATGAGGTATCACTTTCTGTTTTAAAAGCAGAGAAATTGAAATTTAGAAAATTGCGAATTTTTCTAATTTTTGGGTAAATTTGGGATTTTTTCATAAATAAAGGTGAAATATTTTGACTCAAATTTATGACTATCATGAAGTACAATGTGTCACGAGAAAACAATCTCTGAATGACTTGGATAAATAAAGGCGTTCCAAAGTTATTACCACATAAAGTGAGATATGTCAGTTTTATCAAAATTTGGCCTGGTCAGGAAGGGGGCAAAGGGCCCAGATGGGAAGTGGTTAAGCTCCATTCGCTCAGTTATGTGCTGAATCTGTCCTTTCCGTTCTGTTAGTATAACGGAGGAGGGGAACGGAAAGGCTGAACGCTGATGTGAACTCGGCCTTAGGCATATTTGTTCAATACATGGAAACCAAGCAATTTATTGCTTGCCATTCAATTTCTGCCTGCTATTACATGTAGTAATTTCTCAAATTTTTATAATTATGCAAAAATTCTAACTACATTATTAAAAGCTTGCATTCTCATTTCAATATTGATTATACTGAGACTGAATAGATAGACCACAAAGTATGTTTATTTTGATATGATTCACCTTGATCACTATGTGTCATTCATAACTCCCAAATTGCCCATATTCAGTGTCAATGCCCAGTGACTATCCTACTGATCTCCAGGGCCACTCAGAAACAAAATAAGAAGTTGTATATACGCTGATTTATTGGGTACTCCCAAGTTAATACTACTAGAGGTAAATTGGAGTGTGAATTTATAAGTACATTGCATATTGTGGTTACCTGTGGCAATCAGGGGCGCAACTTTAAAAAAAGGCTGAGCCCCATCTTAAACTATTGAATGCCCCCCAAGCATGAACATTTACCAGCTTCATGTGAATGTCAATCCCAATGCACACAAGTGCACCAGGAATACATAAAGCAGCTCTGGAGCTGCTTTGGCTGTGTAACCCAGCTGACTCCTACCTGTAGCTGTCGGGGTCAGATATAACTCCAAACCCAGACAGATAACAACTTAAATGCTGCAGTCCATAGCAACTATGACATGTGAGTAGAGTTGAGCGAACACCTGGATGTTCGGGTTCGAGAAGTTCGGCCGAACCCGACCCGAACTTCGTCCCGAACCCCATTGAAGTCAATGGGGACCCGAACTTTTCGGCACTAAAAAGGCTATAAAACAGCCCAAGAAAGGGCTAGAGGGCTGCAAAAGGCAGCAAAATGTAGTTAAATCCATTGCAAACAAATGTGGATAGGGAAATAATTAAAAATAAAAATAAAATAAATAAAAATTAACCAATATCAATTGGAGAAAGGTCCCATAGCAGAGAATCAGGCTTCATGTCATAGCAGAGAATCAGGCTTCACGTCAGCCAAAACTGGAACAGTCCATTGTCAGATATTTAGGCCCCGGCACCCAGGCAGAGGAGAGAGGTCCCATAACATAGAATCTGGCTTCATATCAGCAGAGAACAGTCTTCAGTCATAGCAGAGAATCAGGCATCATGTCATAGCAGAGAATCAGCTTCAACGTCACCCACCACTGGAACAGTCCATTGTCAGATATTTAGGCCCAGGCACCCAGGCAGAGGAGAGAGGTCCCATAGCAGAGAATCTGGCTTCATGTCACAGAGAATCAGTCTTCATGTCATAGCAGAGAATCAAGGCTTCACGTCACCCCACCACTGGAACAGTCCATTGTCATATATTTAGGCCCCGGCACCCAGACAGAGGAGAGAGGTCCCATAGCAGAGAATCTGGCTTCATGTCAGCAGAGAATCAGTCTTCATGTCATAGCAGAGAATCATGCTTCACGTCACCCACCACTGGAACAGTCCATTGTCACATATTTAGGCCCAGGCACCCAGGCAGAGGAGAGAGGTCCCATAGCAGAGATCTGGCTTCATGTCAGCAGAGAATCAGTCTTCATGTCATAGCAGAGAATCATGCTTCACGTCACCCAACATTGGAACAGTCCATTGTCATATAATTTAGGCCCCGGCACCCAGACAGAGGAGAGAGGTCCCATAACAGAGATTCAGGCTTCATGTCAGCGACTCAGCAGAGAATCAGTCTTCATGTCATAGCAGAGAATCAGGCTTCACGTCACCCACCACTGGAACAGTCCATTGTCAGATATTTAGGCCCCGGCACCCAGGCAGAGGAGAGAGGTCCCATAACAGAGATTCAGGCTTCATGTCAGCAGAGAATCAGTCTTCATGTCATAGCAGAGAATCAGGCTTCACGTCACCCACTACTGGAACAGTCCATTGTCATATATTTAGGCCCCGGCACCCAGACAGAGGAGAGAGGTCCCATAGCAGAGAATCGGGCTTCATGTCAGCAGAGAATCAGTCTTCATGTCATAGCAGAGAATCATGCTTCACATCACCCACCACTGGAACAGTCCATTGTCAGATATTTAGGCCCAGGCACCCAGGCAGAGGAGAGAGGTCCCATAGCAGAGAATCTGGCTTCATGTCAGCAGAGAATCAGTCTTCATGTCATAGCAGAGAATCATATTTCACGTCACCCAACATTGAAACAGTCCATTGTCATATAATTTAGGCCCCGGCACCCAGACAGAGGAGAGAGGTCCCATAACAGAGATTCAGGCTTCATGTCAGCAGAGAATCAGTCTTCATGTCATAGCAGAGAATCAGGCTTCACGTCACCCACCACTGGAACAGTCCATTGTCACATATTTAGGCCCAGGCAGAGGAGAGAGGTCCCATAACAGAGATTCAGGCTTCATGTCAGCGACTCAGCAGAGAATCAGTCTTCATGTCATAGCAGAGAATCAGGTTTCATGTCACCCACCACTGGAACAGGCCACTGTCAGATATTTTTAGGCCCCGGCACCCAGACAGAGGAGAGGTTCATTCAACTTTGGGTTGCCCCGCAATATAATGGTAAAATGAAAATAAAAATAGGATTGAATGAGGAAGTGCCCTGGAGTACAATAATATATGGTTAAGGGGAGGTAGTTAATGTCTAATCTGCACAAGGGATGGACAGGTCCTGTGGGATCCATGCCTGGTTCATTTTTATAACCGTCAGCTTGTCCACATTGGCTGTAGACAGGTGGCTGCGTTTGTCTGTAATGACGCCCCCTGCCGTGCTGAATACACGTTCAGACAAAACGTTGGCCGTCGGGCAGGCCAGCACCTCCAAGGTATAAAAGGCTAGCTCTGGCCACGTGGACAATTTGGACACCCAGAAGTTGAATGGGGCCGAACCATCAGTAAGTACGTGGAGGGGTGTGCACAGGTACTGTTCTACCATGTTAGTGAAATGTTGCCTCCTGCTAACATGTTCCGAATCAGGTGGTGGTGCAGTTAGCTGTGGCGTGGTGACAAAACTTTTCCACATCTCTACCATGCTAACCCTGCCCTCAGAGGAGCTGGGCGTGACACAGCTGCGTTGGCGACCTCTTGCTCCTCCTCTGCCTTCACCTTGGGCTATCACTTGTTCCCCTGTGATATTTGGGAATGCTCTCAGTAGCACGTCTACCAACGTGCACTTGTACTCGCGCATCTTCCTATCACGCTCCAGTGCAGGAAGTAAGGTGGGCACATTGTTTTTGTACCGTGGATCCAGCAGGGTGGCAACCCAGTAGTCCGCACACGTTAAAATGTGGGCAACTCTGCTGTCGTTGCGCAGGCACTGCAGCATGTAGTCGCTCATGTGTGCCAGGCTGCCCAGAGGTAAGGACAAGCTGTCCTCTGTGGGAGGCGTATCGTCATTGTCCTGCGTTTCCCCCCAGCCACGCACCAGTGATGGGCCGGAGCTGCGTTGGATGCCACCCCGCTGTGAACATGCTTCATCCTCATCCTCCTCCACCTCCTCCTCATCCTTGTCCTCCTCGTCCTCCAGTAGTGGGCCCTGTCTGGCCACATTTGTACCTGGCCTCTGCTGTCGCAAAAAACCTCCCTCTGAGTCACTTCGAAGAGACTGGCCTGAAAGTGCTAAAAATGACCCCTCTTCCTCCTCCTCCTCCTCGGCCACCTCCTCTTCCATCATCGCCCTAAGTGTTTTCTCAAGGAGACATAGAACTGGTATTGTAACGCTGATAACGGTGTCATCGCCACTGGCCATGTTGGTGGAGTACTCGAAACAGTGCAACAGGGCACACAGGTCTCGCATGGAGGCCCAGTCATTGGTGGTGAAGTGGTGCTGTTCCGTAGTGCGACTGACCCGTGCGTGCTGCAGCTGAAACTCCACTATGGCCTGCTGCTGCTCGCACAGTCTGTCCAGCATGTGCAAGGTGGAGTTCCACCTGGTGGGTACGTCGCATATGAGGCGGTGATCGGGAAGGCCGAAGTTCCGCTGTAGCGCAGACAGGCGAGCAGTGGCAGGATGTGAACGCCGGAAGCCCGAACTGACGGCCCGCACTTTATGCAGCAGCTCTGACATGTCGGGGTAGTTGCGAATGAACTTCTGCACCACCAAATTCAGCACATGCGCCAGGCAAGGGATGTGCGTCAAACCGGCTAGTCCCAGAGCTGCAACGAGATTTCGCCCATTATCGCACACCACCAGGCCGAGCTTGAGGCTCACCGGCAGCAACCACTCGTCGGTCTGTTGTTCTATACCCCGCCACAACTCCTGTGCGTTGTGGGGCCTGTCCCCCAAACATATGAGTTTCAGAATGGCCTGCTGACGTTTACCCCGGGCTGTGCTGAAGGTGGTGGTGAAGGTGTGTGGCTGACTGGATGAGCAGGTGGAAGAAGAGGAGGAGGAAGCTGAGTAGGAGGAGGAGGAGACAGGAGGCAAAGAATGTTGCCCTGCGATCCTTGGCGGCGGAAGGACGTGTGCCAAACAGCTCTCCGCCTGGGGCCAAGCCGCCACTACATTTACCCAGTGTGCAGTTAGGGAGATATAGCGTCCCTGGCTGTGCTTACTGGTCCACGTATCTATGGTTAGGTGGACCTTGCCACAGATGGCGTTGCGCAGTGCACACTTGATTTTATCGGATACTTGGTTGTGCAGGGAAGGCACGGCTCTCTTGGAGAAGTAGTGGCGGCTGGGAACAACATACTGTGGGACAGCAAGCGACATGAGCTTTCTGTGTCCACCAGCCTAAATGACAGCATTTCATAGGCCAGTAGTTTAGAAATGCTGGCATTCAGGGTCAGGGATCGAGGGTGGCTAGGTGGGAATTTACGCTTTCTCTCAAATGTTTGTGAGATGGAGAGCTGAACGCTGCCGTGTGACATGGTTGAGATGCTTGGTGACGCAGGTGGTGGTGTTGGTGGTACATCCCATGTTTGCTGGGCGGCAGGTGCCAACGTTCCTCCAGAGGCGGAGGAAGAGGCCGAGGCGGCGGCAGCAGCAGAAGAGGCCGAGGCGGCAGCAGCAGAAGAGGTAGCAGGGGGAGCCTGAGTGACTTCCTTGTTTTTAAGGTGTTTACTCCACTGCAGTTCATGCTTTGCATGCAGGTGCCTGGTCATGCAGGTTGTGCTAAGGTTCAGAACGTTAATGCCTCGCTTCAGGCTCTGATGGCACAGCGTGCAAACCACTCGGGTCTTGTCGTCAGCACATTGTTTAAAGAAGTGCCATGCCAGGGAACTCCTTGAAGCTGCCTTTGGGGTGCTCGGTCCCAGATGGCGGCAGTCAGTAGCAGGCGGAGTCTCTTGGCGGCGGGTGTTCTGCTTTTGCCTACTGCTCCCTCTTTGTCTTTTGCGACGCTGTTGGCTCAGTCTCACCACTGCCTCTTCCTCCAAACTGTGAAAGTCAGTGGCACGACATTCATTCCATGTGGGGTCTAGGACCTCATCGTCCCCTGCATCGTTTTCCACCCAGTCTTGATCCCTGACCTCCTGTTCAGTCTGCACACTGCAGAAAGACGCAGCAGTTGGCACCTGTGTTTCGTCATCATCAGAGACGTGCTCAGGTGGTATTCCCATGTCCTCATCATCAGGAAACATAAGTGGTTGTGCGTTAGTGCATTCTATCTCTTCCATCCCTGGGGAAGGGCTAGGTGGATGCCCTTGGGAAACCCTGCCAGCAGAGTCTTCAAACAGCATAAGAGACTGCTGCATAACTTGAGGCTCAGACAGTTTCCCTGATATGCATGGGGGTGATGTGACAGACTGATGGGCTTGGTTTTCATGCGCCATCTGTGCGCTTTCTGCAGAAGATAATGTGAACGTACTGGATCCACTGTCGGCCACCCAATTGATTAATGCCTGTACCTGCTCAGGCCTTACCATCCTTAGAACGGCATTGGGCCCCACCAGATATCGCTGTAAGTTCTGCTGGCTACTGGGACCCGAGGTAGTTGGTTCACTAGGACGTGTGGCTGTGGCAGAATGGCCACGTCCTCTCCCAGCACCAGAGGGTCCACTAACACCACCACGACCATGTCCGTGTCCGCCTCCCTTACTAGATGTTTTCCTCATTGTTACCGTTCACCACAATAAGAAAAATATTATTTGGCCTAATGTATTGAATTCAAATTCAGGCCTTTTTTTACAGACACCTAACACTATCTGGCTATCTATTTAGGTACCGTATTACACTAATAAAGGCACAGCAGTAACGACAGATTTAGCTGAATATAAATTTGAGGCCTAGTATTTAGGCGCTGGATGACAGGTATACGTTTACGGACAGAATTAGACTTGGAATTGCACAGTAGCGTGTATGTGAAGTTATTGAGAATAACCCTATCTGCACCTTGAATCTTATATACCCTTTTAGGGATAGATTTAAAGTAGGCCTGATACAGCAGAAACCACTAATTTAGAGAATTGCAAAATTGGGAATTGTATTTCAACCCAGAACAAAAACTGTGCTTTGACGGACACTAAATAACTTGACCAGCTAAAGCAATAATGACAGATTTGGATGAATATAAATTTGAGGCCTATTTTTTAGGCGCTGGGTGACAGGTATACGTTTACACACAGAATTAGACTTGGAATTGCACAGTAGCGTGTGTGTGAAGTTATTGAGAATAACCCTATCTGCACCTTGAATCTTAAATACCCTTTTAGGGATAGATTTAAAGTAGGCCTGATACAGCCGAAACCACTAATTTAGAGATTTGCAAAATTGGGAATTGTATTTCAACCCAGAACAAAAACTGTGCTTTGACGGACACTAAATAACTTGACCAGCTAAAGCAATAATGACAGATTTGGATGAATATAAATTTGAGGTCTATTTTTTAGGCGCTGGGTGACAGGTATACGTTTACACACAGAATTAGACTTGGAATTGCACAGTAGCGTGTGTGTGAAGTTATTGAGAATGACCCTATCAGCACCTTGAATCTAATATACCCTTTTAGGGATAGATTTAAATAACCACACTATTGATGGTTAAATGGACTTGGTGGAAGCTTGCCCCCGATGTAGGATATAGCAAAAAAAATAACCACACTATTGATGGTTAAATGGACTTGGTGGCAGCTTGCCCCTGATGTAGGATATAGCCAAAAAATAACCACACTATTGATGGTTAAATGGACTTGGTGGCAGCTTGCCCCTGATGTAGGATATAGCCAAAAAATAACCACACTATTGATGGTTAAATGGACTTGGTGGCAGCTTGTGATGGCGCACCACAAGCCACAAAATGGCCGCCGATCACCCCAGAAAAAGTGACTGAAAAACGCTCTGGGCAGCCTAAAAATAGTGAGCAATTGAATAGCAGCAGTTCAATGATCCACAGCTGTAGATCGATCACTGTCTTAAGTGTTTTGGAGGAGTTAATCACTGCCTAATCTCGCCCTAATGTCGCAGCTGCAACCTCTCCCTACACTTGTAACAGCAGAGTGACGTGCAGCGCTACGTGCAGGGCCGGCCTTTGGGGTGTGCGGGCTGTGCGGCCGCACAGGGGGCGCCATAGCAACAGGGGCGCCGGGCGGCTGACAGCCCGCCGTGACGCGAATCTTTATTCTGCAGGGCCTGCGTGCGGGCGGCGAACTTACACAGTCACACTCACAGTGTGACACTGCGCTCTGATCCGGACTGAAGGAGTGAGGAGGGGGCGGGGCTCGGGGCCGCTCTGAGCTCCGCTCTGCTGCCTGGCTGGCCTGCCTGCTGTCTCTTTAAGAGAGCAGACCAGTGGCTGCTGGAGCGTAGCCACTGAGCTCCGCCCCCA
Organism: Bufo bufo; assembly: GCF_905171765.1. NCBI lineage: Eukaryota > Metazoa > Chordata > Amphibia > Anura > Bufonidae > Bufo > Bufo bufo. The sequence goes on along the minus strand of NC_053390.1, from coordinate 698,821,606 downwards.
GAGAGAAGACGGAGCGCGCCCAGCCAGCAGACACAGCAAGGCCCACGCGGCAGCCGGCAGCACTACAGCTAGAGAACATATAGGTATTTTTTATTTGGAGAAATGATTATGATTTATGTGAATGTGCCAACAGTGCCATGGGGGATGGGGGGACGGGACAGAGATGTGCTGATGCTGCCCAAGTGGAGGGGACAGGGAGAAGTGTGCCAATGCCATGGTGACTGGGGGGGGGACAGAGTCTCTGTTGCCCCTTCCAGTCACCATGGCATTGGCACATTTCTCCCTGTCCCCTCCAGATAGGCAGCATCAGCACATCTCTGTCCCGTCCCCCCCACCCGCGTCACCATGGCATTGGCACATTTCTCCTCCAGATGGGCAGTATCAGCACATCTCAGACTCTGATATGTCCCCCCCCCCCGCGCCCCCCCCAGTCACCATGGCATTGGCACATTTCTCCCTGTCCCCTCCAGATGGGCAGCATCAGCACATCTCTGTCCCCACCCCCGCCCCCGCGTCACCATGGCATTGGCACATTTTTCCTCCAGATTGGCAGCATCAGCACATCTCTGTCCCACCCCCGCCCCCACGTCACCATGGCATTTGCACATTTCTCCTCCAGATGGGCAGCATCAGCACATCTCTGTCACAGAGATGTGCTGATGCTGCCCATCTGGAGGGGACAGGGAGAAATGTGCCAATGCCATGGTGACGCGGGGGTGGGACAGAGATGTGCTGATGCTGCCCATCTGGAGGAAAAATGTGCCAATGCCATGGTGACGCGGGGGCGGGGGTGGGACAGAGATGTGCTGATGCTGCCCATCTGGAGGGGACAGGGAGAAATGTGTGACCACTGAAAGGGTGTGGTCACTGAGGGGTGTGGTACTGAGGGGGCATGGTTACTGAGGGGGTGTAAAGCTTTCTCGCACAGGGCGCCTAAAGGCCTAAGGCCGGCCCTGGCTACGTGACCCAAGCTTATATAGCGGCTGGGTCACATGCTGCACTGGCCAATCACAGCCATTCCAATAGTAGGCATGGCTGTGATGGCCTCTTGGGGCAAGTAGTATGACGCTTGTTGATTGGCTGCTTTGCAGCCTTTCAAAAAGCGCCAAGAAAGCGCCGAACACCGAACCCGAACCCGGACTTTTACGAAAATGTTCGGTTTCGGGTCCGTGTCACGGACACCCCAAAATTCGGTCCGAACCCGAACTATACAGTTCGGGTTCGCTCATCCCTACATGTGAGCAATTATAAAGTGGCAGCGGGCTGCCAGGATGTTTGATGCTGGCAAAATCACAATACACTGCAATGTAGAAGCATGGCATGTTATTGTACAAGAAAATAAATAAATAAATGTAAATATATAAAGAAAAAATCCTTTCTCCCTTTATGAAATAAAAACTAGTGTTGAGCACGAATATTTTAATCGTGAATTTTATTCGCGAATATCGCCACTTTTATTTGCGAATAGTTAGAATATAGAGCTATATATTCGTGTTCACGAATATGCTAATTGTGAATTTATCGCACATTTTTGGGGAATTTATTACGAATATCGGCACTTAGCAACATCCCTAGCAACCAATAACAAAGTTGCCTACCCCTTAGTGTTGATCGCGAATATTCTAATTGCTAATTTTTATCACAAATATATTACATTGCCGATTTTCGCAATTAAGTAAATAATGAATGGAAATTACGAATTCTCAAATTTGCTAATTTATTGCGAATATTCGGCCAAAAATTCGCGAAATATCGCAAATTCGAATATTGCCTATGCCGCTCATCACTAATAAAAACAATTAATACATTAAATTTAGAGTTGTTTCCAGTTCCAATAAGTCCAAAAGATTAAGATATCCCATTGTTTATCTTGCATGGTAAATGCAATAATAATAAATAAATAAAAATCCCTAATGCCAGAATTCCAATTTTTTGATCTCTTCACCTCCCAAAAATAGAATGAAAAATAATCAGAAAGTTGAATGTACCCAATATCATTTTAATAAAAACTACAGTTCATAAGCCCATCACATCATGTGTAAAATAAATTAAATAAAAAGTAATGGCTGTCAAAATATTTCATCTTTTAAAAGTAGTAAAGCATATCAAAAATGATAAAGAAAAAATTGGTATCACTATAATCATAATGATACTTACCCTAAAAAAAAAGATTCTCACCTACAGTATTTTCATGTATGTGAATGCAGTAAAAGCAAACTCTCCAAAATAATTTAGGGGATCATTTATCATATTTCTGGCACATATTGAGACGCAAAGGTTATTTGAGCTGCAATCTGCGACTTTTTCCTGCTCACGCCAAGTCTAAAAAAGTGGGCATGGCGTGGGCGGCAAGAGGATGGGCCGGCAGGCCAGTCGTATTCATAATTTTCTACACTTGTTTTAGGCATAGAAAATGGTCTAAATGTAAGACAGCTAGGAAGCTGGCTTACATTTAGACTGGTGTTAGATACGCCATAGTTATGTAGAAGCCGGCACCTCTTCATAACTTCGGCAGATATAGGGGTTATTAAAACTGGCGTGTAAAACACCAGTCTTAATAAATGACCCCCTTTATTTATATTTTTTAAATTCTACATGTCATAAAAAAGACAAGTCATCCCACAAAGAAAACACACACTCCAATTTCTGTGTCAATGGAAAGCTAAAAAAAATATGTATGTCTCTTGCAATGAGGGGAGGAAAAAACTAAAGTACTGTTTCCAAAATTGGCTTAGTTCTGAAACGATAAATGTAAGGAAACAATTTCCATTCAGTGACCCTATTATTTAAAAAATCATGCAAAATACCGTATTTTTCGCCATATAAGACGCACCGGCCCATAAGACGCACCTAGGTTTTTGGGGAGGAAAATAAGAAAAAACATTTTTTTTACCAAAAGGTGTGCTTTTGGTGGGTTGGGAACTAATGGTGGTCTGTGGATCGCACTATTACTTGGGATCTGTGGATGGCACTGTTATGGGGGATCTGTGAAGGACACTGTTATGGGGGATCTGGGGATGGCACTGTTATGGGGGATCTGTGGATGACGCACTGTTATGGGGGGATCTGTGGATGACGCACTGTTATGGGGAGATCTGTGGATGATGCACTGTTATGGGGGGATCTGTGGATGACGCACTGTTATGGGGGAATCTGTGACAGACACTGTTATGGGGGGGGATCTGTGGCTGACACTGTTACAGGGGGGATCTGTGGCTGGCACTGTTACAGGGGGGATCTGTGGCTGGCACTGTTGCAGGGGGGATCTGTGGATGGCACTGTTACAGGGGGATCTGTTGGTGGCACTGTTATGGGGGATCTGTGGGTGGCACTGTTATGGGGGTTCTGTGGGTGGCACTGTTACAGGGGGGATCTGTGGGTGGCACTGTTATGGGGGATCTGTGGGTGGCACTGTTATGGGGGATCTGTGGGTGGCACTGTTATTTATGTGCCATCCACAGACCCCCCACCCCATAACAGTGCCATCTACAGACCCCCCAGCCCATAATAGTGCCATCCACAGATGTTCCCCATAAAACTGTCATCCACAGATCTCCCCCCTGCCGCTCCAGTGCTGCAGTATACAAATATAAAATGTCTCATTCAATTAAAAGTGATTACACATGCCCCCTCACTCCTAATATTACCGTACATCCTAACAGCTTCTGTACAACGCAGGCATGCCGGGCGGACAGCGCGTCACTCACTGACGTCACTTGCCTGCGCCGCCTGCTTCATTCATAAATTAGTTGGCGCAGGAACGTGACATCAGGGAGATACGCTGCCGCCCGCCCGGCCTGCCTGCATTCTACAGAAGCGGTTAGGATGTACGGTAATATTAGGAGTGGGGGGGGGGGCATGTGTAATCACTTTTAATTGAATGAGACATTTTATATTTGTATAGTGCAGCACTGGAGCGGCCGGGCCAGACTACAGTGACTGCACCGCCCCGCTGCAATTGCCGCCCCCCCAGCTCCTTGTCCCAGTCCCTCCCCGCTCGCTCATACATCGCAGCCTGCGATGTAAAAATGTCAGCATTCGCCCCATAAGACGCAGGGGCATTTTTCCCCCATTTAGGAGGGGGGAAGTGCGTCTTATGGGGCGAAAAATACAGTAATACACTAATACAATAGATGCAAAAATTATTAATGGTCTAAGCCCTCACTCTGATATGAAAGATGATCAAAATATATTGGCTTAGAGTCTCAGATTTTATCATATCAGAGTGAGGGCTTAGTCTATGTATAATGTTTGCATCTATTGTGTTAGTATATTATTTTCCATAAGTTTTCTTGTATAAATTTAGCCATGAATATCCACATATTCATTTATCATATTGCACAGGATGTTTTGTATCTTTTTCTATCTTTTAGATTTTTGATTAGCGACCCTATTATTACCAACATTTTTGATCACTCATTATTATATCTTTTATCACATCATGCCCCAGAATAGACCCTTAAATAGACCTCAGACCACATCCCTGTACAGTAGGATTCACACTCTATTACAAAGAATGTTAATGCTTGATCCTTTGAAAGCACAGTCTTTGTTACTGAAAATAAAAATGTTATTGAAATCCTTATGTTGCTATCAATGAGATCCTCTTCCGAATGAGTAGCTCTGAAGTGTCAGATTGCAGGAGTGGCTTGTTCAGAACAACCACATTGCTAGTCTACATTTATATCCCTAGTGGATTTTAACTAAAAACAACAAAATGTTTAAATGGCGAACACTGACATAACATACAATTTAGCATACAGACATCATGACAGCTGTCAAGTGGAAGATATGTTTCTGTAATTATTTATACTAGCTGTCAGTGTGACTTTTTTAAGTATTATTTCCTTTTTTACTTTATGTAGGTGTTTGGTATTTTACTTGAATGTTGTAGTTTTGTAACTTGTATTATAAGAAGTAAATTTGAATTATAAAATGGATCAGCTATTGAAGTGTGTTTCATGTTTGCCTATGTGGCTAGCAGTGTAAAGAAGGAAAGCACTGACTACTTACTCCCCATGACAAGCATTAACAGAAGCAGTGCAGCAGTCAGAGCTGAAGCATATGAACAATGTACCAATGTACTATATTTTAAAATTAATCTAGTGTAGAGATGAGAGAACCTTTCAAGAATTACTTCAGGTTCACAAAGTTTTTGGGGAAAAAATGGTTTGGACATAGAGAGAGAGAGAAAGAAAGAGAGAAAGAGAGAGAGAGAGAGAGAGAGAGAGAGAGAGAAGTGTACTCTGTGTTTCTATCTAATATAATGTGTAGAACACCTAGAATGTGTAGTACATGTGCAAAGTATGTAGATTAGGCAATGCCCAATGTGCAATAAACATTATTCAGGCTAGGGAATGTGCAGTGAGACAAAGAGATCTGTGACTATTTTCAAGGCACCTAACAGTGGAAAATAACCGATGTGTACACCTAGCCTAAAGTGGAAAAAACCATTTTAGAGTACAGTATAAGGTAAAAGTACAAGATCTTAATGTAATGGTAGTGCAACAGAGAGTAAAATATTCATAACCCATCCACAGGATAGGTCATCAACATCAGATCAGTGGAGGGCCAACTCTTGGCACCACCGTGTCACCGCCGACCCTGGGAGAGATCTTAGAAGTTCTGATAGATAGACGGAAGACTCAGGAGTCTATCTGACAGATCTCTCTTGTTTTCATTGTTGCTGACAGGTTTCCACCCCTTCACAGATGCTGCTCATTATCAGTCAGGTGGCTCTTTATATGTTCTGCCTCTCACTTGTTTCCCTGTGGCTGATAGTTCTTCTGTGGAGTGCTCTGCTTGTGTGGTGGTTCTCCTGTTCCAGTTACATATCAAGCTAAGTCATTTCCCTTTTCCTGGTGTGTCTGACTAGGCCTCAGGGAGACACTAGCTCCTTCAGTTTGGAAGGAGCCATTTGCCTCTTTCCCTGTTCCCTAAGCTGAGGGTTTAGTGCAGTGTTTCAGCAGTCTCAGGTTCCTGTGCATGTGCATTTCTACCTTTGAGATTTGCACATGTTGTTAGCAGCTTAGGGATTGCTAGGAGGTGTCCTCTTTGTTCCCTAGGTTCGGGGCCTAGTCTGTTGTTGTTTTGTTGCGGTTCCCTTTGGTTGTCTTTCCTTCCCCGTTCTTCCCGTAACACACCGCCAAGCAGTTTAAAGAGCTGCAACTCTCAACCTAGGCTAGTGATATCATGTTTATTGGTCTGTGGAGCTCAGTCCCATTCAAGTGAATTGGTCTGGGCTGCAGTACAAACACAGCAGCTATCCAATGTACAGTGCTGTCCTTGGAATCCTGTGAGCAGGCCACAGGGCTTGTCCGAGCACTGCCACCCATTCAAAACTTTGATCTGTGAGATGATCGGAGTTTAACCCCCACCCATCTGCTATTGATGATAGGTCTTTAATATTGTAGCCCCTTTAACATAATACTAGGACAAGTATGATTTCACACTTACTCTCTATAGATACATATTACTGTTCTATAGTATGGCAGTAACTTTTACAACTTATTTATGAATTTCTTCATGTTCACTACTCCTTTAAATATTTATGAAAAATATACTCATCACTCAACAATCAAAAATTTTTGGAAAGAAAAATCAATATAATTTGTGACTGTTTCTAACACTTTACAAAATGGCAAGAACTGTGTGTCTGTCCCACTAAGATGTAATATGTCTCCTTGGCAGTGTGCTGAACTTTAATCAGCCTCCGGCATAGGGTTCTTATGCACTCCTGAACCCAGCTGGCATTTTGAGCAATCCAACATGGCACCAGACCAGCTGTGTCTCAGCTGAGTTAACAGAAATTCATGGCATATGTCTCATGGTGTTAAGAATAAAAAATATCATTTTAATCATAAAATTAATATTCTATAGAGAAAGGCGACCCAGTCTACACATGGAATTATCCATATTCACACATATGCAAGACAGTTAAAACATATAAATTCTGAAATGTGAAAGTTAAAATGAAAAATATATTTTAATATATGTGTTTGTTATTAGTTTCATATTATTTGAAATTATATAGCTTTCAGAAATCTACACCCAGGGTGTGGGGAATGTGATAATATAAATAATCCAATACTTACCTATTTATTTTCCCACCATTCTTGACCTCCACACTGATCTCTGTTATGTTGGCTGCTGTGGTGATGTGACTATATACCTACATGACCACTAGAGTCAGTCCCTGGCCCTGGTCTTGTGCCATCTACTGCTGAGATCAGTAACTGGCTGTAGCATTATGTGGGAATACCAGAGAGTCACCGCTGCAGCCAACTAAGAGGGAACAAGTATAGAGGACCGGAGCAGTTGTGCTAAAATGACAGGGGAATGCATAGGTAATGCTACATGACAGTTTTTTTATTCACACATTTTTATATATATTTTGCCAGGTGTTTTTTTTTTTGTGCTATAGAGTGTATGGAAAAACACCTACAAAATGCCATAGCCGTAGCATTCTAGAATAAAAAATTAAAAAATCCCCTAATAATGCATTTCAAAATTATCATTATCATTCTTAAGGCTAACATATGAATGTACTTTTTTTCATATTATTTCCATTACTATAGAACTACAGTCAAAGCTTCATTTGTGGCAATCCTATGGAGGCCTACCACCTTCAGGCCTTCATAGGAATTGCAGCTGTGTTACTTTGTGTTTCTTTAGAGAAACCCAGAGTTTCAGAGAGAAGGAACAGCACCCTTGATCGCTACATGAAAAAGCCGGTCCTAACACTGAAGTGTGTGCTTCTGTTTATTTGACATTTAGATGCCGTGGTCATGCTTGACCACGGCGTCTAAAGGGTTAAATGTATGCGCCCGGCATTATTGCCAGTAGTGGACATTATCCCCAGGCGTCTGCTGTTTGAAACAGCAGAGACTTGCTGACTATGGCGCCCTTTGCACTCATGGGTGGGTGCCATATTTAAAACACATACTTCTGCCATACATGTATGGTGGCAGTACTCAAGGGGTTTATTAGGGGGAAAAGGGGGTGATTTGAATTTCATTTTTTTATATTTTTAAAAAGTTTTGAAATGCTTCATTGTTAAATTTTTTAGGCCCCCAGGTGGACCCAACGTACATTTATTACATTGCCTTTTGTAGTAAGTAATGTCATTTTATCCATTACAGAATACAAACATCAGCATATTCCAATGCAGTGCTGCCACCTGTCGATCGCAGACATTAGCCTCAGGTGTCTGTTGTGTGACACAGCAGGCACTCGGCGGCTAAGGCTTCACTTTGCTCCGGAGAGGATGCATCTATGGTGGATGTCAGGAAGGGGTTAAAATCCTGAGCATGTCAATTATTTATGCAATTCCAATACCATAAATAGGGTGATTTTCCCCATAGACTTCAGTGGGGTTCTTTACATAAACAAAAAAACACACCAAAATCTGCAACAAAAAAAACACACAAAAAAGCACCAAAACAACAATAAATAGTGCAGAATTAGGAATTCAGGAAGAAAAGTAAAGTCTATTTGTACAGGTAAGAAGCATGCCGTGTTCATACAGCACATGCACTCACTTGTGACAGGCAGCTTTTCCTAATGACTCCCATGTGGATTAATTAATAACAGGCTTTTATCTGCCTGTTTTGGAAAAACACAAAACTTTCGGAGTTGTTTGTGTTCAGCCAATAGTCTCTTGTCACTTGTTAAAAATGTGTCTGTGCTGAGCTGAGCTACAAAGGCTACTGAGCAATTTCCAATCATTTACAAGTTAGTTATTACAGTTTCTTAGGTTTTATATGTACGTGTCAGTTTTACAATTTTGTATAGTACAGATGCATGTGAGCATACAGCCACATGGAAATGTATGAAGTCACACAATGAATATTACTTAAAGAGAAAGAAGATCAAGATAATTTGGAGCACCTGCATTTAGGAGTATTCTTGGCTAGTATATATCCTTCCTCTTTTCGGGAATGGCCCCTGCACAAGGAATCAACAGATAAAAAACAGGGAATGGAGATATTGTGGGGTGCATTGTGAAAACCGAGGGCTTGTCTTATCCTTCTCAGTTGTGCTAACATTTCTTATTTTGGATTAATGGGGTTCTCCTATGCGCACCTTCTATTAAAAGTGGTTGTCCAACCATAAGATCTTACCCCCTCTCCATAGCATAGAAGTATCTGATTGGTGGAGGTCAAACCAGTGGGACACCAACTGATCACAAAAATGAAGTGGAGGAGAGTGAATGGAGCAGCACTCATTTGACTCCATTCAGTTCCATAGGATTACTGTCACTAACTTACCTGTCCAGGCTCCGATGGCAAAATCTCCAGCTTCGGTGCAACGATGCTGGGAGAGATGCGCTGTAAGGCCACGCCCCCTGGTAATGTAGCAGCATCCCTAGCAGCAGGATACAATGCTCTATTTCTATCCACAGTGGGCATGTGCTGGAGGAAAACTAGCAGTGCTTGATTATTCAGCCGTTCTGTTCCTGTGTGCCGTGCCTGACTGATGCAGTCATGAATCTATCAGGTTCTGATCCTGGAACTTGGTGCTCTATTTAAATCCCTTGCCAGTTATAGGTTTACTCTTTTGCTGTGCTTCTGGTTTTGTCTTTTAGTGTTTTGGATTGTTTAGTATATTGACCTCGGCTTTCCTCTGACCATCCTATGTCTTGTGGTTTTGTACTATGATACCTATCTGGCTCTGACTTTGGCTTGGCTACTTTGACTACCCTCCATCCTCAGATTTTGCACTGTATTGTCTTCCTGGATTTCACTTATTTCTGTACGACCCTCCTCTATGTTTTGTTGTGTCTCTGTGTCTGTATGTCTGTCTGTCTTGCACTTAGCAGGATGTCACGAACCAGCGGGTGTGAACCCACTGTGCTAAATGTCCTACCTCCCCTAAGAGGGTTGTCTAAGTGAACCCCTCGATTCTTCACAGTACTCCTGATGGTGGGGAAAGACTTTTCTGAGGGGAACACCAGGTCGCTACCTCTTGAGGAGGGTTGGCGCATGAGGCAGCAAGTCCAGGCAGACCAGGAGGTACCTGAGAAAGGTACCAGAAGTACAAGCGTAGTCAGGCAGGCAGAGTCGTTACCACGAGCAACAGTGCAGGACTGAAGGATGAGGCAGAGGCGTAGTCAGAAAGGCAAAAGTCAGAGCAGGCGGCATAGGTACAGGACAGGCAATCTGATGCCAGTAACAGGAGAGTCAAGGCAAGCAGGCAGGAATCAGATGGTTAGCAGAATCCAGGAACGAAATACAAGTCAGGAACACACGTGAGTATAAGCATCTTTAGCAAAACACAAGGACCTTGACACTGAGGTGTCTGGGAAAGGGGCTGAGCCACTTATATATATATATATGTGCAGGAGGGCTAGGGTTGCTCAGCAATGTCACATTACCGAACCCATAAAGGCCAGGAAGTGACACGCGTAGGCCCTTAAGGAAGTTCTGCAAGAAACCAGCAGCAAGCATGCTGTGGCCAGGGCTGAGGGGAAACTGTAAAGCGGATCCTCAGAACCACAGCATCTACACAGACAAAGTCTAGGGTTGCAGCGGTGACTAGGAAGCACTGGCCATAGATCACCACTGAGCACAGCGCCCGGGACCGCGGTGGTAAGCAGGGGAACAGCGGCGCATAGCAGCCACTGTTAAAGTACCCCCCTTTACACCCCCTCTTCTTGAGTCCACAACAAGACTGAAACCTTTTTATCAGGTCCAGAGCATCAATGCTCTCTTCCAGCTCCAAAGACCTCTCTTCAGGACCAAAGCCCTAAAAGTCCACGCTTCTTGATGTCCAGGATGTCTTTGACCTCAAATGTCTTGTCAGAATCATTGAGGATGACGTGAGGACATTGTGCTCTCCCCGCCTCCCGCTGTCTCACTGCCTGCCTCGCTGACTGCTCCGTCTCTGGCGACCCCGCTTCTCTCTCCTGCCCGGACTGTCCGGATTGCGGCTTGTCCCGCTCTGCCTGCTTGGTGTCCCGCTTGGTGCCTCCGCTCCTGTCTCCTCCTTCGCCTGTGTGGGGCCGCGCCTCCCCCTCTTCTCCGCTCCCTGTTTCCTGCTCTCCCATTCTGGACCTCGATTGACGGCGACTGGGGCTTTGCTGGACTTCGGCTGCCTGGCGGTTCTGCCTGTTTGTCTTGGGACCTCTATTGGGACTGCCTGCTGATTACTTGTTTCTCTGACCCCCCCCCCCCCCCCCCCGTGGCTGCTGGTGCTGGTCGCTCGCTGGCGTTGGTGTTCTCTCCTTTTGGCTGGTTCCTGGTGTTCCGCCTGTTTCTCCTGGTGACCTCTGGCTCCCTGTGGCCCGCTGGTCACCCTGCTGGTCTCCCTGGCGACGCTTCGTTTGTTTCTCAGCCGGGTCTGCTGATGGCCTGAGAAATCTAAATGGGTGAGATTGCTCCTTTACTGTTTTTTTCTGTGACTAACTAACTAATGAGCTAACTATTTAACTAACCAACAAAAGGCTATTACCGTATTCCTGGTTTAGGTGATACTGCACCTAAAGAATTGGGAACTGAACATAAAGGAGCGGCTAAGGGGGGAAAAAATACATAAATAGGAAAAAGGCGGAAAAGAAAAGGAGAAAAAGGGGGAAAAAAAAAGAAAAGAAAAACATATATATACTAAGGGCGAATATTAAGGAAAAGAAAAGGAGAAAAAAGAGAAAAAAAAAATAATGGCTCCAAAGGCTAGTAGAGGCTCTGTGGATATTTCCGGTCAGAAATTGGTCACTAAACCTTTTGAAGGAGCAAAAATAGATCAATTCTTGAGGTCCCCAATGATTAACACGAGGGGCGGGCAAAAGGATTTCAACACAAAAAGAACTTATAACTCTGAAGTGAACCCTGAACTTGAGGTTCAAAAAGCTGCTGGGTACCCTCAAGGGGAGGAGGGGATAGAGGGAGAAGATGCGATCAATACCAACCCCTCTTTGCTAAAAGAAATATTACTGGCGGTTAAACAGAATGGGGACTTAATTCAGGTTATTACAACCCAGCTTGCGGTAATCCAAGTCGATGTGGGATTGATTAGGGATGACAGGGATGATCTGTCTAAAATTCGGGAGAGAGTTGATAAAGTGGAGAGCTCGATGGTCATTATACAGGATGAATCTAAAAAAGTAAATATAGAGATGTCCACCTTGAGGACAGATCTTAATCTCCTTAAAGAAAGGTGGTGGACCTGGAAGATAGAACACGAAGATATAATGTAAGAATCTTGGGGATCCCAGAGGGCGCAGAAGATAAGAACCCTACTCAATTTATATAGATGATGATTTTTGAAAATTTTGGCAGGGAACACTTCTCACCCAAGTTCCTAGTAGAAAGAGCCCATCGGGTCCCAGGTGGTAAATTAATTCCTGGGAGACAACCAAGGACACCTTCTCGCCAAAATGCTGGTTTCAAAGGACAGAGATATGGTACTAAGAAGGGCGAGGGAATATTCCCCTGTTTTATACGATGGAAATAGATTGGCTTTTTTCCCAGATTTTTCAAAAGATGTCCAAGAAAAGAGACGTTCCTTTATTTCTGTTAAAAAGAGGTTAAGAGAAAGGGATATTAAGTACTCACTTGTTTTTCCAGCCAAACTGTGGATTATTTTTAAGGATACAACTTCTTTTTTTGATACGCCGGATAAGGCTGCGGTCGCATCACAGGGTGGGTGGGGGCTTGGTGGGGAAATGGGTAGGGGTAAAAAAAAAAAATATGGTATTAATTATATTAAGTTTGAATTTATTTTGTGTATATAGTTTCTATACTAATAAAGATGTTAAATAAAAAAAAAATGTCTTGTCAGAATCTTCAGATAGCGGAGTTGGAGCACAAGGAGCAGTCAAGAAGCGATTAAGGACTACTGGTTTTAGCAAGAACATGTGGAAGGCATTGGGAATACGCAGAGAGAAAGGCAGACATAACTTATATGTCACGTCGTTGATCCTCCTCAATACTTCAAAGGGTCCAAGGAACCTAGGAGCAAACTTAAAACAGGGAACCCTTAAGCGGATGTTTTTGGAGGAGAGCCATACCTTATCTCCAGACGAGAACTAAGGTTGTCTCATGCGGGTCACCGCTTTATTGATGCAGTCCTTGGTGTCACGCCAAATCTTCAAAAAATCCCTAAAAGAATAATCCGCCGCTGGTGCCCCAGAAGATATAGGAACAGGGAGAGGAGTACGAGGGTGTTGTCCAAAAGCGACAAAGAATGGAGAGGATCCAGTAGACTCACTAGTGTGGTTGTTATAGGAGAATTTATATAGCAATTTGTACCTAGTTGTCGTGTTGGGCTGAAACAAAATGCCGAAGATAGAAACATAGTAACATAGAATGTGTCGGCAGATAAGAACCATTTGGCCCATCTAGTCTGCCCAATATACTGAATACTATGAATAGCCCTTGGCCCTATCTTATATGAAGGATGGCTTTCTGCCTATCCCATGCATACTTAAACTTCTTCAATGTATTTGCAGCTACCACTTCTGCAGGAAGGCTATTCCATGCCTCCACTACTCTCTCAGTAAAAGTAATACTTCCTGATATTACTTTTAAACCTTTGCCAATCTATTCTCTCCTCTTTTATCTTGTTGATTCCCTTTATGTATTTAAAAGTTTCTATCATATCCCCTCTGTCTCGTCTTTCTTCCAAGCTATACATGTTAAGGTCCTTTAATCTTTCCCGGTAAGTTTTATCCTGCAATTTATGTACTAGTTTAGTAGCTCTTCTCTGAACTCTCTCCAAAGTATCAATATCCTTCTGAAGATATGGTCTCCAGTACTGAGCACAATACTTCAAATGAGGTCTCACTAGTGCTCTGTAGAGTGGCATGAGCACCTCCCTCTTTCTACTGGTAATGCCTCTCCCTATACACCCAAGCATTCTGCTAGCATTTCCTGCTGCTCTATGACATTGTCTGCCTACCTTTAAGTCTTCTGAAATAATGACCCCTAAATCCCTTTCCTCAGATACTGAGGTTAGGACTGTATCACTGATTTTATATTCTGCTCTTGGGTTTTTACGCCTCAGGTGCATTATCTTGCACCTATAAACATTAAATTTTAGTTGCCCGATTTTTGACCATTCCTCTAGTTTTCCTAAATCCTTTTCCATTTGGTGTATCCCCCAGGAACATCAACCCTGTTACAAATCTTTGTGTCAACAGCAAAAAGACACACCTTACCATCGATGCCTTCTGCAATTTTGCTGATAAACATATTAAACAATATGGGTCCCAGAACAGATCCCTGTTCTCCAATATTTGATTGACCGCTCTACTTGCCCGTTGGTCTAGGGATGTTAACCGGAAGAGAAGTCCAGCTTAATTTCAAGCAGCCGGCAACAGCTCTCCAGAGCTTAGAGGTAAACTGGACTCCGCAATCAGAAATAATATGCCAAGATAAACCATGCAAGTGGAATATGTGTTTCACGAACAGTTTAGCAAGTTCAGCAGCCGAGGGCAGTCCAGACAAAGGAACGAAGTGCGCCATCTTGGAAAAGCGGTCCACGACCACCCAAATAGCTGTACATCCGGCAGAAGATGGCAAATGTGTAACAAAGTCCATGGCAATGTGTTGCCATGAGACATCAGGAACAGGAAGAGGTAACAACAGCCCGAGTGGTTTGGTCCTGGAGATTTTATTCTGAGCACAGACGGTGCAGGCAGACACATAATCACGCACATCTTTAGATAGTGTGGGCCACCATTAGTGGCAAGAAAAAAGTTCTGTGGTCTAGCGGATCCCTGGGTGACCGGCCAGTTTGGAGTTGTGCCCCCAAGCTAGAATACGTTTTCTCTTGGCAGATGGCACAAATGTCTTTTACCAGGACAGGAGCCACTATGATTAAGCGAGCAGGATCTACAATGTACTGGGGCTCCTCCTGCTGGTCTGAGAAGTCAAATGACAGAGACAGAGTATCCGCTTTGACGTTCTTCTTGGTCGGGCGAAAGTGCAACTCAAAATCAAAACGGGATAAGATGAGAGCCCACCTAGCTTGACGAGGGTTCAGACGCTTGGCTGTCTGCAGATATGTAAGTAGTGATGAACGAACATCGGCCGGGACAGTTCGCGAAAGCGATCAAATGTTCACGAACCACAAGTTTGCGGTAGGCCCCATTCACTTTAATGGCAGGTGAACCTGGAAAACCTTCAGGTAATATTTGCAGCCACCAAATAGTTACTAGAAGTGCACAAATAGTCCCACAACATGGACAGTGATGTACTAGAAGGGGATCAATGACAAAAATTCCCACAAAAAATATGTATTTTAATCAAGGGCTATTTTTATGCGTCTTAAAGGGAAATTCTACAAAATGTGCCCTGCTGGAGCCTAGAAAATTTATATTTTAGGCCACGGGAGTACGAGCCTTAAAAATTAGGCATTCACCTGAAATAAAAGAACAAGTGATTATGTGGCTCGAGGTTCATTATGCAGTTAATGGATAAAAATTTTACCATAGCCCACTGGAGTACAGGACCCAAACATTAAGAATTCACCGTACAGAGAAGATCAAGTGATTATGTGGCTGGAGGCATATTAGACGATCATTGGATAACAATTTTACCACAGGCCAGTCGAGTACAGGCCCCAAACATTAGGCATTCACCGTACAAAAAAGAACAAGTGATTATGTAGCTGGAGGTACATTAGGCGGTCACCATATAACAATTTTACTGTTGGCCAGTTAGATTACAGCCCCAAAAAATTATGCATTCACTGGACAGAAAAGATCAAGTGATTATGTGGCTGGAGGTATATTAGGAGGTCAGTGGATAACAATTTTACTGTAGGCCAGTACAAATACATGTGAAATACATATATTTAAAAGAACTAAAAATATAAAATTGGATTAAAAACATGGCTAACAAATTCCCCCCTCTTGAATAAACCCCAAATGATAATAGGCAAAATTCGATAACACGTGGTCGTCACAGGTGTTGAATTGCTCTGAGGCCCCAACACTTAGACATTCACCGTACAGAAAAGATCAAATGATTATGTGGCTGGAGGTATATTAGACTGTCATTGGATAACAATTTTACTGCAGGCCAGTGGAGTACAGGCCCTAAAAATTATGCATTTACCGTACAGAAAACATCAAGTGATTATTGGCTGGAGGTATATTAGACGGTCAGTGGATAACAATTTTTCTGCAGGCCAGTGGAGTACTGGCCCTAAACATTAAGCATTCACCAGACAGAAAAGATCAAGTGATTATGTGGCTGGAGGTATATTAGACGGTCATTGCATAACGGTTTTACTGTAGTCCAGTACAAAAACATGTCAAATACATATGTTTAATAGAACTAAAAATATAAAAGTGGATTCAAAACATGGCTAACTAAATCCCCCCACTTGATAATAAGTGAAATTCGATAATGCGTGGTCGTCACAGGTGTTGAATTCCTCCGAGGCCACAATAATCAGGCATTCACCGTACAGAAAAGATCAAGTGATTATTTGGCTGGAGGTATATTAGACGGTCATTGGATAACAATTTTACTGCAGGCCAGTGGACTAAAGGCCCCAAACATTAGGCATTTACTGGACAGAAAAGGCCTTTTATGCCGCTGTATTTAGATAACACAGGGACCATTCTTTGTTATATGTGGTGGCGGATATGTGTGGGCTGGCATGAGGAAATTCAATTAAACGTGGTCGTCACAGGTGTTGAATTCATCTGAAATTCATGCCTCATTCATTTTTAGAAATGTGAGGTAGTCCACACTATCGTGAGCTAGGCGAGTGCATTTATCAGTCACAATCACTCATGCTGCACTGAACGTCTTTTAGGACAGGACACTGGATAAGGGGCAATCCAAGAGTTCCATGTCAAATTGTGCCAGCTCTGGGCACAGGTCAAGCCTGCACACTCAGTAGTCCAGGGGTTCGTCGCTTCTCAGAGCATCCACATCGGCCGTTACCCGATGTAGTCGGACACCTGTCGGTCTAGGCGTTCCCTGAGCCTGAATCAGGAGGGCGACTGTCGATGGGTTTGCTGCAAGAATGATCGAATGATCTCATATTCAAAGTGACCAACACATCTTCAAACCGCCCTCTTCTTGCAGGCACGGTAGGATTGGTTCACCTGTTTCGCTGTGGGTGTAAATTCCTCTGCCAGCGCCTGCAACAGCAGAATGCAGCATCTCTCGCAGCAAGGCCTGGAAATGCTGCATTCTGACAGCCATCTATGATGCTGGTAACATGTCCGCCATTTTGTGTTTGTACTGGGTGTCTAAGTACGTTGCCACCCAGTACTGGTCCTTGCCCTTTATGCTTTTTATACGGGGGTCCTTCTTCAAACACTGGAGCATGAAGGCCCCAGTTTTCACTAAATTGGAAGCAGTGGAGCCCCCTGACTCCTACTCATCGCCCCGGAGAATATCGTCCTCGGTCTCTTCCCTCCAGTCACAGACAGCATCAGGGATCCCCAAAAAGTTTAAAACCTGCTCTTCTTGCACCTCCTCCTCCTTCCCCAGGCACCATCCTCCTCTGACTCCTCTTCAGACTCCTGCTGACTTGTCTCAGATGGAGTAGCCCCCCTGGGAATTCATTCAGCATTGCGACTTCCTCCTCTTCCAGCTCCTGCTCCTTGATGGCTTGATCAACGACACAACGAAATGCATGCTCAAGAAAGAAGATGTAAAATATGATGTCACTGATGCTGCCCTGGCTGCGATTGACCAGTTTGGTGATCTAATCAAATGGCCGCAGAAGTCTGCATGCATCGCGCATGAGCAGCCACTGGCGCGGTGAAAAGGAATCAAGCTTCCCAGAACCTATCCTGCTGCAGAGTTTGTACAGGTAGTCGTTAATGGCACGTTGCTGCTGGAGCAGCCTATCAAGCATATACAAAATGGAGTTCCAGCGCATCGGGCTGTCACAAATCAAACGTCTGACGGGTAGGTGGTGTCGCCGCTGAACGTCAGAAAGGCGAGCTATTGCCGTGTAAGATCTTCTAAAATGGGCAGAGATTTTCCTGGGCTGCCGCAAGATGTCCTGAACCCCGGGGTATTTGGCAACGAATCGCTGCACGACTAAGTTCATGACGTGTGCCATGCATGCCATTTGTGTTATTTTGCCGTGTTTCAGCGCACTCAGCAGATTGGCACCGTGGTCGCACACCACTTTACCAACTGTCAAATTGAGCAGGGTTAGCCACCGATCGGCCTGTGACCGCAGAGCTGAAAGCAGTACAGGACCGGTGTGGCTCTTGGCTTCCAGGCACAACAGCCGCATCACAGCATGGCAACTTCTCACCTGGCACATCAATTAGGTTCTGGGGAGCTTTGGGGTTTCAGTGGAAGAGGCAGTAGCAGTGGAAAAGTAGGAGTCAGCCAAGGAGGAAACATAGAAACATAGAAACATAGAATGTGTCGGCAGATAAGAACCATTTGGTCCATCTAGTCTGCTCAATATACTGAATACTATGAATAGCCCCTGGCCCTATCTTATATGAAGGATGGCCTTATGCCTATCCCATGCATGCTTAAACTCCTTCACTGTATTTGCAGCTACCACTTCTGCAGGAAGGCTATTCCATGCATTCACTACTATCTCAGTAAAGTAATACTTCCTGATATTACTTTTAAACCTTTGCCCCTCTAATTTAAAACTATGTCCTCTTGTAGCAGTTTTTCTTCTTTTAAATATTCTCTCCTCTTCTACCTTGTTGATTCCCTTTATGTATTTAAAAGTTTCTATCATATCCCCTCTGTCTCGTCTTTTTTCCAAGCTATACATGTTAAGGTCCTTTAATCTTTCCTGGTAAGTTTTGTCCTGCAATCCATGTACTAGTTTAGTAGCTCTACTCTGAACTCTCTCTGACGGAGGATGGAGTAGGAGGAGGATAAGAAGTGGCAGGCCTGCATGCAATCCATTGCGGTAACAACAAATCCACATGGGTTGCATGCTTGACAGCCATCAGAAGGTTCACCCATTGGGCAGTAAAAGTTATGAACCTTCCCTGCTCATGTTTACTAGACCACGTGTCTGTGGTCACATGTATCTTGGCACCGACACTGTTTGCTAGAGATACATTCACTTGCCTCTGAACATGGCCATATAGCTCTGGGATGCCCTTCTGGGAGAAATATTTCCTTCCGGGGACCTTCCATTGCGGTGTGCCAATGGCCACAAATTTTCTAAAGGCCTCCGAGTCCACCAGTTTTTTTGGCAGAAGTTGACGGGCTAGCAGTTCCGACAAGCCAACGGTCAGCCGTTGGGCAAGAGCATCATCCAGAGTCATCAACTTTTTACATTCGAACATTTGGGCCACGGAAGCCTGCCTTGTGACAGATGTACGCGATGACGGCACGGTAAAAGGTGAAGTGGAGGACAAATGGGAGGAGAAGAAGAAGAGGCCGGTCGTGGTGTGCCAGGAGTGTGGCTTTGTGGGTTCTGACAGTGTTGCTCCCACTGGGCTCAGTGATGGGAGGCCAGGTGTCTTCTTAAGGAGGTTGTCCCTAGGTGAATTTTGGGCTTACCGCGACTTATGCGTTGACAGCACAGACTGCAGATGGCAAAACTATTGTCAGCAGCAGACACGTTAAAAAAAGCTCACACTGTGGAGCCATGTGGAGTTGTCCTGGGAGTGCCAGATGTGACTGTGCATGGTGGATGGCTCGCTCCAGATACATTTGCAGTATGCTTTTTCTGCACTGTGAGTTCTGCCTGCTTCTCCTCCCTATCTGCTGCTCCTTCTCTCCCTCTGAACTCCCCTCCTCTTTCTCGTCATCATTGTCACCTTCACCACCACTGACATTATAGATCTTGGAGTAGGCAGCGACAGAAGGGACCACCCTTCTTGGGCTGATCTGGGTACTGTCGTCAGACCGCTGGATGATGGCCGTTGCTACCTCCTCTTCCTCATCTGATGCCAAGAATGGCTGCGCATCGGTAAGGTCTGGGATTGGATGGGAAAATAATTCCTCTGACTCGAGTGGAGGGGCTATGGCGGGGGTGGTGGTGGTGTTGGGGTGTCTTTGGGGGTGCAGACAGCAGAGATTGAGGAGGGTGCTGATACAATACACAATACAAATGCACTATAATATACTTTCTATGTTAGAAGGTTAATTTTAGGTATATCAGAGAATATTTGAAAAAATTAATCTTTTTTTTTCCAATCTGAACTTCAGATGAAAAAAAATTACAACTATTAGACAAAGAAGATTATAGCACTATATTAGCTAAATTGCTCTATATTCATTTTTTTTTTCAAATATTCGCTATATTGCTATATATTCTTGTTTTAGAATATTACGAATATTAGAAAAAACAAATATATTCAATATAGTGCTATATATTCATTTTAGAATATTCATAATTTTTCCCATCTAAAGTCATGATTCCTTCCTGCTTAAGTTGCTTGTGGGCCAATGACTCATTGGCCCACAAGCAAGAAGCAGGGAGGAATCATGTTTTTACTCGGCAATTGAAAAATTTGCGATATAAATTTGCATTACGAAAATTTTCATTACTCCTTAAGTCAAAGATACTGCAGCTTCTCATTGGCCCACAAGCTAGATGCAAGGAGGGTTTATGTGTACTGATTAAAAAATATCTTGAATATTCGAAATTACGAATATTTATCACTATATTCTAAATATTCGCAAAATCTCGAAGTGCCTATATTCGCGATAAAAATTCACAATTTGAATATTTGTGATCGACACTAATTTTAACCAGTACAATAGCTAGAATATGTGTAAACTCAACCGAATGTTCTGTTATAAGGCAGTCATCACACCTTCAGGGTGTCTTCATAGTTTTAACGGAAGACTTTAAGAGGAATTCCATTTTGATCCTTCATAATACAAGTCTATGTGCAGCATAACGGATCCCTCCTGGTTTCTATTATGCAGGAGTTCAGTCCTGCATAACGGAAACCAGGACGGATCCGTTATGCTGCCCATAGACTTGTATTATGACAGAATGCAAATTGGAAGCCTTTAAAAGGCATTCAGTTTTGCTTTCCGTACAAGTATGGATATAGCAGGAAAACAAATATTCTTCCTGGTCAGAGCACACTATGCTAGTTGCGTAATACAGCTGATCTAATGAAATGTAAATAAGAGATGACCTAAACAAATAGCATATGTGTGCTTCCATATGATCGCAGTGTCGGTTTGTTTGATGTCTGAAACAAATGTATCCATGTAAAAGAATGTGGGCCTGCATGGGTAAAAGTATGGGTATAAGGCCACCTGCACACTTCAAAGAATATGCACAGTTTTGTTGGCTCTGTTACTGTATCTGCACACACAGCTTGGTTCCGTTACTATATCTATTACTTAGTTTTCCATGAAGAAAGGCATGCAAATAAGCTCTCAGCAAGCTCTGTATCTAATGCCACCAGATATATGACTATAATATCTTATAAGTCAATGTTTGACCCCTTAAAGGGGTTTTCTTTGAATTAAGAAAATGAAAATATTTAAATATTAATTTATTATAAAAATGTTCCCAAATACCTTTCATTAGTTGTAATGGCTCGTTTTGTCTAGGGACCAATCATTAGGAGAAATAAAATGGCTGCTGTCCTATCAGAACACACAAAACCTGTTCGAACCACACAGGAGGATTCACAAGTTACTTCACAATACTAAGGCAAAAAGCTGTCTTATCCTCCTCTCTCCTCTACCTGTCAGGGATTATGCTCATGAATAGATATGGCCTTGCGCTTCACCCGGCGGTCGTTTCACAGCGAACTTTGCTCGTTTACGGTTTGCCGAAAGGGCGAACATATGGCGATGTCCGCCAGCGCCATATTCTTTTACATTGTGAAGAACTTTGACCCATGACACATCCATCAGGTGGTACAGGACAGCCAATTGAGATGTTTCAGCACATGGACATACCCCCTACCTTATAAATAAACCCGATCTGGCCGCCATTTTATATTCAGTCTTTTGCCAGTGTAGGGAGAGGTTGCTGTGTGGAGCAGGGAAAGATTGTTAGGGACACCAAACACTAGCTAATAGGTCCACACAAGTCCCTTTAAGGACTAGTATAGGTGTGCTATAGTTTCTATATAGTGCATTTCGGTAGTGCAGCATTTGTTTGCGGTTTTGCTGCATTACCGCAGCTACACAGAGTGGCAAACGCTATAGGAACAAATAATTTCAACTGGTGTGATATACCAGTTGCCCCCCCTCAAAAAAAAAAATGATTGAAGCAGGGGTGTTATATACCAATAATATACTTTCTAAATAGTGCATTTGGGCAGTGCAGCATTTGTTTGCGGTTTTGCTGCGTTACCACAGCTACACAGAGCGAAAAACGCTATTAGAACAAATCATTTCTACTGGTGTGATATACCAGTTGCCCCACAAAAAAGTGATTGAGGCAGATGTGTTATATACCAATAATATACTTTCTATATAGTGCACTTGTTTAGTGCAGCATTTGTTTGCAATTTTGCTGCGTTACCGCAGCTACACAGAGTGACAAACGCTATTGGAACAAATAATTTCTACTGGTGTGATATTCTAGTTGCCCCCCCAAAAAGTGATTGAGGCAGGGGTGTGATATACCAATAATATACTTTCTATATTGTGCATTTGGGTAGTGCAGCATTTGTTTGCGGTTTTGCTGCATTACCGCAGCTACACAGAGTGACAAACGCTATTGGGATCGGGCAGGTGCACCAGGCCGTAGGCCAAAGCCTAAGTGGGAAGTTACAGAACGTGCGTGCGATTACTTCAAATGACCCACCAGGGTTTGTTGAGTGGCTCAATCAGCCATCCGCTTCTGCACCCTCCTATTCCTCTCTATCTGCACCCTCTTCACCCTCTGCTGTGTGCACCGCCAAAGACATCACCACCACCACCATATCCATTCTGCTCGAGTCAGAGGAATTATTTTCCCATCCATTCCAAGACCTTATCGATGCACAACCATTCTTGGCATCGGATCAGGAAGAGGAGGTTTCAACGGTCTACACCCAGCAGTCTGACGAAAGTACCCAGATCAGCCCAAGGAGGGTGGTCACCGCTGTTCAGCCTACTCCGAGATCACTAATGTCAGTGGTGGTGAAGGTGACAATGATGATGTGTCGATGAACGTCACGTGGGTGCCCACAAGAAAGTAAGAGGAGGGGAGTTCAGAGGTGAAGACGGAGCAGCAGATAGTTCGGAGAAGAAGGAAAAGCAGGCAGAACGTACAGTGCACAGGAGGCAAAAAGCAGACTGTTAATGTACCTGGAACGAGGCATCCTCCATGCACGGTCACATCTGGCACTCCCAGGACGCTCGCATTGTGACCTTTTTTTAACGTGTCCGCTGCTGACAATAGTGTTGCCATCTGCAGCCTGTACTGTCAACGCATAAGTCGCGCTAAGCCCAACACTCACCTAGGGACGACCCTAGGTACCTTGCACCTGGCCTCCCATCACCGAGTCCAGTGGGGGCAACACCGTCAGAACCCACAAAGCCACACTCCCGACGCTCCATGTCCTGCCTCTTCTCCTTCTCTTCTCTCCTCCCATTTGTCCTCCACTCCACCTTTCACCATGCCGTCGTCGCATTCATCTGGCAAAAGGCAGGCTTATGTGGCCCAAATGTGCGAGAGTAAAAAGATGATGACGCCGGATAACCCTCTTGCCCAACGGCTGACCGCTGGCTTGTCGGAACTACTAGCCCGACAACTATTGCCATATAAACTGGTGGTCTCGGAGGCCTTTAGAAAATTTGTTGCCATTGGCACACCGCAATGGAAGGTCCCCAGAAGGAAATATTTCTCCCAGAAGGGCATTCCGGAGCTATATGTCCATGTTCGTTAATGACTACCTGTACGAACTCTGCGGCAGGACAGGTTCTGGGAGCCTGGTTTCTTTTCACCGTGCCAGTGGATTCTCATCCGTGATGCATGCAGACTTCTGCGGCCTTTTGATGAGATCACCAAACTGGTCAGTCGCAGCCAGGGCACCATCAGTGACATTGTACCTTACACCTTCTTTCTGGAGCGTGCGTTGTGTCGTGTCATTAATCAAGCCATCTAGGAGCAGGAGCTGGAAGATGAGAAAGTCACAATGCTTAATGAATTCCAGGGGGGGCTACTCCCTCTGAGACAATTCAGCAGGAGTCTGAAGAGGAGTCAGAGGATGATTTTTGTCATTGATCCCCCTCTAGTATGTCACTGTCCATGTTGTTGGACTATTTGTGCCCTTCTAGTAAGTATTTGGTGGCTGCAAATATGACCTGAAGGTTTTCCAGGTTCGCCTGCCATTAAAGTGAATGGCGCCCGCCGCAAACTTGCGGTTCATGAACATATGATCTTGTTCACGAGATCGTGTTCGTAAACCGTCCCGGCCGATGTTCGTCCATCACTACTCATGTAGTTCTTATTACCTGTATTCAGGATCATAATCTCAGGCAGAGCAGAAAGCAGCTCTTTAGCTCAATGTTATGAAGTAACTTGTCCTCCTGAGTGATTAGGATAGGTTTTACGTGTACTAATAGGGCAGTGGCCATTTTATTTTTCTCCTAATAATTGATCCCTAGACAAAATGAGCCATTATAACTAATAAAAGGTATTTGGGAATATATTTATAATAAATTAATATTTAAGTATTTTCATTTTTAATTACTGGAGAACCCCTTTAAATAGGCCTTGAGAAAAGGTTGAACATTGACTTATAGGATAGCTGCCATACATCAGGTAGCATTAGAGGCAGAGCATGCTGAGAGCTCATTTGCATACCTTTCTTCCCAGAATTCCAGAGAGGCATGTATGGCCTATACGTTTTATCACCCCAATTGAGGCACTCTCCGCAAGAAGAGACAGTATCCTCCTAATCCTTAGTTCTCCATGTTAATCCATGTTCAAATTTACGAGGCCACACCACAGGTAGGCTGTTGAAATAAAAATGAAATAAAAACAAAAAAAAAACACAAACTAACGTTTCTGATAACTATTTGATCCAGCACCACTGTTTTGTCCTCTCTGCCAGGCTGCAGTTGGGACATAATGTTTTGGCTGCTGCAGTGACATGCCTAAATACTGCACATAACTGCTGAAACCAGTCACTGGCCTCAGTTGTGTGCAGCACCAACGCCATTGATTAACTGCAACAGTCATGTGCAGTATTACAAAACAGCAACCTATATAAAAATTATTTTAAAGGATGCTAATACAAACCAGAAAACCTGTTTAAGTGTCAATATTTGCATGAAACTATAGAGTGAGCCCCTAGGGTCAGTTCTTACCATTGGGCCCTTTTCACCCTAGTC
The DNA here is from genome assembly GCF_905171765.1 of Bufo bufo. NCBI lineage: Eukaryota > Metazoa > Chordata > Amphibia > Anura > Bufonidae > Bufo > Bufo bufo. The sequence goes on along the minus strand of NC_053390.1, from coordinate 698,796,401 downwards.
CGACACTGCCAAAAATACTGTAGACATATTAAAAACACAAATACCAGTTAAAATGGCAATATACTAATTTAAGGGTCCTACACACATGAATTTGGCACTAGTATTTTTTAACCATTACAAAATCTCCAGAATAACCACTTGTGATTATTTTTTCACCATTTTTTGTAGTGATATTCCTGGCATTTTCTTTAACAAATAACTGGGGAGCTTTATCAAAACAGGTGTGAAGGACAACTGGCTTTTTTCAAAGGTGCTCAGAAAAGTAAAAGGTGGAATCTGACAGGTTGCTATGAGCATTACATCAGTTTTGATAAATCTCCCCCAATGTGTCTTACCACTAGCAGTTTCTTTATTGCATTTTTTACACTCTCAACAAGGTGATGTCATAATGTCTGGAAAACAATAAATTAAAAAACGCTAATAGATACAGCATGTCTCATAGCCAGAAAAATATCACCTAAAAACAAAAACACTTGTGTGTTCCAAGTTTCAAATTTCCTACAATTCCCTTTAGCTAACATTTTAACACATTTTTTGCATCAAGCACTGGGGCAAAAAAAAACACCACTGCAAAGAAATGCAAAGAAAAACACCAGCAAAAACCTACATATGTAAGTATCATTTAACACTGGTAACATTCTGCCTGTGATCTAAAACTGTTTTTCAACAAATGTATTTAAACATATTAAAATTCAAATATTGTAACAAGAACCATTCCTCTTTTTAATTAATCCTGGAATAAATAGAGCTCTTGAAAAAAAAATTGTTCATTTAGTTGTCATTTTTATACTGTGCTATATTTATAAAAGCTACTCTTACTGAATATTTATTCTAAATTTGCACTGTATAATAACTATGAGCATGAAATGCATATAAAATGATCATTCATGTAGGAACAACTTGTATCATGTTTTTAATTTTCTCTACATTTTCAAAAACACGGTCACCTGCAGCTTCTCATGATAGAAATTCAGAGGATTTATTACTGGGCTTATTGCTTTTGATATAGTAAATATACCATGAGCAATCGGAAATTTCTTTAGGAAATTCAACAAAGATTGGAAATAATGAGATATGAATTAGGGATGGCATGTATACAATAAAAACCAGCAGAAAGTCCTTCTGATGTAATCTAAAAATATGATTAGAAGGGCATCACCTCAACTTCACAATGTAGCTCTGAGCCTCGGATTTGGTTCTGATTAGTTATACTCTAATCTATGATGCTCATTTCTAGATGCATTCTTACAATAAATCCACAGCAAAATATTTCTGAGATAATTGATATAACTAGCAAAACACACAAAGATATCGAACAAGCGCAGGCAGATGATTTTGATAGACGGTTGATAATGTGCTAACGGTACTCTGAAACGTTGAGAAAGAAGTAAAACTCCAAATTTTATTAAGGTAAGTATTAAAAATAGGAAGGACCTATATGTCACCAACCAAAAACACAAAAAGAAACTAGACGTATCCGTGGGCCTCCATGCCCCGCAGCAACACAATTTGTAATGCTGCACCAAGAGGTCCCCCTTTAACCCGCTGCTCCTCTATACTGTAGTGTATATAAATTAGAGGGCGCTTGCGGCTATTAAAATGCGCCAAAGTTTTATCTTTGTCAGGCTGATCTAATAACTAGAGGCAAGGGGCCCATTCACATCCCCGCAGGCATATTTTTGACTGCCCCTGAAGGTGCGAATCTCTCTTGTAGCCCCTTCCCTGTTATCAATTCAGATTCAAGATTCCTGCCTGACACTAACTGTAATGGCTATCTGCCCTAATGGATAATCACATAATGTCTGCACCTAAGACCTTATTATGTGCTCGACGCGTTTCGCTAAAAGCTCATCAGGAGCATTAGATCTTATGCAGGACAGACAAACAAACATAAAGCCATCTGCCTCGTGTATCCAAGTGGCGGCATCGGGGCTAGGGTGGCAGTAAATATGGCCACCACAACCAGCTGTTTAAATAGGGAGCGCCCCTCCCCGTCCTAGGACGTGACATTCCGCGCGGAGCATCCCCGCCCTCCTCCTCTGCCCACCACAGCCGCGGTCACGCACGGAATGATAAATGCCTGTTACAGAGGGACCAATCCGCGGTTATATGGGACGACAGTAGTAACATCAATACATATGAGGGACAGAGAAATGCATGTAAGGTTAACTGAATATTGCCTAACTATGGCAACTTGGATATATAAATGCATCAGTGAAAGTTCAAACTGATGCAAAAATGCACGCATTGTGCCTGCCCAGCACATTTGAAACTTAGGGATGCACAAGATTATAAAAATGCATGGTACACATATGTAACCAAACATTATTATATGGTACGAGGGATGATGTCAGGAAGCGGGGGGTGGGGTATTTGTAATGTATAGCCAGACATAAACTAGGATGCTGGCCTAAAGAGAGAGCCAATTAAGATGATCTAAGCCCATAAAAAGCACACATACGACATGTGGTCATTAAGGCCCTCCGGCCGTACTGTTTATAACCTGAACGTCCATTCTGCTTCCTTTTGTAGTATTCTCTTGTCATAGTCCCCACCCCTCGGCAATTTTCTGATCACTTCGATACCCTGAAATTTTATAACATCCACTTTTCCATCATGAGTGGCACAGACATTACGTGCAATGGGAGTGTCGACCTCTTTATGGATATCGTTAAGGTGTTCCCCTATCCATCGCCGAAACTCACATACAGTCTTCGCTGCATACTGTAGGCCACATATGCACGTTACCAAGTAGATCACACCCCTCGTTCTACAGTCAATAAATGAGAGTATTTTGAACCTTTTCTGTGTCACCGTAATGGTAAAGATGTTACCTCGTTCAATTGCCATACATGCTACACAACTACCACACTGAAAATTGCCACTAGGTTGACGATTCAGCCGCATAGTGGGTGGTGGAGTTTGTTGGAAGCTATGAACTAATCTGTCCCTTAAATTGCGGCCTCGGCGATAGGTGATAGTCGGAGTGGCATCCACAAGATGTCCCACATCTGGGTCTGACTTTAAAAAACCCTAGTACCGGGTGAGAATATCCCGCACTTTCTCGTGTGCTTCATTAAATGTGGCTATGATGCAGATTTTATTATCTGCATTTTCTCTCAATCGTGGTTTCAGCAACGTGTTACGATTCACCGATAGTGAGTGCTGAAATGCATTCTTGAGGACCTGATCTGGGTATCCCCAGTTTTTGAACAGATTTTGGAGGTCCTTGGCCGCCACCTTATAATCCATCACCCTAGAGACAGTTGATAACTCTTTAGATTTCAATGCTTCCCCACACAGTATAAACTTATGGGAGCACAAAAAGTGTATCATCCAAGGAACTCCCATTTTTTTAATGTACATATTAAACTAGGGTACAGTAGGTTGAAAAAGTGGCATATTTAAAATATTCACTTCTCTGTTTAGTCAATTCCAGTTTCATTGCAGCATGGATAAAAAAAATCGAAGATGTCTGTACAAAAGTTTATTCACATTTGCACTAAATATAGGAGCAGAACAACTAAAATAAAAGAAGCTGCATAACAGATATGATCATAGTGGATTTTGTCGGGGAGCCTAGCACTTTACTACATACTGTATTATTTTGTCTTGATTTTTAGTGCAATCTATGCCAAAAGTTCTGTTCTGCAATGGATATATGAACAAGGCTTGTCGATACTCCTGAGTGTTGAGAGAAGTTTAGAAAAATTTGATACAGCTGCTTTGCCGAATTTCACTAAGAAATGCACTTTGTGACGAATTACTTTGTGACAAAAGTAATTTCTTTGTAAGTAGCAGGCGCAATGACGGGGAACGGCGATTATGCCACCCCCGTCATTGAACCCATCAGATGCCAGGTTCATCGCTGATCACGGCATCTGAGAATAATATTGAGGGCTTTCAAGGGTTAATCCAGTAAATAATACTCAACTTATATATTTGAGCGATAAGAGGTCACCACACATCACTGTGCACAAGATTTCGCTCAGGATCCTCAATCAAGATGGTCGCAGTGGTCTCTTGGAACTCAAATGGAGGAGGTATGTATTTTTTTTGTAATGCCATTTCAAGGAAAATTGATTTGTTACCACAAAGCACAAGGAAATTTGGCTTTGCGGCGAATCAAATTTTACCTGAAATTCAGCTCGAAGTCCACTTCGGATACTTTGATTCACTGAAACCTAATGCTCCTGTTTGGTCAAATTCTCTAATTGTGAGCTCTGATATCTCTGTTGGTCTACCGACACAGAAATCATAATGTCGATATATATGTTATCTATGTTGTTGTAAGGCAGGGATGCCCAACCTGTGGCCCTCCAGTTGTTGAAAAACTACAACTCCCAGCATGCTAGGACAGTATGCAGCTATCAGCCTACAGCAGGGAATGTGCAGGGAATGTTGGGAGTTGTAGTTTTACAACAGCTGGAGGGCTGCAGGTTGGGAATCCCTATTCTAGGCTGTCTGTGGTTAAAACTTTATAAAAATAAATATAATATATATATACACAGTACAGACCAAACGTTTGGACACACTTTCTCATTCAAAGAGTTTTCTTTATTTTCATGACTATTAAGGCATCAAAACTATGAATTAACACATGTGGAATTATATACATAACAAACAAGTGTGAAACAACTGAAAATATGTCATATTCTAGGTTCTTCAAAGTAGCCACCTTTTGCTTTGATTACTGCTTTGCACACTCTTGGCATTCTCTTGATAAGCTTCAAGAGGTAGTCCCCTGAAATCATCTTCCAACAGTCTTGAAGGAGTTCCCAGAGATGCTTAGCACTTGTTGGCCCTTTTGCCTTCACTCTGCGGTCCAGCTCATCCCAAACCATCTCGATTGGGTTCAGGTCCGGTGACTGTGGAGGCCAGGTCATCTGGCGCAGCACCCCATCATTCTCCTTCATGGTCAAATAGCCCTTACTTTCAAAGTTTTCCCAATTTTTCGGCTGACTGACTGACCTTCATTTCTTAAAGTAATGATGGCCACTCGTTTTTCTTTACTTAGCTGCTTTTTTCTTGCCATAATACAAATTCTAACAGTCTATTCAGTAGGACTATCAGCTGTGTATCCACCTGACTTCTCCTCAACGCCACTGATGGTCCCAATCCCATTTATAAGGCAAGAAATCCCACTTATTAAACCTGACAGGGCACACCTGTTAAGTGAAAACCATTTCAGGGGACTAGCTCTTGAAGCTCATCAAGAGAATGCCAAGAGTGTGCAAAGCAGTAATCAAAGCAAAAGGTGGCTACTTTGAAGAACCTAGAATATGACATATTTTCAGTTGTTTCACACTTGTTTGTTATGTATATAATTCCACATGTGTTAATTCATAGTTTTGATGCCTTCAGTGTGAATCTACAATTTTCATAGTCATGAAAATAAAGAAAACTCTTTGAATGAGAAGGTGTGTCCAAACTTTTGGTCTGTACTGTATATATATATATATATATATATATATATAGATAATATACACTCACGTAAATAATTATTAGGAACACCTGTTCTATTTCTCATTAATGCAATTATCTAGTCAACCAATCACATGGCAGTTGCTTCAATGCATTTAGGGGTGTGGTCCTGGTCAAGACAATCTCCTGAACTCCAAACTGAATGTCAGAATGGGAAAGAAAGGTGATTTAAGCAATTTTAAGCGTGCCATGGTTGTTGGTGCCAGACGGGCCGGTCTGAGTATTTCACAATCTGCTCAATTACTGGGATTTTCACGCACAACCATTTCTAGGGTTTACAAAGAATGGTGTGAAAAGGGAAAAACATCCAGTATGCGGCAGTCCTGTGGGCAAAAATGCCTTGTGGATGCTAGAGGTCAGAGGAGAATGGGCAGACTGATTCAAGCTGATAGAAGAGCAACGTTGACTGAAATAACAACTTGTTACAACCGAGGTATGCAGCAAAGCATTTGTGAAGCCACAACATGCACAACTTTTGAGGCGGATGGGCTACAAAAGCAGAAGACCCCATCTAATACCACTCATCTCCACTACAAATAGGAAAAAGAGGCTATAATCTGCACGAGCTCACCAAAATTGGACTGTTGAAGACTGGAAAAATGTTGCCTGGTCTGATGAGTCTCGATTTCTGTTGAGACATTCAAATGGTAGAGTCCGAATTTGGCGTAAATAGAATTAGAACATGTATCCATCCTCTGATGGCTACTTCCAGCAGAATAATGCACCATGTCACAAAGCTCGAATCATTTCAAATTGGTTTCTTGAACATGACAATGAGTTCACTGTACTAAAATGGCCCCCACAGTCACCAGATCTCAACCCAATAGAGCATCTTTGGGATGTGGTGGAACGGGAGCTTCGTGCCCTGGATGTGCATCCCTCAAATCTCCATCAACTGCAAGATGCTATCCTATCAATATGGGCCAACATTTCTAAAGAATGCTATCAGCACCTTGTTGAATCAATGCCACGTAGAATTAATGCAGTTCTGAAGGCAAAAGGGGGTCCAACACCGTATTAGTATGGCGTTCATAATAATTATTTAGGTGAGTGTTTTTATATATATATATATATATATATATATATATATATATATATACAGTACAGACAAAACGTTTGGACACACTTTCTCATTCAAAGAGTTTTCATTATTTTCATGACTATTAAGGCATCAAAACTATGAATTAACACATGTGGAATTATATACATAACAAACAAGTGTGAAACAACTGAAAATATGTCATATTCTAGGTTCTTCAAAGTAGCCACCTTTTGCTTTGATTACTGCTTTGCACACTCTTGGCATTCTCTTGATGAGCTTCAAGAGGTAGTCCCCTGAAATGGTCTTCCAACAGTCTTGAAGGAGTTCCCAGAGATGCTTAGCACTTGTTGGCCCTTTTGCCTTCACTCTGCGGTCCAGCTCACCCCAAACCATCTCGATTGGGTTCAGGTCCGGTGACTGTGGAGGCCAGGTCATCTGGCGCAGCACCCCATCACTCTCCTTAATGGTCAAATAGCCCTTACTTTCAAAGTTTTCCCAATTTTTCGGCTGACTGACTGACCTTCATTTCTTAAAGTAATGATGGCCACTCGTTTTTCTTTACTTAGCTGCTTTTTTCTTGCCATAATACAAATTCTAACAGTCTATTCAGTAGGACTATCAGCTGTGTATCCACCTGACTTCTCCTCAACGCAACTGATGGTCCCAACCCCATTTATAAGGCAAGAAATCCCACTTATTATACCTGACAGGGCACATCTGTTAAGTGAAAACCATTTCAGGGGTCTACCTCTTGAAGCTCATCAAGAGAATGCCAAGAGTGTGCAAAGCAGTAATCAAAGCAAAAGGTGGCTACTTTGAAGAACCTAGAATATGACATATTTTCAGGTGTTTCACACTTGTTTGTTATGTACAGTACAGACCAAAAGTTTGGACACACCTTCTCATTCAAAGAGTTTTCTTTATTTTTATGACTATGAAGGCATCAAAACTATGAATTAACACATGTGGAATTATATACATAACAAACAAGTGTGAAACAACTGAAAATATGTCATATTCTAGGTTCTTCAAAGTAGCCACCTTTTGCTTTGATTACTGCTTTGCGCACTCTTGGCATTCTCTTCATGAGCTTCAAGATGTAGTCCCCTGAAATGGTCTTCCAACAGTCTTGAAGGAGTTCCCAGAGATGCTTAGCACTTGTTGGCCCTTTTGCCTTCACTCTGCGGTCCAGCTCACCCCAAACCATCTCGATTGGGTTCAGGTCCGGAGACTGTGGAGGCCAGGTCATCTAGCGCAGCACCCCATCACTCTCCTTCATGGTCAAATAGCCCTTACTTTCAAAGTTTTCCTAATTTTTGCTGTGTATCCACCTGACTTCTCCTCAACGCAACTGATGGTCCCAAGCCCATTTATATGGCAAGAAATCCCACTTATTAAACCTGACAGGGCACACCTGTGAAGTGAAAACCATTTCAGGGGACTACCTCTTGAAGCTCATCAAGAGAATGCCAAGAGTGTGCAAAGCAGTAATCAAAGCAAAAGGTGGCTGTAACGGTCACGTCCACACACACACAGGGGGAAGGGTAGTGACCACTGCGCTCCACCCTCATCCCTGGCCCTGCATACTTGCCTCACGAGTCCTGATGACAGGGGACAACTGGACGGCAGTCCCTAACTTAGGATATGTGCAGGGAAGACAGACAAGACAAAATACGGAACATGAACGGACCGGGTCAGAACCAAGAGAGCTACGCAGTACAACGGATTAAGCAAAGAATGGTCAGGAGAAGCCGGGGTCAAATACCAGGAGATTAGCGAAGTACAAGAGGAGTCCTAAGAGAGTAGTCAGGTGGGAGCCGAGGTCACAAAACCAGGATGTATGCGCAGTACAGAAGGAGCAGGCAGAGGATCGTCAGGGAACAGGATCAGGTAAATATTCAGTAGTCCAACAAATAGCCAGGAACCTAGAAATTAACAGGCAACCTGTAGCCAGCAGGCTGCCTGTATTTATAGTGGGGAGTGAGGGTCATGTGACGTGGCCAGCGTCACATGACCGACAGACCAACCAGTCGAGCACCGAGTGATCAGCTCGGCGCTCAAGGCAGACTAGGAGCAGGGAGACACCCAGCTAGTAAAGCCGCCCTGGGAATGAGGTCAAACACAGAACCTCATTCCAAAAGCTAAGCAACAGTTCTGCGGGCAATGGGGGACCGAGTGCACCTTCGGAACCCCGTGACAGTGGCTACTTTGAAGAACCTAGAATATGACATATTTTCAGTTGTTTCACACTTGTTTGTTATGTATATAATTCCACATGTGTTAATTCATAGTTTTGATGCCTTCAGTGTGAATCTACAATTTTCATAGTCATGAAAATAAAGAAAACTCTTTGAATGAGAAGGTGTGTCCAAACTTTTGGTCTGTACTGTATATAATTCCACATGTGTTAATTCATAGTTTTGATGGCTTCAGTGTGAATCTACAATTTTTATAGTCATGAAAATAAAGAAAACTCTTTGAATGAGAAAGTGTGTCCAAACTTTTGGTCTGTACTGTATATAGTGGGAGAGTGCTCGTGGTAGGCTATGGTATCGGCGGCAATATTGAGGCATTTACAGACAGTCTTTGTGATACACCCTGACTTTATTCACACCAAGGGCATAACAGGCAATGTGCAGACCACACAGGGGCGTATTCACATAGAGCTTAGAACAAAAAGTCCTTCCATAGCAAACAAACAGAAGGTTTGAGTCACCTTGTTTCTGTACAGACCACACCGGTCCTGCAGGCTTCTAGGCTACCTGCCTTTGTCTCCCTCAGGCCAGAGGCCCTTTCGCTAGTGGCACCACAGGTCCCATGTATACAGACAATGATAAGGGTTCGCCTTATCTACAATATACAGTGGGATGTGAAAGTTTGGGCAACCTTGTTAATCGTCATGATTTTCCTGTATAAATCGTTGGTTGTTACGATAAAAAATGTCAGTTAAATATATCATATAGGAGACACACACAGTGATATTTAAGAAGTGAAATGAAGTTTATTGGATTTACAGAAAGTGTGCTATAATTGTTTAAACAAAATTAGGCAGGTGCATAAATTTGGGCACCACAAAAAAGAAATGAAATCAATATTTAGTAGATCCTCCTTTTGCAGAAATTACAGACTCTAAACACTTCCTGTAGGTTCCAATGAGAGTCTGGATTCTGGTTGAAGGTATTTTGGACCATTCCTCTTTACAAAACATCTTTAGTTCATTCAGGTTTGATGGCTTCCGAGCATGGACAGCTCTTTAAGTCACACCAAAGATTTTCAATTATATTCAGGTCTGGGGACTGAGATAGCCATTCCAGAATGTTGTTCTTTTTTCCTCTGCATAATTGCCTTAGTGGCTTTTGAGCAGTGTTTAGGGTCGTTGTCTTGTTCAAAGATCCAGCCCTGGCACAGCTTCAGCTTTGTCACAGATTCCTTGACATTGGTCTCCAGAATCTGCTGATACTAAGTGGAATCCATGCGTCCCTCAACTTTGACAAGATTCCCAGTCCCTGCACTGGCCACACAGCCCCACAGCATGATGGACCCACCACCATATTTTACTGTAGGTAGCAGGTGTTTTTCTTGGAATGCTGTGTTCTTTTTCCTCCATGCATAATGCCCCTTGTTATGGCAAAATAACTCAATTTTAGTTTCATCAGTCCACAGCACCTTATTCCAAAATGAAGCTGGCTTGCCAAATTCGCTTTAGCCCACCTCAAGCGGCACTTTATTGTGCTGTGTGCGGCGAAAAGGCTTCCTCTGCATCACTCTCGCATACAGCATCTCCTTGTGTAAAGTGTGCCGAATGGTTGAACGATGCACAGTGACTCCATCTGCAGCAAGATGATGTTGTATCTCTTTGGTGCTGGTCTGTGGGTTGACTCTGACTGTTCTCACCATTCGTCGCTTCTGTCTATCCGAGATTTTTCTTGGTCTGCCACTTCGAGCCTTAACTTGAACTGAGCCTGTGGTCTTCCATTTCCTCAATATGTTCCTAACTATGGAAACATATAGCTGAAATCTCTGAGACAGCTTTCTGTATCCTTCCCCTAAACCATGATGGTGAACAATCTTTGTCTTCAGGTCATTTGAGAGTTGTTTTGAGACCCCCATGTTGCTACTCTTCAGAGAAAATTAAAAGAGGAGGGAAGCTTACAATTGACCCCCTTAAATACTCTTTCTCATAATTGGATTCACCTGTGTATGTAGGTCAGGGGTCACTGAGCTTACCAAGCCAATTTGAGTTCCAAAAATTAGTTCTAAAGCTTTTGGAATCAATAAAATGACAACAGTGCCCAAATTTATGCACCTGCCTAATTTTGTTTAAACAATTATAGCACACTTTCTGTAAATCCAATAAACTTCATTTCACTTCTCAAATATCACTGTGTTTGTCTCCTATATGATATATTTAACTGACATTTTTTATCGTAACAACCAACGATTTATACAGGAAAATCATGATGATTAACAAGGTTGCCCAAACTTTCGCATCCCACTGTATATATTAGATTTTTAGATTTTTATGAGACTAAACTTTATAACATCAAATTAAAAGTGACTAACATTACAATCAGAGTACTGATCCATAGACTGAGGAATGAGCATCTCATGAACCTCAACATTCACTTTTGCTTCCTCAGGCTTCCTCTTCCTGTTTACACTTTCTGATTAAGTAAAAGTGAAGCACATGTTGAGTACTTCCTGGTTATAAATATATGTACATTATCGCTATCTTATGGTATATTATCATGCCAGAAAGCACAGACTCATCCCTTAACTCCTTACAAAATAGTTTTCGGTAAAGAATGAAATGCACAGGAGGAAATATATATAAAAAAATGCATTTCTCATGCCACTCTTATTGTGCCTATTACAGATGTGATGTGGTTTTTGTGCTGTTTTTCTATTCAGATTTTAGTGTGGATCTTCTGTTTATGTTAGGGTGAGTTCACATTACTGTTATGGATTCCGTTATTGTTTTCCGTTATGACGTGTTATAACAGAAAATGACGGAATCCATAAGACGGAAGTCAAAACAGAAGCCTATAAGAGGCATTCCATTTTGATCCTTCATAATACAAATCTATGGGCAGCATAATGGATCCATCCTGATTTCCACTATGCAGGAGTCCAATCTGGAAACCAGGACGGATACGTTATACTGCCCATAGACTTGTATTATGACGGAATGCAAAACGGAAGCCTTTCTGTCATAATAGCAGTCTATGAACAAGCATAGACAAGCATGGACGGATCCGTCTGGTTTCCGTTATGCATAATCCTGCCGACAAGACTTTGTTTTCCGTCTTGCATAACGGAAACGAGACGGATCCGTTATGAAGGCCCATAGACCTCTACTATGACGCATCAAAATGGAATGCCTTTTAAAGGCTTTCGTTTTGACTTCCGTCTTATGGATTTTGTTATTTTCCGTTATAACCATCACGGAAAACAATAACGGAATGCATAACAGTGATGTGAACTCATCCTTAACAACTCATTCTATGATACTGTATTATTATGTGGTTTTTCCACATGAAATCTACATGAAAAAAATGGGTGTAATTTGCAACATGTACAGTTAACTTTAAACTGATGTGTATTCGAGTAAAACATGTAAAATCTATCATTTACTAGCATTGATTGTCCTAAAGACAGAAAATGAAACCAACCCTGGTATGAGCAAGCATACATTTGTGCGGAAAATTTGCTAGTTTCTGTCTTCAGGGAAGTACAGTAGAACAGTTAGAAAGACGCTATCCTGGATAGTCCTATCCACTACAACTAATATAACTACTGCTAACAATAATAACTATAAATACATTGATAAATGATCATTTCATTTTCTTTTTCAATCTCTTTTTATTGAACGTTATATCATAACTTGTAACTAGGATGCAAAAGAAGCAGAAATTACAAGCAGCATGGAACGTAAGAGAGTTGTCCGCTTTATTTATCTTGACCTATCCTCAGCGATAGTCCTGGGGATAAGTCATCAATATGAATAAAGCGGACAACCTCTTTAATTGTCAAAACATTATGACATACACAATGACCATAAAGGTCTTGTTTCATATTGGGGAAACTGCTGGTGAGAGATGATTAGAAGGAAGTCTAGGTGTATACATGATCTGCTGATTCAATTGTCTCCCTGTGGGAAAACAGCCATCTAATGATGAAAGCACAAAACACCTATCAACAGGGTGAAATATAACTGGTGAGAACAAAATCGAGCTCTATAAGAAACCATATTAAGGATAGAAAAAGTTAATCAAATGGATAAAAAAAAAAATATATATATATATATACACTCACCTAGAATTATTAGGAACACCATACTAATACGGTGTTGGACCCCCTTTTGCCTTCAGAACTGCCTTAATTCTACGTGGCATTGATTCAACAAGGTGCTGATAGCATTCTTTAGAAATGTTGGCCCATATTGATAGGATAGCATCTTGCAGTTGATGGAGATTTGAGGGATGCACATCCAGGGCACGAAGCTCCCGTTCCACCACATCCCAAAGATGCTCTATTGGGTTGAGATCTGGTGACTGTGGGGGCCATTTTAGTACAGTGAACTCATTGTCATGTTCAAGAAACCAATTTGAAATGATTCGAGCTTTGTGACATGGTGCATTATCCTGCTGGAAGTAGCCATCAGAGGATGGATACATGTTCTCATTCTGTTTACGCCAAATTCGGACTCTACCATTTGAATGTCTCAACAGAAATTGAGACTCATCAGACCAGGCAACATTTTTCCAGTCTTCAACAGTCCAATTTTGGTGAGCTCGTGCAAATTATAGCCTCTTTTTCCTATTTGTAGTGGAGATGAGTGGTACCCGGTGGGGTCTTCTGCTGTTGTAGCCCATCCGCCTCAAGGTTGTGCGTGTTGTGGCTTCACAAATGCTTTGCTGCATACCTCGGTTGTAACGAGTGGTTATTTCAGTCACCGTTGCTCTTCTATCAGCTTGAATCAGTCGGTCCATTCTCCTCTGACCTCTAGCATCCACAAGGCATTTTTGCCCACAGGACTGCCGCATACTGGATGTTTTTCCCTTTTCACACCATTCTTTGTAAACCCTAGAAATGGTTGTACGTGAAAATCCCAGTAACTGAGCAGATTGTGAAATACTCTGACCTGCCCGTCTGGCACCAACAACCATTCCACGCTCAAAATTGCTTAAATCACCTTTCTTTCCCATTCTGACATTCAGTTTGGAGTTCAGGAGATTGTCTTGACCAGGACCACACCCCTAAATGCATTGAAGAAACTGCCATGTGATTGATTGACTAGATAATTGCATTAATGAGAAATAGAACAGGTGTTCCTAATAATTCTTTAGGTGAGTGTGTATATATATATATATATATATATATATATATATGTCTGGGGAATAAAGGGAATAAATTGTGAAACTGGCTGACCTGTTGTATGTGTGCTTAGCAGCTGATGGCATATGTGTTGGTCCCATGTCCATATGTGCCCGTATTCCTAAGAAAAATGTTTTACTATATGTAAATTAGCCTCTCAGAAGTAATTGGGGCCTGACCGCTACACCTTGTGGCTCTGCACTTTCTGCAAACTCTGTACCCTTTCCAATTTTATTGACAGCGTCAGGCGTTAATATGTTTTCACTGCCTTGCCCTGTCAATTAAAGTGCAGAGGGCATGTCAGAAGTAGGGTTGAGCGAAACCAAACTGTAAAGTTCGGGTTCGTACCGAACTTTGCGAGTTTGGGTACCCGGACCCGAACCTGGACTTTTTCACTCAAGTTCAGGTTCGGGGTTCGGGTGATTTCATTATTTTCCGTTATAACATGGTTATAATGGAAAATAATAGCATTCTTAAAACAGAACGCTAAATAAAATGGCCATGGAGGGGTTAAAAATATATATATATATATATATAAACTCATCCACTTGATAGCGCAGCCTTGATCGTGCAGGTCTTCTTTCTTCAGGACCTGCGAAAGGACCTGTGATGACGTCACCGCGCTCACCACGTGGTGAGCGTGGTGATGTCACCGCAGGTCCTGCTAAATGAAGATAGAATTTTTAACCCCTCCATGGCCATTTTATCTAGCATTCTGTCTTAAGAATGCTATTATTTTCCGTTATAACCACGTTTTAACGGAAAATAATAAAGTGAAGTTCGGGTCCCCATTGACTTTAATGGGGTCCTAGTTTGGGGTCAAGTTCGGGTCCCGAACCCGAACTTTGACCGGAAGTTCGGCCGGACCCGGCGAACCCAGAATTCCACTGTTTCGCTCATCCCTAGTCAGAAACAGAGAGAGCAGAACCTCTAGGTGTAACAACAACCCAGGATATGAGCACCACCTTCTTTAGAGTGCCTGCTGATTATTTCTACAAATATGTCCTAGATAGGAAAATCTGAGCTATATACAGAAGGTGCCTTGCCAGTGGAATCCCACAAGTAAAGGGTAAAGAGGTGAATTAAGATCACTTCTGCTGTGAATGGATGCAATGTTTTACATATTTGGATAGTTACTGTGAGGATCTCCCACCCAAATGGGTAATGAATCTGGCAACTCCTCCACAAACGGATGTAGGAGCGAGATTCGGTTTGCCACTTCTCACATGCATCAGAATAGCCCAGGTTGTTGGGGTGCAACCTTCTGGTGTGAGTTACAGTACCAACATTTCAAGGTGTTGTGCCAATTTTCACACAGTGATAGTAGGTTTGGGTGCATCTAACTGTACACTGACTTGGAAATTTGTTAAAGTCATCTTAAATCTTTTTTCCACATTTTTATGAAAGGTAGGGTATATGTTTTAAATGTGGGGCTGTTAAGGAGATATTTATAGGCTAGTAAGATTACTTTTGGTAATTTTTACTGAGCCATGAAAGTTTAAAACCAGGTAGTTGGCCTATGTTATATTTTATGCTTGATTGATTTGAGGGATAAAGTAACTGTTATTTGGCTATAAGTTAAGATGAGGTGTGTTCAGAATGTTTGACAACTCTTTGATAGAAGGAATAACATTTCTCCTGTAATAATCCAGAATTTTAGTTGGCAGCAGTGGCTACAGGGGTCAGAGACACCAGTGCGAGACACCAAGGGAACAAGCAGTAATCATGGACAGAAACAGGACAAGGTCAGAGCAAGCAGAGTTTGTGTGTATACATGAAACAGGTAGGTTTGGGCAGGCAGCTGAGGATAGTCATGGTAAACAGGCTGAGGTCAGGTCAGGCAGAGGTTTGGGACACAGGCAGATAATCTGAATAGCGCAGCTTCACTGGGTAAACTAGCAAGATAAGAACCTAAAGCTCAGGCTCCCTTCCACTGTGAATGGTGCCTTATATAACCAGGGGTGGTTAGCCATAAGCTGGGGAAGTATATGGACGTGCGAACATTGGCCCTTTAAAAGGCTGAGAGTGGGTGGTGTGTGCCCTATAGAATAGGCCTGGAGGCCTTCACAAAGGAAGTCAGGCTGCTGCTTGCTGAATATATACAAGATGCATGCTGGCGCCGCTGATTGGAGGAGGAAGGTGAATGGAATTGGAGCGCCAGGTGGATAGAGAGACCAGCTAGGTGAGTAGTGTACCACCAGTGTCCACAAGGAGAAGAGGGTCAGCAGTGGGAATAGAATGCCAGTATAACAAAGATATTGTATGATTGATTGCTTTTAATGCCTACAACAGTAGGTATTTGGCTTTAAAGAGATATCAGGAAGGATGAGTTAGGAGGTTAATTGGGAGTAGGGTCATCGGATTGAGGCTCCTTATATAGAATTAGGAATCGGTGATGACATCACAGAGTTCACCGAGCTTGATGAAGTGATGACGTCATCATGTCACCGCACTCAAGATTTGGCGCATTTTCTTCAATCAAGATGGCCATGACGGCCTCTCCGCAAGCAAATGGATGAGGTTAGTGAGTATTTTTTTTTTACTCCTGATTAACCCCTGAAAGGCCTCAATATGACTGTCAGATCAATGCGACATCTGAGGGGTTCAATGACGGGGGCTGCATTATCGCCATTCCCCATCATGTATTCCTCTACATACAATGGAATGCGATTCGGGATGAAGTAATTCATAACAAACTGAATTGCTTTGATTACTGTGGCAAAGCAGCTGATTCAAATTTTTGATAATAGTGATATTAACAATGGGTGAGAGCTGCATGACGTGCAGTCAGAGTTCTTGTCAGTATCTGTCCTGAGAAAGATAGTCGTGATTTAATTGCATTTTATAAGTTGGATAAAGTGCAATACATTATTATAAGCATTGTCCTTACTCTCTATGGGCGAAAAATCACACTTAGGCCTCTTTCACACGACCGTTTTTTTTTTTTCCGTTTTGCGGGCCCTTTTTTGCGGTCCGTATATGGAACCATTAATTTTAATGGTTCCGCAAAAAAAACGGAATGTACTCCGTATGCATTCCGTTTCCGTATTTCCGTTTTTCCGTTCCGTTTTAACATAGAACATGTCCTATATTTGGCCGCAAATCACGTTCCGTGCCTCCATTAAAGTCTATGGGTCCGCAAAAAAACGGAATGCATACGGAAGTGCATCCGTATGTCTTCCGTATCCGTTCCGTTTTTTGCGGATCCATCTATTGAAAATGTTATGCCCAGCCCATTTTGTTCTATGAAATTACTGTATACTGTATTTGCCATACGGAAAAACGGAACGGAAAAACGGAACGGAAACGGAAACACAACGGAAACAAAAAACGGAACAACGGATCCATTTAAAACGGACCGCAAAACACTGAAAAAGACATACTGTCGTGTGAAAGAGGCATTAATCTGTATTTATCAGGGTGAAAAGTAGGGGTTGTAATCTGAGACTATTTAGTAAAGGGTTTAAGAACTTGATATAATAGCTAACTTTTTCTTAGTATTTCTAAGACAATATTTAGGAATTATAGTATAAAATGTATGCATTATAAATATTCTGTGCTCCTCCAAAAAAATCAGTCCATTATTTCAATTTTTTTTTTTACTAAATAAATAAAAAAATCTTCCAACAAAATGTTATTATCTGATATATTTGTATTTCAAAGCAGTGGAGCTCAAACCTGGTTGTTTTTAACCCGACATTGTTTAATGTCGGGTTAAAAATTAAATGTGTCTTGTGAAGTATTTAATCCTAGTGCTGTGGATGTTCTGTTTACATAGGTTAAACACAGCTTCTAATGAGGGCATACTAAACTTAACATTGGCCACCATCGGTGCATCATTAAAATATTGAAAATGCTACATTTACTTGATTTAGAAAAAAATAAAATCAAGGTCTGAAAAATGGCATTTTAAAAAAGATAGAAAGAAATATATGTGAATAAATAAGAAATTAATTCTACAAAATGATTAGAGATGAGCGAATTTCATATTTTGAAATTTGTTCACACTTCCTTTGGTGGTAAAAGGTGAATTGCATTAAGGATTCCGTTACCACTGACCATAACGCAATTCTATGATGGAATACATAATGGAATGCCTTTAGAGGCATTCCGTTAATCATTCCATCATAATAGACGTCTATGGGCTGCAAAACGGATCCATCCCATTTTTCTGTTATGCAGGGGAGTCCTCTCCTGCATAACGGAAATGGGACGGATCCGTTTTGCAGACCATAGACTTGTATTATGACGGAATGAATAACGGAATGCCTCAAGTTGGATGGTTTGTGCTTGTGAACAGCAAATCTTTAAGCCAGACCACAGATTTTCTATTGGATTAAGATCTGGACTTTGACTGGGACATTCCAACACATTTAGATGTTTCCCCTTAAACCACCCAAGTGTTGCTTTAGCAGTGTGTTTGTGGTCATTGTCCTGCTGGAAGGTGAACCTCCGTCCTAGCCTCAAATCACGCACAGAGTGGTACAGGTTTTGCTCAAGAATATCCCTGTATTTAGTACCATCCATCTTTCCCTCAACTCTGACCAGTTTCCCAGTTCCGGCTGCTGAAAAACATCACCACAGCATAATGCTGCCACCACCATGTTTCACTGTTGGAATGGGTTTCCTTGGGTGATGTGATCTGTTGGGTTTGCGCCAGACATAGCGTTTTCTTTGATGGCCGAAAAGTTCAATTTTAGTCTCATCAGACCAGAGCACCTTCCTCCATTCCTTTTGGGAGTCTCCCACATGCCTTTTCGCAAACTCACAATGTGCATTTTTGTTTTTAGCTGAAAGTAATAGCTTTCTTCTGGCCACTCGGCAATAAATCCCAACTCTATGGAGCGTACGGCTTATTGTCGTCCTATGTACAGATACTCCAGTCTCTGCTGTGGAACTCTGCAGCTCCTCCAGGGCTACCTTAGGTCTCTGTGCTGCCTCTCTTATCAATGCCCTCCCTGCCTGGTCCGTGAATTTTAGTGGGCGTCCGTCTCTTGGCAGGTTTGCTGTTGTGCCATGTTCTTTCCATTTGGTGATGGTAGATTTGATGGTGCTCCTGGGGATCATCAAAGATTTGGATATTTTTTTGTAACCTAACCCTGACTTATACTTCTCAACAACATTGTTCCTTACTTGTTTGGAGAGTTCCTTGGTCTTCATGGCAGTGTTTGGTTAGTGATGCCTCTTGCTTAGGTGTTGCAGCCTCTGGGGCCTTTCAAAAAAGGTGTGTGTAAGGTGTATGTAATGACAGATCATGTGACACTTAGATTGCACAGAGGTGGACATCATTTCACTAATTATGTGACTTCTGAAGGTAATCGGTTGCCCCAGAACTTTGTATGGGATTCCTAACAAAGAGGGTGAATACACACGCACATGTAAATTTTCTGTTTTCTATTTCTAAACAATGTTTTTTTTATAAATTTTTCTCATTTCACTTCACCAACTTATACTATTGTGTTTTGATCCATCATATAAAATTCAGATTAATAAAATATTGAACTTAAGGCTGTAATGTAACAAAATACAAAAAAAAGTCAAGGGAGTGAACACTTTTGCAAGGCAATGTAGTACAGCATGGTAACAGGAGGAAGGAGGGGAGCAATGAGATGCTGCATCACATAGGATACCCTGGAGATTTTGCACACTGCACACACACACACAGCAGACAGTTAGTGTCAATCAAGGGAGCTTTTGACCTCAGCAGCTAATAATTATATGGACTATCCTGCACTATCAGTGCTCTGAAGCTCCCTTAGATAGGGCACAAATTACATCTTCGGCAACACTCTATACCAGAGTGGTGGTTGTGGGGATAAAAGAGAACACTGAGGGTGAAACTTGGTGGGGAGGTGAGGTGTTTAAGAGATGCTTGTGCTTGTGGTTAAACTGGTATCACGTAACACAACTGCCCATAATGACAGGGTTAAAAAATATATGACTACAACTAAGCTGTGTTGAAACCCATTACAAGGATGGGATATTGCTGGTGCATGAGCATTATATGTGCAAGAAAAGAAAATATCTGAAATCTCATTCTTTAAACATGGACCTGTCACCAGTTCACATATGTAAAACTAAGGCTCTGATTTATCAACAGGGGACACATTGAAGTGTATCTTCACATTTGTCTATTTGAGTAAAGTTAATGGTTGAGTGGAGCAGCATCTCTGTCTGCCTGGGAGAGCAGGGCAGTGGCGGGCATGGGCCGTTGTAACATTTACCAAATTGTTTTACATATAAAGATCTGTGCAGAATATTTTCTTAATATATTTTTATAGGGGAACATTTATCATTCCTCTACTCTAGTTTTGCAAATTTTGGCACGTCACGCTTGTGCAAAAATATACAACTTTTTGGGGGCTTTGCAGCTTACTTGCTACTTTTCCAAGAAGTGGTCAGAGTGGGATGGAGAACAGGTTGTGTGGGGCTGTGCATAGCCAGTCTGGCACATTTATCATAAAAAACGCTAACATTTAATATACTCTATGCCAAAAAGGTGGAGTAGATTATACCGGAAATCTACACCAGCATTTTCACTGCGTTGAGGAGAAGTCAGGTGGATACACAGCTGATAGTCCTACTGAATAGACTGTTAGAATTTGTATACTTGGCTTGCATGCTGACCTGCATTCCCTGGATTTTATGTGGCTGTCATGGCCCATGAACAGGTAGGAACAAGAGTTAGGGACCACTCATGAGACAGCCTTGACGCGGTGAGTGGCTTACTATGCTTTGGCCAAAATATAAACCAATGTCTCATCCAGCATGGAGGGCAGAGTGCTGGATGTAGTGTGCGATCACATTTGCATTTTCCGTTTGTATATGTATTTCGCCATAGTGATCTGCACCTGCAGCAGGTTGTGCTGACCCAACCCCTTATTTTTTTCTTTGCAGTATATATTGGAGGCGTGGCGATCTCCTTGGAGTCATTGCACACCTGACCAGTTAATCTGTCCTTGAGGCTGGTTTTGAAGTCAGTATAAAACTGAGTCTGCTTGTATAGAGCCTACCATTAGCCATCTGGCTCCAGGAGAAGTATATGGTGGGTTCAGCATGCATGTTGGTACTTGCATCCCTGGATCCGATGAAAGCTGTAATGGCACCGGACGGGGTTACAAGCAAAGTGTACTTGGCTTGCATGCTGACCTGCATTCCCTGGATTTTATGTGGCTGTCATGGCCCATGAACAGGTAGGAACAAGAGTTAGGGACCACTCATGAGACAGCCTTGACGCGGTGAGTGGCTTACTATGCTTTGGCCAAAATATAAACCAATGTCTCATCCAGCATGGAGGGCAGAGTGCTGGATGTAGTGTGCGATCACATTTGCATTTTCCGTTTGTATATGTATTTCGCCATAGTGATCTGCACCTGCAGCAGGTTGTGCTGACCCAACCCCTTATTTTTTTCTTTGCAGTATATATTGGAGGCGTGGCGATCTCCTTGGAGTCATTGCACACCTGACCAGTTAATCTGTCCTTGAGGCTGGTTTTGAAGTCAGTATAAAACTGAGTCTGCTTGTATAGAGCCTACCATTAGCCATCTGGCTCCAGGAGAAGTATATGGTGGGTTCAGCATGCATGTTGGTACTTGCATCCCTGGATCCGATGAAAGCTGTAATGGCACCGGACGGGGTTACAAGCAAAGTGTACTTGGCTTGCATGCTGACCTGCATTCCCTGGATTTTATGTGGCTGTCATGGCCCATGAACAGGTAGGAACAAGAGTTAGGGACCACTCATGAGACAGCCTTGACGCGGTGAGTGGCTTACTATGCTTTGGCCAAAATATAAACCAATGTCTCATCCAGCATGGAGGGCAGAGTGCTGGATGTAGTGTGCGATCACATTTGCATTTTCCGTTTGTATATGTATTTCGCCATAGTGATCTGCACCTGCAGCAGGTTGTGCTGACCCAACCCCTTATTTTTTTCTTTGCTGTATATATTGGAGGCGTGGCGATCTCCTTGGAGTCATTGCACACCTGACCAGTTAATCTGTCCTTGAGGCTGGTTTTGAAGTCAGTATAAAACTGAGTCTGCTTGTATAGAGCCTACCATTAGCCATCTGGCTCCAGGAGAAGTATATGGTGGGTTCAGCATGCATGTTGGTACTTGCATCCCTGGATCCGATGAAAGCTGTAATGGCACCGGACGGGGTTACAAGCAAAGTGTACTTGGCTTGCATGCTGACCTGCATTCCCTGGATTTTATGTGGCTGTCATGGCCCATGAACAGGTAGGAACAAGAGTTAGGGACCACTCATGAGACAGCCTTGACGCGGTGAGTGGCTTACTATGCTTTGGCCAAAATATAAACCAATGTCTCATCCAGCATGGAGGGCAGAGTGCCGGATGTAGTGTGCGATCACATTTGCATTTTCCGTTTGTATATGTATTTCGCCATAGTGATCTGCACCTGCAGCAGGTTGTGCTGACCCAACCCCTTATTTTTTTCTTTGCAGTATATATTGGAGGCGTGGCGATCTCCTTGGAGTCATTGCACACCTGACCAGTTAATCTGTCCTTGAGGCTGGTTTTGAAGTCAGTATAAAACTGAGTCTGCTTGTATAGAGCCTACCATTAGCCATCTGGCTCCAGGAGAAGTATATGGTGGGTTCAGCATGCATGTTGGTACTTGCATCCCTGGATCCGATGAAAGCTGTAATGGCACCGGACGGGGTTACAAGCAAAGTGTACTTGGCTTGCATGCTGACCTGCATTCCCTGGATTTTATGTGGCTGTCATGGCCCATGAACAGGTAGGAACAAGAGTTAGGGACCACTCATGAGACAGCCTTGACGCGGTGAGTGGCTTACTATGCTTTGGCCAAAATATAAACCAATGTCTCATCCAGCATGGAGGGCAGAGTGCTGGATGTAGTGTGCGATCACATTTGCATTTTCCGTTTGTATATGTATTTCGCCATAGTGATCTGCACCTGCAGCAGGTTGTGCTGACCCAACCCCTTATTTTTTTCTTTGCAGTATATATTGGAGGCGTGGCGATCTCCTTGGAGTCATTGCACACCTGACCAGTTAATCTGTCCTTGAGGCTGGTTTTGAAGTCAGTATAAAACTGAGTCTGCTTGTATAGAGCCTACCATTAGCCATCTGGCTCCAGGAGAAGTATATGGTGGGTTCAGCATGCATGTTGGTACTTGCATCCCTGGATCCGATGAAAGCTGTAATGGCACCGGACGGGGTTACAAGCAAAGTGTACTTGGCTTGCATGCTGACCTGCATTCCCTGGATTTTATGTGGCTGTCATGGCCCATGAACAGGTAGGAACAAGAGTTAGGGACCACTCATGAGACAGCCTTGACGCGGTGAGTGGCTTACTATGCTTTGGCCAAAATATAAACCAATGTCTCATCCAGCATGGAGGGCAGAGTGCTGGATGTAGTGTGCGATCACATTTGCATTTTCCGTTTGTATATGTATTTCGCCATAGTGATCTGCACCTGCAGCAGGTTGTGCTGACCCAACCCCTTATTTTTTTCTTTGCAGTATATATTGGAGGCGTGGCGATCTCCTTGGAGTCATTGCACACCTGACCAGTTAATCTGTCCTTGAGGCTGGTTTTGAAGTCAGTATAAAACTGAGTCTGCTTGTATAGAGCCTACCATTAGCCATCTGGCTCCAGGAGAAGTATATGGTGGGTTCAGCATGCATGTTGGTACTTGCATCCCTGGATCCGATGAAAGCTGTAATGGCACCGGACGGGGTTACAAGCAAAGTGTACTTGGCTTGCATGCTGACCTGCATTCCCTGGATTTTATGTGGCTGTCATGGCCCATGAACAGGTAGGAACAAGAGTTAGGGACCACTCATGAGACAGCCTTGACGCGGTGAGTGGCTTACTATGCTTTGGCCAAAATATAAACCAATGTCTCATCCAGCATGGAGGGCAGAGTGCCGGATGTAGTGTGCGATCACATTTGCATTTTCCGTTTGTATATGTATTTCGCCATAGTGATCTGCACCTGCAGCAGGTTGTGCTGACCCAACCCCTTATTTTTTTTCTTTGCAGTATATATTGGAGGCGTGGCGATCTCCTTGGAGTCATTGCACACCTGACCAGTTAATCTGTCCTTGAGGCTGGTTTTGAAGTCAGTATAAAACTGAGTCTGCTTGTATAGAGCCTACCATTAGCCATCTGGCTCCAGGAGAAGTATATGGTGGGTTCAGCATGCATGTTGGTACTTGCATCCCTGGATCCGATGAAAGCTGTAATGGCACCGGACGGGGTTACAAGCAAAGTGTACTTGGCTTGCATGCTGACCTGCATTCCCTGGATTTTATGTGGCTGTCATGGCCCATGAACAGGTAGGAACAAGAGTTAGGGACCACTCATGAGACAGCCTTGACGCGGTGAGTGGCTTACTATGCTTTGGCCAAAATATAAACCAATGTCTCATCCAGCATGGAGGGCAGAGTGCTGGATGTAGTGTGCGATCACATTTGCATTTTCCGTTTGTATATGTATTTCGCCATAGTGATCTGCACCTGCAGCAGGTTGTGCTGACCCAACCCCTTATTTTTTTCTTTGCAGTATATATTGGAGGCGTGGCGATCTCCTTGGAGTCATTGCACACCTGACCAGTTAATCTGTCCTTGAGGCTGGTTTTGAAGTCAGTATAAAACTGAGTCTGCTTGTATAGAGCCTACCATTAGCCATCTGGCTCCAGGAGAAGTATATGGTGGGTTCAGCATGCATGTTGGTACTTGCATCCCTGGATCCGATGAAAGCTGTAATGGCACCGGACGGGGTTACAAGCAAAGTGTACTTGGCTTGCATGCTGACCTGCATTCCCTGGATTTTATGTGGCTGTCATGGCCCATGAACAGGTAGGAACAAGAGTTAGGGACCACTCATGAGACAGCCTTGACGCGGTGAGTGGCTTACTATGCTTTGGCCAAAATATAAACCAATGTCTCATCCAGCATGGAGGGCAGAGTGCTGGATGTAGTGTGCGATCACATTTGCATTTTCCGTTTGTATATGTATTTCGCCATAGTGATCTGCACCTGCAGCAGGTTGTGCTGACCCAACCCCTTATTTTTTTCTTTGCAGTATATATTGGAGGCGTGGCGATCTCCTTGGAGTCATTGCACACCTGACCAGTTAATCTGTCCTTGAGGCTGGTTTTGAAGTCAGTATAAAACTGAGTCTGCTTGTATAGAGCCTACCATTAGCTATCTGGCTCCAGGAGAAGTATATGGTGGGTTCAGCATGCATGTTGGTACTTGCATCCCTGGATCCGATGAAAGCTGTAATGGCACCGGACGGGGTTACAAGCAAAGTGTACTTGGCTTGCATGCTGACCTGCATTCCCTGGATTTTATGTGGCTGTCATGGCCCATGAACAGGTAGGAACAAGAGTTAGGGACCACTCATGAGACAGCCTTGACGCGGTGAGTGGCTTACTATGCTTTGGCCAAAATATAAACCAATGTCTCATCCAGCATGGAGGGCAGAGTGCTGGATGTAGTGTGCGATCACATTTGCATTTTCCGTTTGTATATGTATTTCGCCATAGTGATCTGCACCTGCAGCAGGTTGTGCTGACCCAACCCCTTATTTTTTTCTTTGCAGTATATATTGGAGGCGTGGCGATCTCCTTGGAGTCATTGCACACCTGACCAGTTAATCTGTCCTTGAGGCTGGTTTTGAAGTCAGTATAAAACTGAGTCTGCTTGTATAGAGCCTACCATTAGCCATCTGGCTCCAGGAGAAGTATATGGTGGGTTCAGCATGCATGTTGGTACTTGCATCCCTGGATCCGATGAAAGCTGTAATGGCACCGGACGGGGTTACAAGCAAAGTGTACTTGGCTTGCATGCTGACCTGCATTCCCTGGATTTTATGTGGCTGTCATGGCCCATGAACAGGTAGGAACAAGAGTTAGGGACCACTCATGAGACAGCCTTGACGCGGTGAGTGGCTTACTATGCTTTGGCCAAAATATAAACCAATGTCTCATCCAGCATGGAGGGCAGAGTGCTGGATGTAGTGTGCGATCACATTTGCATTTTCCGTTTGTATATGTATTTCGCCATAGTGATCTGCACCTGCAGCAGGTTGTGCTGACCCAACCCCTTATTTTTTTCTTTGCAGTATATATTGGAGGCGTGGCGATCTCCTTGGAGTCATTGCACACCTGACCAGTTAATCTGTCCTTGAGGCTGGTTTTGAAGTCAGTATAAAACTGAGTCTGCTTGTATAGAGCCTACCATTAGCCATCTGGCTCCAGGAGAAGTATATGGTGGGTTCAGCATGCATGTTGGTACTTGCATCCCTGGATCCGATGAAAGCTGTAATGGCACCGGACGGGGTTACAAGCAAAGTGTACTTGGCTTGCATGCTGACCTGCATTCCCTGGATTTTATGTGGCTGTCATGGCCCATGAACAGGTAGGAACAAGAGTTAGGGACCACTCATGAGACAGCCTTGACGCGGTGAGTGGCTTACTATGCTTTGGCCAAAATATAAACCAATGTCTCATCCAGCATGGAGGGCAGAGTGCTGGATGTAGTGTGCGATCACATTTGCATTTTCCGTTTGTATATGTATTTCGCCATAGTGATCTGCACCTGCAGCAGGTTGTGCTGACCCAACCCCTTAGAATTTGTATTATGGCAAGAAAAAAGCAGCTAAGTAAAGAAAAACGAGTGTCCATCATTACTTTAAGAAATAAAGGTCAGTCAGTCAGCCGAAAAATTGGGAAAACTTTGAAAGTAAGGGCTATTTGACCATGAAGGAGAGTGATGGGGTGCTGCGCCAGATGACCTGGCCTCCACAGTCACCGGACCTGAACCCAATCGAGATGGTTTGGGGTGAGCTGGACCGCAGAGTGAAGGCAAAGGGCCAACAAGTGCTAAGCCTCTCTGGGAACTCCTTCAAGACTGTTGGAAGACCATTTCAGGGGACTACATCTTGAAGCTCATCAAGAGAATGCAGAGAGTGTGCAAAGCAGTAATCAAAGCAAAAGGTGGCTACTTTGAAGAACCTAGAATATGACATATTTTCAGTTGTTTCACACTTGTTTGTTATGTATATAATTACACATGTGTTAATTCATAGTTTTGATGCCTTCATAGTCATGAAAATAAGAAAACTCTTTGAATGAGAAGGTGTGTCCAAACTTTTGGTCTATACTGTAGCTCATGACAATTTCTTTCTATCAAAGCTAGAATTACCCCTGTACCTCACATGGAACCAGAGATCTCTGCATTAAAGGGGTTGTCTCACTTAAGCAAGTAGCATTTATCATGTAGAGAAAGTTAATGCAAGGCACTTACTAATGTATTGTGAATGTCCATATTGCTTCCTTTGCTGGCTGGATTCATTTTTCCATCACATTATACATTGCTTGTATGCAGGGATTATGACTAGGTATGAGAGAAGCTAGCTTCGGATGATCAATCGGAAGTCTCTTCGCTAAAAACTTCAAATTAATGCTGTGCAGAGCTCCTTCTCTGTTCAGCATTAAAATGTACTGCCTCTCATGAGGCAAAGTTAGTTATTTGCAGCAACACTTGGTTCAATAACTTTGGTACTTGCTTTATTAAGTGGAAAACCACTTTCAAACTTGGAACCAAACTAAGCAGAGGTTCAAGGGATGGGGGGTCAGCTTGTCAGTGCTCAGACCATACGCCACACACTGTATCACATTGGTCTGCATGGCTCTCGTACAAAAAGGAATTCTAAAGATCATGCACAAGAAAGCCCGCAGACAGTTTGCTGAAGACATGCAGACTAAGGACATTACTGGAACAATGTCCTGTGGTCTGATGAGACCAAGATAAACTTATTTGGTTCAGATGGTGTCAGGCGTGTGTGGATTCAACCATGTAAGGAGTACAAAGACAAGTGTGTTTCCCTACAAGCATGGTGGTGGGAGTGTCATGGTTTGGGGCTGAATGAGTGTTGCCGGCTGTGGGGAGCTACAGTTCATTGAGGGAACCATGAATGCCAACATGTACTGTGACATACTGAAGCACAGCATGTATTCCAACATGATAACAATATACTATGTTTGTGGACTCTGAGTCCTGCCCAATTTATACTATATTATGCCAACCAAAAGATCGGGGGGGGGGGGGGGGGGGGAAAAATTAAAACGTAACTTTTAATGATCAATATAATAAAATAGATGCCAAAACACAGTGCAAAACAATGATAGACAGGGGTTCAGGGGTTACTCATAAGATGTTAACACAAAGCTGGTAGCCATACAAAACGTCTGAACGGTATCACACGGATTTACATCTTCTACATGTGAAATATAACTGAACAGTCTTACTGGATCCTGTAGAAAATGAAAATGTAGGTCCAGAAGTGAGCAGGAGATCAATCGTTTCCAGACATAGACGATAGTGGGTAAACCAAACCAGAGACAAAGGAGTCCAGGCGTCAGTGTATGGATAGCAAGGTAGGGTTGGGAGTTATCTATCCCTAGAGTATCCCTAAATATGAGGGAAAACCTATAATGCCCTACCTATCTAACACAGAGCATCTGCCCCGGAAGGGGCGACCCCACCCAGAACCTGCTCCTGTATTTGGACAATTCCCTATTGTAGTCCCTGAAAACATGCTCCCTACATAACACGTTTCTGCCCACTCATTGTCACCAGACTCTTCAGGAGATAGATGTCAGAGACTGGCAAAACTGGCTAAAAGCCTAGTTACACAATAGAATAGAAAGGAAAAGCTTGCCTGTTCCTCAGTGGTGAGAACAGCCTACCCTGCATCTAAAAGATACACCCACCAGTGGGTTTGGATGTACCAAGATGGAAAAAGTACTTTCCCAGATATTGGGAGTGTTTACCAGCCCACAGGATCTGGTAAGACTGTTCGGTTTTATTTCACATGTAGGAGATGTAAATCCGTGTGATACCGTTCAGACATTTTGAATGGTTACCAACTTCGGGGTAACATCTTATGCGTAACCCCTATATATTGATCAACATGATAACAACCCCCAAACACACCTCCAAGATGACCACTGACTTGCTAAAGAAACTTTGGTTAAATGTGCTAGACTGGCAAAGCATGTCTCCAGACCTAAACCCTATTGAGCATCTGTGGGCCATCCTCAAACGGAAGGGGAAGGAGCACAAGGTCTCTAACATCCAGCAGCTCTGTGATGTCATCATGGAGAAGTGGAAGAGGATTCCAGTGGCAACCTGTGAAACAGTGCTGGACATTAATGGTGGCCACACAAAATATTGACACTTTGGGAACAATTTGGCCACTTTCACTTAGGGGTGTACTCACGTTTGTTGCGAGTGCATTAAACATTAATGGCTATGTACAAACCCACCAAAGAAAAATTTCTTACACAGATATTGAAAAAAAATATATACTTTATTTAATTCATACAATAATTATAAAAATATAGGTAAAATAGCAGCAGGTGAGACCCCAAGAGAGGGCAAAGAGGAAATTGCAGAGTCCGTCCGCCACAGAGTATAATCCAGCAGAAAAAACACCACAGAATGGTCCAATGGCAAAGTGGTGAGGTAGCAGCAGCATGAGGATACCACAGAGTGTTGAAGTGCAGCATTCTGATTAGACAATAGAGTGGTGGGAGGCAGCACCATGAGGAGACCACAGAGTGGTGAGCTGGTAGCAGCATGAGGAGACCACAGAGTGGCTCAGTGACATATTGGTGAGATGTCAGCATCATGAGAAGACCACAGAAAGGCCCAAAAGTACAGTGTTGAGGTGGCAACAGCATGAAGATAACACAGAATGGCCCAATGACAGAGTGGGGAGGTGGCAGCAGCATGAGGAGACCACAGAGTGGTGAGCTGGCATCAGCATAAAGAGACCACACAGTGGCCCAGTAACAGAGTGGAAAGGTGGCAGTAGCATGGGAAGACCACAGAGTGGCCCAGTGACAGAGTAGGGAGGTGACAGCAGCATGAGGAGACCACAGAGTGGTGAGGTGGCAGCAGCATTAGGAGATTACAGAGTGGCCCAGATACATAGTGGTGAGCTGGCAGCAGCATGAGGAGACCACAGAGTGTTGAGGTAGCAGCAGCTTGAGGAGACCACAGAGTTGCGAAATGATAGAGTGTTGAGGTGGCAGCAGCATAAGGAGACCACAGAGTGACCCAGTGACATAGTGGCGAGCTGGCAGCAGCATGAAGAGACCACAGAGTGGCCCAGTGACAGAGTGGTGAGGTGGCAGCAACATAAGGAGACAACATAGTGGCCCAATGACAGAGTGTTGAGGTGGAAGCAGCATGAGGAAACCACAGAGTGGTGAGGTGGCAGCACCATGAGGACACCACAGAGTGGTGAGCTGGAAAAAGCATGAGGAGACCCCAGAGTGGCCCAGCGACCGAGTGGGGAGGTGGCAGCAGCATGATGAGACCAAAGAGTGTCACAATGACAGAGTGTTAAGGTGGCAGAAAGATAAGGAGACCACAGAATGGCCCAATGACAGAGTGGAGAGGTGGCAGCAGCATGAAGAGACTACAGAGTGGCCCAGTGACATAGTGGCGAGCTGGAAGCAGCATGAGCAGACCACAAAGTGGCCCAATGACAGAGTGTCAAGGTGGCAGCAACATAATGAGACCACAGAATGGCCCAATGACAGAGTGGGGAAGTGGCAGCAGCATGAGGAAACCACAGAGTGGTGATGTGGCAGCAGCATGAGGAGACCACAGAGTGGCCCAGAAAAATAGTGGTGAGGTGGCAGCAGCATGAGGAGACCACAGAGTGGTGAGCTGGCAGCAGCATAAGGAGACCACAAAGTGGCCCAATGACAAAGTGTTGAGGTGGCAGCAACATAATGAGACCACAGAATGGCCCAGTGACATAGTGGCGAGCTGGAATCAGCATGAGAAGACCACAGAGTTGCCCAGTGACATAGTGGTGAGCTGGAATCAGCATGAGAAGACCACAGAGTGGCCCAATGACAAAGTGTTGAGGTGGCTGCAGCATAAAGAGACCACAGAATGGCCAAGTGACATAGTGGCAAGCTGGCAGCAGCATGAGGAGACCACAGTGGCCCAGTGAGAAAGTGGTGAGGTGGCAGCAGCATGAAGAGACCACAGAGTGGTGAGGTGGCAGAAGCATGAGGAGACCACAGAGTGGCCCAGTGACATAGTGGTGAGCTAGCAGCAGCATGAAGAAATCACAGAGTGGCCCAGTGAAAGAGTGGTGAGGTGGCAGCAGCATGAAGAGACCACACAGTGGTGATGTGGCAGCAGCATGAGGAGACCACAGAGTGGTGAAGTGGCAGCAGCTTGAGGAGACCACAGAGTGGCCCAGTGACATAGTGGTAAGCTGGCAGCAGCATGAGGAGACTACAGAGTGGACAAGTGACATAGTAACAAGCTGTCAGCAGCATGAGGAGACCACAGAGTGGCCCAGTTACAAAGTGTTGAGCTGGCAGCAGCATGAGGAGACCACAGAGTGATGAGGTGGCAGCATGAGGAGATCACAGAGTGGCCCAGTTACAAAGTGTTGAGCTGGCAGCAGCATGAGGAGACCACAGAGTGATGAGGTGGCAGCATGAGGAGATCACAGAGTGGCCCAGTTACAAAGTGTTGAGGTGGCAGCAGCATGAGGAGATCACAGAGTGATGAGGTGGCAGCATGAGGAGATCACGGAGTGGCCCAGTGACATAGTGGTGAGGTGGCAGCAGGATGAGGAGACCATAGAGTGGTGAAGTGGCAGCAGCATAAGTAGACCACAGAGTGGCAAGGTGGCAGCAGCATGAGTAGAATATAGAGTGGTGATGTGGCAGCAGCATGAGGAGATCACAGAGTGGCCCAGTGACATAGTGGTGAGGTGGCAGCAGCATGAGTAGACCACAGAGTGGCAAGGTGGCAGCAGCATGAGAATATAGAGTATTGACGTGGCAGCAGCATGAGGAGATCGCAGAGTGGCCCAGTGACCTAGTGGGGAGGTGGCAGCAGCATGAGGAGACCACAGAGTGGTAAGTTGGTAGCATCAGGAGAATACAGAGTGGTGAGGTGGCCGCAGCATGAGAAGAGTGGTCCAATGACAGAGTCGTGGGCTTAGAGCAGCATGAGGATGCCACAGACTGGCCCAGTGACATAGTGGTGGGTGGCAGTAGGAGCACCTGGCAGCAGGTATGTGTCATCAGGCGGGTGGCAGCATCAGAATAGTAGCTGAAGCAGATAGCCAGAAGAAACAGGTCTCTTTTGACAAAGTTTAGGTGTGGCATCCTGGAAGATCTAGTCTGATGGATCAGGCACTGGTGTGTGGGAATCCTGGCTGATTCACGCCTGATTCATCTTCACAAAGGTCAGTTTCTCTACATTTTGGGTGGACAGGCGAGTTCACCTTGGGGTAACTATGGCCCCCGCCGCACTAAACACCCGATCTGATGCCACACTGCTGGCCAGGTAGGAAAGCTTGTCCTGGGCAAACTCAGCAAGTTGCGGCCACAAATCGAGTTTGGCTGCCCATAAATCCAGGGGTTCTTCTATGGGGGGGTGGCAGGATGCACTCCAGGTATTCCACAACCTGCTGGTTCAGGTTCCTCCATATGTCTAATAGTGATGAGCGGCAGGGGTCATATTGGAATTCGCAATATTTTGCAAATATTTCATAGAATATTCGTAGAATATTTGCAAATTCTAATATTCGTTATATTCTACGATTTTTATTACTAAAAAATCGGCAAGGTAATGATCGTGTAATATGCAAATTTTCGTATTCGAATTTTCGAATTTTTATTGCAACTTTTTCAACTTTTAGACAAAGAATATTATAGCACTATATTAGCTAAATTGCTCTATATTCTTTTTTTTTCGAATATTCGCTATATTGCTATAACTTCGTTTTTTCAAATATTCATAATATTCTAAAACAAGAATATATAGCAATATAGCGAATATTCGAAAAAAACAAATATAGAGCAATTTAGCTAATATAGTGCTATAATCTTTGTCTAATAGTTGTAATTTTTTTCTCATCTGAAGTTCAGATTGGAAAAAAATTACAACTATAAAAAAAAGATTATAGCACTATATTAGCTAAATTCCTCTATATATTCATTTTTTTTCGAATATTCGCCATATTGCTAAAACAAGAATATATAGCAATATAGCGAATATTTGAAAAAAAAAGAATATAGAGCAAAATTCGCAAACAACACTACTCCTAAAGTCAAGTATATTGCAGCCTTCTTATTGGCCCACAAGCTAGAAGCAGGGAGGGATCATGTGTACTGATTAAAAAAAATAAAAAATCGAATATAAAAAAAATAAAAAAAAATAGAATATTCGAAATTACGAATATATATCACTATATTCTAAATATTCTTGAATTTTCAAAGTACCTATATTCGCGATAAAAATTTGAAATTTGAATATTCGTGATCAACACTAATGTCTAACTGCTGCTGCTGGTGAGTAGTTTCTTTAGTAGGCGACTCTAGCGACTCTAGACTTAAATTGCTGCTGATGCATCTGGTACTACTACTGCCCCCTTCCCCCCTCACAGCAGACATGGCAGTGGAACGTGAGCGCAGAGGGCCCCCCGGTCAAACCTGCGTAAGGATGGGTGATGGCGCAAAAAAGGCAGCGGCCAACTGACTACATAGGATGTCTCAATAGTAGTTCATTTTGTACTTCATCTCAGCGGGTGGAAAAAAGGCCCCCTAGTTTGGACCGGTAGCGAAGGTCTAACATGGTGGAAAGCCAGTAGTCATCCCTCTGCCGAATGGTGACAATTCTGCTGTCACTACGTAAGCAACTGAGCATGCATTGGTCCATTTGCGCAAGTGACTCGGAGAGACTCCCTGCCTCCATCTCCACTGCATACTGCCCCTGTGTGTCTGGGTCATCTGTTCTGTCTTCCTCATTGGCCTGTAGCTCCTCCGGCTGCTCCTGCTTCTCCTCTCTTGTCAATTATGTATAAAAACCACCCATTTCTCTATGCATTGCTTGTGCTCGAATGTACTCCTCATCCTCCTCTTGTTCAGCCCCACAGGGCTCATGTGGCAGTGAGATCTAGGCACCACATATCATACTGATTAACCCCTTAAGGACCGGGTCATTTTTCACCTTAACCCCTTAGGGACCGGTCTCATTTTCACCTTAAAGGGGTTGTCTGAGTTATGAAAAAAAAAATATATAGCACTGAATATCTGATATATAACTGAGCTAAGCAAGTTTTATGCAAAAAAAATATATCTATTTCCTCATTTCCCTGGTTCTTTTCTGGCCCTTTGTTTACATGCAATAAAAACAATCTCTGCCCCTCCCCCTGCTCTGCAAATGGAGTGGATACAAGAGCTGCTCTGAGAGAAAAAGCCTACCTGCTGGGAGACTCTGCAGCATGTTGTATGTGTAGGACTACAAGTCCCAGCTGTATAATGACACTGCTAAGGGAGTGGATACAAGAGCTGCCCTGAGTGCTGGGAGAAAACAGAAACTTGTAAGTGTAGAACTACAAGTTCCACTTATATAATGACACTGCTAATACACACAGGATCTTCCCCCTACCTGTAATGCTTTGCAGAACTTCTCTTTCAGCTCCTGTGCCCAGCATTTGTCTCCTCACTGCCTGCAGCTACAGAGTAAACACTTCAGCCCTGAGTCTGTGCAGCTGAAGGGGTTAGGATTCCTAGGATAGAGCACACAGCCGGCAGTGAAGGGGGAAGCATGGCCAGCACAGTGACGTTTCCTTTACACGCTTGTAAACGACCTTTATCAGAGCAGGGAGAGAAGCTGACATCACAGGTCATGTGACCCTCAGTGAGATCTGAGAAACCAGGCACTGGAGATAAAGTGAGTGAATTGGAAAGCTGTTACATTTGCCCAGTTAGGAACATAGAAAGAACAAAAAAATAACTCGGATAACCCCTTTAAGGACCAGGCCATTTTTTGCAAATCTGACCAGTATCACTTTTTGTGGTGATAACTTTAAAACGCTTTTACTTATCCAGGCCATTCTGAGATAGTTTTTTTTTGTCACATATTGTACGTTATGACACAGGTAAAATGGAGTAAAAAAAAAATCATTTTTATTTATAAAAAAATAACAAATTTACCAAAAATTTTGAAAACTTAGAAAATTTCCAAGTTTCAATTTCTCTACTTCTATAATACATAGTAATACCTACAAAAATAGTTCTTACTTTACATTCCCCATATGTCTACTTCATGTTTGGATCATTTTGGGAATGACATTTTATTTTTTGGCGATGTTACAAGGCTTAGAAGTTTAGAAGTAAATCTTGAAATTTTTCGGAAATTTTCAAAAACCCACTTTTTAAGGACCAGTTCAGGTCTGAAGTCACTTTGTGGGGCTTACATAATAGAAACCACCCAAAAATTACCCCATTCTAGAAACTACACCCCTCAAGGTATTCAAAACTGATTTTACAAACTTTGTAACCCTTTAGGTGTTCCACAAGAATTAATGGAAAATAGAGATATAATTTCAAAATTTCACTTTTTTGGCAGATTTTACATTTTAATATTTTTTTTCCAGTTACAAAGCAAAGGTTAACAGCCAAACAAAACTCAATATTTATGGCCCTGATTCTGTAGTTTACAGAAACACCCCATATGTGGTCGTTAACTGCTGTATGGGCACACGGCAGGGCACAGATGGAAAGGAATGCCATACGGTTTTTGGAAGGCAGATTTTGCTAGACTGTTTTTTTTTACACCATGTCCCATTTGAAGCCCCCCTGATGCACTCCTAGAGTAGAAACTCCAAATAAAAGTGACCCCATTATAGAAACTACACCCCTCAAGGTATTCATAACTTATTTTACAAACTTTGTTAACCCTTTAGGTGTTCCACAAGAATTAATGGAAAATAGAGATAAAATTTCCAAAATGTAACTTTTTTGGCAGATTTTCCATTTTAATGATTTTTTTTCCAGTTACAAAACAAGGGTTAACAGCCAAACAAAACTCAATATTTATGGCTCTGATTCTTTAGTTTACAGAAACACCCCATATGTGGTTGTAAACTACTTTATGGGCACACAGCATTGCACAGAAGGAAAGGAATGCCATACGGTTTTTGGAAGGCAGATTGTGCTGGACTGTTTTTTTTAATACCATGTCCCATTTGAAGCCCCCCTGATGGATGCACCCCTAGAGTAGAAATTCCAAAAAAGTGACCCCATTTTGGAAACTACGGGATAGGGTGGCAGTTTTTTTGGTACTATTTTAGGGTACATATGATTTTTGGTTGATCTATATTACATTTTTTGTGAGGCAAAGTAACAAGAAATAGCTGTTTTGGCGCCGTTTTAATTTACAACATTCATCTGACAGGTTAGATCATATGGTATTTTTATAGAGCAGGTTGTCACGGACGCAACAATAACAAATATGACTATTTTTTGGGTTGTTTGTTTCAGTTTTACATAACAAAGCGTTATTTTTTATTTTTTTATTTTTTATTGTTTGCATAGTCTGAGAGCCATAGTTTTATTTATTTTTTGGGCAACTGTCTTGTGTAGGGGCTAATTTTTTTCGGGATGAGATTACGGTTTGATTGGCACTA
This sequence comes from Bufo bufo, assembly GCF_905171765.1. Classification (NCBI taxonomy): domain Eukaryota; kingdom Metazoa; phylum Chordata; class Amphibia; order Anura; family Bufonidae; genus Bufo; species Bufo bufo. The sequence continues at coordinate 698,759,979 of NC_053390.1, read as the reverse complement.
TTTTGGAGTGCGTATGACTTTTTTATCGCTTGCTATTACACTTTTTGTGATGTAAGGTGACAAAAATGGCTTTTTTTACACTTTTTTTTTTTACTGTATTTACCTGAGGGGTTAGGTCATGTGATATTTCTATAGAGCAGGTTATTACGGATGCTGCGAAACCTAATATGTATATTTTTTTATTTATGTAAGTTTTACACAATGATTTCATTTTTGAAACCAAAAAAAATCATGTTTTAGTGTCTCCATAATCTGAGAGCCATAGTTTTTTCAGTTTTTGGGCAATTATCTTGGGTAGGGTATGATTTTTGTGGGATGAGATGACGGTTTTATTGGCACTATTTAGGGGGGCGTATGACTTTTTGATCGCTATCTATTACACTTTTTGTGATGTAAGGTGACAAAAAATGGCTTTTTTCACACCGTTTTTTATTTTTTTCGGTATTCACCTGAGAGGTTAGGTCATGTGATATTTTTATAAAGCAGGTTATTACGGATGCGGAAATACCTAATATGTATACTTTTTTACATTTATGTAAGTTTTACACAATAATATCATTTTTGAACTAAAAAAAATTATGTTTGAGTGTCTCCATATTCTGAGAGCCATAGTTTTTTCAGTTTTTGAGCGATTATCTTAGGTAGGGTCTCATTTTTTGCGGGATGAGATGATGGTTTGATTGGAACTATATTGGGGTGCATATGACTATTTGATCGCTTGCTATTACACTTTTTGTGATGTAAGGTGACAAAAAATAGCTTTTTTTACACCATTTAAATTTATAATTTTTTACTGAGGGGTTAGGTCATGTTATATTTTTATAGAGCAGGTTATTAAAGACGCAGCGATACTTAATATGTATACTTTTTTTATTTACTTAAGTTTTACATAATACCAGCATTTTTTAAACAAAAAACCTGTATCCACAAAATACTGATTGAGGGGTGCGATATACTTGCTTGTACCAAATACTTATTAAGGAGTTATATATACCTGCTTCCACAAAATACCGATTGAGGGGTGCAATATACCTGTTTCCACCAAATATTGATTTAGGCCTGCGATACACTGGCTTCCACAAAATACTGATCGAGGGGTGCGATATGCCTGCCTCCACCAAATATTGATTGAGCACTGCAATACACCTGCTTCCACAAAATACTTATTGAGGGGTGCAATATACCTGCTTCCACCAAATATTGATTATGGGGTTCTATATACCTGTTTCCACAAAATACTGATTGAGGAGTGTGATATACCTGCTTCTGAAAAATACTGATTAAGGGGTTCTATATACCTACTTCCACAAATTACTGATTGAGGGGTGCGATATACCTGCTTCCACAAAATACTGATTAAGTATTTTGATATACCTGTTTCCACAAAATACTGATTGAGGGGTGCGATATAACTGCTTCCACCAAATATTGATTTAGGTGTTCTATATCCTGCTTCCACCAAATATTGATTGAGGCCTGCAATACACCGGCTTCCACAAAATACTGTTTTTGGGGTGCGATATAGCTGCTTCCACAAAATAGTGATTGAGGGGTGCGATATACCTGCTTCTACAAAATACTGATTAAGGGGTTTGATATACCTGCTTCCACAAAATATAGATTGAGGGGTGCGATATGCCTGCTTCCACAAAATACTGATTAAAGGGTTTGATATATCTGCTTTCACAAAATACAGATTGAGCGGTGTGATATACCTGCTTCCACAAAATACTGATTAAGGGGTTCTATATACCTGCTTCCACAAAATACTGTTTGAGGGGTGCGATATATATACTTTCACAAAATACTGTTTTAGGGGTGCGATATACCTGCTTTCTCAAAATACTGATTAAGGGGTTCTATATACCTGCTTCCACAAAATACTGATTGAGTGATGCGATATACATGCTTCCAAAAAATAGTGATTTCTCTCTGCCTCTACTTACCCTTCTTTCTCCTACTTATATTTCTATTTCTTATTTACTTCTTTCTTCCTTCTTCTATTATATTCACTCATAATATTGTGACATGTACGAGATCAGTCTAGCGAGTGTTGTAGACGGTCTCAGGGAAAGAATCCCTTATACTCTTCTACATTTCCCTAGCTACAAAAAAGAAGCTATACTGATAAAGACAACCGTTATATACCTATGTTTGTACATGATAATCTTACAATGTCTATTATTATTTGACTTTGGATGCTAGCATTATTATGTTTCTTTTACATTTATGTAACATCCTAATGCTTATTTGTTACATGATTATAAAAAAAGAAAAAAGAAAAATAAAGAATTTACAAAAAATAGTGATTAACGGGTGCGATATAGCTGCTTCCACAAAATAGTGATTTAGGGGTGCGATATACCTGCTTCCACAAAATACTGATTAAGGGGTTTGATATACCTGCTTCCATAAAACATAGATTGAGGGGTGCGATATGCCTGCTTCCACAAAATACTGATTAAGGGGTTCTATATACCTGCTTCCACAAAATACTGTTTGAGGGGTGCAATATACTTGCTTTCACCAAATATTGATTGAGGCCTGCGATACACCGGCTTCCACAAATTACTGATTGTGGACTGCAAAATACCTGCTTTCACAAATACTGCTCTTCTCTAGGGACTTTGGCACAGGGTCATTTAGAAATTAACTGGCAGAGGAAGAGGCAGGCCGTTCCACAGGGGGTGGTAGCGGTCGGGCAGGTGCCCCTTGCCGGAGCCTAAGTGGGAAGTTGGAGAAGGTGCGTGCGATTACGTCAAAAGATGCACCAGAGTTGGTTGAGTGGCTCACTTAGCCTTCCGCTTCTGCACCCTCCTCATTCTCTGTATCTGTACCCCCCTCACTCTCTGCTGTGTGCACCCCCATAGACACCACCACTACCACCATAGCCCCTCCACTCGAGTCAGAGGAATTATTTTCCCATCCATTCCTAGACCTTTCCAATGCGCAGCCATTCTTGGCATCTGATGAGGAAGAGGAGGTATCAACGGCATCCACCCTGCGGTCTGACGACAGATCTCTAATGTCAGTGGTGGTGAAGGTGAAGATGATGATGTGTCAATGGATGTCACGTGGGTGCCCACAAGAGAGGAAGTGAAGGGAGAGATGGATCAACAGATAGGGAGGAAGAGAAGCAGGCAGAACTCGCAGTGCACAGGAGGCAAAAATATGACTGCAAATGTACCTGGAGTGAGCCATCCAACATGCACGGTCACATCTTGCGCTCCCAGGATGCCGGCACATGGCTCCGCAGTGTGGTCTTTTTTTAACGTGTCAACTGCTGACAATTGTGATGCACTCTGCAGCGGCTGTCAACGCATAAGTCGCCGTAAGCCCAACACTCACCTAGAGACAACTGCCCTAAGAAGGCACCTGGCCTCCCATCACCGAGCCCAGTGGGAGCAACACCATCAGAACCCACAAAGCCACACTCTCGGCGCTGCACATCCTGCCTCTTCTCTTTGTTCTCTATCCTCCCATTTGTCCTCTACTCCACCTTCCACAATGCCGTTGTTGCGTTCATCTGGCAGAAGGCCAAATGTTCGAGCGTAAAAAGTTGATGATGCCGGATAACCCTCTTGCCCAATGGCTGACCGCTGGCTTGTCAGTCCTGCTAGCCCGCCAACTACTGCCATATGAACTGGTGGACTCGGCGGCCTTTAGAAAATTTGTGGTCATCGGCACACTGCAATGGGAGGTCTCCGGAAGGAAATATTTCTCCCAGAAGAGCATTCCAGAGCTTTATGGAGACGTTGATCAGCAATTTAATATATCTCTGGCACACAGTGTCAGTGCCAAGATACATCTGACCACAAACACGTGGTCTAGCAAACACGGGCAGGGAAGGTACATAACTTTTACTCCCCACTGGGTGAATCTTCTGACGGCCATCAAGCATATAACCAGTGGCACCCGTGTGGATTTGGTGTTACCGCCACGGATTGCATGCAGGCATGTCTCTTCTTTTCCTCCTCCTACTCCATCCTCTGTCTCCTCCTCGGCTGGCTCCTCCTTTTCCACTGCTACCGCCTCTTCCGTTTCACCCCCCAAGCTCCCCAGAATCTATTCGATCTGCCAGGTGAGACATTGCCATGCTGTGCTGCGGCTGTTGTGCCTGGAAGCCAAGAGCCACACCGGTCCTGCACTGCTTTCAGCTCTGTGGTCACAGGCCGATCAGTGGCTAACCCTGCTCAATTTGACAGTTGATAAAGTTGTGTGTGACAATGGGTCCAATCTGCTGAGCATGCTGAAACAGGGCAAAATGACAGATGTGCTGTGCATGGCACACGTCCTGTACTTAGTTGTGCAGCAATTCATTGCCAAATACTCCGGGGTCCAGGACATCTTGCTGCAGGCCAGGAAAATTTCTGGACATTTGAGAATATCTTACATGGACATGGCTCGCCTTGCTGACGTTCAGTGGCGACACCACCTGTCCGTCAGACATCTGATTTGTGACAGCCCAAAGCACTGGGACTCCACCATGTATATGCTTGATAGACTGCTCCAGCAGCAACGTGATGTTAACGACTACCTGTACGAACTGTGCAGCAGGACAGTTTCTGGGGAGCTTGGTTTCTTTTCACCGCGCCAGTGGCTGCTCATGCGCGATGCATGCAGACTTCTGTGGCCATTAATGAGATCACAAAACTGGTCAGTCGCAGACAGGGCACCATCAGTGACATTGTACTACACCATCTGAGACAAGTCAACAGGAGTCTCAAGAGGAATCAGAGGAGGATGGTGGCTGGGGGGAGGAGGAGGAGCAAGAAGAGCAGGCTTTGAGAGGGACTTTAAACTTTTCAGGGAACGCTGGTGTTGTCCGTGGCTGGGGGGAGGGGACCGAGGACGACATTCTCCTGGGCAATGAGCAAGAGCAAAGCCCTTCACCGCTTCCAATTTAGTGCAAATGGGGGGCCTTCATGCTCCAGTGTTTGAAGAGGGACCCCCATTTAAAAAGCATAAAGGGCAAGGACCAGTAATGGGTGGCAACGTACTTAGACCCCCGGTACAAACACAAAATGACGGACATGTTACCAGAATCACAGAGGGATGCCAGAATGCAGAATTTCCAGGCCTTGCTGCGAGAGATTCTGCTGTTGCGGGCGCTGTTAGAGGAATTCCCACCTACAACGAAATATGTGCGGGTACCAATCCTATCGCGCCTGCAAGAAGAGGGAGGTTTGAAGGTGTGTTGGTCACTTCGGAAATGAGATCATTCTTGCAGCCAACCCATCGACAGCCAGATCCAGCCTCAGGGAACGCCTTGACCAACAGGCGTCTGACAACATCTGGTTAACGGCCGATGTGGACGTTCTGAGAACCCCTGGACTACTGGGTGTGCAGGCTTGACCTGTGGCCATAGCTGGCACAATTAGCCAAGGAACTCTTGGCTTGCCCCTTTTCCAGTGTCCTGTCCGAAAAGACGTTCAGCGCAGCAGGGGAAATCGTGACCGATAAGCGCACTTGCCTCACTCACTACAGTGTGGACTACCTCACATTCCTAAAAATGAATGAGGCATGAATCTCAGAGGAATTCTACACCTGTGACGACCAGGTGTAATTGAATTTCCTCATGCCAGTCCACACATATCCGCCACCACCCAGAACAAAGAATGGTCCTTGTCTTATATACACTGCTCAAAAAAATAAAGTGAACACAAAAATAACACATCCTAGATCTGAGTTAATTAAATATTCTTCTGAAATACTTTGTGCTTTACATAGTTGAATGTGCTGACAACAAAATCACAAAAAAATTTAAAAGTGTAAATCAAATTTTTCAACCCATGGAGGTCTGGATTTGGAGTCACCTTCAAAATTAAAGTGGAAAAACACACTACAGGCTGATCCAACTTTGATGTAATGTCCTTAAAACAAGTCAAAATGAGGCTCAGTAGTGTGTGTGGCCTCCACGTGCCTGTATGACCTTCCTACAACGCCTGTGCATGCTCCTGATGAGGTGGCAGACGGTCTCCTGAGGGATCTCCTCCCAGACCTGGACTAAAGCATCTGCCAACTCCTGGACAGTCTGTGGTGCAACGTGACGTTGGTGGATAGAGCGAGAGATGATGTCCCAGATGTGCTCAATTGGATTCAGGTCTGGGGAACGGGCGGGCCAATCCATAGCATCAATGCCTTCGTCTTGCAGGAATTGCTGACACACTCCAGCCACATGAGGTCTAGCATTGTTTTGCATTAGGAGGAACCAAGGGCCAACCGCACCAGCATATGGTCTCACAAGGGGTCTGAGGATCTCATCTCGGTACCTAATGGCAGTCAGGCTACCTCTGGCGAGCACATGGAGGGCTGTGCGGCCCTCCAAAGAAATGCCACCCCACACCATTACTGACCCAATGCCAAACCGGTCATGCTGGAGGATGTTGCAGGCAGCAGAACGTTCTCCACGGCGTCTCAAGACTCTGTCACGTCTGTCACATGTGCTCAGTGTGAACCTGCTTTCATCTGTGAAGAGCACAGGGCGCCAGTGGCGAATTTGCCAATCTTGGTGTTCTCTGGCAAATGCCAAACGTCCTGCACGGTGTTGGGCTGTAAGCACAACCCCCACCTGTGGACGTCGGGCCCTCATATCACCCTCATGGAATCTGTTTCTGACCGTTTGAGCAGACACATGCACATTTGTGGCCTGCTGGAGGTCATTTTGCAGGGCTCTGGCAGTGCTCCTCCTGTTCCTCCTTGCACAAAGGCGGAGGTAGCGGTCCTGCTGCTGGGTTGTTGCCCTCCTACGGCCTCCTCCACGTCTCCTGATGTACTCGCCTGTCTCCTGGTAGCGCCTCCATGCTCTGGACACTACGCTGACAGACACAGCAAACCTTCTTGCCACAGCTCGCATTGATCTGCCATCCTGGATAAGCTGCACTACCTGAGCCACTTGTGTGGGTTGTAGACTCCGTCTCATGCTACCACTAGAGTGAAAGCACCGCCAGCATTTAAAAGTGACCAAAACATCAGCCAGGAAGCATAGGAACTGAGAAGTTGTCTGTGGTGACCACCTGCAGAACCACTCCTTTATTGGGGGTGTCTTGCTAATTGCCTATAATTTCCACCTGTTGTCTATCCCATTTGCACAATAGCATGTGAAATTCCTAAGTGGACAGTTTGATTTTATAGAAGTGTGATTGACTTGGAGTTACATTGTGTTGTTTAAGTGTTCCCTTTATTTTTTTGAGCAGTGTATATACAGCGGCAAAAAAAAAAAAAATTCTGTCAGATGAATACCTAATTTTTGGGGCCTGTAAAAGCCTACATTAACATTTTTAGCCAGTGACCGCCTATTGTACCTCCAGCCGCATCATCACAAGTACTTTTCTGTCAGGTGAATGCAACATTTTTGGTGCGTATACTGGCCTACAGAAAAATTGCTATCCACTGACCGTTTAATATACTGTACCTCCAGCCACATAATCACTTGTTCTTTTCTGTCAGGTGAATGCATAATTTTTGGGGCCTGTACTCCACTGGCCTGCAGTAAAATTGTTGACCACTGACAGCCTAATAAACCTCCAGCCACATGATAACTTGTTCATTTCTGTCCAGTGAATGCATAATTTTTTGGACCTGTACTCAACTGGCCTACAGTAAAATTTGTATCCGCTGAATGCCTAATATACCTCCAGCCACAAAATCAGTTGTTCTTTTCTGTCAGGTGAAGGAATAATTTTAGGGGCCTGTACTCCAGTGGCCTACAGTAAAATTGCTATAAACTGACCGCCTAATATAACTCCAGCAAAATAATCAAATGTTCTTTTCTGTCCGGTGAATGTCTAATGTTTGGCGCCTGTACTCTACTGGCCTGCAGTAAAATTTTTATCCACTAAACGCCTAATATACCTCCAGCCACATAATCACTTGTTCTTTTCTTTCATGTGCATGCATAACTTTTGGGCCTGTACTCCACCTGCCTACAGTACAATGGTTATCCACTGACCGCCTAATATACCTCCAGCCACATAATCACTTGTTCTTTTCTGTCCGGTGAATGCCTAATGTTTGGGGCCTGTACTCCACTGGCTTGCAGTAAAATTGTTATCCACTAACCGCCTAATATACCTCCAGCCACATAATCACTTGTTCATTTCTTTCAGGTGAATGCATAATTTTTGTGCCTGTACTCCACCTGCCTACAGTACAATGGTTATCCACTGACCGCCTAATATTCCTCCAGCCACATAAACACTTGTTCTTTTCTGTCCGGTGAATGCCTAATGTTTGGGGCCTGTACTCTACTGGCCTGCAGTAAAATTGTTATCCACTAACCGGCTGATATACCTCCAGCCACATAATCACTTGTTATTTTCTGTCCGGTGAATGCCTAATGTTTAGGGCCTGTACTCCACTGGCCTGCAGAAAAATTGTTATCCACTAACCGCCTAATATGCCTCCAACCACATAATCACTTGTTCTTTTCTGTCCGGTGAATGCCTAATGTTTGGGACCTGTACTCCACTAGTCTGCAGTAAAATTGTTATCCACTAACCGCCTAATATACCTTTAGCCACATAATCACTTGTTCTTTTCTGTCTGGTGAATGTCTAATGTTTGGGGCGTGTACTCCACTGGCCTGCAGTAAAATTGTTATCCACTGACCGCCTAATATACCTCCAGCCACATAATTACTTGTTCTTTTCTGTCCAGTGAATGCATAATTTTTGGGGGCTGTACTCCACCTGCCTACAGTACAATGGTTATCCACTGACCGCCTAATATACCTCCAGCCACATAATCACTTGTTCTCTTCTGTCTTGTGAATGTCTAATGTTTGGGGCCTGTACTCCACTGGCCTGCAGTAAAATTGTTGACCACTGACCGCCTAATAAACCTCCAGCCACATAATAACTTGTTCTTTTCTGTCCAGTGAATGCATAATTTTTTGGGCCTGTACTCAACTGGCCTACAGTAAAATTTGTATCCGCTGAATGCCTTATATACCTCCAGCCACATAATCAGTTGTTCTTTTCTATCAGGTGAATGTATAATTTTTGGGGCCTGTACTGCAGTGGCCTACAGTAAAATTGCTATCCACTGACCGCCTAATATACATCCAGCCACATAATCACTTGTTCTTTACTGTCCGTTGAATGCCTAATGTTTGGGGCCTGTACTCCACTGGCTTGCAGTAAAATTGTTATCCACTAACCGCCTATTATACTTCCAGCCACATAATCACTTGTTCTTTTCTTTCAGATGAATGTATAATTTTTGGGCCTGTACTCCACCTGCCTACAGTACAATGGTTTTCCACTGACTGCCTAATATGCCTCCAGCCACATAATCACTTGTTCTTTTCTGTCCAGTGAATGCATAATTTTTGGGGCCTGTACTCCATCTGCCTACAGTAAAATGGTTATCCACTGACCGCCTAATATACCTCCAGCCACATAATCACTTGTTCTTTTCTGTCCGGTGAATGCCTAATGTTTGGGGCCTGTACTCCACTGGCTTGCAGTAAAATTGTTATCCACTAACCGCCTAATATACCTCCAGCCACATAATCACTTGTTCATTTCTTTCAGGTGAATGCATAATTTTTGTGCCTGTACTCCACCTGCCTACAGTACAATGGTTATCCACTGACCGCCTAATATTCCTCCAGCCACATAAACACTTGTTCTTTTCTGTCCGGTGAATGCCTAATGTTTGGGGCCTGTACTCTACTGGCCTGCAGTAAAATTGTTATCCACTAACCGGCTGATATACCTCCAGCCACATAATCACTTGTTATTTTCTGTCCGGTGAATGCCTAATGTTTAGGGCCTGTACTCCACTGGCCTGCAGAAAAATTGTTATCCACTAACCGCCTAATATGCCTCCAACCACATAATCACTTGTTCTTTTCTGTCCGGTGAATGCCTAATGTTTGGGACCTGTACTCCACTAGTCTGCAGTAAAATTGTTATCCACTAACCGCCTAATATACCTTTAGCCACATAATCACTTGTTCTTTTCTGTCTGGTGAATGTCTAATGTTTGGGGCGTGTACTCCACTGGCCTGCAGTAAAATTGTTATCCACTGACCGCCTAATATACCTCCAGCCACATAATTACTTGTTCTTTTCTGTCCAGTGAATGCATAATTTTTGGGGGCTGTACTCCACCTGCCTACAGTACAATGGTTATCCACTGACCGCCTAATATACCTCCAGCCACATAATCACTTGTTCTCTTCTGTCTTGTGAATGTCTAATGTTTGGGGCCTGTACTCCACTGGCCTGCAGTAAAATTGTTGACCACTGACCGCCTAATAAACCTCCAGCCACATAATAACTTGTTCTTTTCTGTCCAGTGAATGCATAATTTTTTGGGCCTGTACTCAACTGGCCTACAGTAAAATTTGTATCCGCTGAATGCCTTATATACCTCCAGCCACATAATCAGTTGTTCTTTTCTATCAGGTGAATGTATAATTTTTGGGGCCTGTACTGCAGTGGCCTACAGTAAAATTGCTATCCACTGACCGCCTAATATACATCCAGCCACATAATCACTTGTTCTTTACTGTCCGTTGAATGCCTAATGTTTGGGGCCTGTACTCCACTGGCTTGCAGTAAAATTGTTATCCACTAACCGCCTATTATACTTCCAGCCACATAATCACTTGTTCTTTTCTTTCAGATGAATGTATAATTTTTGGGCCTGTACTCCACCTGCCTACAGTACAATGGTTTTCCACTGACTGCCTAATATGCCTCCAGCCACATAATCACTTGTTCTTTTCTGTCCAGTGAATGCATAATTTTTGGGGCCTGTACTCCATCTGCCTACAGTAAAATGGTTATCCACTGACCGCCTAATATACCTCCAGCCACATAAACACTTGTTCTTTTCTGTCCGGTGAATGCCTAATGTTTGGGGCCTGTACTCTACTGGCCTGCAGTAAAATTGTTATCCACTAACCGGCTGATATACCTCCAGCCACATAATCACTTGTTATTTTCTGTCTGGTGAATGCCTAATGTTTAGGGCCTGTACTCCACTGGCCTGCAGAAAAATTGTTATCCACTAACCGCCTAATATGCCTCCAACCACATAATCACTTGTTCTTTTCTGTCCGGTGAATGTCTAATATTTGGGACCTGTATTCCACTGGCTTGCAGTAAAATTGTTATACACGAACCGCCTAATATACCTCCAGCCACATAATCACTTGTTCTTTTCTGTCTGGTGAATGCCTAATGTTTGGGGTGTGTACTCCACTGGCCTGCAGTAAAATTGTTATCCACATACCGCCTAATATACCTCCAGACACATAATCACTTGTTCTTTTCTGTCCAGTGAATGCATAATCTTTGGGGGCTGTACTCCACCTGCCTACAGTACAATGGTTATCCACTGACCGCCTAATATACCTCCAGCCACATAATCACTTGTTCTTTTCTGTCAGGTGAATGCCTAATTTTTGGGGCCTATACTCCCGTGGCCTAAAATAAAAATTCTCTAGGCTCCAGCAGTGTACATTTTTCATAGTTTCCCTTTAAGATGCATAAAAATTGTTCCTGATTAAAATACATATTTTTTGTGGGAATTTTTGCAATTGATCCCTCTCTGGTATGTCACTGTCCATGTTGTGGGACTTTTTGTGCACTTCTAGTGCAAGTATTTGGTGGCTGAAAACATGACCTGAGAGTTTTTCAGGATCGCCTGCCATTAAAGTGAATGGGGGCCGCCGCGATCAAAACGTCCCGGCCAATGTTCGTCAATTACTATTCAGGAATCGCTTTACAAGCAGATTAAACACTTGTGCCATGTCGCAGCGCCGACACCATGTTCTTCCCATTGTCGGTCACCATGGTTATGATTTTGAATGGTCGAGCAGAAAGCCAGGATTCGATTGCTTGATGAAGGAAGCAGAGCAGTTCCTCCCCTGTGCGACTCCATTCGCCCAGGCAAACTAGGTGCAGAACAGAGTGACACCGCCATGCCCTGCACATGTGGTATGCTGGAGGAGCACTGTAAATTGTCCCTGCAGTGGAGGCTGAGGACACAGTGGAGGATGAGGAGACAGAGGCTGAACGTGTCGCAGGACCAACGGTGTGAGAACGAGGTGGCGGAAATTGCTGGTGTGGCTAGGCAGGACCCACATTTACCCAGTGGGCCGTAAAGGACATATATTGTCCTTGACCGTAGTTACGGCTTCACACGTTGGCACTGCCGTGTACTTTTGCAGACACTAACAGGATCAAGGTCTTGCCTACTTTTTGTTCTACATGTGTGCAGTGCTAGTATTGCCTTTTTTGCAAAGAAATGATGGCTTGGGACTCTCCACTTTGGCTCGGTACAAGCCATTAGTACTCTGAAAGGTGCAGAGTCCACCACTTGGAAAGGGAGGGACTGCAGCACTAGCAACTTGGCCAGGAGCACGTTCAGCTTCTGTGCTGTTGCACACATACTGTTGTCTCTTGGCAATTGCTTCGGTGATTTATTGCTGATGAAATGACTAATGAGGATTAGTAGGAGGAGGATCAGGAGCATCAGGACCAGTAGATGATGGGAAGGACAGTCAGCTCCCTTTGGCTGAGGTGGTGGAGGCTTGACTGCATAAACTCAGGTGTGTGCCACTGGGTGATGCAGCGATTGCTGCAGCAGGCTGGACCACCAAATCGGAGCTATGGTTCTCGCAGGCCACTTTATGGTGACACAGCATGTGTTGACGTAGGGCTGGCCTCGCTTCGCCTTCTGCCCACAAATGTAACTAATGGCTATGTTTATCTCCTACGTGAGCTTAACAAAAAACTGCCACACTGCAGAGTATGCAATTTTCCCCCCAACACTCCGCACTGACTGCCTGCTACCGCTGCCTCCTTGAACCCCTGCACCACTGCTTTCTGGGCAGGTAGGCTGCTGCAAAGTGACCTCCCACTGCTGCCACCCTGCTGATTCATGGCCACGCTACTACCTTGCTGGCTTAGCCGCTGCCTCACGCGCAAGCTGCCACCCTCATCTGCTGATGATGAAGCCCCTTTTTCACCAGGCTCCCAAGTGCGATCAGCTACATCATCATCATCTGCTACTGTCTGCACGTCACTGATATTCCCCTCAACAATCTAAGGGCCAGCATGCCAGACCGCTCTCATCACCTGCTCCCAAGCGACTTTCATAATTACTACTTGCCCGCCTACCCGAGGAAGTGGTGGATTTCTCCTCCATATCTTGGCTGAGCAGGAGCTGCTGACTGTCTTCTAATAGCTCGTCCTCGCTTAAGTGGAGCCGAGACTCTGGCATATAATACGTCTTGCGCTCAGGGAACAAAAAATGACCGAGGCAGGTTGAGGATTGTTGGGGGCACAGGGCCTGCTCCTGGCCCATGCCAACTAAGCGCCATGTCAGAGGAACCCACTTAATCTTGGCTAAGGTTGTTTGATGTCACTTGCGACAAAGTCGAAGACCTAGTCAACCATTTATGCACCGCTGGGTTGCTGGTTAAGACACGACCGCTAGATGACAATGGGAGCTCAGGCCTCTCGCTGTGACTCCTGCTGCCACCCCATTTTCTTCTGCTGCTACTTCTGCCTGCAACAAAAACATTTTGGCCACTGCCCATTCCTTTTTGAAGGGCCTGTCACTTGTCTGTCTGACATATTGTATTATAAAATAATTAAATTAAAATTAAAATAATACACCCTGAAAAAAGCTGTAGTACAAAGTAACTTCACCGCAGAACGGCAATTAAGACGTATTCTTTTTCTTATTAATACACCTTAAAATTAAAAGAAGTACAACAATCAAAATTCACCCGCAGAACGGCTAATAGGATGTAGTATATTTCCTATTAATACACCCCCGTAAATGGCTATAGTATAATGTAACTTCACTGCAGAACAGCAATTAAGATGTTTTCTTTTTCCTATCAATACACCCCCCCAAAAAAAGTAGAGCAATCTAAATTCACAGCAGAACGGCTAATAGGACGTGAAAATTTTTCCTATTAATACATCCCGTAAATCGCTGTAGTACAATGTAACTTCACCTCAGAACGACAATTAAGACGTATTCTTTTTTCTATTAATTTTACGCCAAACAAAAGACTATAATAAAATTCACTGCAGAACGGCTAATAGGATGTACGTATATTTCCTATTAATACACACCGTAAATCGTTGTAGTACAATGTAACTTCCCCCGCAGAACGGCAATTAAGAATTTTTTTTCTCATATTAATACACCCCCCCCCAAAAAAAAGTATAATAATCTAAATTCACAGCAGAAAGGCTAATAGGACGTACGTGTATTTCCTATTAATACACCCCGTAAATGGCTGTAGTACAATGTAACTTCACCGCAGAATGGCAATTAAGATGTTTTCTTTTTCCTAATAATACAACCACAAATTTTTTTTCGAACTATGTAAATTCACCATAGAACGGCTAATAGGAAGTACTGTAGGTATATTTCTTTTTAATAGGAAATGTAACAGCAGAACAGAAATTAAGACATATTCTTTTTCCTAATAATACTCCCACAAAAAAAAAAATATAACTATGTAAATTCACTGCAGAAAGGGAAATAGGACGTATGTGTATTTCCTATTAATATACCCCATAAATGCTGTAGTACAATGTATCTTAACCGCAGAACGGCAATTATGACATATTCTTTTTTCCTATTAATACACCCACAAAGAAATGTATAACAATGTAAATTCACCAAAGAACAGCTAATAGGACGTTAATATATTTCCTATTAATAGGAAATGTAACAGCAGAACGGCAATTAAGATATATTCTTTTTCCTATTAATACACCCACAAAAAAATTTATAACTTTGTAAATTTACCACAGAACGCCTAATAGGATTTACGTATATTTCCTATTAATACACCCCGTAAATCGCTGTAGTACAATGCAACTTCCCCGCAGAACGGCAATTAAGACGTATTTTTTTTCCTATTAATACATCCCCCCCAAAAAAAGAATAACAATTTAAATTCACTGCAGGAAGGTTAATAGGACGTACATATATTTCCTATTAATATCCCCCGTTAATGGCTGTAGTACAATGTAACTTCACCACAGAATGGCAATTAAGACATATTCTTTTTCCTATTAATACACCCACCAAAAAAATATATAACTATGTAAATTCACCGCAGAACAGCTAATAGGACGCACATATATTTCCTATTAATAAATCCCGTAAATGGCTGTAGTACGATGTAACTTCACCGCAGAACCGCAATTAAGACGTATTCTTTTTCCTATTAATACACCTGCCAAAAAATGTATAATAATCTAAATTCACCGCAGAACGTCTAATAGGACGTATGTATATTTCCTATTAATACACCCCATAAATGGATGAAGTACAATGTATCTTCACCACAGAACGGCAGTTAAGACATATTCTTTTTCCTATTAATACACCCCCCAAAAAATGAATAACAATAAAAATTTGCAGCAGAACGGCTAATAGGACGTACATATATTTCCTAATAATGCACCCCATAAATAGTTATATCACACAGCACTTGCACCCCAATAATAGGCAAGTTTTTTTGGGAATTACTGAGCTATCATTTAGTTCAATTTGGATCCCCAGTTAGTGCAAAAAGGTGTAATAGAATCACTCCTATTACCCAGGCTCCCCTATTGGACCCTGTTCTCCTTTTATAGTGTAGATAATGCCTCCCTATCCTTTCCCTACACAACTAATCTTTCCCTGAACTTCAAAATCGTTTTTCAGCACAATAAAGTATTTCCTAGCACTGTCCCTAGCACCCTTTACATCTCTCTGCACTAAGTACACTGGAAAATGGCAGAATCCAATATGGCTGAGTCTAAGTTTAGGGCTGTGACATCATAGGGGCTGAAATTCGGATCAAATTCCACTTCATCAACTTCGATTCTCCCATCTTTAATTATTATTATTACACTGCATCAGTTTAAAGCTGTTTAACAATTCCTCCATTTATTCTATATATAAAAATATAGGCGGAAATACTCTTTACATGCTTATTCCACCATCATGTTTCTTTTTTTAAATAATTTTTGTAAAGATTTTTCCCAAAATCAGGCAATGTCATGCGAATCTAAGCCTCAATCTGCTTTGTTCTAAGCCTTGTTCTAAGTTTGTTCCTACAGTAGTTTGGCTTCAAAATGTTTCTGGGATTTATGGTAGTACTTCACTTTTGGCTGTCTGTGACTATGATTTTGTATTGGTCTTTAGTTACTGCATTTGGTTCCTACATTGCATTTCTTGGCTCCGTTCTACTGTAATCATTAGTGATGAGCGGCAGGGGCAATATTCGAATTCGCAATATTTTGCGAATATTTGGGCGAATATTCGCCATATATTCGAGAATTCGCAAATTCATGATCTCTAAGCATTATTTTCTTGATAATTTCGCATGAACTGGTATTTAAAAAAAATCAAATATTCGCGATTACGAATATATTTTGCGATATTCCAAATATTCGCGAATTCTCGAAGTGCCGATATTCACGATTAAAATTCGCAATTCGAATATTCGTGATCAACACTACGGATCATGGTTCTCTTTGATGACTGTGCTACTTAACCATGGTCTTGTGCTTGCTACTGTGACTAGGTTCCAGTGCAGCTACTGTATGATGACCATACTCCTGTCCAGATACTGTAAGTCTGCCACTCTGCTACTGTTTTGGTCATCTGCAGTACTGCAACCTCCATCTTGTGATGTTACAAGCCTGTTTCTGGATGCTGCTCTTAGTTTCTCCTACTGTAGATCCAACTTCAACCTGCCACTGGAATCTCCAGGTTCTGACTTAAGCTTTCTCCTGGACTCTATTCCTGAAATCTCATGGTTTCAAGTGTGGTCTGCTACTGTTTACCTCTACTAATAACTCCTAGACTCCACTATTCTACCACTACTAAATTGTGTCCTGTTGCTGGATGCAAATCCTCTCTATGTTCCTTTGGCCCACACCTAGTTCCTGCTCAACATTTTGTCCTGCTCTACAACTGTTAACTCAACTTTGCTGTTTCACAACTATACTGATACACATATGGGCCACAGAACATCAGACTGGCACTGCAAGCAGCATCTGAAGACCTTCAAGTTGCATCTACAGCTGTTTTATAGCAATAAGTCAATAGTACAGAATATCCATCATGCCATATTGAAGAACAAAAGGACCATTGAACACTTCATGATAAGTGCTACAGTCTTCTTCCCTGATACTCTTCACAACTACAGACTAATGGTGTCATTTATTAAACTGGTGTAAAGTAGAACTCGCTTAGTTGCCCATGAAAACCAATCAGATTCCACTTTTCATTTTCCAAAGGAGCTGTCAAAAATGAAAGTTGGAATTTTATTGGTTGCTATGGGCAACTAAACCAGTTCTACTTTACACCAGTCTGATAAATTACCCCATAAGGCTACCTGATTCACAGTTACAAACGCAGATCTGCTGCTTCACAACAATTCTCTGTTGATCCTATACTTTTTACCTTCCTCTGCTCTGTTAATACTACTGCATCCAGCTGCCAACTGGTTGCATCCCAAGGGTCCACATCACATACCATAAGAAACGTTACTGTATTCATATTAAAACCCGATCACTTGCTTTTGTTACTCTTTCTACTGTTTGGAATGAAGTAGCATAGCAAAAAGAACTGGATAAGGAGCTAAATACTTTAGGTACCCCAAATTATCCCAAAATTTCATGTACAAGTGCATTTTTTCCACCCAATGTGATTGTTCCCAAAAATCTGACATTCGTTGAGGGTATCCTGTTCTGCCTTAGCAGTGAATGGCACACCTAAAAAAATTACCTCTACATTCTGTGTGTGCATTACATATTTTAATTCCTGAAAGCAGACACATTAGAAGCAAAAGCAAACAGGACTGATGACTTTTCATATCTCTGCCATTCTCAAGAGTGCAGAGCCATAAACCACTCTATGATTTGAATAATCCTTTAAATGATGAAATCTATTAGGAATTCTTAGATCCTAGTAATTAAAAATAATTCTGCTAGTGGTTGCTAGGGTAGAAGATGGGACATGAGTCAATATTGTCTTACAGCTTATTAAAGGTTCCCATTTTAAAATACAGTACAAAGTAATAAATGGTATATTTTCCCTAATGATAAGGATAGTTAATGATATCTAGATTAACTGTACTGTTTTGGTTGTGTTGGCTAAAGCCCAGAGAATACTTCCCAATAAAGAAAGGTTAACTTTATAGAAATGATAGGAAATCAGCAGCTTTGTTCTCATCATCTCTGTGTAATATTATTGTAAAATGCCTGAAATATACTTAATGAACACAAATACAAGCCCTTGATTGGCATTTTATGTAATCATTATTACATTACATTTTATAATTACAAGGGGAATTAGATACTTTAAAATGTTTATAATACATTCAATAAACACAATGTGTAGCATTTAATATAAGTAAGGAATGCTAATACTGAGTGCTAGGGAAATAAAAAAAAACTGCAAAAAGATCCTAATTTTAGGTCATGTAACTGCAAAATGAAAACCTAGTACATAATTACCTACTGTCTAGTCAGCCTTACACTTATTGCTAGTGTGCATGTGTGTAGGAGGGGGGTGCTCAGATTGCAAAATTGTACAGAACCTTATCCACAAAGGACCCCCACTAGCACTGTTCCATTCAAACTGCCTCAAAATTCCCTTGGCCCTTAATGATCTGTCTCACCACAAAAAAAAAAAACTGTGGGACTGTTCAATTACAGTTGCACAGTCCTCTACATCTCCTCTCTGCATCCATCTGTTTGATCAGTACAGAGAGAAAACAGGAAGATGATCAATTAGTGTTTAGATCTGGGTGGATCTAAACACTATGGATAGTGGAAGCTCGGTGTCATTGGAAGGTAGTGCCAGTAGTGTACATGGAGAGTAGTCTGTATAATTCAGGGGACTTGGAAAGCAGATTGTGTAAGATAGGGGTTCATGCAGCACAATCTGTTTGAAAAGGGACATGGGGAGTAGCCTGTGAGAGATGGGGCGATGGTTAGTAATTGGTGAGAGATGTAGAAATGAGAAGCAGTCTGTGAGAGAAATCGCCATGACAGAAATCTGTGTAATATTAATTGTAATACTACTACTGTATGTGGGCACTATAACTACAGTATCTGACAAAAGTGAGTATACCCCTCACATTTTTGTAAATATTTTATTATATCTTTTCATGGGACAACACTGAAGATATGACACTGTGATACAATGTAAAGTAGTCAGTGTACAGCTTGTAAATTTGTTGTGCCCTCAAAAAACCTCAGCACACAGCCATTAATGTCTAAACCGCTGGCAAAAAAAGTTAGTACCCCTAAATGGCCAAATTGTGCCCAAAGTAACAATATTTTGTGTGGCCACCATTAATTTCCAGCACTCCCTAAAATCTCTTGGTCATGGAGTTCACTAGAGCTTCACAGGTTGCCACTGGAATCATCTTCCACTCTTCCATGGTGACATCACAGAGCTGGTGGATGTTAGAGACCTTCCGTTTGAGGATGACCCACAGATGCTCAATAGGGTTTAGGTCTGGAGACATGCCACCTTACCCTTGATATCTTGTTGGAAAACTTCCCTGCGGCCCATGTTTCCGAAGAAAGTGGATCATGCTCTGCTTCAGTATGTCACAGTACATGTTGGCATTCATGGTTCCCTCAATGAACTGCTCCCCACAGTCGGCAGAACTCATGCAGCCCTAAACCATGACACTCCCACCACCATGCTTGACTGTAGAGAAGACACACTAATAATACGCTTATCTTGGTCTTATCAGACTACAGGACATGGTTCCAGTAATCAATCTCCTTAGTCTGCTTGTTTCATCAAACTGTGGGTTTTCTTGTGCATCATCTTTAGAAGAGGCTTTCTTCTGGGACGGCAGCCATGCAGACCAATTTGATGCAGTGTGAGCATTGACAGGCTTACCCCTCAACCCTTTAACATCTGCAGCAATGCTGGCAGAACTCATATGTCTATTTTGAAAAGACAACCTCTAGATATGACGCTGAGCACATGCACTTAACTTCCTTAGTCAACCATGGAGAGGCCTGTTAAGAGTGGAACCTGTCTTGTTAAAGAGAACCTTTCATTGATTTTTTTTAGTTTAATTAAATACCTTTCTTTGCCGCTTGCTGCCTCCCTGCCTGTTTTTTTTTAAATATCGCTTGCACACCCCGCTGTGCCCCCCTGCTGTTTTCCCACCCAGTATGTTAATACTGAGCATCGGTACAGGGAGGAGGAGACACCAGGGTTTCTCAATGGGCGTCTTCTTCTCCCTGGCTGTGCCATGATCCAATCACAGCTGAGAGCGTCACAGCCAGGGAGAAGGTGAGCTTTTTTTTCACCCTGGCTGGGTAGAGGCACCAGCCTCTACATAACTTCGGTGCATCAAGCACCAGTCTAAATGTAAGCCAGCTTCCCAGCTGTCTTACATTTAGACCATTTTATACGACTAAAACAGGCATAGAAATTGATGAATGATACAGACATGCCGGCCCATCCCCTTTCCTACCCACACCACTCCCACTTTTTTAGACCTGGCGTGAGGGGGAGAAGTCACAGATTGCGGCGCAAAGGACCTTTGTGCCGCAATCTGCACCATAAATACGCCTAATCTAGACATACAAACCGGATTCTAAAAAAGTTGGGACAGTATACAAATCGTGAATAAAAGCTGAATGCAATGATGTGGAGGTGCCAACTTCTAATATTTTATTCAGAATAGAACATAAATCACGGAACAAAAGTTTAAACTGAGAAAATGTACCATTTTAAGGGAAAAATATGTTGAATCAGAATTTCATGGTGTCAACAAATCCAAAAAAAGTTGGGACAAGGCCATTTTCACCACTGTGTGGCATCTCCCCTTCTTCTTACAACACTCAACAGACGTCTGGGGACCGAGGAGACCAGTTTCTCAAGTTTAGAAATAGGAATGCTCTCTCATTCTTGTCTAATACAGGCCTCTAACTGTTCAATCGTCTTGGGCCTTCTTTGTTGCACCTTCCTCTTTATGATGCGCCAAATGTTCTCTATAGGTGAAAGATCTGGACTGCAGACTGGCCATTTCAGTACCCGGATCCTTCTCCTACGCAGCCATGATGTTGTGATTGATGCAGAATGTGGTCTGGCATTATCTTGTTGAAAAATGCAGGGTCTTCCCTGAAAGAGATGACGTCTGGATGGGAGCATATGTTGTTCTAGAACCTGAATATATTTTTCTGCATTGATGGTGCCTTTCCAGACATGCAAGCTGCCCATGCCACACACACTCATGCAACCCCATAGCATCAGAGATGCAGGCTTCTGAACTGAGCGTTGATAACAACTTGGGTTGTCCTTGTCCTCTTTGGTCCGGATGACATGGCGTCCCAGATTTCCAAAAAGAACTTCGAATCGTGACTCGTCTGACCACAGAACAGTCTTCCATTTTGCCACACTCCATTTTAAATGATCCCTGGCCCAGTAAAAACGCCTGAGCTTGTGCATCTTGCTTAGAAATGGCTTCTTCTTTGCACTGTAGAGTTTCAGCTGGCAACGGCGGATGGCATGGTGGATTGTGTTCACTGGTTTCTGGAAGTATTCCTGAGCCCATTCTGTGATTTCCTTTACAGTAGCATTCCTGTTTGTGGTGCAGTGTCGTTTAAGGGCCCGGAGATAATGGGCATCCAGTATGGTTTTATGGCCTTGACCCTTACGCACAGAGATTGTTCCAGATTCTCTGAATCTTCGGATTATGTTATGCACAGTTGATGATGATAGATGCAAAGTCTTTGCAATTTTTCGCTGGGTAACACCTTTCTGATATTGCTCCACTATCTTTCTGCGCAACATTGTGGGAATTGGTGATCCTCTACCCATCTTGGCTTCTGAGAGACACTGCCACTCTGAGAAGCTCTTTTTATACCCAATCATGTTGCCAATTGACCTAATTAGTGATAATTGGTCTTCCAGCTCTTTGTTATGCTCAAATTTACTTTTTCCAGCCTCTTATTGCTACTTGTCCCAACTTTTTGGGGATTTGTTGACACTGTGAAAATTGGAATCAACGTATTTTTCCTTTAAAATGATACATTTACTCGGATTAAACGTTTGATCTGTCATCTACGTTCTATTACAAATAAAATATTGACATTTGCCATCTCCACATCATTGCATTCAGTTTTTATTCACAATTGGTTTAGTGTCCCAACTTTTTTGGAATCCGGTTTGTATTTCTGTCTGGTAAATGACCCCTTAGTTTCAACAGCCAGTCTAATATATAGGCACGTGTACTTTGTTCATCTTCTGCTCCATTAAAAATTAATCTGTTCAGTTATAAATAGACATACTGTGCATCAGACTCATTGTCAACAGGCAGTGTAATATATAGGCATGTTTCTATAGTTCATCTGCTGCACCAATTTATACCTAAGTTGTTCTGTTATACATAGACGTACTGTGCAGCAGACTCATTGTCAACAGACAGTGTAATATCTAGGCATATTTTTCTAGTCTATTTGCTTTGCCATTCATACTTCATCTGTTACTTTACACTATGGCCAACAGACTGGGCCTAGACCCTGGGCCTGGGCCCTCAAAAGGAATGGGCAGTGGCAAAAATGTTGCTGTAGCTGGCACAAGTAGCAGCAGAAGAAAGAGTGGTTGTAGCGTCAGCCACAGAAACAGGCCAGAGCTGGCACTGTCATCCAGTGGTCGTGTTTTGACCAACAATCCAGCTGTTTTGGAATGGTTGACTCACTCTTTAACATAATTTCAGGTGACAACAGATAAACACAGCCAGGAATTGGTGGGTTGCTCTGACACCACACTTAATTGGCATGCCCCAGGAACAACCTCTGTGACCTCACTTGTCCTTCTACTGCCTCTTTCATTTGCTTCTCCTTCTGCTTAAGAGGTTATACATGCTGCCTCCTCTACTACACTTTTTAACAAGGACAAGCTTTTTGAGGACAGTCAGCAGCTACAGGCCAGCCCAGAATTGGAGGAGAGGTCTGCTACATCCTCCCTTAGGCATGCAACTATCATTGATGATGGGTGCGAGTACGTGTTGACAGCGGTCAGGGATTTGGCCGTGAGACTGGTGAGGGTGACATAAGTGATGGACAGACATTAGTGGATGATAATATAACCGATTGAAAGTGGGAACCAGGTGAAGAGGGGGTATCATCATCATCAGGAGGTGAGGGTGGCAGCAAGCCCATGAGACAGCAGCAGAATGGCAGTGTGCCAATGAGCCAGAAGACTGGAATAAGTTGGAGATCTGGAGCCAAACGTGCCTGGGGTAGACTGTCTGCTACTAAGGAGCCTACCTCTCAGGAAACTACTAACTATTAGAGATGTTGCGAACATAAAATTTTCAGTTCGCGAACGGCGTACGCAAATTTCCGCAAATGTTCGCGAACGGGCGAACCGGGCGAACCGCCATAGACTTCAATAGGCAGGCGAATTTTAAAACCCACAGGAACTCCTTCCGGCCACAATAGTGATAGAAAAGTTGTTTCAAGGGGACTAATACCTGGACTGTGGCATGCCGGAGGGGGATCCATGGCAAAACTCCCATGGAAAATTACATAGTTGACGCAGAGTCGGGTTTTAATCCATAAAGGGCATAAATCACCTAATAATCCTAAATTTTTTTTGAACAACGTGGTTTAAAACATCCAGTGTGTGTATACGATCAGGTATGATGTTGTATCGATCAGGTAGTGTAAGGGTTACGCCCGCTTCACAGACATTGACACACCAAACTCCCCTTTTAATGCACCGCAAACAGTCCATTTGCCCAACCGCAAACTCCCCATTTGCACAAGGTTGGATACCAAGCTAGCCATGTCCCGTTGATGTCATTGAAGGTTTCTTCCTCCACCCAGCCACGTACAACACCAAGGGTCCCCAAAAGGTGAATTGAATTGATTTTTCGAAAGGGGAGATGGTTAAAAAAACGCTAGGTCCCTACCCTTTGTTTGAATCCACGGTCACTGCGTCTGTGCCGTGCAATTTACTGTCACACCCGATATGAGTGGTATTTTCTGTAGTTCTTTCTTCTCATCAGTTTAATCCCTGTTACGTCCCCAATCTGGGGTCCATTTATTAAATTGATTTTTCGAACGGGGAGATGGTTAAAAAAACGTTGGCTCCCTCCCCTTTGTTTGAATCCACGCCACGGTCACTGCGTCTGCACCGTGCAATTTACTGTCACACCCGATATGAGTGGAATTTTCTGTAGTACTCTCTTCTCATCAGTTTAAACAGAATTTTTTTTTTATCTGCAAGGTATTTGTGAGTGAGTGACACCCTGTAACGGTATGAGTGGAGGCCTAGCCACTAGCCAGTGGCCACAATACAGTCTGTGTGGGCCTGACACACACGGGCTTGCAAATGTGATTATATCACAGAAACATATTAAATATAATTTTTTTTATCTGAAAGGTATTTGAGTGAGTGACACCCTGTAACGGTATGAGTGGAGGCCTAGCCACTAGCCAGTGGCCACAATACAGTCTGTGTGGGCCTGACTCACACTGGCTTGCAACTGTGATTATATCACAGAAAAATATTAAATATAATTTTTTTTTATCTGCGAGGTATTTGTGAGTGAGTGACACCCTGTAACGGTATGAGTGGAGGCCTAGCCACTAGCCAGTGGCCACAATACAGTCTGTGTGGGCCTGACACACACGGGCTTGCAAATGTGATTATATCACAGAAAAATATTAAATATAATTTTTTTTATCTGCAAGGTATTTGAGTGAGTGACACCCTGTAACGGTATGATTGGAGGCCTAGCCAGTGGCCTCAATACAGTCTGTGTGGGCCTGACACACACTGGCTTGCAACTGTGATTATATCACAGAAAAATATTAAATATAATTTTTTTTTATCTGTGAGGTATTTTCTGTCACACCCTGTATGAATGGTGTGCACACAGTACTCTCTGTGACTGAGCCTGCATCCTCTCACACACGGGCAGGCAACTGCAATATATATATATATATATATATAAAAAAGCAGACTCATGTACCAGCCCTGAAAAGAGCTTTTTGGGGTGCTGTCAGGACGCTGTCCTTACAGCAGACGAGTCTGTGGACACAGAACACTGCCCTAGCTAACGCTTTCCCTATTGAATCATCAGCAGCACTGTCCCTCCTCTCACTGAGAATGCAGCTTCCGAATGAATCTAAAATGGATGCTGTCCAGGAGGTGGGAGGGTCTGGGAGGGAGAGTCTGCTGCTGATTGGCTGGAATGTGTCTGCTGACTGTGATGTACAGGGTCAAAGTTTACTCAATGATGATGTATAGGGGCGTACCAAACATCGCATATGTTCGCCCGCCGCGGCGAACGCGAACAAGCTATGTTCGCCGGCGAACTATTCGGGACATCTCTACTAGCTATGCATGGGTTCATAAAGGCAGTGGCAGGAAGTCAGCATGGAGTGCTGAGGGTAAAATCCCATACTTGGCAGAGTAAGTCGCTGGACCATGGCACTATGCAGGATATTTGGGCAGAAGGTGAGGCACGGTAATGGTGGTAATGTTGGCACTATGGCCCTGCGTAAACACATGGAGTGTCAACCATAAAGTGGACTGGGAAAAAAGTGGCACTAATGTAGTGGTACAGTATGATGCAGCAACCGCTGCATCTCCCAGTGGCCCGCACGCCTTCTCCAGCAGTCAGAGCTCCTGAACCTCAGCAGAAGGAAGCTGTCATTCCTTCCCTTCTTCTATTGCTCCTGATGCTTCTCCTACTGCTCATCACGTGTTTCACCAGCAATCGATCACTGAGGTGATGGCGAAGAGGCAACAGTATGTGTTCACTCATCCAACAGCGCGGAAGCTGAATGCGCAGCTGGCCAAGTTAGTCCATATATATATATATATATATATATATATATATATATAACTGATGGCTTGTGCCCACCCAAGGTGAAGAGTCCCAAGCCATCATTACTTCTCTGAAAAATCTGTTCTAGCCCTGCACTTGTATGTTGAGCAGAAGGTGGGCCAATCATTGAGCCTGACAGTGTCTGATACAGTTCTTGCAACCGCTGACATATGGAGCTATAATATTGGTCAAGGACAATATATGTCCTTTACAGCCCACTGGGTAAATGTGTTTTCCGGCCCAGACATACAAGCAACTTGGCCAGCTGTTGGCAATGCCGCCTACAGGTTGTAATTTGTGTATTTCTACACCAATGTTCTCCTCTGCCTCTTAATCTTCCACCATGTCATCAGGCTCCACTGTAGATATAGTTCAGAATGGTCATCCCACATACCACCTATGCAAAGCATGGCGCTGTCACACAGTTCTCATCCTGGTCAGCCTGGGCAAACAGAGTCAAAACAGGGAGTAATTGCTCTGTATCAACCAAGAAATCGAATCCTACCTGTCTCCTGCCTGCCTACCAAATGGAGATAGGAACCATGGTCATGGATAATGGGTAGAACATTCTGTCTGCGCTGTGTCAAGGAGGGATGACCCATGCGCCGTACATGGAGCACGTCTTTAATCTGGTTGTAAACTGATTCTACCCAACATCAAGACATCTTGAAAATGTCAAGGAATCTGTACATGCACTTCAGCCACTCTTACAGAGCAAAACATGCCCTCCTTAAGCTGCAATGGCAGAAAGGTCTTCCCCTACATCGACTCATATGCAACATTTTCACACTTTATAACTCCATCCTCCACATATTGGACTGACTGTATGAGCAGAGGAAACCCGTGACTAATTTGTTGAAGATGCATATGGACAGGACTACTCCCTAGTGTAACTTTGAAGTTAGACAGTGGCAGCTCATGAGTGACACCTGTCTTTTGCTCAGGCCCTTTGAGGAGGCCAGTTTATTTGTCATTGGCCAGGATTATGGGATGAATAATGTCATTCCTCTCCTTCACGTCGTGGTGGGATGCTGTTAAATCTGACTGGAGAGGGGACAGAAGACATAGCACCTACATGTTAAGGCCACCTGAGCCCTGTAGAGTCTGAACTGGCACAAGAGGGGCAGGACGACAAGGAGGTGGACATACACACCAAGGAAATCCATACAGAACTAGGTTGTTTATCTGACCAAGCAACAGAAGAGGAGCAGGAGGAGGATGAGGAGCCAGAGAACGACAAAGAAGATGATGCAGTTGACCCCAACCGCATGGCAGTATGCAGTTTAGATGGAGGCAGGAAGTCCCCTTGCGCAAATGGCCAAGTGCATGCGGAGTTGCTTGCGTGGTGACAGCCGCATTATCAGCATTCAGCAGAGGGATGACTACTGCCTCTCCACAATATGAAACCCTCACTACCGGCCCAAAACGGGGGCCTTTTTTACACTGTCTGAGAGGGATGAAAACCGTAACTACTATCGAGATATAGTGGTTTGGTCACTGCCTACTTGCACCATCTTCCATCCTCATGAAGATCTGACTGGGGGCCCTCTGAGCTTGTGCTCCACTGTCATGACTGCTGGAGCAGCACCAGCTTTATCAGCAGCAATTTGTCTTGAGTCTCTGATGAGCACTTTTCTTCACTTGCCTATTGAAGAAACCACCCAGCAGCAGCAGAAGGACATGGAGCAGAACCTGAACCAGCAGGTGGCAACATACCTGAACTGCACCTTTTCACCCCAGATCCAAGATCCTACTGGGCAAACAAACTTGAATTGCTGCACCTGGTCGAGTTTGCCCTGGGCAAGCAAGCTTTCCTGCACGGGTAGTAGTGTGGCATCTGAATGGGTTTTTAGTGTGGCAGGGGGGAAGGGGGACATAGTTCCCCCAAAGAGAACTTGCTTTTCCACACAAAATGTTGAGAGACTAACCTTTATAAAGATGAATCAGGCCTGAGTTAACCAGGATTTCCAGACACCAGTGCCTGATACAACAGACCAGACCATTTGGCAGTAATGATCTGATTGTAGTGTGCTGCCACACCAGAACATTGTGATAAATGACCATGGGCGGATTGGCCATAGACCCTACAGAGAAATTTCCCGGTGGGACGATACCCCAGGCGGCCACCTAAGTCTTCCTCTCTTACGCTGACCGGATACATAATGAGCTCTCAACAGTAATTAACTCAGTGAGAATCAGGTACTCATGTACCCGGCCAGCAACCATGCATGCCCTCCTGAATTCAACTGCTATGGCCCGCACCTCACCCCCTCACCTCCCCACTCTGTTCCGAGGTCACAATTGTGACTCTTCATGCTGTTGCCACCCTTACCAGCCTGTTCCGGGCCACTATCGTGACTCTTCATGCTGTTGCCACCCTCACCAGTCTGTTATGGGGCCACTACTGTCCCTATTTGGCCTTGTTGACATCACAGTTTATTTTTCTGTTGATCTGATGATCATTCATAAGAACAGAAAAATAATAAAAAATATATATAATAATAAAGTGTCCTGTTGTTGAGTGCCCTGAAGACCTCTATCACCCGTCTGTATTCTTCATTAAGATTTGATCATGATTTGGAAGCCAAAAGCAGGAGTGGGTACAAAACACAGAAGACATTCAAATATTTATATCACATGTTATCTGTTTTGGACCCACTCCTATTTTTGCCTTACCAATAAAGATGGCGTTGCGGTTCGCCCGGCGGTCCAACTTTGCGTGTTCGCGATTTGCAGAACATGCGAACATATGGAGAAATTCGCGCCCGCCATATTCTTTTACATTGTGAAGAACTTTGACCCATGACACATTCATCAGGTGGTACAGGACAGCCAATTGAGACATTTCAGCACATGGACATACCCCCTACCTTATAAATAAACCAGATCTGATCGCCATTTTACATTCAGTGTTTTGCCAGTGTAGGGAGAGGTTGCTGTGTGGAGCAGGGACAGGCTGTTAGGGACACCAAACGCAAGCTAATAGGGCCACAAAAGTCATTTTAAGGGGTAGTATAGGTCTGCTATCGATATGTGTGATACACAGAGGGGTGCGATATACTTATAATATACTTTTATAATGAGTCAAAAACACATATCTACAGTCATGGCCAAAAGTTTTGAGAATGACACAAATATTAGTTTTCACAAAGTTTGCTGCTAAACTGCTTTTAGATCTTTGTTTCAGTTGTTTCTGTGATGTAGTGAAATATAATTACACGCACTTCATACGTTTCAAAGGCTTTTATCGACAATTACATGACATTTATGCAAAGAGTCAGTATTTGCAGTGTTGGCCCTTCTTTTTCAGGACCTCTGCAATTCGACTGGGCATGCTCTCAATCAACTTCTAGGCCAATTCCTGACTGATAGCAACCCATTCTTTCATAATAACTTCTTGGAGTTTGTCAGAATTAGTGGGTTTTTGTTTGTCCACCCGCCTCTTGAGGATTGACCACAAGTTCTCAATGGGATTAAGTTCTGGGGAGTTTCCAGGCCATGGACCCAAAATGTCAACGTTTTGGTCCCCGAGCCACTTAGTTATCACTTTTGCCTTATGGCACGGTGCTCCATCGTGCTGGAAAATGCATTGTTCTTCACCAAACTGTTGTTGGATTGTTGGAAGAAGTTGCTGTTGGAGGGTGTTTTGGTACCATTCTTTATTCATGGCTGTGTTTTTGGGCAAAATTGTGAGTGAGCCCACTCCCTTGGATGAGAAGCAACCCCACACATGAATGGTCTCAGGATGCTTTACTGTTGGCATGACACAGGACTGATGGTAGCGCTCACCTTTTCTTCTCCGGGCAAGCCTTTTTCCAGATGCCCCAAACAATCGGAAAGAGGCTTCATCGATGAATATGACTTTGCCCCAGTCCTCAGCAGTCCATTCACCATACTTTCTGCAGAAGATCAATCTGTCCCTGATGTTTTTTTTGGAGAGAAGTGGCTTCTTTGCTGCCCTTCTTGACACCAGGCCATCTTCCAAAAGTCTTCGCCTCACTGTGTGTGCAGATGCGCTCACACCTGCCTGCTGCCCTACCTGAGCAAGCTCTGCACTGGTGGCACTCCGGTCCCGCAGCTGAATCCTCTTTAGGAGACGATCCTGGCGCTTGCTGGACTTTCTTGGACGCCCTGAAGCCTTCTTAACAAGAATTGAACCTCTTTCCTTGAAGTTCTTGATGATCCTATAAATTGTTGATTGAGGTGCAATCTTAGTAGCCGATTACTGAAATGATCTCAGCAGGTCCTTTAATGACAGCAATGAAATGCAGTGGATGTTTTTTTGGGGATTAAGTTAATTTTCATGGCAAAGAAGGACCATGCAATTCATCTGATCACTCTTCATAACATTCTGGAGTATATGAAAATTGCTATTATAAAAACTTAAGCAGCAACTTTTCCAATTTCCAATATTTATGTAATTCTCAAAACTTTTGGCCACGACTGTATATAGTGATCACCTGGAAGTCAGGGGCCTAGGGGCTAGGGGCTTACTAGGGCCATTTTTTCTTATAGGGTAAGGTTCCGGACTGGGTCGCTCTTATCAGGGCGGATGGTCTGTGGTTAGGCTTTCAGGGCCAGAATAGCACTCCCCTGTAGGGCAATATCAGGGACAGTTCTTTGCCCACTTGGTCCTTCAATACTACATCATCATCTAGCCCAGGGATAGATGTTTTTTGCTTTCCCTCCGGGATCCATGGATGTGCACTGGAACCCCCCGAATTGTGGTAGGACATATGGTTTCTGATTTGGTGCCGCCGAGCACTTGTTATTGCCTACCACATCTATGCTTTTTGCTTAACTTTAATAATTTAATTTATTTTCATTTTGAGTGATATCTTTTCCATTAACACGTCCGCAAAATGGGTCCGCATCCGTTCCGCAATTTTGCGTAACGGGTGCAGACCCATTCATTTTCAATGGGGCCGGAATGTGCTGTCCGCATCTGCATTTGCGGATCCACATCCGCATTTGCGGATCCGCACGTCGGCATCTGTGCTTCCGTTTCCGGAAAAAAATAGAACATATCCTATTCTTGTCTGCAATTGCAGAGTTGACAAGATTAGGCATTTTCTATTATAGTGCCGGCAATGTGCGGTGCACAAATTGCGGAATGCACTATGCCGGGGTCCGTGTTTTGCGGATTAGCAAAACACTTACGGACGTGTGAATGGACCCTCATTGTAAAATTATTAAAGGCTACGTTTTATGTTTATGTATATTCTAATAGATTGCCTTCCTTGTACAATGTTATAATATACATTCTATGTTAGAAAGTACATTATAGTGCATTTGTATTGTGCTGCAGTTGTGTGCGGTTCTGCTGCGATACTGCAGGTATATAGAGGGACAAGCGTTATTGGAACAAATAATTTCTACTAGTGTGATATACCAGTCGTCCCCCAAAAAAACTGATTGAAGCGGGGTGTTATATTCTTTCTTTATAGTGCATTTGGGAACTGTATAGTGCATTTGCTCATGCGCGTACGCGAAAATTACATTGCCGATACTTCGCATTGAAAAAAATAATGAATGGAGATCGCAAATTCGAATAATACATCTAGTATGTCACTGTCCATGTTGTGGGACTATTTGTGCACTTCTAGTAATTATTTCTTGGCTGCAAATATCAGCTAAAGGTTTTTCAGGTTCGCCTGTCATTAACCACCTCAGCCCCCCTAGCTTAAACACCCTTAATAACCAGGCCACTTTTTACACTTCTGCACTACACTACTTTCACCGTTTATTGCTCGGTCATGCAACTTACCACCCAAATTAATTTTGCCTCCTTTTCTTCTCACTAATAGAGCTTTCATTTGGTGGTATTTCATTGCTGCTGACATTTTAACTTTTTTTGTTATTAATCGAAATTTAACGATTTTTCTGCAAATAAATGACATTTTTCACTTTCAGTTGTAAAATTTAGCAAAAAAAACGACATCCATATATACATTTTTCTCTAAACTTATTGTTCTACATGTCTGATAAAAAAAAAATGTTTGGGTAAAAAAAAAAAATGGTTTGGGTAAAAGTTATAGCGTTTACAAACTATGGTACAAAAATGTGAATTTCCGCTTTTTGAAGCAGCTCTGACTTTCTGAGCACCTGTCATGTTTCCTGAGGTTCTACGGTGGCCAGACAGTACAAACACCCCACAAATGACCCCATTTCGGAAAGTAGACACCCTAAGGTATTCGCTGATGGGCATAGTGAGTTCATAGAACTTTTTATTTTTTGTCACAAGTTAGCGGAAAATGATGATTTTTTTTTAATTTATTTATTTTCTTACAAAGTCTCATATTCCACTAACTTGTGACAAAAAATAAAAACTTCCATGAGCTCACTATGCCCATCACGAAATACCTTGGGGTGTCTTCTTTCCAAAATGGGGTCACTTGTGGGGTAGTTATACTGCCCTGACATTTTAGGGGCCCAAATGCGTGTGAAGTAGTTTGAAATCAAAATCTGTAAAAAAATGGCCGGTGAAATCCGAAAGGTGCTCTTTGGAATGTGGGCCCCTTTGCCCACCTAGGCTGCAAAAAAGTGTCACACATGTGGTATTGCCGTACTCAGGAGAAGTTGGGCAATGTGTTTTGTGGTGTCATTTTACATATATCCATGCTGGGCGAGAGAAATATCTTGGCAAAAGACAACTTTTCCCATTTTTTTATACAAAGTTGCCATTTTGCCGAGATATTTATCTCACCCAGCATGGGTATATGTAAAATGACACCCCAAAACACATTGCCCAACTTCTCCTGAGTACGGCATTACCACATGTGTGACACTTTTCTGCAGCCTAGGTGGGCAAAGGGGCCCACATTCCAAAGAGCACCTTTAGGATTTCACAGGGCATTTTTTACACATTTTGATTTCAAACTACTTACCACACATTAGGGCCCCTAGAATGCCAGGGCAGTATAACTACCCCACAAGTGACCACATTTTCGAAAGAAGACACCCCAAGGTATTCAGTGAGGGGCATGGTGAGTTCCTAGAATTTTTTATTTTTTTGTCACAAGTTAGTGGAAAATGATGATTTTTATATTTTTTTTCTTACAAAGTCTCATATTCCACTAACTTGTGACAAAAAATAAAAACTTCCATGAACTCACTATGCCCATCACGAAATACCTTGGGGTGTCTTCTTTCCATAATGGGGTCACTTGTGGGGTAGTTATACTGCCCTGGCATTTTAGGGGCCCAAATACATTCAAAGTAGTTTGAAATCAAAATCTGTAAAAAATGGCCGGTGAAATCCGAAAGGTGCTCTTTGGAATGTGGGTCCCTTTGCCCACCTTGGCTGCAAAAAAGTGTCACACGTGTGGTATTGCCGTACTCAGGAGAAGTTGGGCAATGTGTTTTGGGGTGTCATTTTACATATACCCATGCTGGGTGAGAGAAATATCTTGGCAAAAGACAACTTTTCCAATTTTTTTATACAAAGTTGGCATTTGACCAAGATATTTATCTCACCCAGCATGGGTATATGTAAAATGACACCCCAAAACACATTGCCCAACTTCTCATGAGTACGGCAATACCAAATGTGTGACACTTTTTTGCAGCCTAGGTGGGCAAAGGGGCCCACATTCCAAAGAGCACCTTTAGGATTTCACAGGGCATTTTTTACACATTTTGATTTCAAACTACTTACCAAACATTAGGGCCCCTAGAATGCCAGAAAAGTATAACTACCCCACAAGTGACCCCATTTTGGAAAGAAGACACCCCAAGGTATTCCGTGAGGGGCATGGCGAGTTCCTAGAATTTTTTATTTTTTGTCACAAGTTAGCGGAAAATGATGATTTTTATTTTATTTATTTTTTCTTACAAAGTCTCATATTCTACTAACTTGTGACAAAAAATAAAAACTTCCATGAACTCACAATGCCCATCACGAAATACCTTGGGGTTTCTTCTTTACAAAATGGGGTCACTTGTGGGGTAGTTGTACTGCCCTGGCATTTTAGGGGCCCAAATGCGTGCAAAGTATTTTGAAATCAAAATCTGCAAAAAATGGCCGGGGAAATCCAAAAGGTGCTCTTTGGAATGTGGGCCCCTTTGCCCACCTAGGCTGCAAAAAAGTGTCACACATGTGGTATTGCCATACTCAGGAGAGGTTGGGCAATGTGTTTTGGGGTGTCATTTTACATATACCCATGCTGGGTGAGATAAATATCTTGGTCAAATGCCAACTTTGTATAAAAAAATGTCAAAAGTTGTCTTTTGCCAAGATATTTCTCTCACCCAGCATGGGTATATGTAAAATGACACCCCAAAACACATTGCCCAACTTCTCCTGAGTACGGCAATACCACATGTGTGACACTTTTTTGCAGCCTAGATGCGCAAAGGGGCCCACATTCCTTTTAGGAGGGCATTTTTAGACATTTGGATCCCAGACTTCTTCTCACGCTTTAGGGCCCCTAAAATGCCAGGGCAGTATAAATACCCCACATGTGACCCCATTTTGGAAAGAAGACACCCCAAGGTATTCAATGAGGGGCATGGCGAGTTCATATAATTATATATTTTTTTGGCACAAGTTAGTGGAAATTGATTTTTTTTGTTTTTTCTCACAAAGTCTCCCTTTCCGCTAACTTGGGACAAAAATTTAAATCTTTCATGGACTCAATATGCCCCTCAGTGAATACCTTGGGGTGTCTTCTTTCCAAAATGGGGTCATTTGTGGGGTGTTTGTACTGCTTTGGCATTTGAGGGTCTCCGCAATCATTACATGTATGGCCAGCATTAGGAGTTTCTGCTATTCTCCTTATATTGAGCATACGGGTAATGAGTTTTTTTTTTTTTCCGTTTAGCCTCTGGGCTGAAAGAAAAAATGAACGGCACATTTTCTTCATTCGAACGGCACAGATTTCTTCATTCGCATCGATCAATGTGGATGAAAAAATCTCTGCCAAAAAAAAAAAGGAGGGGAAAGGCGTCTGCCAGGACACAGGAGCTCCGCCCAACATCCATACCCACTTAGCCCGTATGCCCTGGCAAACCAGATTTCTCCATTCACATCAATCGATGTGGATGAATAAATCATTGCCGGGATTTTTTTTTTTTTTTTTATATATATACAAAGTGTTTGCCAAAGCATATGAACACCGCCGCCTCCTCAGCTCATATGCCTCGGCAAACGTATCTTTTACTGCAGAGGAGAAATCTCGTCTTGCAGCGCCGCATACACCGACTTGTGTGTAATCTGACAGAAGCGCAATGCTTCTGTCAGAATGCACATCAGTGCTGCAGCTAGTCAATCGGTTGGTCCACCTGGAAGGTAAAAAAACAAAACAAAAAAGAAAAAACCAGGCCGCAACGCAATAAATTTTATCAACTTTATAATAACTTTTGAACAGAACATATAAACTTTTTTAACTTTTTGAACTGAAAGTTAACTTTTTTGCTTACTGGTGTTTTTTTGTTTGTTTGTTTTTATCTTTTATAGGACAAACCTCTCCTTCCCCATGGGACAATGTGCAAATCGCAAATCGCCCAAAGATGTGGCGAAGTACATTATGCACTTTATCCCAGGTGAAAGGAGAGGTTTGCAGCAGCTGTGAGAGAAAGGGCCCTAATAGCCCTGTGTGCCTGTCCTGTGAGATGCAATCCCTATGCTAAGTGTACCTGTGTGTGGTACTTCCGGAAAAACTCTCCAAAGAATAGGGCAGGGTGGTCAGGGCAGTCAGGACAGAAATAGCGGGTGTCACGCCTTATTCCACTCCTGCTACAGACACAACATTTTTTTCAGGGTGGCGGTCGGTTTGAGGTACCAGCAACGACACTGGGGAAATGTCGCTTGTGTAGACGGCTCACTAGACTGGTGGTTGGGGCCACGGAACTTCCTGGATACAGGAGGTTCGCGATGATCTCTTCCTGAAATTTAAGGAAGGATCCTGTTCTCCCAGCCTTACTGTAGAGAACAAAACTATTATATGCAGCCAATTGAATTAAATATACAGACACCTTCTTATACCAGCGTCTGGTGCGTCGGGAAACTAAATAGGGAGCCAACATCTGGTCATTGAAGTCCACCCCTCCCATGAACGCATTATAGTCGTGGACACAGAGGGGCTTTTCAATGACACTGGTTGCCCGTTCAATTTGGATTGTCGTGTCTGCGTGAATGAAGGAGAGCATGTAAACGTCACGCTTGTCTCTCCATTTCACCGCGAGCAGTTCTTCGTTACACAAGGCAGCCCTCTCCCCCCTTGCAAGACGGGTGGTAACGAGCCGTTGGGGGAAGCCCCGGCGAATAGGTCGCACGGTGCCACAGCAGCCAATCTGTTCTAGGAACAAATGCCTGAAGAGGGGCACACTTGTGTAAAAATTGTCCATATAAAGATGGTACCCCTTGCCAAATAAGGGTGACACCAAGTCCCAGACTGTCTTCCCACTGCTCCCCAGGTAGTCAGGGCAACGAACCGGCTCCAGGGTCTGATCTTTTCCCTCATAGATCCGAAATTTGTGGGTATAGCCTGTGGCCCTTTCACAGAGCTTATACAATTTGACCCCATACCGGGCGCGCTTGCTTGGGATGTATTGTTTGAAGCCAAGGCGCCCGGTAAAATGTATTAGGGACTCGTCTACGCAGATGTTTTGCTCAGGGGTATACAAATCTGCAAATTTCTGGTTGAAGTGGTCTATGAGGGGCCGAATTTTGTGGAGCCGGTCAAAAGCTGGGTGGCATCTGGGACAGGAGGTTGTGTTGTCGCTAAAGTGCAGGAAACGCAGGATGGTCTCAAAACGTGTCCTGGACATAGCAGCAGAGAACATGGGCATGGGATGAATCGGGTTCGTGGACCAATATGACCGCATTTCATGCTTTTTGGTTAGACCCATGTTCAGGAGAAGGCCCAGAAAAATGTTAAATTCGGAAACTTGGACTGGTTTCCACCGGAAAGACTGGGCATAAGAGCTTCCCGGGTTGGCGGCTATAAATTGAGTGGCATACCGATTTGTTTCTGCCACGACTAAGTCCAAGAGCTCCGCAGTCAAGAACAGCTCAAAAAATCCCAGGGCCGAACCGATCTGAGCTGTCTCAACCCAAACTCCAGACTGGGTGGTG
Source organism: Bufo bufo (assembly GCF_905171765.1). Classification (NCBI taxonomy): domain Eukaryota; kingdom Metazoa; phylum Chordata; class Amphibia; order Anura; family Bufonidae; genus Bufo; species Bufo bufo. Next base: position 698,723,035 of record NC_053390.1, on the reverse strand, counting down.
AAAGGGGGAACTAATGGTGCGGCTGAAGTTGGAGACTGCCAATCAGGGTTTGCCAGCACTTCAGGGATTCTAGGGGCTCTACGGGCCTGTCTTTGCAGTGTCTGCGACGGGGTAACTATTGCACGTGCCACCGTACCAGCTTCAAATGCCCTTCTGGTGCTCGCCACTTCACCATGTTGTACGGCAGTGCTGGTACTAGGTCCAGGCTGGGCTGCGCTGCTGGTGTATGCCTCACCACGTAATCCGACAGCGCCAGCCCCACTCTGCTGCCCTTGAAACGGATCCTGCGCAACCTGTGGTCTAGCAACAACGGGCCGGGTACGCCTGGTGCTATCAGGGACCTCAACCTCCTCGTCTGTACTTTGGGTCAGACTGCCACTGCTTTCTACAGGTTCATATTCTGACCCGCTAGATTCATCAGATGAGGGTAACCATTCCTCATCCGACTGGGTCAGAAGCCTGTAGGCCTCTTCAGAAGAATACCCCCTGTTTGACATTTGGACTACTAAATTTAGGGGTATTCCCTGAGACTACCCAAGAAAAAAAGCAAGCCTGTCTTACAAAGGGGAGGCTAGCGAAGTACCGGAGGCCGCTGCGATTGATAAAAACAGATCAAAACAGATTTTTTTTTATCGCCGCAGCGCTTGTAAAGTGATTGTGCAGTGATCAAAAAACTTTAAAAAATTTGTCACTGCGGCGGGGGCGGGCGTAGGTGAACGCATGCGTGGGCGACCGATCAGGCCTGATTGGGCAAACACTGCGTTTTGGGTGGAGGGCGAGCTAAGGTGACACTAATACAATTATACAGTCGTGGCCAAAAGTTTTGAGAATGACACAAATATTAGTTTTCACAAAGTTTGCTGCTAAACTGCTTTTAGATCTTTGTTTCAGTTGTTTCTGTGATGTAGTAAAATATAATTACACGCACTTCATACGTTTCAAAGGCTTTTATCGACAATTACATGACATTTATGCAAAGAGTCAGTATTTGCAGTGTGGGCCCTTCTTTTTCAGGACCTCTGCAATTCGACTGGGCATGCTCTCAATCAACTTCTGGGCCAATTCCTGACTGATAGCAACCCATTCTTTCATAATCACTTCTTGGAGTTTGTCAGAATTAGTGGGTTTTTGTTTGTCCACCCGCCTCTTGAGGATTGACCACAAATTCTCAATGGGATTAAGATCTGGGGAGTTTCCAGGCCATGGACCCAAAATGTCAACGTTTTGGTCCCCGATCCACTTAGTTGTCACTTTTGCCTTATGGCACGGTGCTCCATCGTGCTGGAAAATGCATTGTTCTTCACCAAACTGTTGTTGGATTGTTGGAAGAAGTTGCTGTTGGAGAGTGTTTTGGTACCATTCTTTATTCATGGCTGTGTTTTTGGGCAAAATTGTGAGTGAGCCCACTCCCTTGGATGAGAAGCAACCCCACACATGAATGGTCTCAGGATGCTTTACTGTTGGCATGACACAGGACTGATGGTAGCGCTCACCTTTTCTTCTCCGGGGAAGCCTTTTTCCAGATGCCCCAAACAATCGGAAAGAGGCTGCATTGGAGAATATGAGTTTGCCCCAGTCCTCAGCAGTCCATTCACCATACTTTCTGCAAAGGATCAATCTCATACTTTCTGCAAAGGATCAATCTGTCCCTGATGTTTTTTTTGGAGAGAAGTGGCTTCTTTGCTGCCCTTCTTGACACCAGGCCATCTTCCAAAAGTCTTTGCCTCACTGTGCGTGCAGATGCCCTCACACCTGCCTGCTGCCATGCCTGAGCAAGCTTTGCACTGGTGGCACTCCAATCCCGCAGCTGAATCCTCTTTAGGAGATGATCCTGGCGCTTGCTGGACTTTCTTGGACGCCCTGAAGCCTTCTTAACAAGAATTGAACCTCTTTCCTTGAAGTTCTTGATGATCCTATAAATTGTTGATTGAGGTGCAATCTTAGCAGCCACAATATCCTTGCCTGTGAAGCCATTTTATGCAACGCAATGATGGCTGCACGCGTTTCTTTGCAGGTCACCATGGTTAACAATGGAAGAACAATGATTTCAAGCATCACCCTCCTTTTAACATGTCAAGTCTACCATTTTAACCCAATCAGCCTGACATAATGATCTCCAGCCTTGTGCTCGTCAACATTCTCACCTGAGTTAGCAAGACGATTACTGAAATTATCTCAGCAGGTCCTTTAATGACAGCAATGAAATGCAGTGAAAAGATTTTTGGGGGATTAAGTTAATTTTCATGGCAAAGAAGGACTATGCAATTCATTTGATCACTCTTCATAACATTCTGGAGTATATGCAAATTGCTATTATAAAAACTTAAACAGCAACTTTTCCAATTTCCAATATTTATGTAATTCTCAAAACTTTTGGCCACGACTGTAGATCTGACTGTGATCAGTTTTGATCACTTACAGATACTATAAAAGTACAAATGCTGATTAGCGATACGCTAATCAGCGAATAAGTGACTGCGGTGCGGTGGGCTGGGCGCTAACCAACGCTAACTACCTAACCAAGGGACCTAAACTATCCTAAAACTATAAATCAATACCAGTGGGGAAAAAAAGTGACAGTTTACACTGATCACTTTTTTCCCTTTCACTAGGTGATTGACAGGGGCGATCAAGGGGTTAATTGGGGTGATGGAGGGTGATGGAGGGTGATCTGGGGGCTAAGTGTGGTGTTGGTGGGTACTCACAGTGATGTGTGCTCCTCTGCTGGAACCAACCGACGAAAAGGACCAGCAGAGGAGCACAGAAGCCATTTAACACATTATATTTATAAATATAATGTGTTAGATGGCTTCTGATTAGATTTTTTGAAAATCATCAACCTGCCAGCGACGATCATTGGCTGGCAGGTTGATGACGAACTTGTGTTTTAAATTTTGCCGGCCCGCGATGCGCATGCGCGAGCCGGCTTTGCCCGAGATCTCGCGTCTCGCGAGAGGACGCACCGGCGCGTCCACCCAGAGTAACAGGACAACCGCAAAGACGCAATCCTGCGTACGGCGGTCCTGAGCAGGTTAAACAATGGGACCCGCTGCGAACTTGCGGTTCGCGAACATTTGATTGCGTTTGCGCGATCGCGTTTGCGAACCATCACGGCAGATGTTCGTCCATCACTACTTACCAATACTGATCAAATGATAACCAAATACTAAAGGTGTGAATGCAGATGCTCAAACTATAGGATCCAATTTTTTTGGCCTGTTTTTTGGCGGATCAGAACAGAAAAATAAACAGTGTTGTGAGCACAGCCTTACTGCTGCCACCCTCCCCACTTTCATGGGCCCATTACTTGAAATTTGTCCCACTGCATTGTTAAGTCCATGGCGATAAATTAAACCTGACGATAACATTGACCTGTAAGGTGGAGTTCACACATCTGTCATTTGGTCAGTTATTTCCATCACAATTTGTCAGGCAAATTCAGGAGCCAAGCCTACTTTCGGATTAGGTTTGACGTGCACCTGCATTGGGCTGAGAATAACTGACCAAATAAATTAACTATGAACTAAGCCTAATAGCAACACACAGTCATTGTGTATCTAACAGAATGGATTCAAACGCTTGTATTTGCACTGCTATAACATGTATTAACCCCTTGGATACTGTTTTATTTTCATTTTTATTTTTTCCCCCTATCTTCTTGAGCCATAACTTTTTTATTTTTCCGTTCACCTACCATATGAAGGCCTATTTTTTGTGGGACAAGTTGTAATTTCTAATGCCACCACTTAAAATGGCATACAATGTAGTGGGAAGCGGGAAAAAAAATCCAAATGGGGTGGAATTAGAAAAATAACTCAATATCTCCACAGTTTTACTGGTTCTGTTCTTACGGCATTCCCTTTGCTGCAAAACTAATCGGTGCCCTTCATTCTCTGGGTCAGTACGATTACAACAATATCACATTTATGTTATATCATTTTAGACTGTGTGACTTTTTAATCACATTTTATTTCATTTTTTAGTTAAGAGAAGGAATGAAAAAATTGCAAATTTGCCATTTTGACCCTTTTTTCTGTTACGCCATTCCCCATTTTGGAAAAATATTTCAATATTTTAATAGTATGGGCGTTTTCTGATGATTTCAAAAAATTTTGCCATTAATGTATTAAATTTCATTCTACGGAAAGGGGGGTGATGTAAACGTTTACATATTTTTTTTTTTTTATTTTTTTTTTACTTTTTAATGGTATTGTAGCTCATGTTTGAGGCTAAAAAACTATTTTTCTTTTATAAATTCTGAACCATCCTGGTTCTTATAGATCCATGACAAGAGCAGAATTGCTCACTTCTCATGTTGGCCTGCCACCTGCTGGCCAAAATAAGAATTGAAGCTTCAATAACCTGGGTTTCCTTTGAGAAACCCAGCATATTGAAACCACTTACCGGCATCCTCATTGATTGCAGAGGATACTGGTAAAAAGCCTGGGGTTTTTCACCCTTTAGATGACGTGATCACACTTGATCACGGCATCTAAAGGCTTCAAAACACCTGTTTTCTGGTCGCGGTTATTAGCCGTTGGTATCTGCTTTTTAAAACAGCTCCATGTTTATCCATCGCTCTAGTGCCATACATGTACGATGCTGGTAGCGAAGGGGTTAAAAAAAAAACGTTACTTCTGTTTATAATTAAGCACTTGAGATCATTTCAGTTTTTCAATACTAGTGTGTTCATAGAAGGGGACATATTAAGGTGCCTCGTTTAATTACAGAAAAACTTGCAATTTGTGATTGGGTAATTCAGCATATTTTTGTGTATCAATATATCAGTTTCATTCATGCATTATATTGTGTTAATATACTGTGCAATTTGAGGCTACTTTCACAATAGTGTTTTTTGCGGATCCGTCATGGATCTGCAAAAATGCTTCCGTTACAATAATTCAACCGCATGCATCCGTCATGAATGGATCCGGTTGTATTATGTCTTAATAGCCATGATGGATCCGTCTTGAACACCATTGAAAGTCAATGGAGGACGGATCTGTTTTCTATTGTGCCAGATTGTGTCAGAGAAAATGGATCCGCCCCCATTGACTTACATTGTGTGTCAGGATGGATCCGTTTGGCACTGCTTTTTCAGGTGAACAGCAAAACGCTGGCAGTGTTTTGGTGTCCGCCTCCAAAGCGGAATGGTGACTGAACGGAGGCAAACTGATGCATTCTGAGGGGATCCTTTTCCATTCAGTATGCATTAGGGCAAAACTGATCCGTTTTGGACCGCTTTTGAGAGCCCATGACGAATCTCAGAAACAGAAACACTTGTGTGAAAGTAGCTTGAGTTAATGCATTTTATTGTGTCAATATACTGTGCATTTTTAGTTAACACATTATATTGTATCAATTTACTGTGTAGTTTTAGCTAATGCATTGTAATGCCATAATATAGCAGTTTCAATCAACACATTCTTATCTATTGCTGTCATTGCGTTAAAGAGCTTAAAAGGGGAGGAGGGAGAGAGCAAACATTTGAAAATATACATTAATAAATTAATAAAAAAAGAGCAAAATACAAGAAAGAAAAAATATGAATCCTAGGAGATTTCATAGAGTTGTAAATCAATTTTCAGGTTTATGGTAGCACTTTTTTTGGGGAGTAGAATCGATATGTACCTTAATCAAATGTTTGGAACAATTATGCAAATTGTACCCAAAAATAATTTCAGGCAGTTCAGGCTCATAAAAAAAAAATATATATATTTTTTTATTGAAAGCACTTAATGACATTACATCTCTTAATCAAGAAAGCAATCAGTCTCGTGCTGTTTTAACATACAACTACAAGGTTCATTCAGCCCGATGAAGGCTGTTCTCGGAATTGCCTGCTCCTGGTGACCGCATGTGTTTCAGAGCGGCTCCCGCCGCAGGAACAGGTAAGGACTTACCTCTGCATTGCCGGGCTTGGGAAAAAAGATGGCAGATCACATGTGTTCGTCGGCGAATACTGCGAACTGGCCATCACTGTATATGAACATATACAAAGTGGGTGGGGGGGAATAAGAGGGGGGGTAGGAGGGTATGTTTAGGTGGGATGGGGGGGTGAATCCCATGGTGCAGAGAAGGCTTTCTCAACTGTTAATATATCCTTCAAGAAGAGAAACCACGGTACTCACTCCATGAGCGCTATATCTTTTTAAATTTGTCTGTTTGTCTGGCCTCCCATCCTGCAATTTGCTCCATCCTATAGACGTCATCACATTTTGCTAACCAAATGGCCAGTGGGGGAGAAGTATTGTTATTACAAAATGTTGAAATGAGAGTTCTAGCTACTGCCAGAAGCTGTGTTAGAAGACTTTTAGTATAGGCTGGGCACTTAATATGGTCAGTTAGACTTAACAGGCATATTTGTGGCGTAGGGTTCAGAGTGATCTCGCAGACCTGGGAGAGGACCCGACATATCTCTTCCCAAAAGAGGTGGATAGCTTGGCAGCTCCACCAGATATTTAAAAAAGAGACTATGTCTGTCTCACATCTCCAACACATCTGACTGACTTCTGGGTACATCTTATGTACATGCACAGGAGTGTAGTACCATCGGGGGAGAACCTTGTAATAGTTTTCTTGCAATCTGACACATGTTGAGATTTTTGGGATCAAAGTGAGACATCTCTGTATAGCATTTTCTTTGTGTGATATCTGTAGGTCATCCTCCCATTTTTTAACATAGTCAAGGGCTACCGGCCTGGCCTGAGAAAACAAAGAAGCATACAATTTGGTAATCTTCTTAGTAGGTTCTCGTGTCAGGAGAACTTCCTGTTCAAATTTGGTTGGGTCCGTCCCAGAGATAGAGAGGTTATTATAAAAAAATATATATTTTATAAAAAAAATAAAAATAAATTGTAATTTAGTTTGCTTTATCCAGATTTCATTTTGGAATAATATTACTTAGAATGCTCCAGTTTAAATCCATCTTTGAATGTTCAGTCTGAGCATATTTCCAGTCACTATCATCTTGATTTTGGGAAGCCTCTTAAAAGTTGCACAGGCCTCACAGAAAATGAATGCAATTATTAGAGCATTTGTGTCACGGGTGAAGTTTCAGGTAGCTGGAACTTATAAATAAACGACCAACTGGCTTGATCCCAAACTAAGGAGCATATAGGTGAGCCCTTTAAAACCCTAAGAGCTCTCCCTGACTGCTATGCACATGCAAGGGTCTCAATGGTAGACGATTGCATGCCCACGTACCTAAGACTGTGTGACACCTAAAAACCCTATAATAGTGAGGGGAAACGACCACTGGCTCCCTGCACTTAATACGGACGGAGTCAGGGTCACCTAGAATCAAGCAAGCAAGGAAACACAATAAAGACAAAGACTTATCTGAGCAAACAGCAGCAGCAGCCTCCAGCAGTGAACACTTCATCCAGGAAGTAGTATAAACCGCAAAGTGAGGGAGTATGGGAGGGAATATAAAGGAAGACGATTAGTCTAAATAAGTGACACCTGGCAGAAAAAAAGGAGATGACAAAGTGAAACCAAAACAAAGAACGTCCTACAAGAGGTAGAGAAGAACGTCTGTCAGACCTTCTCACAGAACTGGTGGTAACAGTACCCCTCCCTCTACGGGTGGACTACGGACACTCAGAGCCCACCTTCTCAGGATGAGACCTATGGAAAGTTCTGATGAGACAAGTGGCCTTATTGTCAGCCACTGGGACCCACATCCTCTCCTCAGGACCATAACCCTCCCAATGAACGAGGTACTGAAGAGAACAGCGGATAATGCGAGAATCCACAATCCTAGAGACCATATATTCAAGATTACAATAAAAAAAAATCGGAGGAGGAGGCAAAGAGGAGGGTAAAGTGGGTTGGACATAAGGTTTTAATAGGGACCTGTGAAAAACATTATGGATCTTCCAAGTCTGAGGAAGATAAAGAAGCGGAAGGCAACGGGATTGATGACGGACAAGATCTTGTAAGGCCCAATAAACTTAGGACCCAACTTCCAGGAGGGAACCTTCAGTTTGATATTCTTTGTAGGCAACCACACCAGATCACCCACATTCAGGTCCGGACCAGGCACACATCTCTTATCCGCCACACGCTTATATCTCTCACTCATCCTCTTCAGATTACCCTGAATCTTTTGCCAAATAAATGACAAAGACGAGGAAAATCTCTCCTCATCAGGTAAACCAGAAGACCCCTCTCCAGAGAATGTCCCAAACTGCGGATGAAACCCATATGCACCAAAAAATGGTGACTTGTCAGAGGACTCCTGGCGACGGTTATTTAAAGCAAACTCAGAAAGGGACAAAAAAGAACACCAATCCTCCTGATTCTCCGCCACAAAACAGCGCAGATATATCTCCTGATTCTGATTGACGCGTTCGGTCTGACCATTCGACTGCGGGTGAAAAGCAGAAGTGAACGACAACCGAACCCCCAAGCGAGAACAGAAGGCCTTCCAGAATCTGGAAACAAACTGCGTGCCCCTATCAGAAACTATGTCTGAAGGAATGCCATGCAATTTGACAATGTGATCAACAAATGCTTGCGCCAGCATTTTAGTATTGGGTAACCCAGGAAAGGGAATGAAATGTGCCATTTTGCTAAAACGGTCCACTACTACCAGAATCACAGTATTCCCCGAGGAACGAGGCAGGTCTGTAATGAAGTCTATGGACAGATGCGTCCAAGGACGGGAAGGAATGGGTAACGGGAGGAGAAAACCCGATGGCCGTGAATGAGGGACCTTGGCACGAGCGCAGGTCTCGCAGGCTGCCACAAAACCGTCAACCGTCTTACGAAGTGCCGGCCACCAGAATCTCCGAGCAATGAGATCCACTGTGGCTCTACTCCCCGGGTGCCCAGCAAGGACAGTATCGTGGTGCTCCTTAAAAACCTTGTGTCGTAAAGCGAGAGGCACAAACAACCTCCCAGGTGGACAAAGATCAGGAGCCTCTGCCTGGGCTGCCTGAACCTCTGCCTACAAATCAGGATAAAGAGCAGAGACGACCACCCCTTCAGCCAAAATGGGGTCTTCAAAGTTCCCCCCTCCCGGAAAACAACGTGGCAGGGCATCAGCCTTCACATTTTTAACCCCATGGCGGAACGTGACAACAAAATTAAACCTAGAAAAGAATAAAGACCATCTGGCCTGTCTCGGGTTCAGACGCTTGGCTGATTCCAAGTAGGCCAGATTCTTATGGTCGGTAAACACGGTAATAGGGTGTCTGGCTCCCTCTAGCCAATGGCGCCATTCCTCAAAAGCTAATTTGATGGCCAAAAACTATCCCTATCTCGTAATTTCTCTATGCGGAGGAGAGTTTCCTTGAGAAAAAGGCACACGGTCGCCATTTGGCAGGAGAGGGACCCTGAGACAAGACTGCACCCACACCCACCTCAGAAGCGTCCACCTCATCAATGAAAGGCAGAGAGACATCAGGTTGTACCAAGATGGGAGCGGAAGCAAAACTCTCTTTGATACTAGAAAAGGCCTTCAGAGCATCTACCGACCAGGAGGAAAAATCTACCCCCTTTTTAGTCATATCAGTGAGTGGCTTAACAACAGAGGAATAATTCAAAATGTACTTCCTGTAATAATTGGCAAAACCCAAAAACCGCATCAGCGCCTTCTGATTCTCAGGAAGCTCCCAATCAAGCACAGCGCAGACCTTCTCAGGGTCCATGCAAAAACCAGAAGCGGAGAGAAGAAAACCCAGAAATTTAATCTCCGGAACCGCAAACACACATTTTTCCAGTTTAGCAGACAATTTATTCTCCCGCAGAATGAGCAAGACCTGACGTAAGTGGTCCCTATGAGTTTTGAAATCAGGAGAAACAATCAAAATGTCATCTAGATACACCAGTACAAATTTCCCCATTAAATGATAAAAAATGCTGTTCACAAAATGTTGGAAGACGGCTGGAGCATTAATCAAACCAAAGGGCATAACCAAATTCTCGAAATGGCCCTCAGGGGTATTGAAGGCCGTCTTCCATTCGTCCCCTTCCCTGACGCTGACTAGGTTGTATGCCCCTCTTAAATTTAACTTAGAAAAAACTTTAGCCCCAACAATCTGGTTAAACAGGTCCGGGATCAGAGGAAGCGGATAAGGGTCCCAAATTGTGATACAGTTCAGCTCCCTGAAATCCAGACATGGTCTTAAAGAACTATCTTTTTTCTTAACAAAAAAATAAAAAGCGGCAACAGGTGACTTCGAGGGTTGGATGTGTCCCTTTCTCAGGCTCTCAGAGATATAAGTACGCATAGCGACTCTTTCAGGTTGGGAGTGATTATATAAACGTAATTTTGGCAGCTTGGCACCTGGGATGAGATTAATAGGGCAATCGTACTCCCGGCTCCTGGACACCACACTCTGAAAACACATCCGAAAATTCAGAGAGAAAAGATGGTACAGTCTTGGTAGAAACCTCTGAAAGAGATGCCGTGAGGCAATTCTCTCTGCAAAAGTCACTCCAACCATTTATTTGCCTTGCTTGCCAATCAATGGTGGGGCTATATTTAGTGAGCCAGGGTAGCCCCAACACTAGAGGAGTAGGTAATCCGCTTAGGACGAAACATGACATATCCTCAACATAAGCATCAGCCACAGTCAAACAGATATTGTGAACTATGCCCTTTAACGATTTTTGAGAAAGTGGAGCGGAATCGATAGCAAAAACAGGTATATCCTTTCCCAAAGTGCATACCTGGAAACCATGTGTTATAGCAAATTGATTATCAATGAGATTGACAGCTGCTCCACTATCTACAAAAATCTCACAAACAATGTTCTTGCTATCTAGGGCCACCCTGGCAGGTAGGACAAAACGGGAACTACAAGCAAACGGCAAACCTTCAATTTCCGCATCAACCTTGCCAATAGTAACAGATGGAAAGTTTTTAGAGGGTTTTTTTCTTTTTGTTTCTTTATTACCCTCAGAATACTCCCTGAATCTCCTAGAGGGGCAAACATTTGCCAAATTATTTATACCCCCACAACAGAAACAAACCCTCCTCTGAGAGCTGAATCCTCTACTATCAGGGGCAAGCAAACCCAGCTGCATGGCCTCCTCCTCAGAGGGGTTTGAGAGAGACTGAGGCCCCTGCGCACTGACGAGACTGCCCCACTGTCCTTGGACTGAATATGACAGGAAGGAGTGGTCTCTCCTCTCTCTCTAAGATACCTGTCAATACGAACAGCTAGAGACATGGCAGACTCCAACGAGGCAGGTCTCTCATGAAAGGCAAATGCATATTTCAATCCCTCCGAAAGACCATGGCAAAATTGACTTCGGAGTGCAGCATCATTCCAACCAGTATCAGCTGCCCATCTCCAAAATTCTGAACAATATATCTCTGCGGAGTGTTTACCCTGGCATAAAAGACGCAGTTTAGATTCAGCCAGAGCAATACGATCCGGGTCATCATATATCTGCCCCAGGGCTACAAAAATTCATCCACCGATCGGAGGGGCCGTGCCCCCACCAGCAGCTAAAAGACCCAAGACTGAGCGTTATCCCTGAGCAGCGAGATGATGATCCCCACCCTCTGCTCCTCATCACCAGAGGAATGGGGAAGTAGGCAAAAATGGAGTTTGCAAGCCTCTCTAAAGCGAACAAAATTCTTACTACCCCTGGAGAACGTATCCGGAAGCGAGATCTTAGTCTCAGAACAAACTCCATGAACGCAAGCAGATCCGGTCACCTGAAACTGAGACACAGTTTTACGGAGATCTGCTACCTCCAGTGAAAGACCCTGCACGCGGTCAATCAAGGCTGAAACTGGATCCATGCTTAAGACGGTATTGGCGGTTTTTTAATGTCATGGATGGTTTTGCAGAAAACTGGAAGTTATAAATAAACATCCGACTGACTTGATCCCAAACTAAGGAACATATGGGTGAGCCCTATAAAACCCCTAGAGCTCTCCCTGACTTCTATGCCCATGCAAAGATCTTTATGATAGAGGATTGCATGCCCTCGTACCTAGACTTTATTAGTGCATTGTACTCATTAAAAGCTAAACATTTTCTGTATAGAGTTAAGATTCTCTACTAGCAATGACTGAATTTTCTCTCTGCTCCGCCAGAGAGCTGACTGGCTCTTTATCTCTGCTCTCAGACCTTTTAAACATTCACCAAAGCTCAATCCTTATCTTACTGGTAAGAATGTGGCTTAAATAAGTGTTTATAATCTGTTACTAATTTAGAGATAAGGCTTATTAGATGACTGGCACAAAGTGAAAGTAGGATGCGCATAGCCATAAAAACAGTTAACCCTTTGTAACAGAACTGGTCAATATTTTTTATAAAGACCAATTGCCAAAAATTTTTTTAGTCCCAAATGAGTAAAATGTAATAAAATAAAATAAATGTCCCCAAAGGTTTATATAGCCTTTAACCTTTTCCACTCTAGGCCAGTTTTCACCCTCCTGCCCAGGCCATTTTTTGCAAATCTGACATGTGTCACTTTATGTGGTAATAACTTTGGAACACTTTTAATTATCCAAGCAATTTTGAGATTGTTTTCTCGTGACACATTGTACTTCATGGCAGAAAATTTAAAATTTTTCAAAATTTCTATTTCTGTGCTTTTAAAACAGAAAGTGATACCTCATAAAATATTTATTACTTAACATTCCCCATATGTCTACTTTATGTTGGCATCATTTTATAAATGGTATTTAACTTTTTTAGGATGTTGGAAGGCTTAGAATTTTCGAATTAATTCTTAAAATTTTTAAGAAAATTTCCAAAACCCACGTTTTAAAGGACCAGTTCAGTTCCGAAGTCACTTTGTGGGGCTTACCCAGTAGAAACCTCCCATAAATGACCCCATTGTAGAAATTACACCCCTCAAGATACTCAAAACTGATTTTACAAACTTTGTTAACTCCTTAGGTATACCACAAGATTTAAAGGAAAATGGAGATTAAATTTCACTTTTTGGCAGATTTTCCATTTCAATCCATTTTTTTTTCTTTAACACATCGATGATTAACAGCCAAACAAAACTCAATATTTATTACCCTGATTCTGAAGTTTACATAAACACCCCATTGTTGTCGTAAATTGATGTAAGGGCACATAGCAGAGGAAAAGGAACGCTGTATGGATTTTGGAAGGCAGATTTTGCTGGGCTGGTTTTTAGACACCATTTCTTATTTGAAGCCCTCCTGATGCACCCCTACAGTAGAAACTCCCAAAAAGTGAACCCATTTTGCAAACTACAGGATAAGGTGACAGTTTTATTGGTACTATTTTGGAGTAGATATGATCTTTAATCGCTCTATTTTAGTTTTTTTGTGAGGTAACCACAAGGTAACCAAAAAATGGCTGTTTTGGCCCTGTTTTTATTTTTTGTTTTTTACAACGTTCATCTGACAGGTTAGATCATGGACTACAGGGAGTGCAGAATTATTAGGCAAGTTGTATTTTTAAGGATTAATTTTATTATTGAACAACAACCATGTTCTCAATGAACCCAAAAAACTCATTAATATCAAAGCTGAATATTTTTGGAAGTAGTTTTTAGTTTGTTTTTAGTTTTAGCTATTTTAGGGGGATATCTGTGTATGCAGGTGACTATTACTGTGCATAATTATTAGGCAACTTTAACAAAAAACAAATATATACCCATTTCAATTATTTATTTTTACCAGTGAAACCAATATAACATCTCAACATTCACAAATATACATTTCTGACATTCAAAAACAAAACAAAAACAAATCAGTGACCAATATAGCCACCTTTCTTTGCAAGGACACTCAAAAGCCTGCCATCCATGCATTCTGTCAGTGTTTTGATCTGTTCACCATCAACATTGCGTGCAGCAGCAACCACAGCCTCCCAGACACTGTTCAGAGAGGTGTACTGTTTTCCCTCCTTGTAAATCTCACATTTGATGATGGACCACAGGTTCTCAATGGGGTTCAGATCAGGTGAACAAGGAGGCCATGTCATTATATTTTCTTCTTTTATACCCTTTCTTGCCAGCCACGCTGTGGAGTACTTGGACGCATGTGATGGAGCATTGTCCTGCATGAAAATCATGTTTTTCTTGAAGGATGCAGACTTCTTCCTGTACCACTGCTTGAAGAAGGTGTCTTCCAGAAACTGGCAGTAGGACTGGGAGTTGAGCTTGACTCCATCCTCAACCCGAAAAGGCCCCACAAGCTTTGATGATACCAGCCCAAACCAGAACTCCACCTCCACCTTGCTGGCGTCTGAGTCGGACTGGAGCTCTCTGCCCTTTACCAATCCAGCCACGGGCCCATCCATCTGGCCCATCAAGACTCACTCTCATTTCATCAGTCCATAAAACCTTAGAAAAATCAGTCTTGAGATATTTCTTGGCCCAGTCTTGACGTTTCAGCTTGTGTGTCTTGTTCAGTGGTGGTCGTCTTTCAGCCTTTCTTACCTTGGCCATGTCTCTGAGTATTGCACACCTTGTGCTTTTGGGCACTCCAGTGATGTTGCAGCTCTGAAATATGGCCAAACTGGTGGCAAGTGGCATCTTGGCAGCTGCACGCTTGACTTTTCTCAGTTCATGGGCAGTTATTTTGCGCCTTGGTTTTTCCACACGCTTCTTGCGACCCTGTTGACTATTTTGAATGAAACGCTTGATTGTTCGATGATCACGCTTCAGAAGCTTTGCAATTTTAAGAGTGCTGCATCCCTCTGCAAGATATCTCACTATTTTTGACTTTTCTGAGCCTGTCAAGTCCTTCTTTTGACCCATTTTGCCAAAGGAAAGGAAGTTGCCTAATAATTATGCACACCTAATATAGGGTGTTGATGTCATTAGACCACACCCCTTCTCATTACAGAGATGCACATCACCTAATATGCTTAACTAGTAGTAGGCTTTCGAGCCTATACAGCTTGGAGTAAGACAACATGCATAAAGAGGATGATGTGGTCAAAATACTCATTTGCCTAATAATTCTGCACGCAGTGTATTTTTATAGAGCAGGTTGTTACAGATGCATAATAAAGTATTTTTGAATAAAAATGTTTTTGTGTCCATTTTCTGAACGCCATATTTTTTTATTTTTATGCCGATCGTCTTGTGCAGGAGTTCGTTTTTTTGCAGAAAGAGTTGATGTTTTTATTAGTACCATTTTTTGGTACATATGATTTTTTAATCATTCATTATTATACTTTATGGGGCAAGGTGACCAAAATATTTGTTGTTTTCGCACAGTTTTTTTTTTTTTTTTTTTACAGCATTCACTTGTGGGGTTGAGTCATGTGAAATTTTTACGGATATGGTGATACCTAATATGTACCTTTTCTTATTTATTTGAAGGGGTTGTCCGGGTTCAGAGCTGAACCCAGACATACCCTTATTTTCACCCAGACAGCCCCCCTGAGGCTAGCATCGGAGCATCTCATGCTTCGATGCGCTCCCTTACCCTGTGCTAAATCGTGCAGAGAGGGTTTTTGGCAGCCCCATGGAGAGCCCCGGAACGTCACCGGATCTTCAAAAAATGCCTTGCCCTGCACGATTTAGCATGAACTGCTCTGATGCTCATGTCAGGGGGGCTGCCTGGGTGAAAATGGAGGGATGTCTGGCTTCAGCTCTGAACTCGGACAACCCCTTTAAGTTTTACACAATAATAGCACTATTGAAACCAAAAAAAAAAAGAAAGGATGTTTTAGTATCTCCATAGTCTGAAAGTCATAGCTTTGTTATTTTTTGGCCAATTGTTTTAGGTAGGATCTCATTCAGTGCCAGGGTGGCTTTGTCAGACAGCAGGGGCGCTGTTTGACTGCTGGGTCCCGCTGCCTGCTGGGGTGGTGCTGCGGCGTCGGTGGAAAGTTTTTAGAGGGTTTTTTTATTTTTGGTTCTTTATTACCCTCAGAAAACTCCCTGAATCTCCTAGAGGGGCAAACATTTGCCAAATTATTTATACCCCCACAACAGAAACAAACCCTCCTCTGAGAGCTGAATCCTCTACTATCAGAGGCAAGCAAACCCAGCTGCATGGCCTCCTCCTCAGAGGGGATTGAGAGAGACTGAGGCCCCTGCGCACTGAATGAGACTGCCCCACTGTCCTTGGACTGAATATGACAGGAAGGAGTGGTCTCTCCTCTCTCTCTAAGACGCCTGTCAATACGAACAGCTAGAGACATGGCAGACTCCAACGAGGCAGGTCTCTCATGAAAGGCAAATGCATATTTCAATCCCTCCGAAAGACCATGGCAAAATTGACTTCGGAGTGCAGCATCATTCCAACCAGTATCAGCTGCCCATCTCCAAAATTCTGAACAATATATCTCTGTGGACTGTTTACCCTGGCATAAAAGACACAGTTTAGATTCAGCCAGAGCAATACGATCCGGGTCATCATATATCTGCCCCCTTGGCCGTGCCCCCACCGGCAGCGAAAAGGCCCAAGACTGAGCGTTATCCCTGAGCAGCGAGATGATGATCCCCACCCTCTGCTCCTCATCACCAGAGGAATGGGGAAGTAGGCAAAAATGGAGTTTGCAAGCCTCTCTAAAGCGAACAAAATTCTCACTACCCCCGGAGAACGTATCCGGAAGCGAGATCTTAGGCTCGGAACAAACTCCATGAACGCAAGCAGAAGCGGTCACCTGAAACTGAGACACAGTTTTACGGAGATCTGCTACCTCCAGTGAAAGACCCTGCATGCGGTCAATCAAGGCTGAAACTGGATCCATGCTTTTTTTTTATTTTTAAATATTTTATTATTATAATAGAAAATTTATATCCATAATACATTTATGATATTATAAAATCCATAAGTCCGTCAATTCTGATTCATAGACATGATTAACAATAATTGCATACAAGTGACCATAATTATGTGAGCACTTAAAAATCAAGTGAGGATCTCTTACTGAGGAGGATAGAAGGATTCACCCGACATCCAAAGCTTAATAAAGAAGATGGACAGAGCATCTCATTTAGCGTAGTATAATCTATAAGGGGCAGGGATAAGAGGCCCGCAGCCCAGACGGCCGCCAAGCAGCGAGCGCGCATCGCGCACGCCCTCCCCCAGACCTGGGTAAGCACGATCGGCAGGATTGACACTCATGTGGCCAATCACTTGATACTCACATGCTCCATACGAGGCGGGCTTACGGCGATCTTTAATCACAAACATTTCATAGAGCAGAAAATAGGAAAAGGGGGTACAGCAGTCCTCTATCACAGTGGTAGAAAACCCACTGGCATATTTTACTGCCTCATCCCCATGTGGTTAAGTTAAATATTAGTACCGTAATTAACCGTATCTCGCATATATTCACATTGGTATCTCATGTGCCAAAGAACTCAAGTCGAGTATCGCTCGGCAGTCACCAGCAATTGAAGAGGATGTAGATAAAAAACACAGCCAGAGATCCACTCTGTTCCATTAAAAGAGCACATAGTAGCACGCCTACCACATGTGTCGTATCACTGCCTGCAGTCGAACCTCATGTCTGTCAGGAAGAGCCGCACCCCGAGTCGCGCCCGATGCCCAGGTGCCCCGAGGTCCCGAGCCCTGATCCCCCGCCCATATGCCGCTCAAAATAAAAATTTCAACTATTATTTAATGGCGGAAAATCCTCCCATCCTCCAACATTCCTAGAGATACAGTACTCCTGTGCTCCAGTATAACTTCACATTCTTCACCGATACAATACATATAGAAGAGACCAGACTAATAGAATTTTCCCCAGCCCACCCCCCCACCCTGCAGGGAAAAAAAAAAAAGGAGAAGAAGGGTCCTAATTAATTAACCGTGTCCCAATCTTTCCATAAATTATTCCACTTTAAGTAGGATCCTCTTTGTTTGTACAGAATCTTCTCGTAGCTTTTCACTTTCTCAACCAAGCCCAGCCAATTATTACAGTCTGGGGCGGAAGAGCAAAACCATGATCTAGAAATAAGGAGCCTAGCTAAGAACATAACCTTGATCAACAGATGAAGTTTTATAGGCTGATAATTAACCTCCGATAAATCTCCCAGGACCCATATCCTGGGGGACAAAGGAACAACAATATTAAGTTTACGAGCCAGGTTCTTTTGGACCAATCTCAAATACCTACTCACCATTGGGCAGTCCCAAAACAGATGTAAATGATCTGCCTCGGAATCCCCACAACGTGGGCAGTCAGAGGAGGCCCTAAATCCTCTTCTATGTAGCCATATAGGTGTCACATAAATTTTGTGCAAAATATTAAATTGTACAACAGTGTGATTAAAATTATGTGAAACCAACTTTAAACTTTCCCCTATGTTCTCCCAGTTTGGAGGGCCCACCTTTGAAAGAAGAGAAGACCATGCTCTCTGTCCTGGAGAAAGAACATCCGAAAAAAAATTATCCATTAAATGTCTATAACAATGTGATAGTTTAATTCTCGTGTCAGTTTTCTTACAAATTAAGTCATGTAGAAATACAGGAGTATCTATAATAAAAAAGTGACTATTCGAAGTGCTAGAAAGTGCTGACCTCAATTCAAAGTATGCATACCAAGCCACCTCACCTAAATTTGCCCTTAATTCCATGAGGGGCAAAATTTGTCCACCACTGACTACTTGATGTAGGTACTGAACATTTTTGGTCCTCCAATACTGGCAGCAGCTTAGGTCATTTGAGTTGAAAAGTTTTGGGTTATGCCATAATGGGGTGCAGATAAGTGATGCCTTAACTCCGCACCAACTCCTTATGGCCAACCAAGTCTTTATAGCCATTCTGCAGAAAAATGTGTAACCACTCAGTGAATTTGATAAATAATCAGATTCCATTACGGTAAAAAAATCAGAGAAGCCTGAATCTTTCACCACTTTGCTGCAGAAGGGGCTATTTTCCCAGTCATTAAAAAGGCAGAGTTGGGAGGCCACAAAATAGCCCCTAAAATAGGGGAGATTGAGACCTCCTCGATTGTAGGGCATGGAAAAGTAAAGTAACTTCAGTCTCACGCGCTTCCTCCCCCATAGTAAATCATTGAGCAACCGCTCTATCAATCTAAAGTACTTATCTGCGATCCATACAGGCGAGTTGCGCAAAACGTAAAGAACCTGGGGCAGCACTACCATTTTTATTAATGAAATTCTGTCCGCTCTCGCTGGCAGAATTTTTTGCCATATCTTAATTTTAGCTCTCAACTTCGTCAGCAAGGGAATCAGGTTAAGTTGTAAATATTCCTGAGGTTTGGCAGAGACTGTTATCCCCAGGTACTTTATAGAGTCAGAGATCGTTAACTGATTTTCCCATTCGCCCCGCAACTCGTCTATAGGGAGGAGAACGGTCTTCTCCCAGTTGATCTCCAATCCAGACGATCGGAAAAAAGACCAACCAGGTCCATTATGCGAGGGAGAGTGGAGTCTGTTTGGTGAATAAAAACCAGGATGTCATCTACGTAAAGGGATACACGGTCATGCTTCCCCATTATGCCAAAGCCGACCACCTTCGGGTCCTGTCTTATCATAGCCGCTAAAGGTTCAATATAAATATTAAATAAGAGAGGGGAGAGGGGACAGCCTTGACGGGTGCCTCTTCCTAGAATGAAACTCTCTGTCGTCGAATCATTGATCCTAATCCTGGCAGCTGGAGAATTGTAGAGTAACTGGACCATCGCCATGAATCTAGGACCAAAGCCCATTTTTTTCATTACCTCCCAGAGAAAAGTCCACTCCACCCTGTCGAAGGCTTTAGTAGCATCCAACGACAGGATGGAGCGGGCACCACACCCCAGGGACTGAATATTCATAAATAGCCTATGCAAATTGTGGTGGGTACCCCTTTTTGGCATGAAGCCATTTTGATCTTGGTGGATAATGGTGGGTATAACCCGCGAAAGCCTCCTAGCCAGAACTTTTGATAGTCACTTAGCATCAGTGTTTAATAAGGAAATTGGTCTATAGGAGCTCAATTCTGCCGGGTCTTTATCCTTTTTTAGAATTAAAACAATGAGAGCCTCCATCATAGAGAATGGTAGTTCCCCTCCCTGTATTGCTTGGGAGAGAACCTCTAACATCTGGGGGAGAATCACATCGCTATACTTACGATAGACCTCGTATTGAAGGCCATCTAGTCCTGGCGATGAGTTCCCCGAGATGGACCCAAGGGCCTCCTGCAGCTCCGTAATACCTTCCAGGTATTCTATTTGAGCTTCATTTAAGGTGGAAAGTGGGATTTTCTCCAGGAACCGCATCGCCAGTTCAGACGACAAACCAGGAGAGGATATATATATGGGCAAAGTATTGTAGAAAGGTATTCCTAATTCCCTCTAAATCTGTTATGGTTTCCCCCACTGCATTACGAATCAAAATGATAGATTGATTTTTCTTGTCTTGTTGTGTAATTATTCTGGCTAAAAGCTTCCCCGGACGTCCAGACTCGAAAAAATAATTAAGCCCCATAAAAAATACCCTATGGTTTGCCTTCTCTGTTACATATTTCTCCAGAGAACAGCTAGCCTTTTGCATCTCTTCCCTGTTATACTCAGTGGGGTGACTAGTGTATCGCTCAGTTGTAAGTGCAGCGATCTTGGTCAATTTCTCCTCTTTCTTCTTAAATGTTCTCTTTGCTGCAGCAATCTCACTTATGAAAACCCCCCTCAGATATGCTTTCAAAGCATCCCATACTATATTGATGTTGGCAGAGGGAAGATTCACCTCCCAAAAGGAGGATATCAGTGATTTAATAGACTGAGGATTGTCCATAATAGTGAGCCAGTATGGATTCAACTTAAATCCTAGCCCCCTAGTGTCCTTATTCTCCCCGGTGCGAACCCCTCAACTAGTACGGGTGAATGATCTGAAACTGTTCTTAGTCCATATCGCATCTTCCGGATGTTACTCAAGTTGCTCTCATTGGTGAATGCTAGATCAATCCTAGACATTGCTCTGCCGCCCCTGCTAACGCAGGAATATACTCTCTTTCCTCCGCCAAGATGTTCCCATATATCCACCACTCCCATCTCTGAACAGAACTGAGGCAACAGGGAATTACAAGAATTCCTCCCCCTTTCTGCGTCTGATGTAAATCTATCTTTGTTGGGGTCCATAACCGCGTTAAAATCCCCCATCAGGATTAGGCGACATTCTGATCTCTTTTAAAAAGAAAAGCACTAACTGGAGCAGTGGGCACATTGAGAATGGCGGAGGTATGTAAAAAAAAAGAGAGGATATAACTATAGCCATGCAACTTACCATGCAGAAAGATGAATCTACCCTGATCATCTATATGGGATTTTATAAGGATGAAATCTATGGAATTGTGAATAAGAACTGAGACACCCCTAGAAGAGCCGCTAAAGGTGGAATGATACGATTGGGACTGCCATCCCGTTGTCAGACGGGACAAGGTTTCATTAGTTAGATGAGTTTCTACTATACAAATAATTGCTGGAAGATATCTTTTTAATGCATCCATAATCGCTTGCCTTTTAACCCTTTCCCCGAGCCCTCTGACGTTCCAAGCTACAATTCTAGTGGACATCAATCACAGAAAAGAAAAAAAAAAATAAATAAATAATGTCACGGATGGTGTTGCAGAAAACTGGAAGTTATAAATAAACATCCGACTGACTTGATCCCAAACTAAGGAACATATGGGTGAGCCCTATAAAACCCCTAGAGCTCTCCCTGACTGATATGCCCATGCAAAGATCTTTATGATAGAGGATTGCATGCCCTCATACCTAGACTTTATTAGTGCATTGTAATCATTAAAAGCTAAACATTTTCTGTATAGAGTTAAGATGCTCTACTAGCAAGGACTGAATTTTATCTCTGCTCCGCCAGAGAGCTGACTGGCTCTTTATCTCTGCTCTCAGACCTTTTAAACATTCACCAAAGCTCAATCCTTATCTTACTGGTAAGAATGTGGCTTAAATATGTGTTTATAATCTGTTACTAATTTAGAGATAAGGCTTATTAGATGACTGGCACTAAGTGAAAGTAGGATGCGCACAGCCATAAAAACAGTTAACCCTTTGTTAGGCCTCTTTCACACTTGCGTTGTCCGGATCCGGCGTGTACTCCACTTGCCGGAATTGCACGCCGGATTCGGAAAAACGCAAATGTACTCAAAGCATTTGAAGACGGATCCGTCTTCAAAATGCGTTCAGTGTTACTAAGGCAGCCAGGACGCTATTAAAGTCCTGGTTGCCATCGTAGGAGCGGGGAGCGGGGGAGCGGAATACTTACAGTCCGCGCGGCTCCCGGGGCGCTCCAGAATGACGTCCGAGCGCCCCATGCGCATGGGTGACGTGCCATGCGATCACGTGATCCATGCGCCTGGGGCGCCCTGACGTCACTCTGGAGCGCCCCGGGAGCCGCACGGACGGTAAGTATGCTGCTCCCCCGCTTCCCGCTACACTTTACCATGGCTGCCAGGACTTTAGCGTCCGGGCAGCCATGGTAACTATTCAGATAAAGCTAAACGTCGGATCCGGCAATGCGCCAAAACGACGTTTAGCTTAAGGCCGGATCCGGATCAATGCCTTTCAATGGGCATTAATTCCGGATCCGGCCTTGCGGCAAGTCTTCAGGATTTTTGGCCGGAGCAAAAAGCGCAGCATGCTGCGGTATTTTCTCCGGCCAAAAAACGTTACGTTCCGGAACTGAAGACATCCTGATGCATCCTGAACAGATTTCACTCCATTCAGAATGCATTAGGATAAAACTGATCAGGATTCTTCCGGCATAGAGCCCCGACGACGGAACTCTATGCCTGAAGAAAAGAACGCAGGTGTGAAAGAGCCCTAACAGAACTGGTCAATATTTTTAATAAAGATCAATTGAAAAAATAATTTTTAGTCCCAAATGAGTAAAATGTAATAAAATTTTAAAAAATGTCCCCAAAGGTGTATATAGCGGTGTATATAGCCTTTAACCTTTTCCACTCTAGGCCAGTTTTCACCCTCCTGCCCAGGCCATTTTTTGCAAATCTGACATGTGTCACTTTATGTGGTAATAACTTTGGAACACTTTTACTTATCCAAGCAATTTTGAGATTGTTTTCTTGTGACACATTGTAAAGTAATTAACACTGAAGAGGACAGTATACTACTACAGAGGGATCTGTATAGATTGCAGGCTTGGGTAGATAAGTGGCAGATGAGGTTTAACACTGACAAATGTAAAGTTATGCACATGAGAAGTAATAATGCAAGTCACCCGTACATACTAAATGGTAAAATACTCGGTAACACTGACATGGAAAAGGATCTAGAAATTTTAATAAACAGCAAACTAAGCTGCAAAAAACTGTGTCAGACAGCTGCTGCCGATGCTCATGTCAGGGGGGCTGCCTGGGTGAAAATGGAGGGATGTCTGGGTTCAGCTCTGAACTCGGACAACCCCTTTAAGTTTTACACAATAATAGCACTATTGAAACAAAAAAAAAAAAGGATGTTTTAGTGTCTCCATAGGCTGAAAGTCATAGCTTTGTTATTTGTTGGCAATTGTCTTAGGTAGGATCTCATTCAGTGCCAGGGTGGCTTTGTCAGACAGCGGTGGCGCTGTTTGACTGCTGGGTCCCGCTGCCTTCTGGGGTGGTGTTGCGGCGTCGGTGGTTGCCATGCAGTGCTGCGCAAAATTTAGAATAGGGTCCCATTCAAAGAGGCAATCTTGTCGCGGTGAGTGGGCCTTTGCTTTTTAATCAAATTGTATACTAATGCCTCATGTACAGCATGCAGCATAGGGGTAGGTATATGATAAATTACGCAGAGAAGCGATGTCAATTATGCTGAGAATCAGTTAGATAAAAGCATAGTATTGAGGATGCGCGATTCACTTCTTTTTCTTGTATTTTTACAGGATCAAATTTTTTTGCGAGATGAGGTGACGGTTTGATTAGTACTATTTCGGGGGGCATTTGCCTTTTTGATCGCTTGATGTTGCACTTTTTGTGATGTTAGATGACAAAAAATTTTTTGGGGACACGGTTTTTATTTTATTTTTTTACGGTGTTCGTCTGAGGGGTTAGGTCATGAGATATTTTTTTATAGCTGGTTGTCAAGGATGCGACAATGCCTAATATGTGTATTTTTTGTATTTATTTCACTTTAACACAATAATAGCATTTTTGAAACAAAAAAAATCATATTTTAGTGTCTGAGAGCCATAGTTTTTTTTATCTTTTGGGCGGTTGTCTTAGGTAGGGTCTCAGTTTTTTGCAGCATGAGGTGACGGTTTGATTTGTTCTATTTTGAGGGGCATACGCCTTTTTAATTGCTTGGTGTTGCAATTTTTGTGATGTAATGTGACAAAAAAAGGCTTTTTTGCCCCTTTTTTTTTTACAGTATTAATCTGAGGGGTTAGGTCATGAGTAGAGTTGAGCGGACACCTGGATGTTCGGGTTTGACGAGTTCAGCCATACTTGAAAAAAAAGTTCGGGTTCGGGACCCGAACTTGACCACGAACCCGAACCCCATTGAAGTCAATGGGGACCCAAACTTTTGGGCACTAAAATGGCTCTAAAATAGTCCTGGAAAGGGCTAGAGGGCTGCAAAAGGCATCAAAATGTGCTTAAGAGCATGGCAACTGTTCTGCAAACAAATGTGGATAGGGAAATGAGTTAAAATAACATAAAATACAGAAAAATGTAAAATAACAATCTGGATCTAGGAATAGGAGGTTGAGGAGGCGATGGATGGGTGGATGTGGCGGTGTAGGTTGACGTGGCGGGGTAGGTGGAAGCGGCGGTGAAGGAGGAATAGGTAGCCAACACTAATTTGTGTTATTTTTTATTTTTAAATTGGGACATATAACATAATAAAACAAAGAATAAGTGCACTTGAGTACAAGAATGGATGGTTGAGGCAGGTATAAATGTCTATTCTGCATAAGGTACGGACAAGTCCTGTAAGATCTATGCCTGGTTCATTTTAATAAATGTAAGCACAGGCACAGCAGGGGTTCATTCACGGTAAAAGGGGGTTCATGTCACCCAGCAATAGAACAGAGAATTTTGAGAGATTTAGGCCCCTGTCACCCAAGCACAGCAGGGGTTCATTCATGGCAAAAGGGGTTTCATGTGACCCAGCAATAGAACAGACGATTTTGAGAGATTTAGGCCCCTGTCACCCAGGCACAGCAGGGGTTCATTCACGGCAAAAGGGGGTTCTTGTCACCCAGCAATAGAACAGAGGATTTTGAGAGATTTAGGCCCCTGTCACCCAGGCACAGCAGAGGTTTGTATTTGCCAAAAATGTGGATAGGGAAATAACTTATTGGGACATATAACAAACTAAAACAAAGAATAAGTGCACTTGAGTACAAGAATGGATGGTTGAGGCTGGTATAAATGTCTATTCTGCACAAGGTACAGACAAGTCCTGTGGGATCCATGCCTGGTTTATTTTAATAAAAGTAAGCTTGTCCACATTGGCTGTGGCCTGTGATAATGCTCTCTGCCATGCTAAACACACGTTCACACTATACACTGGCTGCAGGGCAGGTCAGCACTTTCAAGGCTGACAAAGCTTTTCCACATTTTGGCCATGCTAACCCTGCATTCTCAGGTACTGGCGGTGCCCCAGCTGCGTTGGCGACCTCTTCCTCCTCCTCTGCCTTCACCTTGTGCTTCCACTGTGTCCCTGCTGTCAGGTGGGAATGCCATCATCAGCGTGCGCTTGTAGTCGCGCATCTTCCGATCAGTAACAGATGTTTTCACTAAATTTAGTTCCCTGTCAGCAATGCAGAGCAGGCGTTCATTCATGGCAAAAGGGGGTTCATATCACCCAGCAATAGAACAGAGGATTTTGAGAGATTTAGGCCCCTGTCACCCAGGCACAGCAGGGGTTCATTCACGGCAAAAGGGGGTTCATGTCACCCAGCAATAGAACAGAGGATTTTGAGAGATTTAGGCCCCTGTCACCCAGGCACAGCAGGGGTTTGTATACGGCAAAAGGGGGTTCATGTCACCCAGCAATAGAACAGAGATTTTGAGAGATTTAGGCCCCTGTCACCCAGGCACAGCAGGGGTTCATTCACGGCAAAAGGGGGATCATGTCACCTAGCAATAGAACAGAGGATTTTGAGAGATTTAGGCCCCTGTCACCCAGGCACAGCAGGGATTCATTCACTGCAAAAGGGGGTTCATGTCACCCAGCAATAAAACAGAGGATTTTGAGAGATTTAGGCCCATGTCACCCAGGCACAGCAGGGGTTAATTCACGGCACAAGGGGGTTCATGTACCCAGCAATAAAACAGAGTATTTTGAGAGATTTAGGCCCCTGTCACCCAGGCACAGCAGGGGTTTGTATACGGCAAAAGGGGGTTCATGTCACCCGACAATTGAAAATAAGAATTTTTTCAATTTAAGGCACTAAAATTGGCACTTTTTTTGCATTAAAATGGCTCTAAAATAGTCCTTGAAAAAGCTAGAGGGATGTAAAAGGATGTAAAATGTGCTTAAGAGCATGGCAACTGCTCTGCAAACAAATGTGGATAGGTAAATAACTTAAAATTAAATAAAATAACTAAAAATTACTAATTATTAACTCAGAGAAGGAGGTGGATATGGAGTCAGAGGTTGAGGAGGCGGTAAATGTGGTGTTGTAGGTGGAGGCAGCAATGGAGGAGGAGGAGGTAGCCAACAATGTTTTTTTTAATTTTTTTTATTGGTGTAGGTAGCCCCCAAAATATTGGGACAAATAAAAAAAAAGAAAACAAAGAATCACTGCACTTGACTTGAGTACAAGAATGTATGTTTGATGGTGGTATAAATGTCTATTCTGCACAAGGTACAGACAAGTCTTGTGGGATCCAGGCCTGGTTCATTTTAATGAACGTGAGCTTGTCCACGTTGGCTGTGGACAGGTGGCTGCGTCTGTCTGTAATGACGCCTCCTGCCGTGCTAAATTCACGTTCAGAGAGTACATTGGCTGCAGGGCAGGCCAGCACCTCCAAGGCATACAGGGCAAGCTCTGGCCATGTGGACAATTTGGAGACCCAGAAGTTGAATGGGACTGAACCATCAGTCAGTACTTGTAGGCGTGTGCACAGGTACTGCTCCACCATGTTGTTCAAATGCTGCCTCCTGCTAACATGCTCCATATCAGCAGTTGGGGCCGGACTTTGCAGCTAGGTGACAAAGCATTTCCACATGTCGGCCATGCTAACCCTGCCTTCTGAGGTGCTGGCGCTGACACAGCTGTGTTGGCGACCTCTTCCTCCTCCCCTGCCTTCGCCTTGTGCTTCCACTTGTCCCCCGGCGTCAGTCGGGAATGCTCTCAGGAGCATGTCTACCAGCGTGCGCCCGTAGTCGCGCATCTTCCGATCACGCTCATGTGAAGCAAAAAATGTGGGCAACTCTGCTGTCATTGCGCAGGCACTGCATCATGTAGTCGCTCATGTGTGCCAGGCTGCCCTGAGGTAAGGACAAGCTGTCCTCTGTGGGAGGCGTATCGTCTGCGTCCTTCGTATTCCCCCAGCCACGCATCAGTGATGGGCCCGAGCTGCGTTGGATTCCACCCCGCTGTGAACATGCTTCATCCCCATCCTCCTCCTCATCCTCGTCCAAATTTGTACCTGGCCTCTGCTGTTGCAAAAATCCTCTTTCTGAGCCACTTCTAAAAGACTGGCCTGAAAGTGTTAGAGATGACCCCTCTTCCTCCTCCTCATCCTGGGCCACATCCTCTTTCATCATCGCCCTAAGTGTTTTCTCAAGGAGACATAGAAGTGGTATTGTAACGCTGATAACGGCGTCATCGCCACTGGCCATGTTGGTGGAGTACTCGAAACTACGCAACAGGGCACACAGGTCTCGCATGGAGGCCCAGTCATTGGTGGTGAAGTGGTGCTGTGCCGCAGTGCAACTCACCCGTGCATGCTGCAGCTGAAACTCCACTATGGCCTGCTGCTGCTCGCACAGTCTCTCCAGCATGTGCAAGGTGGAGTTCCACCTGGTGGGCACGTCACATATGAGGCGGTGAGCGGGAAGGCCGAAGTTACGCTGTAGAGCAGACAGCCGAGTGGTGGCAGGATGAGAACGCCGGAAGCGCGCACAGACGGCCTGCACTTATGCAGCAGCTTTGACATGTCGGGGTAGTTGTGAATGAATTTCTGCACCACCAAATTCAGCACATGCGCCAGGCAAGGGATGTGCGTCAAACCGGCTAGTCCCAGAGCTGCAACGAGATTTCGCACATTATCGCACACCACCAGGCCGGGCTTGAGGCTCACTGGCAGCAACCACTCGTCGGTCTGTTGTTCTATACCCCGCCACAACTCCTGCGCGGTGTGGGGCCTGTCCCCCAAACACATCAGTTTCAGAACGGCCTGCTGACGTTTACCCCTGGCTGTGCTGAAGTTGGTGGTGAAGGTCTGTCGTTGACCGGATGAGGAGGTGGTAGAAGAGGAAGAGGAAGCCGAGTAGGAAGAGGAGGCAACAGGAGGCAAAGAATGATGCCCTGCGATCCTTGGCTGCGGAAGTACGTGCGCCAAACAGCTCTCCGCCTGAGGCCCAGCCGCTACTACATTTACCCAGTGTGCAGTTAGGGAGATATAGCATCCCTGGCCGTGCTTACTGGTCCACCTATCTGTGGTTAGGTGGACCTTGCCACAGATGGCGTTGCGCAGTGCACACTTGATTTTATCCGATACTTGGTTGTGCAGGGAGGGCACGGCTCTCCTGGAGAAGTAGTGGCGGCTGGGAATGACGTACTGTGGGACAGCAAGCGACATGAGCTGTTTGAAGCTGTCCATCTTCACCAGCCTGAATGACAGCATTTCAAAGGCCAGTAGTTTAGAAATGCTGGCATTCAGGGCTAGGGATCGAGGTTGGCTAGGTGGGAATTTACACTTTCTCTCAAAGGTTTGTGAGATGGAGAGCTGAACGCTTCCGTGTGACATGGTGGAGATGCTTGGTGACGGAGGTGGTGTTGTTGGTTGCACATCCTCTGTTTGCTGGGCGGCAGGTGCCAACATTCCTCCAGAGGCGGAGGAAGAGGCTGAGCCAGCAGCAGAAGAGCCCTTTCTTGGTTTTAAAGGTGCTTACTCCACTGCAGCCCATGTCTCGCATGTAGATGCCTGGTCATGCAGGTTGTGCTAAGGTTCAGAACTTTAATGCCTCGCTGCAGGCTCTGATGGCACAGCGTGCAAGCCACTCGGGTCTTGTCGTCAGCACATTGTTTGAAGAAGTGCCATGCCAGGGAACTCCTTGAAACTGCCTTTGGTGTGCTCGGTCCCTGGTGATGGTGGCCAGTAGCAGGCAAACTGTTTTGGCGACGGCTGCTCTGATTTTGCACCCTGCTCCCGCTTTTGCTACGCTGTTGGCTCAGTCTCACCACTACCTCTTCCTCCGAACTCTGAAAGTCAGTGGCATGACATTCATTCCATGTTGGGTCTAGGACCTCATCGTCCCCAGCATCGTCTTCCACCCAGTCTTCCTCCCTGACCTCCTTTTTGGTCTGCATACTGCAGAAAGACGCAGCAGTTGGCACCTGTGTTTCGTCATCATCAGAGACGTGCTGAAGTGGTATTCCCATGTCCTCATCAGGAAACATAAGTGGTTGTGCGTCAGTGCATTCTATGTCTTCCACCCCTGGGGAAGGGCTAGGTGGATGCCCTTGGGAAACCCTGCCAGCAGAGTCTTCAAACAGCATAAGAGACTGCTGCATGACTTGAGGCTCAGACAGGTTCCCCGATATGCACGGGGGTGATGTGACAGACTGATGGGCATGGGTTTCAGGCGCCACCTGTGCGCTTTCTGCAGAAGACTGGGTGGGAGATAATGTGAACGTGCTGGATCCACTGTCGGTTACCCAATTGACTAGCGCCTGTACTTGCTCAGGCCTTACCATCCTTAGAACGGCATTAGGCCCGCCCAAATATCGCTGTAGATTCTGGCGGCTACTGGGATCTGAGGTAATAGGTTTAGTAGGACGTGTAGCTGTGGCAGAACGGCCACGTCCTCTCCCTGCACCAGAGGCTCCACCAACACCACCACCACGACCATGACCGCGTCCCTTATTAGATGTTTGCCTCATAGTTAGCGTTCACAAAGCAAAGTAAAAAGTGGATAAGTCTGTTAAAAATAATTAACCGCCAATAAAAACCCTGATGTGGGGTATTGCACTCAATTTTTTTTAACTCTATATGACAGCGTTATTTGTGGCCTAAATTTCACAGTAACTTATGCACGTCTAATCCCAGATGTGCAGTATATATTAGAGGGTTTTTTCACCCCAGTAACCAAAAAGCCTTATTTCTGGCCTCAAAAAAACAGTCACTTACGCACGTCTTATCCCAGATGTGCAGTATATTAGAGGGTTTTTTCACCCCAGTAAGCAAAAAGATGTATTTCTGGCCTAAATGTGACACTCACTTATGCATGTCTTATGCCAGATGTGCAGTATATTAGAGGGTTTTTTCACCCCAGTAACCAAAAAGCCGTATTTATGGCCTAAATGTGACAGTCACTTATGCACGTCTAATCCCAGATGTGCAGTATATATTAGAGGGTTTTTTCACCCCAGTAATCAAAAAGATGTATTTCTGGCCTAAATGTGAAAGTCACTTATGCACGTCTAATCCCAGATGTGCAGTATATTAGAGGTTTTTTTCACCCCAGTAACCAAAAAGATGTATTTCTGGCCTAAATGTGACAGTCACTTATGCTCATCTTATCACAGATTTTGCAGTATATCTGAGGGTTTTTTCACCCCAGAAACTGAAAATGCCGTATTTTAGGCCTAAATGTGACAGTCACTTATGCACGTCTTATCCCAGATGTGCAGTATATTAAAGGGTTTTTTCACCCCAGTAAGCAAAAAGATGTATTTCTGGACTTGCAGACATGCAGATAGCCTGTGCTGGTGCACTATCATTGCATAAAATGGCTGCCGATTATGTATTGATATTGACAAACTGAAGTAAAAAAAGTTCGTTTTCAGCAGTAGTTGGCTCAGGGCAGGCTTAAAAAAATTGTGCACTGCACCCACAAAACACATTTGCTGTAGATCGCTGAGTACAAAAAACAGTTCTTGATAAGATTTCTCCCTGATCTCTCCCTCACAGCAGCTGCAGCCTCTCCCTACACTAATCCGAGCAGAGTGATGGGCGGCGCTAAGTGACTCCAGCTTAAATAGAGGCTGGATTACATGCTGCAGTTGGCCAATCACAGCCATGCCAATAGTAGGCATGGCTGTGATGGCCTTTTGGGGCAAGTAGTATGACACTTGTTGATTGGCTGCTGTGCAACCTTTTAAAAAGTGCCAAGAAAGCGCCGAACACTGAACCCGAACCCGAACTTTTACGTAAATGTTTGGGTTCAGGTCTGGGTGCCGAAAAACCTAAAGTTCGGTACGAACCCGAACTTTACAGTACGGGTTCGCTCAACTCTAGTCATGAGATATTTTTATAGAGCTGGTTTTTACGGATGCGTCTATACCTTATGTCTACTTTTTTAAATTTATTTCACTGTAACACAATAATAGCATTTTTGAAACAAAAAAAATGATGTTTTAGTGTTTCCATATTGTGAGACCTATCTTTTTTTTATTTTTTTGGATATTGTCTTATGTAAGGTCTAATGCTGGATGAGGTGATGTTTTTATTGGTACAATTTTGGGGGGCATCCGCCTTTTTGTCTCCTTGGTGTTGCACTTTTTGTGACAAAAATAGTTTTTTTCAACTGTTTTAATTATTTATTTTTTTTACCGTGTTTATCAAACGGGGTGGATCATTTGATATATTTATATAGCCAGCCATTACGGACGCGGCGATACCTAATATGTTTTTTTTTTCTATTTTTTATTATAAAATCAGGGGTAAGGGGCGTTTTTTCCTTTTTTTACTTGAAACTAAATTCTTTTTAATTTAAAACACCTTTTTGCCTTTTTTAAACTTTATTTCTGTCCCTCTGCAAAGCATCAGGCTGCCTTCTTACCCACCGGGTCCCTGTAACAGCAGGGACCCAATGTGCTCCCTCACCTGCTGCAAATACTTTCTATGCCGCGGTCAGCGCTTACCGTGGCATAGAATGGGTTAAACCTCCGGCATCGGTTTTTACTGCAATGCTGGTGGATATAGCAGGGGTCCGGCTATCAGGGACTGCCAAGCCTCTGCAGTGATCAGGCGCACACCTCTCCGGGGCATGCCCATTTACCATGACATGCGGCAAGTCACCTACAGCCATGACGTACTATTACGTCATGTGTCGGGAAGGGGTTAATATTACATTAGGAGAAAAATGCATTTATACCTTCCTTATCTGCATCCAAAAAACTTAGATCATGCATGGTCCCTAACTCAGAGTTGTCCTCAATGCTAATGTTGTCCATGTCAAGTGAATGTTCTTAGACAAAAAAACAGTACAGTCTATGCAAAAATACTTCAGTAGAAGAAGCTCCAGTCTGACAGTGCCAGTCTGTGGCATTTTGTCACTCATACCTGATGCAGCATGAGGAAAATTCCTCATACAGAAAGGATCAACATGTCAATCATAATGAGCTATAGTAGGTGGAGGGAAGCTAGAATAGAGTCACCCAATGGACTCTTTTCCCTGAACTCAGCAGAAAGCACTAGCAATACATCAATGTTAAAACTAGAGATGAGTGAAGGTATGGAAACTTCAATTTGGCTGCTTTGCCAAATTTCACAATTAAATTCACTACATGACAAATTACCTCGTCACAAAGTGCATTTCTTTGTAAGTAGCAGGCACAATTATGGGCAAAAGTGATTGCTTTGCCCCTGCCATTGAACCCCTGAGATGATGTGTTTATCTCTGATCACAGCATCTGATGTAAAAATGGAGGCCTTTTAGGGGTTCAAAATAATAATAATACCTCATCCATTTGAGGGTGAAGAAGCCATGCAGGATCTTCAGTCAAGATGGCCGCGGCGGCCTTTTCTTACTCAAACGGATGAGGTGAGTATTTTTATTTTCCGCCATTTCAGGGAAAGTTAATTCATTACCACGAAGAACAAGGAAATTCATCTTGGCGGCAAATAAAATTTTCCCAGAAATTCGTATTGATATCCACTTCGGTATATTCACATCTCTCAATGCTAGTTAAAACTATACATTTTTCTAACTCGCTGAAACTGTTTAGCACAAAATACCTCAATAGGATCATGAAAACATGTTACTAAATCATGCTGTCCATGGTTAGGGCAGTTTGATATTACTGATATGTTCCCGTTAATTCATGCATGAGAGAGATAATACATATTCTTTTTTTCAAAACTTGTATGAAGCACAATGCCAGTCTATAAGTAAAAAGAGATCCTATTTGATTAAAACATGAGAAACAGGCAGGCATGCCAGTTGAACCTCCCACAAGCTGAAAAACCCTCTAAAAGTAAAAGAAGCTCAAAAGATGTGCAATGGGTGGCCTCACCCCATGGCCTTCTCTATATCGCGTGTCCCAGGTGTAGGAATGCCGAGTGGTGTAGTGCGGCCTAAAACATCTCTATATTAGTGTTGAGCACGAATATTCGAAAAGCTAATTTTTATCTCGAATATCGCCAATATTTAGAAAATAGTGCTATACATTCGTTATATCGAATATTAATAATTTTTTCCATCTGAACACATGATTCCTCCCTGCTTCTTGCTTGTGGGCCAATGAGTCATTGGCCCACAAGCAACTTAAGCAGGGAGGAATCATGACTTCATATGGAAAAAAATTACATATATTCTAAAAAACAAATATACAGTATAGCACTATATTCAATATAGTGCTATATATTCATATTTTAGAATATTCTGAATTTTTTTCCATCTGAAGTGAACACTGAACACTGTTCACTTCAGATGGAAAAATATGATGAATATTCTAAAATACAAATATATAGCACTATATTGAATATAGTGCTATATATTCGTTTTATAGAATATCCGTGGGCACGTCCAGCAGAGATGTGTCTCTGAACACCCTTCCCCTAGCTGGGGTAAACTAGACTGGAACTAACTGGTCCCCACCCTTTCTACAGAAAGTAGGACTAGCCCACTTCTCTCCAGAGGGGGGTTAGAATGGAATGGAGAGTTCCACTCTATCTAAGTACAGCTCTGCCCTTTACGCTGCCACCTGCTGGTGAACCAGACACATTACATGAACAGTTACATAACATTATTATAAATGCACAGTGTTGAGGGACTTAGAAATAAATATATAGGTGACATACAGACCATAAAAGATAGTAGCAAGGTGCAGAAGTGGTAACACTATTCAGGGGTGTTACAGATACATATAGGATCTATCTTATATTGAACATACTGTATAAAGAGTGCTTGGCCAAGTAAAACTCTAGAGCAGGGATGGCCAAGCTTCGGTACTCCTACTGTGGTGAAACTACGACTCCCAGCATGCTCCATTAATTTCTATGGAGTTCTGAGGACATCCAAGCAAGGGGGAATATTGGGAGTCATAGTTTTACCATAGTTAGAGGTTAGCCATCACTGCCCTAGAGCATAAAGTTGGAAGTTCTACGCTCAGTCACTGCTGGTACTGCCATTACCTATAGATATCTGGCATCAGTGCTCCAGAGCGTATTACTTTGTCAGCAAATTATGGCCCTGTGAAGTACACAACACCTGTGTACTCTTATGATACTGTGGACTACTAAGATTATATGTAAAAGAGGTGTAACACTTTACATAATATGTAGTTTTCTTTTTGATAGCCAGCTTTAAAGGGGTTGTCCAGCAAAAATCTATTTACTCAATTCATGAAGTCCTACCGTTGACATTCATATGCTTACCAGGCCTACCTGGTCTCTACTTCCTGGTCCTGGCTCAGTTCGTTGAAAGAGATCCCTGCTCAGTCAGTCTCTTGCTTCAGTGGTGACCCTCTTCAGCAATTGATAGACTGCACAAGGCTATCAAGGCATTTCCAGCATGTCAAGCCAGAATTAAGAAGTGAAAGCCAGTCGGGACCCAGTAAACTTAAGAAAGACAGAGGTGGAGAATTAGTAAAGTAAAGTAATGCTATTTTTTAACCCGTCCTGCCCCTCATAAAAAAGAAATATATCCAAGGGGACACATACTTTAGTTCCAATACTGTTAACATTTTTTAATATAGCATGTCACTTAGGAACCTCATCATTGTTCATAATTGAGGATTAAGTGAAGATTAAGAAACACATTCTAGAAAGGTCTTAAAACCAAAACTGTCCTGTGTCTTTAAGTGTTAAGCTAATTCTATTATGACAGACTGTGCAGTTTTATGAAAGTCCTGCAAAGGTGTCCCTGTACTGAAAGCTTTTTGTTGTTCATTTCAAGCTAATGCAGTCATACTAATGGATTTGTTATGAGGCAGTGAAAAAGCTATGCCGAGCCAAGCTTGGTAGACAGTTTCTACTTACTAAATAGTAGACCTATGTCCTTCATAAATATTAATAAGTTTGTTGTCTTTATTTGTAGAATATTGTCTGCCATGTAGGAGCTTAATAGTGATGAGCGAAATCGTACTGCAAAGTTCGAGTTCGTATCGGACTTTGCAAGTCCGGGTACCCGGACCCGTACCCCGAACTTTGAGGCAAAAGTGCAGGGCAGTCAATCAACAAGCTTTTAAGCTGTAGGCACTTAGAAGCCATCATAGCCATGCCTAGTAATGGCATGGCTGTGATTGGCCAGTGCATCATGTGACCCAGCCTCTATACAAGCTGGATCACGTGTAGCACCGCCCATCAGCAGGGAGTATTGCAGGGACAGGAAGCAGGCAGCTGAAGTGAGGGAGAGTGTTAGGAATCTCAACTGGCTATTTATTCTGTGGGTGACCTATAGTGATTTTTTTTGTGGGTGCAATACACCCGCTTTGTACCCCTGACACAGAAATATAATAATTCATCTGGTTGTTAATTCTGTGGGTGACCTATAGAGATTTTTTTGGTGGGTGCAATGCACCATATTTGTACCCCTGACACAAAAATATAATAGTTAATCTGACTGTTAGTTCGGCCGGTGATATATACCCATTTTTGGTGTGAGGTACACCTGCGCTGCATATGTGACAGAGAAGTTAATAGGCCAGATTTATTATTACACTTACATCTTACTCCACTTTTACATATGTCCAAAGTCACTTTAGGCTACGTTAGATTTATTAATGGTCCTTTAATACTGTGATAAATGTGGTTTGACGGTAGCAGTTTATCCTGGCATACCTGGCATCATCCTTGAGACTACCCACCAATACCCACGCCTTCGCAAAGGAAACTTGTATTGCCGCACAAACAGAAGAAATTAATGCGATCAACTCAACATACGAGTGAAACATCAGCTGACCGGCACACAAGTAACCACGTGTCTGATCACGTGAGACGCCGAATCAGCTCCCGAAAGTGCTCAACTCACAGCGGGAGGAAGCAGGTCACTGGAGACCTACACCGACTGTCGCCGCACTCAAGCACAGCCGAGATTGGACCACGGGGTGAGAAGAGCTATTTTCCGTGTGGGACGCCACCGACAATAGCAAACACTAGACTTTGAACACTTATCAATACCCCCTCTGCTGGCATATATCATCTGCTCTGCTAACAAGTACGATTTTACCCAATATGCACAAGTGACATTGGATTAACCCACCGACCATTTCCACTATTTATTGGACCATTATTTTACTCTTATACCTATTCTATACTCCCATTCTATCTTCTTCTTCTTTTTTTAAGTATATTTTTGCACCTATTTTATTATTATATTTTTTATATATATATATATATATTTTTTTTTTTCACCACCACGCATAACCACTCCATGGGCATTTACCTAAATAAATCCTACAACTAACATATATCTGAATATCTCTCAGATATACAATTCAAATAGATGAACCATCACAACCCATCCTTTGATTTGTCTTTTATTTTTATTCAATCAACCAACCAACCACCACCATTTTAATTGCCAATTTTAATGAATGTTCTAATGACCTTACAACTTACCTTTTATTAATTAACTATTAAAATATATTACCTTTTTTTAATTAACTATTAATAAAATATCCTATTAAACCAGATATAGAGTGCCTGCCTATTTTTACTTATTAAAAAAAGGAATCAGTTAAAAAAGTGTAATAAGTGTGTATAATGTAATATTTTAATGTGAAGTGTATTTTTTTAGTCTTTTTTTATGTGTCCCATTTCAACATCCATTGTGTCATCTGTTCGTGGGACCGCCGCATGCGGATATAGGACCTATTCACTTTAAATGTGGGCTGCGATACCCATCCGACTATCCACACTGGTAAAAAATAGTGCAAGCCTGTTTATTTTGGTGGTGGAGAGTTATGGATAGAAAAAACAACTCCAATTACAACTCCTTAGTGCTTCCGTGAGCTTTTGATCCGTGCCTCTGTACTTCACCGTATTTCCTGGATTGCGGATCCATTGAAGAGAATGGGTCCATATCAGTAGTCTGTGATGTACATTATTAATTCAAGTAAAATAATGAAAACAAATTAATTTATTTTGATGAACATTTTGAATAAAATTCAACATTTTTAACCACTTAAGGACCACAGGTTTATACCCCCCTAAAGACCAGGCCCTTTTTTACAAATCGGCACTACACTACTTTCACCGTTTATTGCTCGGTCATGCAACTTACCACCCAAATGAATTTTACCTCCTTTTCTTCTCACTAATAGAGCTTTCATTTGGTGGTATTTCATTGCTGCTGACATTTTTACTTTTTTTGTTATTAATCGAAATTTAATGATTTTTTTGCAAAAAAATGACATTTTTCACTTTCAGTTGTAAAATTTTGCAAAAAAAAAACGAGATCCATATAGAAATTTTGCTCTAAATTTATAGTTCTACATGTCTTTGATAAAAAAAAAATGTTTGGGTAAAAAAAAAATGGTTTGGGTAAAAGTTATAGCGTTTACAAACTATGGTACAAAAATGTGAATTTCCGCTTTTTGAAGCAGCTCTGACTTTCTGAGCACCTGTCATGTTTCCTGAGGTTCTACAATGCCCAGACAGTATAAACACCCCACAAATGACCCCATTTCGGAAAGTACACACCCTAAGGTATTCGCTGATGGGCATAGTGAGTTCATAGAACTTTTTATTTTTTGTCACAAGTTAGCGGAAAATGATGATTTTTATTTTTTTTTTTTTTTTCTTACAAAGTCTCATATTCCACTAACTTGTGACAAAAAATAAAAACTTCTATGAACTCACTATGCCCATCACGAAATACCTTGGGGTCTCTTCTTTCCAAAATGGGGTCACTTGTGGGGTAGTTATACTGCCCTGGCATTCTAGGGGCCCAAATGTGTGGTAAGGAGTTTGAAATCAAATTCTGTAAAAAATGACCAGTGAAATCCGAAAGGTGCTCTTTGGAATATGGGCCCCTTTGCCCACCTAGGCTGCAAAAAAGTGTCACACATCTGGTATCTCCGTACTCAGGAGAAGTTGAGGAATGTGTTTTGGGGTGTCATTTTACATATACCCATGCTGGGTGAGATAAATATCTTGGTCAAATGCCAACTTTGTATAAAAAAATGGGAAAAGTTGTCTTTTGCCAAGATATTTCTCTCACCCAGCATGGGTATATGTAAAATGACACCCCAAAACACATTCCCCACCTTCTCCTGAGTACGGCAATACCAGATGTGTGACACTTTTTTGCAGCCTAGGTGGGCAAAGGGGCCCATATTCCAAAGAGCACCTTTCGGATTTCACAGGTCATTTTTTACAGAATTTGATTTCAAACTCCTTACCACACATTCGGGCCCCTAGAATGCCAGGGAAGTATAACTACCCCACAAGTGACCCCATTTTGGAAAGAAGACACCCCAAGGTATTCCGTGAGGGGCATGGCAAGTTCCTAGAATTTTTTATTTTTTGTCACAAGTTAGTGGAAAATGATGATTTTTTTTTTTTTTTTTTCATACAAAGTCTCATATTCCACTAACTTGTGACAAAAAATAAAAACTTCCATGAACTCACTATGCCCATCAGCGAATACCTTGGGGTCTCTTCTTTCCAAAATGGGGTCACTTGTGGGGTAGTTATACTGCCCTGGCATTCTAGGGGCCCGAATGTGTGGTAAGGAGTTTGAAATCAAATTCTGTAAAAAATGACCTGTGAAATCCGAAAGGTGCTCTTTGGAATATGGGCCCCTTTGCCCACCTAGGCTGCAAAAAAGTGTCACACATCTGGTATCTCTGTATTCAGGAGAAGTTGAGGAATGTGTTTTGGGGTGTCTTTTTACATATACCCATGCTGGGTGAGATAAATATCTTGGTCAAATGCCAACTTTGTATAAAAAAAATGGGAAAAGTTGTCTTTTGCCAAGATATTTCTCTCACCCAGCAGGGGTATATGTAAAATGACACCCCAAAACACATTCCCCACCTTCTCCTGAGTACGGGGATACCAGATGTGTGACACTTTTTTGCAGCCTAGGTGGGCAAAGGGGCCCATATTCCAAAGAGCACCTTTCGGATTTCACAGGTCATTTTTTACAGAATTTGATTTCAAACTCCTTACCACACATTTGGGCCCCTAGAATGCCAGGGCAGTATAACTACCCCACAAGTGACCCCATTTTGGAAAGAGGAGACCCCAAGGTATTCGCTGATGGGCATAGTGAGTTCATGGAAGTTTTTATTTTTTGTCACAAGTTAGTGGAATATAAGACTTTGTATGAAAAAAAAAAAAAAAAAAATCAGCATTTTCCACTAACTTGTGACAAAAAATAAAAAATTCTAGGAACTTGCCATGCCCCTCACGGAATACCTTGGGGTGTCTTCTTTCCAAAATGGGGTCACTTGTGGGGTAGTTATACTGCCCTGGCATTTTCCAGGGGGCCTAATATGTGGTAAGTAGGTAAATGACCTGTGAAATCCTAAAGGTGCTCTTTGGAACATGGGCCCCTTTGCCCACCTAGGCTGCAAAAAAGTGTCACACATGTGGTATCGCCGTATTCAGGAGAAGTTGGGGAATGTGTTTTGGGGTGTCATTTTACATATACCCATGCTGGGTGAGAGTAATATTTCGGCAAAAGACAACTTTTCCCATTTTTTTATACAAAGTTGGCATTTGACCAAGATATTTCTCTCACCCAGCATGGGTATATGTAAAATGACACCCCAAAACACATTCCCCAACTTCTCCTGAGTACGGCGATACCAGATGTGTGACACTTTTTTGCAGCCTAGATGCGCAAAGGTGCCCAAATTCCTTTTAGGAGGGCATTTTTAGACATTTGGATACCAGACTTCTTCTCACGCTTTGGGGCCCCTAGAATGCCAGGGCAGTATAAATACCCCACATGTGACCCCATTTTGGAAAGAAGACACCCCAAGGTATTCAATGAGGGGCATGGCGAGTTCATAGAAATTTTTTTTTTTTGGCACAAGTTAGCGGAAATTGATATTTTTTATTTTTTTCTCACAAAGTCTCCCGTTCCGCTAACTTGGGACAAAAATTTCAATCTTTCATGGACTCAATATGCCACTCAAGGAATACCTGGGGGTGTCTTCTTTCCGAAATGGGGTCACATGTGGGGTATTTATACTGCCCTGGCATTCTAGGGGCCCTAAAGCGTGAGAAGAAGTCTGGAATATAAATATCTAAAAAAATTTACGCATTTGGTTTCCGTGAGGGGTATGGTGAGTTCATGTGAGATTTTATTTTTTGACACAAGTTAGTGGAATATGAGACTTTGTAAGAAAAAAATAATAATAATTCTGCTAACTTGTGCCAAAAAAATGTCTGAATGGAGCCTTACAGAGGGGTGATCAATGACAGGGGGGGTGATCAATGACAGGGGGGTTGATCAATGACAGGGGGGTGATCAATGACAGGGGGGTGATCAGGGAGTCTATATGGGGTGATAACCACAGTCATTGATCATGCCCCTGTAAGGCTTCATTCAGACGTCCGGATGCGTTTTGCGGATCCGATCCATCTATCAGTGCATCCGTAAAAATCATGCGGACATCTGAATGGAGCTTTACAGGGGGGTAATCAATGACAGGGCGGTAATCAATGACAGGGGGGTAATCAATGACAGGGGGGTGATCAGGGAGTCTATATGGGGTGATCACCACAGTCATTGATCACGCCCCTGTAAGGCTTCATTCAGACGTCCGGATGCGTTTTGCGGATCCGATCCATCTATCAGTGGATCCGTAAAAATCATGCGGACATCTGAATGGAGCTTTACAGGGGGGTAATCAATGACAGGGGGGTGATCAGGGAGTCTATATGGGGTGATCACCACAGTCATTGATCACGCCCCT
Source organism: Bufo bufo (assembly GCF_905171765.1). Taxonomy (NCBI): domain Eukaryota; kingdom Metazoa; phylum Chordata; class Amphibia; order Anura; family Bufonidae; genus Bufo; species Bufo bufo. The sequence goes on along the minus strand of NC_053390.1, from coordinate 698,681,881 downwards.
GTAAGGCTTCATTCAGACGTCTGGATGCGTTTTGCGGATCCGATCCATCTATCAGTGCATCCGTAAAATTCATGCGGACATCTGAATGGAGCTTTACAGGGGGGTAATCAATGACAGGGGTGTAATCAATGACAGGGGGGTGATCAGGGAGTCTATATGGGGTGATCACCACAGTCATTGATCATGCCCCTGTAAGGCTTCATTCAGACGTCCGGATGCGTTTTGCGGATCCGATCCATCTATCAGTGCATCCGTAAAAATCATGCAGACATCTGAATGGAGCTTTACAGGGGGGTGATCAGGGAGTCTATATGGGGTGATCACCACAGTCATTGATCACGCCCCTGTAAGGCTTCATTCAGACGTCCGGATGCGTTTTGCGGATCCGATCCATCTATCAGTGGATCCGTAAAAATCATGCGGACGTCTGAATGGAGCTTTACAGGGGGGTAATCAATGACAGGGGGGTAATCAATGACAGGGGGGTGATCAGGGAGTCTATATGGGGTGATCAGGGGCTAATAAGGGGTTAATAAGTGACGGGGGGGGTGTAGTGTAGTGTAGTGGTGCTTGGTGCTACTTTACTGAGCTACCTGTGTCCTCTGGTGGTCGATCCAAACAAAGGGGACCACCAGAGGACCAGGTAGCAGGTATATTAGACGCTGTTATCAAAACAGCGTCTAATATACCTGTTAGGGGTTAAAAAAAACACATCTCCAGCCTGCCAGCGAACGATCGCCGCTGGCAGGCTGGAGATCAACTCTCTTACCTTCCGTTCCTGTGAGCGCGCGCGCCTGTGTGCGCGCGTTCACAGGAAATCTTGGCTCACGCGAGATGACGCCTATTGGCGTTAGCGTAGCCTGGGGGAGCCGCCGCAATGACGCCTTTCGGCGTTAGCGTGGCGGCAAGAGGTTAAAGGTAAAAATAAAAAAAAAAGGTAAAAAGAGTCTCCTGTTTGATGCCAATGTAATAAGCACAGGACATACTGTATATTTAAAGGGTTTCTACCACCAGAAATACCGCTATGTAGCTGACTGACATTAGCGATGCGCTAATGTCAGCACTACATAACAGTATGTTTCTAACATTTGTCCCTGCAGCCGTTTTTGTAAAAAAAAAAAAGCACTTTTATAATATGCTAATGAGCCTCTAGGTGCTATGTGGTTGTAAAATCAGCACCTAGAGGCTCCGTCCACTCACCCTTTATCCCACCCAGGTCCTCTGTTCTGCCCGCCCCGCTCCTCTTGATTGATGCCATGGTCGACCGCATCGTTGACGAAATCCCGCGCCTGCGCCGTTCACTTCTGTCTTCGGCGCAGGCGCAGTGAGTAAAGGCCGCTTTCCTGATGCCGGCTTCCTCACTGTGGCGTAGTCGGCGCAGGCATCATTCACTCACTGCGCCTGCGCTGAATACAGAAGTGAAAGGCGCAGGCGCGGGATTTCGTCAACGATGCGGTGGACCGTGGCATCAATCAAGAGGAGCGGGGCGGGCAGAACAGAGGACCTGGGCGGGATAAAGGGTGAGTGGACGGAGCCTCTAGGTGCTGATTTTACACCCACATAGCACCTAGAGGCTCATTAGCATATTATAAAAGTGCTTTTTTTACAAAAATGGCTGCAGTGACAAATGTTAGAAACATACTGTTATGTAGTGCTGACATTAGCGCATCGGTAGAAGCCCTTTAACATTCCCAACATAAGCATGGCCCACACTGGAGTGAATTTTTTTTGAATTGTCGCAATAATAAATCTATCTAGAGATGGATTCACATAAAAAAACACGCCCACTTTCATGCCACTTTCATGCCATAGCGCAGTGCCAAAAAAAGTTGCAAATTTTTACGCCATAAATTTTGCGACTTTTTAACGCCATAAATTTGTTTTTACCTAATGATAAATCTGGCTGAATCTGTCTGTTTGATTGGTGGGTGATAGATATCCATTTTTGGTGTGAGGTACACCTGGACTGCATACGTGACAGGGAAATTAATATAGTTAATCCATCTGTTAGATAGGTGGGTGACATATACACATTTTGCACTCATTACTGTATTTGCCTTTATCATATTCTGCTAAATTCCTACTTCAGGCTGTTCAAGCGCACTACACTGCCAACACTAGAGGTCTCTATTACATAATTTAAAATAGGCCAGCCACAGGAAGTTAGAGTTAGAGAGTGTGGGGAGAGAGAAGTTAGAATAAGGGATGAGAGGAGTCTAGGATACAGACTCTGTCTCTGTCCTCCTGGGCTTTGCCCCAGGAGTTAATTTACTTGACTTTGTGGAGGTTGGCACATTCCCAACTTGAGGACTTGACAGCACCAAGTGACCAGGAGAAGCTTCCGGCACCTGGACACCACCTGACAACTAAGAACAAAGTTTAAGTGACCAGGAGAAGCTTCCGGCACCTGGACACCACCTGACAACTAAGTACAAAGTTATGTTTAATATTCATATTATTGCAAGAATAGAAATCCTGAGCAAGACCAGGAACCAAGTAGAGTATCTTCACCACTCCTGCATAAGTAAGTTGAGCTGGAACCTACATACAGCACCTCACAGAGGCTGCTAATGGGAATTTGCAGCTTTATCATCTTTGCCAATTTCATGCAATACAAAGTGCCTCTACCAAATGATATTCACTGCAAGATTACAACTGCCAAGTAAAGTTCCTGTTTGGTTCAACTACTGCCTCTCGCATCATTCTACTTCCTGTCTCAACATTTGCACCTAGCGGTGCTGATGTCACGAACCAGGGGCCCAGCCACCAAAGCACCTTAAACACCAATTACCATCAAAGGCAACTCAACCAACATCTGGCTGGTGTTCCCTGCAACAGAGAGTGCCCCGGAGGATTTTGTGCTGTCTTCCCATCCACTGCACCCCGGCACCAAGGGACAACTTAACCGGTGAGTACTACTATCCTTGGCACCTTATCACTAGTACGCTCATGAACATCACCCCTAGGGTGTCCGGTCGTTGCAATAGGAGTATCAGCAAAGGTATTATTCCAAAGTATCGTACAGAGGTTATTTTTCCCAATAGCTGTGTATAAAAATCAAAAATGATGCTAGTTGTAGTACTTCCTGTAGTACACTCCTTCTAAGAACACTTTACTTTCTCTCCAAATAACTACAGGCAGTTCTTAGGCTGAGGCGTGAAGTATTTAGACCCAGATGGCCAGTCCGTCTCAAAGTCTGATAGGTGCAGAAGTCAATAATCCTTTCCACAGCAGCAAAATCTCAAACCCATAAAAAATCAAATACCTTACTGTCGGAATACTGTACAGCCTCCATAGTTCCGGACCTTCTATAGATCCCTTTCTTTTCTGTGGTACTCTGGTATCAGAATAGCTTCTTTGGCTGCTATAGTCTCAGAGAGCCAGGTACAGAGAACCAGAGGTTCTCAGTTCCTGGGCCTTGTCTACAGGAACTCTCACACCCATCTTTCCTGTAGCTCTGCTCAGACTAGACTCAACAATTAACCAAGCAGGGAGCAGGGTAAGTCCATCACCATGGTAACCTAACCAGTCTGCCAATGTTATATTTTGCCCATACATTGCCATTTAGGATACATAGTGCATAGAAAGATAAGTGCTATAATAACAAACTTAAAATTTCTTATTCTGTATTCATTCTTTGGTAGAACAACTTGTATGCTTAATTTCATTGTATTGCAGCATGGACTACGTTCCATCATTGATGGCAAGCCATCCTGACCCAGATGAAGCAAAAAAGTCTCAAACCATGATACTACCACCATCATGTTTCACAGATGAGATAAGGTTTTTATACTGGAATGCGGTGTTCCAGGGGCACATTTATTAAGACCAGCTCACAATAGCTCAGCTGCCTTCTCGCAGCTTTCCTTAGAACAAGTGATATACAGGATAGATCATCAGTATTTATATCTTTGAAAACCCTTTTAAAGGTGTTATGAAATATGTCAATAAGTCACTTTAGCTTGTAAAAATATATTAGATTTAACACAAATTACTGCACAAACAGAGAAAAAAATAACCAGTGGACTCATTAAAGCGGATTTCTGCATTAAAGTATTGATAACCTATCCTCACAGATTACCAAGCACAGTGTCATACATTGTATAGTGCTGTCTTTTGTATTGCAGCCAGACCCATTTACTTGAATAGAACTGAGCTTGTCTAGGCCATGTGACCGATGAATGTTACATTACTGGCCTAGGAAGAGTTTTGTCGGCCCTTCAAACAGCTAATTGTTGGTGGTGGTGCCGGGAGTCAGATTGATAAGATATTGATGACCTAGCCTGAGGATAGGACCTCAATATTCTAATCATAAAAAAAACTTTAATAAGCGGGTATTTTCCCTTGTTATTGATCATTCCCAGTTGTGTATTTTTCATTTATTCAGAACCTTTAAGGGTATGTTTACATATGGCATATTTGTTGCAGATATTTTAGAAGTTAAAAAAAGAGACAAAGAGAAATTGTGAGAGAGAGAGAGAACGAAAAGATTTTGTTGCTTGGTGTTCTAAATAATCTTGACTCTTTATCTGTTATTAGAGATGAGAGAAGGTTTGGAAAATTTGGTTTGGTTGCATCACCAAATTTTACAAAGAAATTTGCTTTGTGACAAATTACTTTGTAAAAGGTGGAATGACAGGGAGCTGTGATAGCGCTGCTCCCCATAATTGTACCCCTAAGATGCAACGTTCATACATGATCGCGGCATCTGAGAGTAAAAACAGTGTAAAATTAACAGAAATAAAAAATGAAATCATACTTACCACCTCCATTTGCTGAGATGACATCATGATGCATGAGATTTTGGCCAAGATCTTCAATCAAGATGGTGGCGGTGAGCCCGTCGGGAGCAAATGGAGGAGGTAAGTATGATTTTATTTATTTTTTTACACTATTCCAGGTTAAATCGATTAGCACAAGGAAATTTGGCTTTGCGGCGAATCAAATTTATCCTGAAATCAAGATTGAATTCCACTTCATTGGATTTGATTAGCTTAACTCCATCTGTGATAAATGGATGATTATTTTATTCCTTTGTCAATACCAGGTAAATTGCAATTAAAAGCAAACTTCATACGATAAAAAGCATTAACATTACCTATTGGCAAATGTGCCAAAAAGTTTATTACAAGGAACGCTATGGCAGACACCCTTTTCTGGTATTTTAATTGACACAATTGCCATTGTGCTTGGTCTTGTTCTTGCCCCTTCTTTGAGGACACTAGCTGAGATGGATTTGTGGCTGCTAATGTATGAGGGCCACTATACATGGCACAGCTGTAGAAGCACTGTCTGACATTGCATGCAGGTTCACTATGACAAGAGACTGTGCCCTACAGTTACCAGAGGGATATTTACAGTACATTATAAGATATTTCTCAGTTTAGGACCTCTTTGAACATTCAGCAGTACCAGTGGGAGTGCATCCAAAAGTACTCGATAACACAAACCCAACTGCTACAAAATCTTTGGAAGAGGTAGTTTCATTTCAGTCAATAATTAGGATTTGTATGTACATTATTCAAATTACAATTTATTTTAGGAAATTGGTTTGTTCTCTTTTCATTTAGCTTAATGTAAAGGTTCTAGAAGCTACAGAGGAGCTTATTCTAAATTCCGGTCCACACGGAGACTGAAGTGGGGCTGCTTAATTACTGGTGGTGACCATTCTAGCCTCAATCCGATCACTGAGACACATAATTTATTATATGTATGTTACTCAATAATGTGGTAGTGATATTATATCCTCAAATTATTGCAAGTATTTCTAATAAATATTTTTTAATAATTAATCAATAAACAATAGTTACAAATATCTTAGGTGTGCCCAGTTATCCCTTTTTCTATATTTCTTCTTCTTTAACAGCGGGGTGACGCTGTTAAAACTGAGAGCACCCTGATTGGTGCATCAACCACCCTGTGCATCTAACTAATTTATTACTATTATTCTAAATTCCAACACATTTTTAGTGATTTCCTATAGGATATTAATAACATATTACAAAAATATAGCATTCAGTTATTGTTTATATTGCAGTATCATTTTTACAGTATGCATGTGTACCTTTTGTGACTGAGAGGGATTCATTACAGATCCCCACATTGTAGGAAATCCCAGCTGCACGCAAGGATAGTACATTCATTAATCCTGATCAAAAAGTTCTGCCTACCACCTTCACATATCCATTTGTTCATATAAATGAGAACACTGGTTGCCAATTGAGAAACAAAGAAAATGTTACTAGCAAACAAGAAGCAAATGCAGTCCAAGTATCCACCCAAACATGGAACAAAAACTAAAAATAGTGTTTTGAAAGGCTGTGATGAAAATGTCACAGAGCCAGATGGGAAATTTAATGAAAATATCAGTTTCAAAAGAACATGAATCATCAGAGAACAATGCCCAGCCGATATCTGAAAAAACAAAAAACAAAAAAACCTAATGAAATCATCAATGATAAAGCTGCTTGGGTACCTGAGAGTTAAATATATTGCAGCTATGATAACAAACTATATGATTAAAGAGAATATTTACTTCTACCTACTTCAAGTTTTTTGCTTGACATTTGTATGAATCCATTTGAATCCATTACACATAAGGCAAATCAATTTAAAATAAATTCTTTGCTGAGTATTTGCATATGTTTATTTTACCTTTACATTGTTGACATATTGAGATAATCAAACCAACTTGCCAAGCTTCAATATTCCAATAGGTTTAGCCGGGTTCAGCAGTTCACACATAATTGTGGTTCCTCTATACAGTTTGATTAGTGCAGGCTAAACTGTGCTATGGAGTCTTAGGCTTGAATCACATTTGAGGTTGCCCATCCATCAGGTTTTTCTGGCCGGAAGGAGACTGTCGGATTTGGCATTGCCAGCCGCTACCGAAATGCCGTCTGAACACAATAACTATAATGGGGTCTGGCAGTAATCCGGGTGCGATACAGCAAATATGCAGATAATCGGCCGAACAAATACCGCTGCACACAGTGTTTTTTGTCCAGACAATTCTGGGCATTCTATGCTAGAACAGCCTGCCGGAACAGCTTGCTGGCAGTGTGAAACAAGACTTACTCACCATTATTGATATGAAAACACAATGAAATTCCAGCTCTCACGATTTTGGTAGCTAAAATCTTTGTCTTTTATTCAGGCAGTAGACAATTTAGACAGGACATCCACCCACGAGTGTAGCAACTTTGACGCGTTTCGAACAGTAGTTCTTAGTCGTAACAATGAGCAGTGTTTCCTCTGGTGGTTTTATGCTGGTTTGTAGAGTAATTGCTCTCTCCCCCCCACCTGCAGGGCGGGGGAGCAGAGGAGGCAAAGCACACTTTAACCTCTTATTTTCCAGATGAAGCACCTCTCATGTGTCTTACAATATACATAGATAATTTATGCATCCACATATAGTCATCAGTTTATCAATTAAATCAAACGTGAAATGTAACATAAATAAAAACAGTATACATATTAAAATTATGATAGAATATCAACTGTCATGATAACAATAGAACACCACATTAGTTATATATAACAGCATTTTTGCATGGATCCATATGTGATAGTGTTATACTGCTATATCTGACATAGGCCCGTTTTCCCCCGCTAGTACTCTTAATTACAGTGTAAAAGGAGATATGATGGAAAGAGATCCTTGATCAATAGAAATACATGAGCTCTTTTTTCATATTCAGGCCATTTGGATGCCTGGTGTTCAATTTAAAAATCCAGAAGGCTTCTCTTAATCTCACCAAACGTTTGAAATCTCCTCCTCTACTAGGTAGTCTCACTTGTTCTATTGCAAAGGCTTTGAAATTGCGCACTTGGCTTTCATGTTTGCAAATAAAGTGTTTGGCCGCATTGGATGTGTTCACACTGTGCGGATTTTTTATGTAGTTGAGATGCTCCAAAATTCGAACTTTGAACTTTCTGGTGGTGCAGCCCACATACATCATGTCACAGGCTACACATTTTATAATGTATATCACCCCTATTGAATTACAATTAATATATGATTTCATTGGGTAGATATGGGAATTATTGGAATCATGGAAGGTTTTTGTATTCACTACATAAGTGCAGGTGCGGCAGCGCAAGCCTCCGCATCTGGTAAAACCTTTATAAATGAGCCATGGATCCCGTTTATGTTTAACCCGTTGTGTATACATAGATGGAGACAAATCATTTCCTATATTTCTTGGCCATCTTGACACAATTCTGCAACCTTGTTTCAACATACAGTGCAATATTTCGTCATCATAGAGGATAGGTAAATATCTCTTAATAATTTGTTGGATTTTTTCGAATTGTTTGCTGTATGTTAAAACAAGTGTGGGTAGATTTTCATTGTCATTTTTATCCGATCCTACAATTCCAGATTTCTGTTTGAAAATATTTTTCTCACGGGTTGAAAAGAGCAATTCTTTCCTATTTTTACTTTTTGTTATAGCTAGACCTCTGGATATCATCCATTTAGAGTATGCTCTCTGTTTTAATCTGTCTGCAATAATTTGGGCCTCTATTTCAAAAGCCGCTGCGGTACTGCAGTTTCTGTAGGCACGTGTGAACTCTCCCACAGGGATTGATTTTATTGTGTGAGTAGGGTGGTGGCTATTTGCCCGTAATAGTGTATTCCCTGTTATTTCCTTGCGATAGGTTTTAGTTTGGATAGTCTGGCCAGGTTTTCCCGAAAGTGTAAGATCAAAAACATGTGATGCAACAGCTCACTGCAATTAAAATAAAGTACAAAATAGCATAGTAATTGCATGTACTATGCTAATAAGTTAGAGATGCTTGGCAAATCATTTTGTACAAAATTATTTGAGCCCGTCTGCCGCACGTCAAGGCGATCTCTGTAAGACGGGTTCCTTGACGTGCGGCAGACGGGCTCAAATAATTTGTTGCATCACATGTTTTGTTTTACAGTCTTGTTCTCAGCCATAGCAACGTGCTCCTGCGCTTTGGGATGTGCTGACTGACCCCCCCTTCCTTTTTCCATACAGAGATAAGGTATAAGAGAAATATCTGCACCTGTTCTTTGTTTAGAGACACATGTAGTTTTGGCACAAAATCACTGATGGAAATCACTGACCAAACACTGACTGTGTGAATAAAGCATTTTTTTATTAAACATACCTTGGTCTTCAGAGCATTTCTGGGGTCCCAAGTAAAGTTTTGTTTGGAGTCCCTAGCGCCCCTGTAGGCCCACTAAGTTTCACATTCAGCTTAGCAGTGCAGTGTGGGCATTTCTGCTGCTGCTCTATAGCTAACAAGGAACTCATCTTCCACTAGGCCCCATTACAGCTTAAGCATCTAGACAGACTCTATGTCCACAAATGGTTTAGTTGTTTGTTTGTTTTTGTTTTTTTTTGTTTTTTTTCAGCCAACTGCTTGGGATAGTGGGGGCTCCTTGATCTCCAGGTCCCCATTTATTTGCTTGTATTGCCTGGAGGTAAAGTCTGCCCCTGCCTGTGGAGGTTAAAGCATGTATCTACTATTCACAGGGTAGGTAATAAATGTCAGATCACTGGGGGTGCAGCAGCTGGGAATCACAGGAATCCTTAGAACAAATTTCCCCGGAATGACTTATCTGAATAAAGTTGTAATGTCATTCCATTAAAAAAGTGCTAGAAGGTAACTTAAAGGGGTTGTCTTACTTCAACAAATGGCATTTATCATGTAGATGAAGCTAATACAAGGCACTTACTAATGTATTGTGATTGTCCATATTGCCTCCTTTGCTGGCTTGATTCATTTTCAATCACATTATACACTGCTTGTACCAAGTGGTTATGAGCACACTGCAATTCAGCAGTGGTCACCACGCTTGCATACTATAGGCAATCGTGCCAGCCTATGCTCAATCCTGTGGTCTTGGCCAGAGAGGACGGTACTTTTTTCTTTTATGTGCAAGCACAGCCTCTCTTGTGGAATTAAATAATTGAAAAATAATGAATCAGTGAATGCCTTGGACTTACTTCTTTATTGTGGATTTATCATGTGCTTTTTCTTTCTACTGATACCATTGATGTGATATATGTGTGCATACAAAGGAGTCTGCTAGGAACAGAATATTGGTGACATTTCCTCGAGACTGCCTGGCATCTCCATCGAACAGATGTTCGAATGGTCTGTGGCACTCCAATGAGCGCTCTAGACTCCACACATTCATTGTTCCAATTGCTATGCTACATTTATTTTAGGTTGACAGACCAGGGAGTGTGTCTTTTTTCACGGTGCATGTTCTTTTTCAGGGGTCATTCTCCCTGTGACTATTACAACTTCTAACAACAAATGGGGCTGGTGGCAATTTAAGGATGGAACTGAGTATGTGCGTCCATCTCAGAAATGATGGACAGAGAAACCAGGAAAATAACAAACAGCAGACAGTTCAGCAGTGATACATTTTATTGAATAACTCAGTGGCTATGCTAAATTATATATAATTACAAAAGAATTCGGATCCAGGTGCTGGTTTGAAAAATGTAGAAATGTTTAAAATGTTTCATAGGACAACACTATTCATTAATTTTATCTATTTTTAATTTCAAAGATACCTTAGTATTGCTGACCTATTTTTACATTTCTCTTACTATTCCTTTTGTCCATCACTTATTGAAACACAAAATGCAATAGAATAAATGCTATATACTTAGTGAATTATACTGGTTTAATGGTTGGTGTTGCCATGAGTTTGATGTAATCCACATGGCCAATGATTATTTATTAGAATTTGAATATTGTGTGCAATGTACTGCCTTTATATAGGTTCATCATATAATACCAGATATTGCATATACTATAAAATCTACAAGCAAAATATATAAGCCAAATCTACTCTGAATGTATGTGTCTCTTTTATTGTTCAAGATCAACATGTAAAAAAACATTGAGAAAAAAACAACAACTGTGACCTGTCATCTGCTCAACAAATTCTTAAAAAGAATGAAAGCAATATGGCCATGGTATACTCAATATTTCAAAGTGAAGCTATCCTCTGAAATGTATATTCAAACTAAACAAAAAAAAATCAAACACATGGCTTATGTTGTTTATGGTGACTGGAAACCTGTGACCCAACAGATACTTTAAAGGAATATTGTGCACAGAATGGTTCCTTAAACTGTAGAAATAAAAAAGTGCATTGAAAATATCTTGGGAAACAAGGAAGAACAGAGAAGGAAAACAATAGAACTAAAGAAGAAAAATAACACAGAAAACAAAGTTAAAGAAGGAAAGTCGGGAATGGAACGAATGTGAGAAAGTTGAAAGCTAAGAAAAGTTGAGAAAAGAAGGGAACTCAAAATAATTCTGAAGGATCAAAAGATAAGGAAGAGGGGAAAAGGAAAAGATGAAATAAGGAAGAAAAAAGGATAGAGCTAATGTTAATATTATGTAAAATACACATAGATAATCAGTTTTGCTTTTTTGTGCATCATCGTATCACAGGCATATAATTACCATCAAGTATGGCTGATTTAGCATATTGCTTATCTGCAAGTGATTTTAAAGTATCAGGGGGAGTTAATTGATGTAGTATTATAATAAGATGCTTAGATATGATGCATATGATGCATAAAGTTATGTTCCTTAGATATCATCCAGCTTCATATTCTTGCAACAGCAATATTCATTATACCTTCTCAATGGGTTGTAAACAACACAACTAATGTAATGACCTGCCTTGTAAAATTCTCAAACTTGATGAACACTTTACAATCTCAGATACATGTTATAGGTAATATTAAAAGTCAAATTTATTATAATATGGAGATATGTTGGTTAAATTATGACATCAGAACATCAAGTGAGATATCTTTGACAAACTTCCATGCTCCAAAAGAGACGCCAAGAAATAGCGCCAAGAAAGTGCCGAACACCGTACCCGAACCCGAACTTTTACAGAAATGTTCGGGTTCGGGTCCGGGGTCCAAAAATCCTAAAGTTCGGTACGAACCCGAACTTTACAGTTCGGGTTCGCTCAACCCTAGTTAACAGCCAAACTAAACTCAATTTTTATGGCCCTGATTCTGTAGTTTACAGAAACACCCCACATGTGGTCGTAAATAGAATTGAGCGGACACCTGGATGTTCGGGTTCGACGGGTTCGGCCGAACTTCAGAAAAAAGTTTGAGTTCGAGACCCGAACTTGACCCCGAACTTTTGAGCACTAAAATGGCTGTAAAAATGTAATGGAAAGGGCTAAAGGGCTGCAAATGGCATCAAAATGTGGTTAAGAGCATGGCAAGTGCTTTGCAAACAAATGTGGATAGGGAAATGACTTTAAATAACATAAAATATGTAAAAAATAAAAAATAATAATCTTGATCTATCAGGACGAGGTCCATATGGAGTAGGAGGTTGAGGAGGAGGTGGATGTGGTGGTCCAGGTGGAAGCGGCGGTGGAAGAGGAGGAGGTAGCCTACACTGCTTTTTGGTTTGAAAATTTTTTATTTATTTTTTTATTAGGGTACACCCCAAAACATTGGGAAATATAACCTGTGATAACCCCCTCCAGTCGTGCTAAACAGACGTTCAGACAATACACCGGCTGCAGGGCAGGCCAGCACCTCCAAGGCGTAAAGGGCAAGCTCAGGCCATGTGCCCAATTTGGAGACCCAGAAGTTGAAGGGGGCAGACCCGTCATTCAGTACGTGTAGGTGTGTGCACACATACTGCTCGACCATGTTTGTGAAATGCTGCCTCCTGCTAAGACGTTCCATATAGGCTGGTGGTACTGGTTGTTGTGGCGTGCTGACAAAGCTTTTCCACATTTCGGCCATGATAACCCTGCCTTCTGAGGTGCTGGCGGTGCCCCAGCTGCATTGGCGACCTCTTCCTCGTCCTCTGCCTTCGCCTTGTGCTTCCACTGTGCCCCCGCTGTCAGGTGGGAATGCCACCAGCAGCACGTCTACCAGCATGCGCTTGTACTTGCGCATCTTATGATCATGCTCCAGTGACGGTACGTTGTCCTTGTAACGGGGATCCAGCAGCGTGGCCACCCAGTAATCAGCACAATTTAGAATGTGGGCAACTCTGCGGTCGTTGCGAAGACACTGCAGCATGTAATCACTCATGTGTGCCAGGCTGCCCAGAGGCAACGAAAAGCTGTCCTCTGTGGGAGGTGTATCGTTTGTGTCCTCTGTATCCCCCCAGCCACGCACCAGTGATGGCCATAAGCTGGTCTGGGTGCCACCCTGCTGTGAACATGGTTCCTCCTCCTCCATCTCCTCATCCTCCACCTCGTCATCCTCCAGAACTGTGCCCTGGCTGGGCAATTGTGTACCTGGCGTTTGTGGGTGCAGGAACCCACCATTGGAGCCACTTGTGAATGACTGGCCGGAAACCCTACAAAATGATCCCTCTTCCTCCTCCTCCTGTGCCACATCCTCTTCCATCATCGCCAGCAGCGTTTTTTCAAGGAGGCATAGAAGTGGGATAGTTATGCTGAGAACAGAGTTATCGGCACTGGCCATGTTTGTGGAGTACTCGAAACAGCGCAACAAGGAACAAAGGTCTCGCATGGAAGCCCAGTCATCGGTGGTGAAGTGGTGCTCTTCCGCAGAGAGACTCACCCGTGCGTGCTGCAGCTGAAACTCCACTATTGCCTGCTGCTGCTCGTGCGTGCTGCCAGTATGTGCAAGGTGGAGTTCCACCTTGTGGGTAGTGATGAGCGGCAGGGGCAATATTCAAATTTGCGATATTTCACGAATATTTGGGTGAATATTCGCCATATATTCGAGAATTCGCGAATTCATGATCTCTAAGCATTATTTTCTTGATTGCGAAAATTCGCATAAAATTCGCCTAAAGAATCTGCATAAAAATTTGCATGAACTGGTATTTAAAAAAAAATCTAATATTCGCGATTACGAATATATTTTGCGATATTCTAAATATTCGTGAATTCTCAAAGTGCCGATATTCGCGATTAAAATTCGAATATTCGCGATCAACACTACTTGTGGGTACGTCGCATATGAGGCAGTGAGCGAGAAGGCCGAAGTTACGCTGCAGCGCTGACAGGCGAGCAGCAGCAGGGTGAGAACGATAAAAGCGCACACAGACGGCCCGCAATTTATGCAGCAGCTCTGACATATCTGGGTAATTTTTAAGGAACCTCTGCACCACCAAATTCAGCACATGTGCCAGGCAAGGGATGTGCGTCAAACTGGCTAGTCCCAGAGCTGCTACGAGATTTCACACATTATCGCACACTACCAGGCTGGGCTTGAGGCTCACTGGCACTAACCACTCATCGTTCTGTTGTTCAAGGTCCGTCCACAGCTCCTGCACGTTGTGGGGTTTGTCGCCCAAACAGATAAGTTTTAAAACTGCCTCCTGTTGTTTACCCCTGGTTGTGCTGAAGTTGGTGGTGAAGGTGTTACACTGACCGGATGAGGAGCCAGTAGAGGATAAGGAAGCGAAGTAGGAAGAAACAGGAGGCAAAGAGAAGCACCCTGCAATCCTCGGTGGTGGAAGGACATGCGCCAAAGTGCTATCCACCTCAGGCCCGGCTTCCAATGCATTTACCCAGTGTGCTGTTAGGGAGATATAATGTCCCTCACTGTGCTTACTGGTCCACGTATCTGTAGTTAGGTGAACCTTGCCACAGATGTCGTTGCGTAGTGCACACCTGATTTTGTCTCCCACTTGGTTATGCAGGGAAGGGATGGCATGCCTTGAAAAGTAGTGGCGGCTGGGCGCGACATACTGTGGGTCAGCCACCGCCATAAGGCTTTTAAAACTCTCCGTCTCCACCAGACGGAATTACAGCATTTCAAAGGCCAGTAATTTTTAGATGCCGGCATTCAGGGCCAGGGATCGCGGGTGGGTAGGGGAGTACTTCATCTTCCTCTCCAGTGTTTGGGAGATGGAGAGCTGAACACCTCCGTGAGACATTGTGGAGATGCTTGGTGACCCAGGTGGTGGTGTTGCTGGCAGATCCTCTGTTTGCGGGGTGGCAGGTGGCACTGTCACTCCAGAGGTGGATGAAGAGGTCAAGACTGCAGCAGAAGAGGAAGCAGGATGAGCCAGAGACCTTTCTTGGTTTTTGAGGTGTCTACTCCACTGCAACTCGTGCTTTGCACTTAGATGCCTGGTCATGCAGGTTGTGCTCAGGTTGAGAACGTTTATGCCTCGCTTCAGGCTCTGATTGCACAGCGTGCAAACCACTTGTGTCTTGTTGTCAGCACATTGTCTGAAGAACTTCCACGCCAGGGAACTCTTTGGAGCTGGCTTTGGTATGCTCAGTCCCTTGCTGTGGTGAGCAGTAGCAGGCATACTGTCTAGGGGACGGCAGCTCCGCTTTTGCACCCTGCTCCCTCTTCTGCTGTGCTGTTGGCTCTGTGCGACCACCGCCTCTTCCTCCGAACTACACAGGTCACTCGCATGACTTTGATTCTATGTGGAGTCGAGAACCTCATCGTCCTCCACATCATCTTCCACCCAGTCTTCACCCCTGCCCTCCTTGTCGCTTTGCACACTTTCGAAAGCCACAGCAGTTGGCACCTGTGTTTCGTCATGATCCGAGACGTGCTGCGGTGGTCCTCCCATGTACTCATCTTGAAACATAAGTGGTTGGGCATCGGTGCACTCAATCTCTTCCACTTCTGGGGCAGGGCTAGGTGGATGGCCCTGGGAAACCCTGATAGCCGAGTTATCAAAAAGCAGAAGAGACTGCTGCATGACTTGGGGCTCAGACTGCTTGGCTGATTTGCAAGGGGGTGAGGTGAAAGACTGATGGACATCGGCTGCAGGTGTCAACTCTGATCTTTCAGCAGGAGACTGGGTGGGAGACAATGTGAAGGAACTGGAGGCACTGTCAGCAACCCAATCTATTAACGCCTGTACTTCTGGCCTCACTATTCGTAGAGCCGCATTAGGCCCTACCAAATAACGCTGAAGGTTCTGTAGCCTACTCGCACCTGAGGAAGGTGTTTCACTTGTGTGTGTAGCTGGCAGAGATCGACCACCTCCTCTTCCTGCAACAGGAGCTCCACCAGCAGCACCACGATCGGGGCCAGGTCCCGTATTTGACGCTCTCCTCATATTTCTCAAATTTAGGATCTTGCCCAAAATGGGTATTTTTTTGAATAACAGAATAGAACAACAGTGTCTAACGCGTGTATTTCACACTGACAGAAGCAGCAAAGGCTGCAATATTAAGTACTTCGCCCAAAATGGGTGTTTTTTTATAACAGAATAGAACAGCAGTATCTAACGCATGTATCTCACACTGACAGATGCAGCATAGGCCCCAGATGTAGGAGATTGCCAAAAATGGGTGTTTTTTTTAAGCCCAGAATACTATTGCTGTATGTCAAGCTTGTATCTCACACTGATAGATGCAGCATAGGCTGCAAAATTAAGTATTTTGCCCAAAATGGGTGTTTGATAACAGAATAGAATACTAGTATCTAACGCATGTATCTCACACTGACAGATGAAGCATAGGCCATTGATGTAGGGTATTGCCAAAAATGGGTGTTTTTTTAAACCTAGAGTATTATTGCAGTATTTATAGCTTGTATGTCACAATTACAAATGCAGCATAGGTTGCAAAATTAAGTATTTTGCTCAAAATGGGTGTTTTTTTTAATAACAGAATAGAACAGCAGTATCTAACGCGTGTATCTCACATTGACAGATGCGGCAAAGGCTGCAAATTTAGTTTTTTGCCCAAAATGTTTTTCTTTTTTTAATAACCGAATAGAACACCAGTATCTAATGCGTGTATCCCACACTGACAGATGAAGCATAGGCCCCTGATGTAGGGGATTGCCAAAAATGGGTGTTTTTTTAAACCCAGAATATTATTGCAGTATTTCAAGCTTGTATCTCACACTGACAGATGCAGCATAGGCTGCAAAATTAAGTATTTTGCCCAAAATGGGTGTTTTTTTAATAACAGAATAGAACATCAGTATCTAACGCATGTATCTCACACTGACAGATGCAGCAAAGGCTGCAAATTTTGTTTTATGTCCAAAATTTGTGTTTTTTAAACTCAGAAAATTATTGAAGTATTTCAAGCTTGTCTTTCACACTGACAAATGCTTCAAAGGCACCAGATGTAGGATATTGCCAAAAATGGGTGTTTTTTTTAAACCCAGATTATTATTGCAATATTTCAAGCTTGTATTTCACAATAAAAAATACAGCATAATAGGCCCCAGATGTAGGGTATTGCCAAACATGGGTGTTTTTTTAAACCCAGAAATTTATTGCAATATTTCAAGATCAGATTTCACACTGACAAATGCTGCAAAGGCCCCAGATGTAGGGTCTTGCCAAAAATGGGTGTTTTTTTAAACCCAGATTATTATTGCAGTATTTCAAGCTTGGATTTGAGTGTCACAAAAGCACATATGCTGTGCTGGTGCACTGAGCTTGCATAAAATGGCCGCCGCCGCCCACCTAACTAAGGCTACTTTCACACTAGCGTTCGGGTGTCCGCTCGTGCGCTCCGTTTGAAGGGGCTCACGAGCGGCCCCGAACGCATCCGTCTGGCCTAATGCATTCTCAGTGGAGGCGGATCCACTGAGAATGCATCCGCCTGCCAGCGCTCAGCCTCCGCTCCGCTCAGTGAGCGGACACCTGAACGCTGCTTGCAGCGTTCGGGTGTCCGCCTGGCCGTGCGGAGGCGAGCGGATCCGTCCAGACTTATAATGGAAGTCAATGGGGACGGATCCGCTTGAAGATGACACCATATGGCTCAAGCGGATCCGTTCCCCATTGACTTTCAATGTAAAGTCTGAACGGATCCGCTCAGGCTACTTTCAGACTTAGAAAATTTTCTAAGTAATAATGCAGACGGATCCGTTCTGAACGGACGCAAACGTCTGCATTATCGGAGCGGATCCGTCTGATGAAACATCAGACGGATCCGCTCCGAACGCTAGTGTGAAAGTAGCCTAATAGACGGATAAAAGTTATTTTTCTGTGTCACTGGGCTCAGGGCATGGTAAAATTATTGTGCACTACACCCACAAAACTAAATCTAGGTAGATCGCTGAGTTAACAAGCAATTCTGATTGAATTTTTTTCCTAATCTCTCCCTCACAGCAGCAGCCTCTCCCTACACTAGTAACAGAAGAGTGACGTGCAGCGCTACGTGACTCCAGCTTATATAGAGGCTGGGTCACATGCTGCACTGGCCAATCACAGCCATGCCATTAGTAGGCATGGCTGTGATGGCTTCTAAGGGCACAGAGTTAAACGTTTGTTGATTGGTTGCTCTTCAGCCTTTCAGAAAGTGCCGTTAACTCGCGGAACACCAAACCCAAACTTTTACTTAAAAGTTCGGGTTTAGGTTCGGCGTCCAAAAATCCTAAAGTTCGGTACGAACCCAATTACAGTTTGGGTTCGCTCAACCCTACTTCTGACAGATCAGCAGAAGGGTCAAATATATGATGATGTCAGCCAGGCCGAAAGGCAAAATAGTGGCCCAGTCATGAAGTGGGGAGGGTGGGAACAGCATGAGAAGTCCACAGATTGGCCCTTTGACATAGTGGTAAGGTGGAAGCATCATGAGGAGGCCACAGAGCGGCCCAATGACAGAGTCTGGAGGTGGTGCCAGCATCAGGAGGAGGCCACAGAGTTGCACAATGACAGTGTGGAGGTGCAGTCACCATCAGGAGGCCACATAGTGGCAAGGTGACAGAGTTTGGAGGTGGAAGCAGCATGAGGAGGCTAAAGAATAGCAAGGTGACATATTGTGGAGGTGGCAGCAGCATGAGGAGACCACAGAGTGGCAAGGTGACATAGTGTGGAGGTGGCAGCAGCATCAGTAGGCCACAGAGTGGCAAGGTGACATAGTGTGGAGGTGGCAGCAGCATCAGGAGGCCACAGAGTGGCAAGGTGAAATAGTGTGGAGGTGGCCGGCAATAACAGTACCAGCTGACGATGGTGGGTGTAAGAAGGAACATTTGGCATCAGATGTGTGGCATCAGGCGGGTGGCAGCATCAGAATAGTAGCTGAGGCAGGTAGGCAGAAGAAACCGGTCTCTTTTGTCAAAGTGTTGGTGCAACATTATGGAGGATCTAGTCTGATGCATCAGGCATTGGTGGGTGGAAATCCTGGCTGATCTATGGACAGAGGAGTTCTTATTGGGGTAAATATGGACCTAAACACCCACTCTGATGCCACACTACTTTTCCAGGGCAAAGTTGGCCAGTTGCGGCCACAAATCCAGTTTGGCTGCCCAGTAGTCTAGCGGATCTTCAATGGCGGCTGGCAGGGTACACTCCAAGTATGCCACCACCTGCTGGTTCAGGTTCTGCTCCAGGTCTAGATGATGCTGCTGGTGAGTAGTTTCTTCAATTGGCGGGTGAAGAAAGCAGGTCATCAGCGACTCTAGACTCAGGCTGCTGCTGATGGAGCTGGTAGTGCTCCTGCCACCCCACCCCTCCCCACAGCCGTGGCAGTGGAACGTGAGCGCAGAAGGCCCCTCCGGTCAGACCTGCGAGAGGATGGACGATGGCGAAAATAGGCAGTGGCCAACTGACTACATAGGATGTCTCTATAGTAGTTTAATTTGTCCTCCCTCTCAGCAGGTGTAAAAATTCCCCCCTTTTTTGGACCAGTAGCGAGGGTCCAACAAGGTGGAGAGCCAGAAGTCATCCCTCTGCCGAATGGTGACAAATCGGCTGTTACTACGCAAGCAAGTGAGCATGCATAGGGCCATTTGTGCAAGTGACTTGGAGGGACTCCCTGCCTCCATCTCCACTGCATACTGCAATGGTGTGTCTGGGTCCTCTGCCTCCTCTTCCTCCTCTTCCTTATTGCCCTGTAGCTCTTCTGCCTGCTCCTCCTCTCCTGTCACCTGTGTATAAAAACCACCCATTTCACTACACATTGCTTGTGCTCCAATGTACTCCACCTCCTCCTCCAGTTCAGCCCCCACAGTGCTCATGTGGCCAAGAGATCTAGGCTCCACATCTCCAGTCTCCTGACCAGCCAGATTTACCAGCATCTGTTCCAAGACATGAAGAAGTGGAATGACATTGTTCATCCCGTAGTCCTGGCGATGGAAAAATAATGTGGTCTCCTCAAAGGGTCAGAGCAACCGGCAGGTGTCAAGCATGAGCTGCCACTGGCTGACATCAAAGTTACACAGGGGAGTACTCCTGTCTGCTTGGATCATCAAGAAATCGTTTATGGCCTTTCTCTGTTTGTGAAGTCAGTCCAACATATGGAGGGTAGAATTCCAATGGGTGCAAACATCGCATATCAGCCTATGTTGGGGGATGCCATTCTGCCGCTGCAGCTCAAGGAGGGTGTGCTTTGCAGTGTACGAGTAGCTGAAAGACAAAGTTTCCTGCCCATTTTTAGAATGTCTTGCAGATGGGTGGAAGACTTCAGGAAAAGCTTTACAACCAGATTGAACACGTGTGCCATGCAGGGCACTTGGCTCAGCCCTCCGTAAAGCAGCGCCGACACCATGTTCTTCCAGTTGTTGGTCACCATGGTTCCGATTTTTAGTTGTTGCGGAGAAAGCCAGGATTCGATTTCTAGATGATTGACACAAAGCAGTTCCTCCCCTGTGTGACTCCGCACGCCCAGGCAAACAAAGTGCCAAACAGTGTGACACCGGTGTGCCCTGCATATGTAGTATGCTGGAGGGGCACTGTAAATTGTCCCTGCAGTGAAGGCTGAGGACACGATGGAAGATGATGGGGCAGAGGCGGACATTGTCGCAGGACAACATAGGGGCGGAAGGGGCATCATCTGACCAAGGGGCATCATCTGACCAAGTTGCTGGTGTGGCTGTGCAGGAAACACATTCACCCAGTGGGCCGTAAAGGACATGTATTGTTTCTGACCGCAGTTATAGCTCCACACATCTGCGCTGCCGTGCACTTTGGCAGACAGTGATAGGCTCAAGGACTGGCCCACCTTCTGTTCTACATGTGCGTGCAGGGCTGGTACTGCCTTTTTGGCAAAGAAATGACGGCTTGGAACTCTCCACCTCGGCTCGGCATAAGCCATCAGTTCTTTGGAAGGTGCCTAGTCCACCACTTGGAAATGGAGGGACTGCAGCACCAGCAACTTGGACAGGAGCACGTCCAGCTTCTGCGCCCTTGGATGAGTGCACGCATACTGTTGTCTCTTGGCAATTGCTTCGGTGATCGATTGCTGATGGAATGACTGACGAGGAGTAGGAGGATGAGGAACAGGAGCATTAGGACCAGCAGATGTTGGGAAGGACAGACAGCTCCATTCGGCTAAGGTGGTGGAGCCTTGACTGCCTGAAATCGGCTGCGTGCCACTGGGTGATGCAGCGGTGGACCACCACATCAGAGCCATGGTTCTTCCAGGCCACTTTATGGTAATGCTACATATGTTGATGCAGAGCCGTGTTGCCAACATTGACACCCTTTCCACACTTTACCTTCTGCCCACAGATTCTACATGTGGCCATGTTCACCTCCTCCAGCGGCTTAACAAAAAAAACTGCCACACTGCCGAGTAGGTGATTTTACCCCCAACACTGCGCACTGACTGACTGCTAAGATAAGATAAGATGCCTTTATTGTCACTGTACAATACAATGTAATACAATGTACAATACAATGAAATGTTGTTTGAAGCAATCCTAGATGCCATGGACAGAGGAACAAAAACTGACATTTAAACTAAAGTATTACACTAGAAAAAAAAACAAAAAACATTGCACTAGAAAGCATTACTATTCACAGTTCACAGCATATATATAGCAAGAGCAAAGTAGGAAGTGCTTATGAGTATATATACACACTGATCAGACACCACTCCAGACAAGAGATCGTCATGGGTTCATGAATGCAGCAGTCACTTTCAGTCTGTGGTAGTTTCTATCCTTGGAAGGGGCAATAGTCTCTGAGCATTTAGGAGACTAATTGCTTTGGAGGGCTACTGCCGCTGTCTCCTCGAACCCCTGCACTGTTACTTCCCTGGCAGGTAATCTCCTGCGAAGTGGGTGGTCTACCCCAGGAACGTTTGTCTCTCGACCTCTCACTGTTGCCACTTTGCTGACTTTGTGCCACGCTAGCGACTTGCTGGCTCTGCTGCTGCCTCACGGGCTAGCTGACACCCTCCTCTCTTGATGATTATGAAGCCCCTTCGTCACCCAGCTCCGAAGTACGATTAGCTACCTTATCATTATCGAGTACTGTCTGCACGTTACTGATGTCCTCCTCAACGGTCTCTGGGTCAGGAGCCTGACCGCTCGCAACACCAGCTCCCACGCCACTCTCCTCATCACTACTTGCTCGCCTACCGGAGGAAGTGGCGGATGTCTCCTCCACATCTTAGCTGACCAGTAGCTTCTGACTGTCCTCTATTAGTTCATTCTCGTTGTATAGTGTAGCTGAGCCCACAGCATACAATACTTCTCTGGCTGAGGGAACAAAAAAAGGACAGAGGCAGGTTGAGGACAGGTGAGGGCACAGAGCCCGCTCCTGGGCCATGCCAACTACGGGTTGTGTCTGACACACCCACCTACTCTTGGCTGGGGGTGTCTGATGTCACTTAAAACTAAGTGGATGACCGAGTCAACCAATCAAGAACTGCTGGGTTGCTGGTCAAGACACGACCGTTAGATGACACCAGGAGTTCAGGCCTCTCACTGCGATTCCTGCTGTCACGCTCCCTTACTCTGCTGCGACCTATGTCTGCGCCAGAAACATTTAGGCCTCTGCCATTCCCCTGTGCAGGGTGTGGCACTTCTCTGTCTGACATGCTGTTAGTTCAAATTAATAAATAAAAAGGAAATTAAAACACCCCAAAAAAGTCTGTAATTTTCTCACGTCACCACACAATGGCAAATAAGCCCTTTTTCCACACTAATACACACAAAAAAGGGGCTTTAGAACATATAACTGCAAAGCTGAACGCAAAAGATATTTTTCTTTTTCCACTAATACACGACAAAAAGGGCTTTAGAACATATAACTGCACCGCGGAACGGCAAATATATTTTACTTTTGCCGCTAATACATGCCACAAAAGGCTTTAGAACATATAACTGCACAGCTGAACGGCAAATATATTTTTCTTTTATCATCAATACACAACAAAAAAATGCTTTGGAACATATAACTGCACTGCTGAGCGGTAAATATATATTTCTTTTTTCCACTAATACACAACAAAAAAGGCTTTAGAACATATAACTGCACTGCTAAACGGCAAATATATATTTCTTTTTTCCACTAATACTGGACAAAATGGGATTTAGAACATATAACTGCATCGCTGAATGGCAAATATATTTTTCTTTTGCCACTAATACACAACAAAAAGGGCTGTAATTTTAGCACTTCACCACACAATGTGTAATAAGCCCTTTTTTCCCCTACTAATACAAGCCAAAAAAATGCTTTAGAACATATAACTGCACCACACAAGAGCACGTAAGACGTAGAAATATTTGCTTGTAATAAACCCTGTTAATGGCTGTAACACCCCAATAACAATAACGGTTTGATGGGATTACAAAGATGTATAATGGCAATTTGGATCCCCAGTCAGTGTAGCAAGGTGTAATAGGATTGTTCCTATTACGCTGGATGTAACCTCCCCTACTGAACCCTGTTCAACATAAATGCTGTGGAATGATTCCTTCCTATCCTTTCCCTACACCTTGAATAATCTTTCTTAGAAACATAGAAACATAGAATGTGTCAGCAGATAAGAACCATTTGGCCCATCTAGTCTGCCCAATATACTAAATACTATGAATAGCCCCTGGCCCTATCTTCTATGAAGGATGGCCTTATGCCTATCCCATGCATGCTTAAACGCCTTCACTGTATTTGCAGCTACCACTTCTGCAGGAAGGCTATTTTATGCATCCACTACTCTCTCAGTAAAGTAATACTTACTGATATTACTTTTAAACCTTTGCCCCTCTAATTTAAAACTATGTCCTCTTGTAGCAGTTTTTCTTCTTTTAAATATTCTCTCCTCTTTTACCTTGTTGATTCCCTTTATGTATTTAAAAGTTTCTATCATATCCCTCTGTCTCGTCTTTCTTCCAAGCTATACATGTTAAGGTTCTTTAATCTTTCCTGGTAAGTTTTATCCTGCAATTCATGTACTAGTTTTGTAGCTCTTCTCTGAACTCTCTCCAAAGAATCAATATCCTTCTGGAGATATGGTCTCCAGTACTGAGAACAATACTCCAAATGAGGTCTCACTAGTGCTCTGTAGAGCGGCATGAGCACCTCCCTCTTTCTACTGGTAATGCCTCTCCCTATACACCCAAACATTCTGCTATCATTTCCTGCTGCTCTATGACATTGTCTGCCTACCTTTAAGTCTTCTGAAATAATGACCCCTAAATCCCTTTCCTCAGATACTGAGGTTAGGACTGTATCACTGATTATACAGTATATTCTGTTCTTGGGTTTTTACGCCCCAGGTGCATTATCTTACACTTATCAACATAAAATTTTAGTTGCCAGATTTTTGACCATTCCTCTAGTTTTCCTAAATCCTTTTCCATTTGGTGTATCCCTCCAGGAACATCAACCCTGTTACTAATCTTTGTGTCATCAGCAAAAAGACGCACATTACCATCGAGGCCTTCTGCAATTTCGCTAATAAAGATATTAAACAATGTTTAGCAAGTCTAGTGTAGTTTGTGTGTGTGTGTGTGGGGTGGGGGGTTCACTTCAGAACTGAATTGGTCACTGTTTTACAGGCTAGGGCAGCACTTAGGACTGCATATTGGTGCCGGTGATGTCTCTGGGCTCACTGCTAGGTGGAAGCCTCCGCCTAGCATAGTCCAGCAAGTCATAGGGTCTTAAGAAAAAGCCTTTGTCCTGCACTATACAGTGCAAAGCAAGGGAGATCACCGGAACATGAAATGCTCTAAAGCTCAAATCAAAGAGGCTGAACCCAGACAACCCCTTTAAGTATTTCTGAGCTATTACTTTGTCTTAAAGGGGTTGTTTCACTTCAACAAATGGCATGTAAAGAAAGTTAATACAAGCCACTTACTAAGGTATTGTTATTATCCATATTGCCTCCTTTGTTAGCTTGATTCATTTTTCCATCACAATATAAATTGCTTGTTTCCATGGTTACGACCACCCTGCACTCCAGCAGTGATGTTTGTACTTGCACACTATAGAAAAAGGTGCCGGCCTCTCTGGTGGCCAGGACTACAGGGAGTGCAGAATTATTAGGCAAGTTGTATTTTTGAGGATTCATTTTATTATTGAACAACAACCATGTTCTCAATGAACCCAAAAAACTCATTAATATCAAAGCTGAATATTTTTGGAAGTAGTTTTAAGTTTGTTTTTAGTTTTAGCTATTTTAGGGGGATATCTGTGTGTGCAGGTGACTATTACTGTGCATAATTATTAGGCAACTTAACAAAAAAACAAATATATACCCATTTCAATTATTTATTTTTACCAGTGAAACCAATATAACATCTCAACATTCACAAATATACATTTCTGACATTCAAAAACAAAACAAAAACAAATCAGTGACCAATATAGCCACCTTTCTTTGAAAGGACACTCAAAAGCCTGCCATCCATGGATTCTGTCAGTGTTTTGATCTGTTCACCATCAACATTGCGTGCAGCAGCAACCACAGCCTCCCAGACACTGTTCAGAGAGGTGTACTGTTTTCCCTCCTTGTAAATCTCACATTTGATGATGGACCACAGGTTCTCAATGGGGTTCAGATCAGGTGAACAAGGAGGCCATGTCATTAGATTTTCTTCTTTTATACCCTTTCTTGCCAGCCACGCTGTGGAGTACTTGGACGCGTGTGATGGAGCATTGTCCTGCATGAAAATCATGTTTTTCTTGAAGGATGCAGACTTCTTCCTGTACCACTGCTTGAAGAAGGTGTCTTCCAGAAACTGGCAGTAGGACTGGGAGTTGAGCTTGACTCCATCCTCAACCCGAAAAGGCCCCACAAGCTCATTTTTGATGATACCAGCCCAAACCAGTACTCCACCTCCACCTTGCTTGCGTCTGAGTCGGACTGGAGCTCTCTGCCTTTTACCAATCCAGCCACGGGCCCATCCATCTGGCCCATCAAGACTCACTCTCATTTCATCAGTCCATAAAACCTTAGAAAAATCAGTCTTGAGATATTTCTTGGCCCAGTCTTGACGTTTTAGCTTGTGTGTCTTGTTCAGTGGTGGTCGTCTTTCAGCCTTTCTTACCTTGGCCATGTCTCTGAGTATTGCACACCTTGTGCTTTTGGGCACTCCAGTGATGTTGCAGCTCTGAAATATGGCCAAACTGGTGGCAAGTGGCATCTTGGCAGCTGCACGCTTGACTTTTCTCAGTTCATGGGCAGTTATTTTGTGCCTTGGTTTTTCCACACGCTTCTTGCGACCCTGTTGACTATTTTGAATGAAACGCTTGATTGTTCGATGATCACGCTTCAGAAGCTTTGCAATTTTAAGAGTGCTGCATCCCTCTGCAAGATATCTCACTATTTTTGACTTTTCTGAGCCTGTCAAGTCCTTCTTTTGACCCATTTTGCCAAAGGAAAGGAAGTTGCCTAATAATTATGCACACCTAATATAGGGTGTTGATGTCATTAGACCACACCCCTTCTCATTACAGAGATGCACATCACCTAATATGCTTAATTGGTAGTAGGCTTTCGAGCCTATACAGCTTGGAGTAAGACAATATGCATAAAGAGGATGATGTGGTCAAAATACTCATTTGCCTAATAATTATGCACTCCCTGTATAGCAGTGCATGTAGGCTGTTGCTTTTTCATATAGTGTGCAAGCATGGCCACCGATTCTGAATTGCAGGGTAGTTATAACCATGGAAATAAGAAGTGTATAATGCGATAGGAAAATGAGTCTAGCCAGCAAAGGAAGCAATATGGATATTAACTTTCTCTAAAAGATAAATGCCATTTGCTAAAGTGAGACAACCCCTTTAAAAGCATATAAATTCAAATTTAGAAAATTGCGAATTTTGTTAAATTTTCATAAAAGCAAAAAATATCCAGCAAAAGTTAACACTAACATAAAGTGCAATGTGTCACGATGAAACCATCTCAGGATCACTTGGATAAGTAAAAGAATATCAATGTTATTACCACAAAGTGTTACATTAGACTTGAAAAATGTAGCTTTGTCCAGTTCTCTCACCTCAGACATTTGTGGCTTATCTCTGGGATATGCCACCAATGACACGTAGGAGTGTGTTCCACCTCTTGAAACTGCTCTTATCTCCAGAGGGTAACCTCACAATTGAATGGTGTGAATGCACGACCAACCATGGATATTTCTATGGGAATTTGGAAGCTATTTCTGGCGATCCCATAAAGGTGAATCGAGCGTTGGCTACACTTGCGTGGTATGCTATCAGTTTATTTCTATGGAACTTCCGAAAATAGCCGTGTGTATGAATAGCCAAGCATGCATGGTGTGCTCGCCTTCCCTTTTGGGGGCCCATTCTGGAGATGTGTGGGATCCACACCCATTTGACATAGGTGGCACAGTCTAGCGATATGTCACCAATGTCTGAGATGATAAGACCCCTTTAAGGACAAAATTTACATTGTCCTTAAGAATTTAATATTATTTTCCAGTTCTATGGTATATATATATATATATTTTTTCTTTGGTTTGTTTTTTTTATTTATTTTTTCCTATCAAACTGATTTCCTTTCTTTTCTGATTAAATTAAATTTAACAAGCAGATACACAAGCTTGATTTGACCTTATACTAAAAAAGTTGGAAATATTTTATTGCAAAGATCTGTTATGGAAAACCAGTGGTGTAGTAGCATGTGATATCATCTTAAAACATTTTCTATTGAGAATGGGGTAGATGTGGGAGAGGGTGGTAGCAAGGAGGCTCAGGAAAGTGAGGTAGTTAGCTGGATAACAGTTAGAAAGCGGGGTTAAAGGAAGGGTGCCAGGGAGGCTAGCCCTGATCTGACACATCAAAACAAGTTTGCAAGGTTGGCAGATGAGGGGGATGCCAGTTCAGGGAGAGCACTGCTGCAGATGGACCCTTCCTCTTCCAGTCAGGGGAATGTCAGCTCCAGTAAGCAGGGGACCAGGAGAGCAGGGCAGGCCAGACAGGTGGAGACTCAATTATTAGTGGTACAGATAGGGCAATCTGTCACAAAGACCGGGATCGTTGAATGGTGTGTTGTCTTCCTGGCGCTCAAGTTAGACTGATTGCGGATCAGGTTGACAGATTACTGGGAGGGGCTGGAGAAGAAATAGCAGTCATGGTCCATATCGGAACCAATGACAAAGTTAGAGGTAGGTGGAGCGGCCTTAAAAATTATTTTAGGGATTTAGGTCACAAGCTTAGGGCAAGGACCTCAAAGGTAGTGATTTCCGAAATACTACCTATATGCACAAGAAAGGCAGCGGGAGATTAGGGAAGTTAACAAGTGTCTCAAGAACTGGTGTAGGAAGGAGGGGTTTGGGTTCCTGGAGAACTGGGTCGACTTCTCTGTCGGCTACAGGCTCTATTGTAGAGATGGGCTGCACCTCAATGGGGAAGGGGCAGCTGTGTTAGGGGACAAGATGGCTACAAGGTTGGAGGAGTGTTTAAACTAGGGACTGGGTAGGGAGGGCAATTACTTTATAGGATGGAAAGATAGTGCAGATAGAGACTGGGGGCTAGGCAATGGGACTGGGGGAGGAATGGAAGGAGCAACTAGAACAGTTCAGAAGCAAAGGTGTAAGGTAAAAAATATACATAAACCTCTTAATTGTATGTATACTAATGCCAGAAGCCTGACTAATAAAACTGGTGAACTGAAATTTGTGATTTATGAGGAGGACTATGACATTGTGGGAATAATTGAGACATGGCTGGATGATAGCTATGACTGGGCGGTTAACATACAGGGTTATAGTCTGTTTAGAAAGGATCACAAAAGCCCGAGAGGGGGAGGGGTCTGCCTTTATATAAAGTCCTGTCTAAAGCCCACAGTCCGAGAAGATATAAGTGAGGTACATGAACATGTGGAGTCACTGTGGGTAGAAATACATGGAGACAAAAACAATAATAAAATACTAATAGGAGTTTTTTAAACCACCTAATATACCAGAGTCCACAGAAAATCTGCTACTAAACGAGATAGACGAGGCGGCAGATCATAATGAGGTCGTTATTATGGGGAACTTTAACTACCCAGATATAGACTGGGAAACTGAAACCTGTATATTTCATAAAGGATAATATAACAGGTTCTTAGCAATAACCAAAGACAATTACCTTTCCCAACTGGTTCAGGACCTAACTAGAGGGACAGCCATACTGGACTTAGTATTAACCAATAGACAGATGTGCAGGTTGGGGGACACGTGGGAAATAGTAACCATAAAGTAATAACCTTCCAATTGTAATTCAAAAGAGTGTTTCTTCAGGGAGGAACAAAAATATCAAACTTTAAAAAGCTAAATTTAGCCAACTAAGAGAGGCCATAGGCCTAACTAACTGGGACAAAGTCCTCAAAAATAAAAATATAGCCACAAAATGGGAAATTTTTTAAAGCATCCTAAAATCTAATTGTGAGAGTTACATACCTTATAGGAATGAATGGCTAAGGAACAAGAAAATTATATAAATGGTAAAAAGTATAAATCTAAAAACCCCCTACAGAGTAATGAGGGGGGAGTTGCAAAGAGCCATGAGAAGAAAGCAAAGCTATTAAATATTTTTTTCTCCACTGTATTAACAGAGGAAACAAACTGTCAGATGAAATGCAGAATGTAAAAGTAAATTCCCCACTAAAAGTGCCCTGTCTGACCCAGGAAGAAGTACAGCGGCGTCTTAAAAAGATTGAAATAGACAAATCGCCAGGACCAGATGGTATACACCCCCGTATCCTAAGAGAATTAAGTAATGTCATATCCAGACCCATTAATTATGATATTTAAGAACTCTATACTGACAGGGAGTGTTCCACAGGATTGACGCATAGCAAATGTGGTGCCAATATTCAAAAAGGGTCCAAAAACAGATCCTGGCAACTATAGGCCAGTAAGTTTAACATGGTTGTCGTGGGTAAACTGTTTGAAGGCTTTCTAAGAGATGCTATCTTGGAGTACCTCAATTAAAATAAGCAAATAA
Source organism: Bufo bufo (assembly GCF_905171765.1). Classification (NCBI taxonomy): domain Eukaryota; kingdom Metazoa; phylum Chordata; class Amphibia; order Anura; family Bufonidae; genus Bufo; species Bufo bufo. The sequence goes on along the minus strand of NC_053390.1, from coordinate 698,651,788 downwards.
CGCCATATCAGCATGGCTTCATGAGGAATCAGTCATGTCAAACTAATTTAATCAGTTTCTATGAGGAGGTAAGTTCTAGACTTGACATCGGCAAATCAATGGATGTCTTATATCTAGACTTCTCCAAAGCATTTGACACTGCATGAAAGGTTAGTATATAAAATGAGAATGCTTTGATTGGGAGAAAAAGTCTGTATGTGGGTAAGAAACTGGCTCAGTAATAGAAAACAGAGGGTGATTATTAATGGTACACACTCAGATTGGGTCACTGTCACTAGTGGAGTACCTCAGGGGTCAGTATTGGACCCTATTCTCTTCAATATATTTATTAATGATCCTGTAGATAACACTAAACTGTGTAAAGTAATTAACACAGAAGAGGACAGTATACTGCTATAGATGGATCTGGATAGATTGGAGGCTTGGGCAGATAAGTGGCAGACGAGGTTTAACACTGACAAATGTAAGGTTGTGCACATGGGAAGGAATAACGCAAGTCACCAGTACATACTAAATGGTAAAACACTGGGTAACACTGACATGTAAAAAGACTTAGGAATTTTAGTGAACAGCAAACTAAGGTGTAGAAACCAGTGTCAAGCAGCTTCTGCCAAGGCCAATAAGATAATGGGTTGCATCAAAAGGGGCATAGATGCCCGTGATGAGAACATAGTCCTGCCACTTTACAAATCACTAGTCAGACCACACATGGTGTACTGTGTACAGTTCTGGGCTCCTGTGAACAAGACAGACATAGCAGAGCTGGAGAGGGTTCAGAGGAGGGCAACTAAAGTAATAACTGGAATGGGGGGACTAAAATACCCTGAAAGATTTTCAAAATTAGGGTTATTCACTTTAGAAAAAGGATGACTGAGGGGAGATCTAATGACTATGTATAAATATATCAGGGGTTAGTACAGAGATCTCTCCCATCATCTATTTATCCCCAGGACTATGACTGTGACAAGGGGACATCCTCTGCGTCTGGAGGAAAGAAGGTTTGTACACAAACATAGAAGAGGATTCTTTATGGTAAGAGCAGTGAGACTATGGAACTCTCTGCCAGAGGAGGTGGTGATGGTGAGTTCACAAAAAGAGTTCAAGAGGGGCCTGGATGTATTTCTTGAGTGTAATAATATTACAGGCTATAGCTACTAGAGATGGGTCGTTGATCCAGGGAGTTATTCTGATTGTCTGATTGGAGCCGGGAAGGATTTTTTTCCCCCTTAAGAATTGATCTGGCTCTGATAAATAAGGGATACTTGAATTGTATTAAACGGATTAAATATGAGACCAGATCTATATCCGATCATGTTCCCTTCTTTATAGAGCTATGTACGGTTAGGAATAATTTTAGATTGAAACCCCCATTTAGACTAAATCCACATTGGTTATTATTAATTGACAATCATAATCAGATAAAAAATTAGATTATTTCTTTTTGGGTTAAAAATTTTCATTCAACTAAATCTCATTATGTTTGGGACGCCTTTAAAGCGGTTACTAGAGGGATCTTTATCAGCACAATCTCTAATCTAACTAAATGCTATTCAAGGAAAGAGAAAGAACTAGAGGAAGATGCTGCGGCGGGAATGGCTGGCTTTGTTGTTAAGTCAAAAACAGAGGAGGCTAGAGAGACTATGCAAAGGACTAGCCAGGCGTCCTCTAACTTCCTTTTGGATAAGGCGCAACAGAGGTTATTCTTCAAAGGACAAAAATATTTTGGTAGTGAGGGGAGGACGCATCATGGGTGGGTAGGGCGTGGGATGGGGAGGGTAATGTACTCACAAAAAAAAAAAAAATTATATGTTTTTCCAGTATTTTTATTGTAAATCTCTGATCTTTAATAAAGAAAGTTAAAAAAAAAAAAAAAAAAAGTGGGGAAAATTGGCTTCTACCTCACAGGAGGTTTTTTGCCTTTCTCTGGATCAACTTGCAGGATAACAGGCCGAACTGGATGGACAGATGTTTTTTTTGGCCTTATAAACTATGTTACTATGTTACTATAATTATCTTTTATATGTGATTATAATTCTAATCCTTTCATCTTCTCTTTTACAGAACAGTGAAGTATGTATGTTATTATTAGGTTCAGGGATTAGTGATGATAAAGTGACATGGAAATTCAATGCAGCGTCTCTAGTTCTAGAGTTTAAAGATAGCTTCTAAAGAGGATCATTAACATGTTTACTTTACTAATATATATTGATTACAGATTGCAGAAAGAACCTTGATGGAGGTGGAGTAGTAAAATTTATGGTTACTATTTATGCTCTTATTTGATTTGCTTCTCTTTAATTTTGATATTTTGATTCCAGTCTGTACCCAGTGATTTCTGTAAGCAATGTTAGCTGCCCTTGGACATTACATAAATGTTGGCTGATCCCTCGATAATCAAACTTGCATGGGTCTTCTTGATTGTTACCAGAAGGGTGATTAACTGCTGTTAAAATTGCTAATTAGTTGATTGTTTCCCCTCTGCCTACTGAAATAAACATGCATGCTCAGTCAAGGGTAGTGGGCATGTTTATGGGGAGGGCACAAGAGATTGGTAAAATCCAAACTAGTGATCTGCTGACAGCAATCTGATTTGCTTGTCCAGCTGAAACGAGCAGTAAAGTCACTAGGTCACATTATTCCAAATGAATAGGGGTACTTGTACCTTTTTGCACAATAATATACCTCATGTGAACCAATTACTTATATTGCAATAATCACAGAAGCTTATTTTTTTCTTGTCAGCAAGTGTCTATCTATCTATCAAATCGTCTGTATACTGTCCCAGCACAACTTAATCAACAAACTAACAATACAAATTTATTTTATGATTTTTTATATTCCGAGATTCTGAGCTCAAAGGCTCATGGTTTTTTAATGAGATATCCATCAATCTCATATGGGTTTGATGCTCAACTGGTTACACTTTGCCATGTTCAGAAAAATGTTTCAGAATCAAGTTTTGTTAGGAGTGTTCCCTGAAGATACAGTAAACTGAGACTAAAGGGTACTCGAAGAAGAAATCAGATCAACTTTGAAATCTGTTGTATATGTATATGTATATGTTCAATTTCAATTTCAAGAGCACCACAGCATGGTAAATTAAGCATTATATAATCCTCATTAAAATCTATGGGCTGTCTGAATTATGCATGAAAATGTTAGGTCCTTTAAGGTTACAGATGTACTGTATTAAATGTCTAATTAATTATGGGTCCTGAATAGGGAAGTAATCTATCTTCCACGGAATTTCCAGTGAGGTACTTTAAGTTTAAATTAACAACTTAATATACATGTATAGAATGTGTTAAGTTAACCCCTACTTCTGAAGTTTACACAGTAAATAATATAATAACCCCCCCACAAAAATATATATATATATATGTATGTTTTTTTGTTTTTCTACATTGTTGCCTGGTAGCTTGCACCTGCGATTGTCTCTGGAGGTGCTGTTCCACTTTTCTGTATGTGTATATAATAGAGGACTAGGCATCCTCTTTGGAACTTAGCACTCCCCGCCCATCCCCCACCCCTTGGTGCTTTTAATCAGAGTAACAATGGAGCTGGACACTTCGTGTTAGAGTAGGTCCCATCTGACAAGAAGCTACCTTGACGTCTGGTAGATGGGCCCGACATATTTTTGATCAATAATATGCGCTAAGAGCTTCTTCCCTGCTTAATAGTAAGTATTAGAGTCATGTATTTGACCCTGTTCACACATTCACCTGTTCACTTAGTCTTAGTGCATTCAGTAGTGTGCTGCTACTTTTTTTGTTTTTCTACATTGTTGCCTGGTAGCTTGCACCTGCAATTGTCTCTGGAGGTGGTGTTCCACATTTCTGTATGTGTATATAATAGAGGAATAGGCATCCTCTTTGGAACTTAGCACTCCCCGCCCATCCCCCACCCCTTGGTGCTTTTAATCAGAGTAACAATGGAGCTGGACACTCCGTGTTAGAGTAGGTCCCATCTGACAAGAAGCTACCTTGACATCTGGTAGATGGGCCCGACATATTTTTGATCAATAATATGCGCTAAGAGCTTCTTCCCTGCTTAATAGTAAGTATTGGAGTAATGTATTTGACCCTGTTCACACATTCACCTGTTCACTCAGTCTTAGTGCATTCAGTAGTGTGCTGCTACTTTCTTTGTTTATATATATATATATATATACAGTTGCAAGAAAAAGTATGTGAACCCTTTGAAATTATATGGATTTCTGCACAAATTGGTCATAAAATGTGATCTGATCTTCATCTAAGTCAGAACAATAGACAATCACAGTCTGTATAAACTAATAACACACAAATAATTAAATGTTCCCATGTTTTTATTGAACACACCATGCAAACATTCACAGTGCAGGTTGAAAAAGTATGTGAACCCCTAGACTAATGACATTTCCAAGAGCTAATTGGAGTGAGGTGTCAGCCAACTGGAGTCCAATCAATGAGATGAGATTGGAGGTGTTGGTTACAGCAGCCCAGCCCTATAAAAAACACACACCAGTTCTGGGTTTGCTTTTCACAAGAAGCATTGCCTGATGTGAATGATGCCTCGAGGGCACAAAAGAGCTCTCAGAAGACCTACGATTAAGAATTGTTGACTTGCATAAAGCTTGAAAGGGTTATAAAAGTATCTCCGTGGACAATTTGTCCACGGTAAGACAAATTGTCTATAAATGGAGAAAGTTCAGCACTGCTGCTACTCTCCCTAGGAGTGGCCGTCCTGTAAAGATGACTGCAAGAGCACAGCGCAGACTGCTCAATGAGGTGAAGAAGAATCCTAGAGTGTCAGCTAAAGACTTACAAAAGTCTCTGGCATATGTTAACATCCCTGTTATCGAATCTACGATACGTAAAATACTAAACAAAAATGGATTTCATGGGAGGATACCACAGAGGAAGCCACTGCTGTCCAAAAACACATTTCTGCACGTTTACAGTTTGCACAAGAGCACCTGGATGTTCCACAGCAGTACTGGAAAAAATTCTGTGGACAGATGAAACCAAAGTTGAGTTGTTTGGAAGAAACACACAACACTATGTGTGGAGAAAAAGAGGCACAGCACACCAACATCAAAACCTTATCCCAACTGTGAAGTATGGTGGTGGGGGCATCATGGTTTGGGGCTGCTTTGCTGCGTCAGGGCCTGGACGGATTGCTATAATCGAAGGAAAAATGAATTCCCAAGTTTATCAAGACATTTTGCAGGAGAACTTTAGGCCATCTGTCCATAAGCTGAAGCTCAACAGAAGATGGGTGTTGCAACAGGACAGCGACCCAAAGCATAGAAGTGAATCAACAACAGAATGGCTTAAACAGAAGAAAATACACCTTCTGGAGTGGCCCAGTCAGAGTTCTGACCTCAACCGAATTGAGATGCTGTGGCATGACCTCAAGAAAGCGATTCATACCAGACATACCAAGAATATTGCTGAACTGAAACAGTTCCGTAAAGAGGAATGGTCAAGAATTTCTCCTGACCATTGTGCACATCTGATCTGCAACTACAGGAAATGTTTGGTTGAAGTTATTGCTGCCAAAGGAGGTTCAACCAGTTATTAAATCCAAGTGTTCACATCCTTTTTCCACCTGCACTGTGAATGTTTACATGGTGTGGTCAATAAAACATGGTAACATTTAATTCTTTGTGTGTTATTAGTTTAAGCAGACTGTGATTGTCTATTGTTGTGACTTGCATGAAGATCAGATCATATTTTATGAACAATTTGTGCAGAAATCCATATCATTCCAAAGGGTTCACATACTTTTTCTTGCAACTGTATATATATATATATATATATATATATATATATATATATGAACACAGTCAAAGATTCATCTGATTTTCATTGTGCAACTTGTGGAGTTCCATTAGAGGTTGACTTCTTGAGACAGAATGATGGGATTACTTTCATACTGGCTTTCCTTGGAGACAGATCATTTTAAGTAAAATTGACAGAAGGGGTAAGGGAATTGTCAGGCTCACCCACACTCACCAATGAAAACAGATAAGGTATTTAAACAATATAATATGTTAGTAGATTCATTGAGGTTAATATACACTTTAGTTTTACCATGATGCATGAAAGAAAAATGCAAGGAGCATTTCAGTAGTTTTGGCGCCTTGTGCACTTTTTTCTGTGGCTTGCTAAACATTTTTGCACTTGGGAGTAGAGATGTCACAAACATAAAATTTTCTGTTCGCGAACGGCGAACGCGAATTTTCGCAAATGTTCGCGAACTGGCGAACCGGGCCAAACACCATAGACTTCAATAGGCAGACAAATTTTAAAACCCACAGGGACTCTTTCTGGCCTTAATAGTGATGGAAAAGTTGTTTCAAGGGGACTAACACCTGGACTGTGGGATGCCGGAGGAGGATCCATGGAAAAACTCCCATGGAAAATTACGTAGTTGACGCAGAGTCGGGTTTTATTCCATAAAGGGCATAAATCACCTAACATTCCTAAATTGATTGGAATAACGTGCTTTAAAACATCAGGTATGATGTTGTATCGATCAGTTAGTGTAAGGGTTACGCCCGCTTCACAGTGACAGACCAAACTCCCCGTTTAACGCACCGCAAACAGTCCATTTGCACAACCGCAAACTCCCCATTTGCACAAGGTTGGATACCAAGCTAGCCATGTCCCGTTCCTTGTCCTCACTGATGTCATTGAAGGTCTCTTCCTCCACCCAGCCACGTACAACACCAAGGGTCCCCTAAAGGTGACAACAAGCCCCCTGGGACGCCTGCTGTGGTTGGTCTTCCACCTCCTCAAAGCCACCTTCCTCCTCTGACTCCTCTTCTTCAGACTCCTCTCTCTGCGTTGCCTCTCTCTGTGTTAGTATAAGGTGTTTTAAGTAGTACTATTCCTATCAGTTTAATCCCTGTTACGTCCCCTATAAGGGGACGTGTATATGGCATTGATTTTAGGAACGGGGAGATGGAAAATGATGCTTGGTCGTTCCTCCTACTTCAAATTTGGGGCACTGCACGTGCAATCTAATGTGCCGCCAGATAGTTGTGGTGTGTTATGTTGTTCCATTCTTATCAGTTTAATCCCTGTTACGTCCCCTATCAGGAGACGTGTATATGGCATTGATTTTAGGAACGTGGAGATGGAAAAAGATGCTTGGTTGGTCTTCCTACTTCAAATTTGGGGCACTGCGCGTGCAATCTAATGTGCCGCCAGATAGTTTTGGTGTGTTATATTGTTCTATTCTTATCAGTTTAATCCCTGTTACGTCCCCTATCAGGGGACGTGTATATGGCATCGATTTTAGGAATGGGGAGATGGAAAAAGATGCTTGGTCGGTCCTCCTACTTCAAATTTGGGGCACTGCGCGTGCAATCTAATGTGCCGCCAGATAGTTGTGGTGTGTTATGTTGTTCTATTCTTATCAGTTTAATCACTGTTACGTCCCCTATCAGGGGACGTGTATATGGCATCGATTTTAGGAACGGGGAGATGGAAAAAGATGCTTGGTCGGTCCTCCTACTTCAAATTTGGGGCACTGCGCGTGCAATCTAATATGCCGCCAGATAGTTGTGGTGTGTTATGTTGTTCTATTCTTATCAGTTTAATCCCTGTTACGTCCCCTATCAGGGGACGTGTATATGGCATCGATTTTAGGAGCGGGGAGATGGAAAAAGATGTTTGGTCGGTCCTCCTACTTCAAATTTGGGGCAGTGCGCGTGTAATCTAATGTGCCACCAGATAGGAGTGGTGTGTTAAGTAGTTCTATTCTTATCAGTTTAATCCCTGTTACGTCCCCTATCAGCTTTCAGGCAAGTCAACCCCAAGACGGCGTGACACTGCCGTATCCGGGATGTGGAATAGCCCCTGGGGAGCTGGGGGGGTGCCGTTGATGTGGAGCAAGACGCAGCAGCAGAAGAGGACTCAGCTGAGGAGGTTATGGAAGAGGATGGAGTAGGAGGAGTAGAGGAGGTGGCAGCAGGCCTGCCTGCAAGTCGTGGCGGTGTCACCAACTCCTCTGCAGAGCCACGCATTCCATGCTTGGCAGCCGTCAGCAGGTTTACCCAATGCGCAGTGTAGGTGATATACCTGCCCTGACCGTGCTTTGCAGACCAGGTATCAGTGGTCAGATGGACCCTTGCCCCAACACTGTGTGCCAGACATGCCATTACTTCCTTTTGCACAATCGAGTACAGGTTAGGGATTGCCTTTTGTTCAAAGAAATTTCGTCCGGGTACCTTCCACTGCGGTGTCCCAATAGCTACAAATTTTTTGAAGGCCTCAGACTCCACCAGCTTGTATGGTAAAAGCTGGTGGGCTAAGAGTTCCGACAAGCCAGCTGTCAGACGCCGGGCAAGGGGGTGGCTTTGTGACATTGGCTTCTTACGCTCAAACATGTCCTTGACAGACACCTGACTGTGGGCAGATGAGCTGGAACTGCTCAAGGCGAGAGACGGAGTGGCGGATGGTTGAGAGGGGGCAAGGAGGACAGCAGTGGTTGACGTGGCTGAAGATGCTGGACCAGGAGGAGGATGGCGGCTTTGAGTTTGTGTGCTGCTTGTACTCATGTGTTGATCCCATAGGCGTTTGTGATGTGTGATCATGTGCCTTCGCAAAGCAGTTGTACCTAGGTAGGTGTTGGACTTCCCACGACTCAGTTTCTTTTGGCACAGGTTGCAAATGGCATCGCTGTTGTCAGAGGCAGACACACAAAAAAAATGCCACACTGCTGAGTTCTGGTGGTGGCAACAGCATGCGTTGATTGGCGTGCTGTCTGGCTGACCCCGGGTACCGATGCATGCTGTCTGACTGTGCCACTAGCTCCTTGTGACGACCTCCCCCTACTTCCAACTCGTCTCCTCCTCCTGTCTTTCTCCCCATCTGAACTTTCCCCCTGTTCTTCTTCTCTTCTAGCGGGCACCCACGTGACATCCACGGACACATCGTCATCATCAACCGCTTCACTTGTATCTGACAACTCAGCAAAGGAAGCAGCAGCGAGTAAAACATCATCATCATCATCACACCGTATGTCCATGTGTGTAATGCTGCATGACTGAGACATATCCCTGTTATCTACATCCTCTGGCAATAATGGTTGCACATCACTCATTTCTTCCAACTGATGTGTAAATAACTCCTCTGGCAGATCAAGTGAAGCGGCTGTGGTGCTAGTGTTGGTGGTGGCGGCAGGCGGGTGACTGGTAACTTGAGAGGTGCCCGAAGCTAAGCTGGAGGAGGATGGTGCGTCAAGGTTCCGAGCGGAAGCTGTAGAAGATTGGGTGTCCTGTGTTAGCCAGTCAACTATGTCCTCAGAACTTTTCGAGTTCAGGGTACGTGGCCTCTGAACACTGGGCATTATTCTAGGGCCAAAGGGAATCACAGCACCACGACCAATTACTGCTATTATTTCAGTCCAAAAAGTGTTGTTTTTTTTAAATGTGTACCACTGTTACACCAGATATGAGTTGCACTGTTGTTACACTGTGCCCTTGCAGGCCCTGAAACGCACACTTGTGAAGGAAAATGACTGCTATTATTTCAGTCCAAAAAGTGTTTGTTTTTTTAAATGCAAGCTATTGTGACACCAGATATGAGTGGTGGCACTGGGCAAGTGGGCACAGTATACGCTGTGAGCCTGACACACACGCAGGCAACTGCAATTAGATTACACAGGAAAAAAAAAAAAAGCAGACTGATGTTCTAGCCCTAAAAAGGGCTTTTTGGTGATCAGATGAGTCCTTCAGGACTGTAGTGGACACTGAATACACTAGCCTAGCTATCGATTTCCTTATTAAATCAGCAGCAGCTACACTGTCCCTCCTCTCACTAAGAATGCAGCTTCCGAATGAATCTAAAATGGATGCTGTCCAGGAGGTGGGAGGGTCTGGGAGGGAGGGTCTGCTGCTGATTGGCTGGAATGTGTCTGCTGACTGTGAGGTACAGGGTCAAAGTTTACTCAATGATGATGAATAGGGGGCGGACCGAACATCGCATATGAACGCGAACAAGCTATGTTCGCCGGGAACTATTCACCGGCGAACTATTCAGGACATCTCTACTTGGGAGAAGCAAGTCATGATCTCGGGCTTCCAAAAAAATAAGGGAACAATATAGACATTACTGCAGTTATGGGGATACAACTTTCATTCCATTGGTGCCCTAATCTCAATTGCCATGGAGTCAGTTGCTTCATGTATGGTATCCTCAGTTTTCTGCACTGAACACTTCCCCAATCACTCCCCTCTGCTTTTATTGACAGGAGACTGCTTAATCAAGCCACCAGGGGGATTTAAAGTGGATTTCTGAATGATGCAACCTGCATGACCATCACTCCAGCCATGCTAACTTTGATTCCCTTTTACCTATATAGCACTCTGCAGTTTTTAGGTGGTCAAAGCTGCTAACGGACTCTCTTAAAAATACAGGTTCCGCCATGTTACATCTGTGATATGTATGCAGTAATGGCAAAAAGATCAAATTATCAAGAATGATTGAATTACATTAGTATGTGATATAATAATGAGATTTTAATTAATGCCTTCATTGGAATAAGAGATCAGTGAATTTCTTGAAACTTGTTTTTGGTTTGATTCTAACAAATCTGTCAAAAGATATGATTCAGGTCCAAATCAATTATACATGAATCCAAAATGCTCCAGTTGGTCTGAAAATTGGTGTGACACTCTGAAATTTCCTTTTTTCTCCTACCACCTTTTATGCTTTTTAACACTCCTTTTTTAGAAACAGCAGTGCAGTGCAGAACCTCAAGGAAAAGACATGAGATGTACCGCAGTTTAGGGGAAGTAGTAGTGAAGTAGCTGAAGTAGCAACTTCAGCACAGTATGGAATACAATGAACAGGCATTTGCATTATTGGGTCGCAATATATAGTCACTGTCAGCAATGGCAGATCTATTCAGGGGCGTAGCTATAGGGGAAGCAGGGAAAGCGGCTGCTTTTGGGCCTGAACTCAGAAGGAACCCAACCAGGATGAGGACTAAAAGATTTTATTGTCAGGGCCTCCTCAACAGTATTATACAATGACATTATATACAGCGACACACGCCAACAGTATTATGCAATGACATTATATACAGTGACACTGTAGGAAATAGACAGAGCGGCTGTCTGGCCTAGTCGCAGGAGTGGAGGTTGCACAGGAGGATGTCACGGATGGTGTTGCAGAAAACTGGAAGTTATAAATAAACATCCGACTGACTTGATCCCAAACTAAGGAACATATGGGTGAGCCCTATAAAACCCCTAGAGCTCTTCCTGACTGCTATGCCCATGCAAAGATCTTTATGATAGAGGATTGCATGCCCTTGTACCTAGACTGTGTGACACCTGAAAACCCTATAATAGTAAGGGGACACGACCACCGTCTTCCTGCACTTAATATGGAGGGAGTCAGGGTCACCTAGAATCAAGCCAGCACGGAAACACAAATAAAAGAAAAAAACTTATCTGAGGAACCAGCAGTTGTAGCCTCTAGAAGTGAACACAATCCAGGAAGTAGTATAAACCACAAAGTGAGGCAGTATGGGAGGGAATATAAAGGGAGGCAATCAGTGTAAATAGCTGGGAGAAGGAAAAGAGATGACAAAGTGAAACCAAAACAAAGAACATCATGCAAGAGCTACAGAAGAACGTCTGCCAGAGATTCTCAGAGAGCTGGTGGTGACAGTACACCTCCCTCTACGAGTGGACTCCGGACACTCAGAGCCCACCTTCTCAAGATGGGACCTATGGAAGGCCCTGATGAGACGAGTGGCCTTCATGTCCGCCACTGGGACCCACATCCTCTCCTCAGGACCATAACCCTCCCAATGAACGAGGTACTGGAGAGAACCGCGGCTAATATGAAAATCCACAATCCTAGAGACCTGAAATTCAAGATTGCCATCAACAACAATCAGAGGAGGAGGCAAAGAGGAGAGTACAGTGGGTTGAACATATGGTTTTAATAGGGACCTGTGAAAAACATTATGGATCTTCCAAGTCTGAGGAAGATCAAGACAGAAGGTAACGGGATTGATGACGGATAAGATCTTGTAAGGCCCAATAAACTTAGGACCCAACTTCCAGGAAGGGAACCTTCAGTTTGATATTCTTTGTAGACAACCACACCAGATCACCCACATTCAGGTCCGGACCAGGCACACGTCTCTTATCCGCCACATTCTTATATCTCTCACTCATCCTCTTCAGATTACCCTGAATCTTTTGCCAAATAAGTGACAAAGACAAGGAAAATCTCTCCTCATCAGGTAAACCAGAAGGCCCCCTCTCCAGAGAATGTCCCAAACTGCAGATGAAACCCATATGCACCAAAAAATGGTGACTTATCAGAGGACTCCTGGTGACGGTTATTTAATGCAAACTCAGCAAGGGACAAAAAAGAACACCAATCCTCCTGATTCTCGGCCACAAAACAGCGCAGATATGTCTCCAGATTCTGATTGACGTGTTCGGTCTGGCCATTCGACTGCGGGTGAAAAGCAGAAGAGAATGACAACCGAACCCCCAAGCGAGAACAGAAGGCCTTCCAGAATCTGGAAACAAACTGTGTGCCCCTATCAGAAACTATGTCTGAAGGAATGCCATGCAATTTGACAATGTGATCAACAAATGCTTGCGCCAGCGTTTTAGCATTGGGTAACCCAGGAAAGGGAATGAAATGCGCCATTTTACTAAAACGGTCCACTACTACCAGAATCACAGTCTTCCCCGAGGAACGAGGCAGGTCCGTAATAAATTCCATGGACAGATGCGTGAATGAGGGACCTTGGTACGAGCGCAGGTCTCGCAGGCTGCCACAAAACCCTCAACCGTCTTACGAAGAGCTGGCCACCAGAATCTCCGAGCAATGAGATCCACTGTGGCTCTACTCCCCGGGTGCCCAGCAAGGACAGTATCGTGGTGCTCCTTAAAAACCTTGTGTCGTAAAGCGAGAGGCACAAACAACCTCCCAGGTGGACAAAGATCAGGAGCCTCTGCCTGGGCTGCCTGAACCTCTGCCTACAAATCAGGATAAAGAGCAGAGACGACCACCCCTTCAGCCAAAATGGGACCCGGGTCTTCAAAGTTCCCCCCTCCCGGTAAACAACGTGACAGGACATCAGCCTTTACATTTTTAACCCCATGGCGGAACGTGACAACAAAATTAAACCTAGAAAAGAATAAAGACCATCTGGCCTGTCTCGGGTTCAGACTCTTGGCTGATTCCAAGTAGGCCAGATTCTTATGGTCGGTAAACACGGTAATAGGGTGTCTGGATCCCTCTAGCCAATGGCGCCATTCCTCAAAAGCTAATTTGATGGCCAACAACTCCCTATCTCCCACATCGTAATTTCTCTCTGCGGAGGAGAGTTTCCTTGAGAAAAAGGCACACGGTCGCCATTTGGCAGGAGCGGGATCCTGAGACAAGACTGCACCCACACCCACCTCAGAAGCGTCCACCTCAACAATGAAAGGCAGAGAGACATCAGATTGTACCAAGATGGGAGCGGAAGCAAAACTCTCTTTGATACTAGAAAAAGCCTTAAGCGCATCTACCGACCAGGAGGAAAATTCTACCCCCTTTGTAGTCATATCAGTGAGTGGCTTAACAACAGAGGAATAATTCAAAATGAACTTCCTGTAATAATTGGCAAAACCCAAAAACCGCATCAGCACCTTCTGATTCTTAGGAAGCTCCCAATCAAGCACAGCACGGACCTTCTCAGGGTCCATGCGAAAACCAGAAGCGGAGAGAAGAAAACCCAGAAATTGAATCTCCGGAACCGCAAACACACATTTTTCCAGTTTAGCGTACAATTTATTCTCCTGCAGAATGAGCAAGTCCTGACGTAGGTGGTCCCTATGACTTTTGAAATCAGGAGAAAAAATCTAAATGTCATCTAGATACACCAGAACAAATTTCCCCATTAAATGATAAAAAATGCTGTTCACAAAATGTTGGAAGACGGCTGGAGCATTCATCAAACCAAAGGGCATAACCAAATTCTCGAAATGGCCCTCAGGGGTATTGAAGGCCGTCTTCCATTCGTCCCCTTGACTGACCCTGACTAGGTTGTATGCCCCTCTTAAATCCAACTTAGAAAAAACTTTAGCCCCAACAATCTGGTTAAACAGGTCCGGGATCAGAGGGAGGAAGCGGATAACGGTCACAAATTGTGATACAGTTCAGCTCCCTGAAATCCAGACATGGTCTTAAAGAACCATCTTTTTTCTTAACAAAAAAAACCCAGCGGCAACAGGTGACTTCGAGGGTCGGATGTGTCCCTTTCTCAGGCTCTCAGAGATATAAGTACGCATAGCGACTTTTTCAGGTTGGGAGAGATTATATAAACGTGATTTTGGCAGCTTGGCGCCTGGGATGAGATTAATAGGGCAATCATACTCCCGGTGAGGGGGCAGCTACTGGACACCACTCTCTTAAAACACATCCAAAAATTCAGAAAGAAAAGATGGTACAGTCTTGGTATAAACCTCTGAAAGAGACGCCGTGAGGCAATTCTCTCTGCAAAAGTCACTCCAACAATTTATTTGCCTTGCTTGCCAATCAATGGTGGGGTTATGTTTAGTGAGCCAGGGTAGCCCCAACACTAGAGGAGTAGGTAATCTGCTTAGGACGAAACATGACATATCCTCAACATGAGCATCAGCCACAGTCAAACGGATATTGTGAACTATGCCCTTTAATGATTTTTGAGAAAGTGGAGTGGAATCGATAGCAAAACAGGTATATCCTTTTCCAAAGTGCATACCTGGAAACCATGTGTTATAGCAAATTGATTATCAATGAGATTGACAGCTGCTCCACTATCTACAAAAATCTCACAAAATTTTTTCTTGCTATCTAGCGTCACCCTGGCTGGTAGGACAAAACGGGAACTACAAGCAAACGGCAAACCTTCAAATTCCGCATCAACCTTGCCAATAGTAACAGATGGAAAGTTTTTAGAGTTTTTTTTTTTCTTTTTGTTTCTTTATTACCCTCAGAAAACTCCCTGAATCTCCTAGAGGGGCAAACATTTGCCAAATGATTTATACCCCCACAACAGAAACAAACCCTCCTCTGAGAGCTGAATCCTCTACTATCAGGGGCAAGCAAACCCAGCTGCATGGCCTTCTCCTCAGAGGGGATTGAGAGAGACTGAGGCCCCTGCGCACTGAATGAGACCGCCCCACTGTCCTTGGACTGAATATGACAGGAAGGAGTGGTCTCTCCTCTCTCTCTAAGACGCCTGTCAATACGAACAGCTAGAGACATGGCTGACTCTAACGAGGCAGGTCTCTCATGAAAGGCAAATGCATCTTTCAATCCCTCCGAAAGACCATGGCAAAATTGACTTCGGAGTGCAGCATCATTCCAACCAGTATCAGCTGCCCATCTCTGAAATTCTGAACAATATATCTCTGCGGACTGTTTACCCTGGCATAAAAGACGCAGTTTAGATTCAGCCAGAGCAATACGTTCTGGGTCATCATATATCTGCCCCAGGGCTACAAAAGATTCATCCACTGATCGGAGATTGCATTATGTTGTTAGACTTCTTGAACTGTATATATACTGAGTTGATCTTCAAAAAGGGAGTTCCTATTTTGGCCTTCAACATAGAGCCTCGTCTCATGTGTGTGGGGATTTCTATACACTGTATACACCCCTGGCTATAACCCCTAGCTCTTGTAAGAGCTGTTCCTGTTCCTTGTTCCTGTGGTGGTTACGGTGTCGTGCTTGGAGTGCTTGGAGTCCTCAGGAAGCACTAGGAGCATACATCAACGGAGGTACCCAGTCGGGGTGCCAGGAGATCCGTTACACTAACTAACTATCTAATGTAATTAGATAAGGAATAGGATCCAGATCAAAGCACAGAGCACAGCAATTTCACATCCCTCCATCTCAGAACTGCAAAAAACAGCTGCTGGGGAGTTTCTTATATAGTAAAGGGGTAGGCAACTTTCCTATTGGTTGCTAGGGATGTTGCTAAGCTCTGACAAAGATATTGCAGCCTTCTAATTGGCCGACAAGCAAGAAGCAGTAGTACTGATGAAAAAAAAAAACTTGAATATTCGCAATTACGAATATATAGCACTATATTCTAGATTTTCACGAATTCTCGGAGTGCCGATATTCGAGATAATAATTTGCGATTAGAATATTCGCGATCAACACTAGTCTGGACATCCTGTTTAAGTTTTGAATTAGTAAATCTTCCCCAGTGTAAGAAAAAGGGAGTAATGCATCAAATCTACTATACCAGAAGACCAAATACCTGTAGACCAAATACTAACAGTGTGAATATGGATGCTCAAACTACAGGATCTGATTTTTTTTGGCCTGTTCTTCTGACAGATCAGAAATTTAGGCCACTGAACGGTGAAGTCTGCGCCAATAAATTAGAGCTGACACTAACATTGATCTGTAAGGCAGAGTTATGACTTCTGTTATTTGGTCAGTTATTTTCATCACTTAGTGTGAGTCAAATTCAGGAGCCAAGCCTACTCTCAGATTAGGTATCATGAATAGATCTGCACTTGTTCTGTGGGTTTGACCCGCACCTGCTTTGGGCTGACAATAAAAGACCAAATAAGTCAAGCCTAATAGTGATGCACAGTCATTCTACACTGAGCAAAAATATAAACGCAACACATTCGGTTTTGCTCCCATTTTGCATGAGCTGAACCATTTTCTACATACATAAAAGGCCCATTACTCTCAAATATTGTTCACAAATCTGTCTAAATCTGTGTTAGTGAGCACTTCTCCTTTGCCGAGAAAATCCATCCCACCTTACAGGTGCGGCATATCAAGGTGCTGATTATACAGCATGAATATTGCACAGGAGTGCCTTAGACTGCCCACAATAAAAGACCACTCTGAAATGTGCAGTTTGATCACACAGCACAATGCCACAGATGTCACAACATTTGAGGGAGCGTGCAATTGGCATGCTGACTGCAGAAATGTCTACCAGATCTGTTGCCCATGCAATGAATGTTCATTTCTATACCATAAGCTGTCTCCAAAGGCGTTTCAGAGAATTTGGCAGTACATCCAATCGGCCTCACAAACGCAGACCACGTGTAACCACACCAGCCCAGGACCTCCACATCCAACATGCTCACCTCCATGATCGTCTGAGACCAGCCACCCGGACAGCTGTAGCAACAATCCGATGATTTTCCTATTTCATGAAGTAAAGTCATGATTTTATTAAAGACACGGAGGCGAGTATTGCTATTCTCCTTCTTTACTCTGACCAATAGCAGCAAAGAAAAAACTGAACATGTGATCAGCCCCTCCCCATAGTCCCATTATAATAGGCAATTCTGCCTGCCAATCCTCCTCTTTCTTTGTAACTGAGTCCAATATCCAAACTGAACCAGAACCAAGAGCCCCAGAACATCATGGGGAAAAAACCTGACTTCCATCCGGAAATAAAACAGGAACAATTGGAGTCAAACGCTGACGGACGCTCTTTGTCTCGACCACATCAAACGATCAGCTGGAACAGAACTGCCAATCCTCCGAACCACGACGTGGACAAATGAAGACAGCACACCAGGCCGGTCTCAACCTGAAAGGTGAAAAATAGAGAATGATAGAAACAAAACGGTACATGGTATCCAAAATCAAGTGGTTGCGACAAACCTACTCAGGAAAAACTCATAGAGTTAAAACAATATGCGCATGACAACAACTCAACATTGTTAAATCAAAACCAAAATAGACACATAGGGAGAGACAATAGGGTGGGCAATACTCGCCTCCGTGTCTTTAATAAAATCATGACTTTACGTCATGAAATAGGAAAATCATCGGATTTTATTACAAGACCCGGAGGCTCATATTGCAAGTTCAAAGTTAAGACATGTTAGCAATGATCGCTGAGAAAACATGAGTACCTGGTCTGAAATAAAACTCTCTGAACGTGGAGACTCTGGACCAATCTGCCAACTTTAAAATGTCCTCCAGCCTGGCGCCAGAAACCGCCAAAGAGGTAGCAGATGCCCCCCTAGCGGAATGCGCTGAAAAAAGCGAAACGTCTACTCCCGCCAATTCCATGACCCATTTCATCCACCTCGCCAACGTTGGCGTCGTCACTGGAGCAAACGGCTGAATAGTAGAGAGGAAAAGCTGCGGAAACTCCCTAGACCGATGAAGAGAGGTGCGAGCTTCATATTTCTTGAGGCATGCCACGGGACAAAGAGAAGGCGAGGCCGGGAATGCAGGGTATGAGACTAAACAAATGTGGGTCTTAGTCCTCCTAGAGATGTCAAAAGTGACACCCTCTGGGGTATACGAGCGGGCATCATAATCCAAGGCCCGGACATCAGACACCCGCTTGCAGGAAATCAGACAGAAAAGAGTGACAAGCTTCGCAGACAGCTGCCTTAGGGAGAGCTCCGAATTCTGAGGCCAAGATGACAACAATGAGAGGACACAAGACACATCCCAAGTGGCAGAGAACCTAGGCCTCGGAGGCCGAGACATACGAGAGCCACGTAAGAGACGGCAGACCAAAGGGTGTTGACCCGCCGGAGTGCCGTCAAAACCTTGATGAGACGCAGAAATGGCCGATCTGAACAGGCTGATCGTGCGATAGGCCTTGCCCTGGTCGAATAAAGAAGACAGGAAATGCTAAATTTTAGTCACAGGTGCCGAAACGGGATCCAAGTCCCTAGCCACGCACCAGCGAGCCCAAGATCCCCAGGCTGATCTGTAAGATCTTCTGATTCCTGGGGCCCATGCGTTCTCCAAAAGGACTCTAGCTCTTCCCGAAACTCCCGGGACCTGCCAGGGTCCCCTGAAATCCGACATGCCAACAGGCGCAGGGATCCGTCCAAGAGCAGAGGATGCAGTTGGTGATGTGGACCGCGGAGGAGAGTCTGAGATATCGGGAGCAGGTGCGGGATCTCTATCATCATCTCCAAAAGGTGGGGAAACCACGATTGGGAGTTCCAAAATGGGACCAGAAGAACCAGATCCGCCACATAACGGCGTACTTGAATCAGGGTCCTGGGAATCAGTTGGAAGGGAGGAAACGCGTAGAGCAGGCCCTTGGACCAATCCTGTAGAAACGCGTCCACCGCTTCGGCTTCCGGGCCCGGGCGCCAGCTGTAGAAACGTTGCAGTTGCGTGTTCAGGCGGGAGGCAAACAAGTCGATGCAGAAAGGTCCCCAAAGCGATGTTACGGAACGGAATACCGCTGGATCTAACTGCCATTTGCTGGAGTCGGATAGATACCGAGAACTCCAATCCGCATGAATGTTGTGGACGCCTGGAAGATATTCCGCTGAGACAATCAACTCCTTGCCTAGGCAGTAGTCCCAGAAGTCCTTCGCCAAACGAGATAAAATGGTGGAACGGGTTCCGCCCATGCCGTTGATGTAACGCACCGCCGACACATTGTCCATGCGTAATTGAATGCAGGATCTGGCCGTGTCTCTCATGAATCTCTTGATCGCGAACAAACCTGCCAACAGCTCCAGCGCATTGATATGGAATCCTGCTTCGGCTTCTGACCAGCCGCCTCCAGTTGTGATCCCCTCACAATGAGCTCCCCAGCCTGACAGGCTGGCATCCGAATCCACCACGAAGTCCGGACGATGCCCGAAAATAGCCTTGCCGTTCCAAGCTTGCAAGTTGTGGATCCACCAGGACAGCTCCTCCTTGGTCTCCTTGTCCAGGGAAATCCAATCCGCATAGGAAGCTCCCGCCCGCAGGTGAGAAATTTTAAGACGCTGTAGAGCCCGGTAATGGAGTGGGGCTGGGAAAACCGCCTGGATAGATGAGGCCAGAAGACCTATGATCCTTGCTAGTTGACGCAATGGGATCTGGGAAGATGACTTGGCTCTGCACAATTCCTTCCGTATCGACCGAATCTTGGCCGGTGGTAGGCTGAGTGTCCCTGTCGTAGAATCCACCAGAAACCCCAGGAACTCCATCTCGCGAGACGGGGTGAAGCAGGACTTCCCCTGATTGAGGAGGAAACCCAGATCCGACAGGAGATCCCTGGTCCAGCGAAGGTGATTCAGTAACACCGAATGATTCTGGGCCATGATCAGAATGTCGTCCAGATACACGATGAGGCAAACTCCCCGACTGCGTATCCAGGTCATAGCCGGGCACATTAACTTGGTAAAACACCCCGGAGCTGAAGAGAGGCCGAATGGGAGGCACGTAAACCGCCAAATCCTGTCCTTCCAAGAGAAACAGAGAAGGTTCCTGGACGCGTCCTCTACAGGGACCGTAAGATAAGCGTCCTTCAGGTCCAATTTGACCATCCAATCGCCCATCTGCAGTAAGTCCCGAAGGAGATGGATGCCCTCCATCTTGAAGTGGCGGTAGCTGACGAACGCGTTGAGGGCACGTAAATTGATGACGGGCCGCAGCTGGCCCCCTTTTTTCGCCACCAGGAAAATGTTGCTGATTATCGCAAAAGGGGATACCGGAGACGGCTCTATGGCTCCCTTGCGGAAGAGATCTGACAACTCTGAGTCCACCAGTATTTGGGAAGGACGTGGGAAGGACGTAAGCTCGATGTGGAAACCCCTGACCGTGGATAGGACCCATTGGTCTGAGGTGATGAGGGACCAAGCTGGAGAAAAAAGACGTAGTCTGCCCCCGACATAAACATTTAAAGAACTGAAATGAGGTGGTAGACTTACCGTAGGGACGTCTGGAATTAGGATTCCCTCTGTATCCTCTTGATTGCCAGGAACTTCCCTGCGAAGGGAAAAAAGATGTTAGTTCCCGCCTGTGTTCCTGAAAGGCAGATCTCTGGGAGAAGGAGCCTCGACCCGAACCACGGGATTGAAACTGGGCACGGCCGGACAGGCGGCCCCTAAAACTGCCGGCCCTGGTAGAAACCCTACCGTGGAAAACCCTCTTCATAGAGCTTTGAGCTTTAACGAGGGCAGTGAAAGCTCCAACAAAACGCCCTAGGTCCTTAATAAAGGACTCGCCAAACAATAGGCCCTGGGCCTCCTTACCAGCCTCAGTAAGCGCCAGGTTAGACAATTTTGGTTCTATCTTAAAAAGAATGGCTTTACGCCTCTCGATAGCTAGGGATGTATTGACGTTCCCCACTATGCAAATGGCCCGTTGCACCCATTCGCGCAGTTCCACAGGATCTACCTGCCTGTTTTCGGCCTTTGCCACTTCCGCAAGGTCAAATAATTTCGCTAGCGGCCCGAAAATGTCAAGGAGCTTGTCTTGACAAGAGCGTAGCGCTGACTCCAGACCCTTACGCGGGTTCCAACCAGATTTTGTGAAGAACTGCATCATTTTGGGGTCCACTGATGGAGTCTCGCACACCTTATTGGGGATGACGGGTCTGGGGCATTCCGCCCTAAGCTTATTGCGAGCCTCTTTGGAAAGAGGGCAGCGCACGCGAGCCTCCAGATATCTGGAAACATGCTCTAACGGTAACCACTCCGCAGAACGGTCAAATCAGGGTCAAACAAGGGTTCCCCAGAGGGATCCGTTAAAGATGCAGGAATGACTTCTGCAGCTGACACTAGGGAACTACACCCGGGTAGGGGGTTATGATCCATGACCCCAGAGGGGTCTTCCTCTGCGTCCTCAAAGGCGTCCTCAATAGCCTCCTCATCGGATCCGACCTCAGAGTCAGAACCCAAATCCTGCTGTGCTCTAGCACATTTCCAATTGCGCGTACGTTCTGCCTGACGCGTACAGGCTCTTTTGCGCGGACCTAGCGCGCCAACATTGGTGGGAACATCATCACCATTATTCAGTTTTCTGGAGGCAGATGGCCCTGTCCCGGCGGGTTTAGAAACCATAGCGGGCTGCGGGGTTTGTGAGGTAGCCGAATGGGCAGCAAGGGCCTGGGCAATAGATTGGGAGATGACCGAAGTCATAGACCCCATGGCTGCAGCAATGGCACTGGACAGTGAAGCCTGAAAATCCAGGGATAGATCATTAGGGGCCAGAACATGACCATCCTCCCCCGAAGGGGTTAATTCAACTAGAGGGACGTCCTCCTCTGCAGGGCCCTGCCCACTGTGTGCTGCGTTAGGCATACTGCGCTGACTGAAAAAATTAATATATGGCCGAAAATGTATATAATGTATATCTAATGTTGGTAACTAAAAAATTAAACAGCTGGCGAGAGGGATTTGCCCCAGGCCAGGAGGAGAAAAAACGCCGACGAGTACAGGGAGAAAAAACCTGAAAGAGGAATCCCCAGAGACGGGCCGAGGCAGCAGGAGCTCCGATCTCCAGACAGAACAAAGCGAGGCCGGCAAGCAGGAGTAAGAAGGCGGCAAGCCGCGAGAACAGAGGTAGGTAGCGGCGGGAAATAGGCCGCCGGACAACGGGGGGGGGGGGGGAGGGGGGAAAGAGCACTAGGTGCCAGAGGTGAAGCAGGTGCCGGAGCTAAGCAAGGAGGGAAACGAAAAAGTGGGTGCAAAAATTGCACTGCGTGAGGCAAATGGTGGTCTACCTGATACTGACTGGTTTTCTGACCCCCCAGTAAGGCAAAACTGTGCACATTTCAGAGTGGTCATTTATTGTGAGCAGTCTAAGGCACACCTGTGCAATATTCATGCTGTCTAATCAGCACCTTGATATGCCACACCTGTGAGGTGGGATGGATTATCTCGGCAAAGGAGAAGTGCTCACTAACACCGATTTTGGATGATTTGTAAACAATATTTGAGAGTAATGGGTCTTTTATGTATGTAGAAAATGTTTCAGATCTTTGAATTCAGCTCATACAAAATGGAAGCAAAACTGAAAGTTTATATTTTTGCTCAGTGTACATGTAACAGAAGGGATTCAAATGCATGTAAGTGCACTAATTTAACGTGGATTAAAATAACCTTTTTTTTGTCCACTACTTTATCGGCTCTGTCTCCATGTCCTTTTTTTGTTCCACTAAAAAGTCTTTGGAAGTCAAGAGTCAAGCAGCGTTTTTTTGATTTATTATTATTTACTGAAATGCGCTATATGCTTATTTTTTTTGTTTAGCTGGGGGTTAGCTAAGAATGTTGGTGGCCTGCACCATGATGCACACATCCATATATGTGACCTGCCTGTCATTCAGATGCACAGTAACTGTTTCGCTACCAGAAAGGACTAGCTATGCATGTCGCTACACTGCACACTGATGTACATCGTGATATATTCTTGCTAAAGTTTAACTGCAGGCTGGTGTAGACTTGATTTAACAAATTAATTCAGCAAATTTATCAAATTGAATTTTTGAAAACTTTACTCATCTCTAATTACCACCAAAAAGTGTCTAAAATACTTAATAAATGTCTCAAATGCCATAAACAACATTTTGACACAAAAGAATATTAGTGGCTTTTGCTTAGTAAATGTTTGTGTGTGTCGTTAAAAGATATCAACACTATCCACTATAACAGTGACATCTACAGCACCCCGTCCCCAAAACAGTGACCTCCACAGCCCCCCACAACTTAACACTAACCCCTCCACAGTGCCCCGTCCCTTAAAATTGGACCTCCACAGCAGCCCACCCCCTTAACTTTGACCTTTACAGCAGCCTTACTCTTTAACAGTGACTTTCACAGCATACCACCCCCTTGACAGTGACCTACACAGGGGCCCACCCCCTTAACAGTGGCCTTTACTGGATTGGGGGCCTAACCTTTTGAACAGCTCACTCTAAGACAGCAGCACTGTACTGTCTTAGTGTGAGCTGCAGGGAGAAAGTTAGCCTCCCTCCCACCTCTGCAGCTGACAGTTGATTTTTACCTTCATTTTTTTATTCCCTGTCGGCTCAGGAGTTGGAGGGGGCGTGGGGTAACCAGATCTTGGCGTGGCTTATCAGTACCTAGAAATGGATTTTTAAGTTCAATTTTTCAATCTCAGTCGGCTGAGAAGTGGGAGGGGGCGTGGCCTAACCGGATCAGGGATGTGTACTTTTGAACAGCTCACTATAAGACAGCAGCACTGTGCTGTATGGGTGTAAGCTGCAGGGAGAAAATCACCCTCCCGCCCACCCCTGCAGCTGACAGAAGTTGATTTTTACCCTCATTTTTTTCAATCCCCGTCGGCTCAGGAGTGACAGGGGTGTGGCCTAACCAGATAACGCGCGTGGATTAGCGGGACGGGGTGGGGTTTTAAGTCTTTTGAGGGTGGACACATTGTGGCAAGGGGCATGTCTGGGCTTCTTCCTGCAAAAGTGATACCCCTCTGGGCACCTTACTGGCTCATTTGTATACCAAATAAACTGGATTTTCAGAGGATAAAAACATCTATTGCTGGAACAAAGGTACATCTTGAAATAAGGTACTAATTGCTATTAGGCCATGGCTTTACTTCAATAGCAATTATCCTGGTGACAGATTTCCTTTAAAGCTCTCCTACAGCAGTGAAGAAAAATGACTGGGTTGTTATGGAAACCTGGAGTAAAACTGTGTATGTGGAGGCTGGAGGACCTGCGAGCTTCTATTGGCTGGTAAGGGTTATGTAAGCAAGCTTCTATTGGCTAATGCATTTTTTGGTAATATCTCAGGAACAGTACGTCCTAGAGAGCTGAGACCTGGTCTAAAACCTTACCGGACACCTGATGTACCTGTGTGCCAAATTTTATGATTGTAAATGCGACGGTGCGGATTCCTTTAGCAGCCATACACACACACACACACATATACACAGCTTTATATATTAGATATTCAGTATTTCTATTCATAGTTTATGCACTTGCTTTGATATTCCAGAATTCCAGAATAATAATTTCTTGCCATTCACACCCTATTCATCAGGATTAATGTCATAATCAATAGTTATACATGTGGCATAATACATGAGTCTTACAATACTTTGTATAGAGATTTCATTTATTTGAACTGCAATTCCTTAAGATACAGTATTTAATGACTTAGCATTAAACACAATCCTTCTGTTCTCATATTGAAGCAGTGCAATATTTTAGCTATCTTAAGATAATTGCAAGATTAGGGATCATTTAAACGGAAACGCAATGATTATCCACTAATAATCCCAGTCCGCAGTTATGCCATGTTGAAAAAAGAAAGAAAAAGTAACGGGTACAATACAATTGCATCTTTTTTTCCAGTGCATCATAAAATACAAAAGTCCAGTATTCATATAACTTCCTATGATTCACAATATAAAGTACTTATATTTAGCTCTATAGCAATGGAATTTATACAGGTCTCATTAAATATAGAGTTAATATTCATATCACTGAATCTACTAACCAACAGTTAGTATTATACTAGTAAACTTCACTTGCAATACATGCATTTGGTAATGTACAGTACAGTACAAAAGTTTGGACACACCTTCTCATTCAAAGACTTTTCTTTATTTTCATGACTATGAAGGCATCAAAACTATGAATTAACACATGTGGAATTATATACATAACAAACAAGTGTGAAACAACTGAAAATATGTCATATTCTAGGTTCTTCAAAGTAGCCACCTTTTGCTTTGATTACTGCTTTGCACACTCTTGGCATTCTCTTGATGAGCTTCAAGAGGTAGTCCCCTGAAATGGTCTTCCAACAGTCTTGAAGGAGTTCCCAGAGATGCTTAGCACTTGTTGGCCCTTTTGCCTTCACTCTGCGGTCCAGCTCACCCCAAACCATCTCGATTGGGTTCAGGTCCGGTGACTGTGGAGGCCAGGTCATCTGGCGCAGCGCCCCATCACTCTCTTTCATGGTCAAATAACCCTTACTTTCAAAGTTTTCCCAATTTTTCGGCTGACTGACTGACCTTCATTTCTTAAAGTAACGATGGCCACTCTTTTTTCTTTACTTAGCTGCTTTTTTTCTTGCCATACTACAAATTCTAACAGTCTATTCAGTAGGACTATCAGCTGTGTATCCACCTGACTTCTCCTCAACGCAACTGATGGTCCCAACCCCATTTATAAGGCAAGAAATCCCACTTATTAAACCTGACAGGGCACACCTGTGAAGTGAAAACCATTTCAGGGGACTACATCTTGAAGCTCATCAAGAGAATGCCAAGAGTGTGCAAAGCAGTAATCAAAGCAAAAGGTGGCTACTTTGAAGGACCTAGAATATGACATATTTTCAGTTGTTTCACACTTGTTTGTTATGTATATAATTCCACATGTGTTAATTCATAGTTTTGATGCCTTCAGTGTGAATCTACAATTTTCATAGTCATGAAAATAAAGAAAACTCTTTGAATGAGAAGGTGTGTCCAAACTTTTGGTCTGTACTGTATGTCAAGTCAATACCTTTAATTCTAACACTATAAAATAATCTAAGAAATGTAGAGGCAGAAGCTTAAATGCATTTATGCCACTTTAGGTGCATTAAGAAGTTGTGAATTATGGCACATGGGATATTTGATGCTTAATTAAAAAATTTATTTCACATTTTACCACCAAGGTGTGGTGTCTTCACATGAATGTGTGATACCTCAGAAAGGGACTGGTCCAGCCCTTAAACGCGTTGTTATTTTACAAAAATAAACAGATATACCAAGATTACACAGTTGAAAGTTTCTTCAATAAGCAGCGCTCGCTAGAAGTCTCCTTTTTCTTCATTTCACTTGATACTCTTACCATAGCTTGTGACATTTACTATACTTCACAACACAAACTGGCAAAAAGTATAGCTACAATCTTCACCAATGCAGATTTCAGTTTATAGTACTCAGCCAGCCAGAAGATGAGCCAAATATAATATAAGAGGCCCATTTCCCTTAATACAGTTGGCACATCTCCTTCTCCCAGTGAGATTGACAGGGCCAGACGGCCTCACTACTTTGATATCGAAATCTCACACTTGTACTTGCATCAGTACAACAGGCAGATGCAGTGGAGTAAAGCTCTCATCCTGCCTTCCGTGCACTGAGATCTTCACCTCATAAATGCTGATAGTACTGCTGCAGGCACATGCACAAGATTGAATCCTAAATTCCTGGCCCTGTTAATCTCACTGAAAGAGGGAGTGGTAAAGTGAAGAGATGGCGGTGAAGAGGTGCTCCCAGGGGTTAGCCAGCCTATAGGTGCTTTGAGCACATCATTTGCATATAGATAAAAATAATTTCTCTGAAAACATATTACAGCAAGAAATGGCTCATTTTAATCACCATGATCAACCTTACTAGGAAGTATGCCTGGTCTAATAGGGTTGATCATGGTGACAGATACACTTTAAGAATTTTATTTAATCAAATTTACTATGTTAATGAAGCCATGGATATGCCAAAAATTTAATACCTCGCTAGTGATACTAGTAATAATTATAATGGGAAAAAAATGTTGTTATATTGTTTTGTTGTATAGAAAAATATTATCTTGATGGTTATGATTTATCATAGTATGTGATATTGCATTTTATAAACTGCACCAAATGAAAAAAAAGTTATCAATAGGCTGGAAGCATTGAGGTTGAGGCCCCACGTTGTGGCCATTGCACAGCCATTTTGCCATAAACAGTGATATTACAAATAGAGAATGAAATTCAAGAAATGTGTGGCTAAACAATGTATGCACTGACTATACCTCACCATTATTAAACCTTTTAAAAAACTCTGAGCAAACAGACTCTCACATACAGACTAACAGTGATAAACTGTTCAGACAAATTATATCACTATTAAAAGGGCTATGTAGCCTAGAATCCACCAGTTTCAATGATCCAAATCTGTGCTCCATAAAGAAAAACACGCTCACCTGTCCACGGTCTGAATTAGAGGAGAAAGAAGTGTACATGGATAGGACCATTTGCAGGGGGTACTGGGCTGACAGATGGAAGGCTCACCTGGTGTTGTGCTACAGGCACAACACTTCCATGGGCATAGAAAAATCACCACGGGCTGCTGCATATTCTGAACGGTAATCTTAAGGAACTAGCGCCCTCTTCTTCAAACAGCTAATCAGCACGAGTGCCAGGAGTCAGCCCCCCACCAATCAAATATTGACGACCTATCCTGAGTATAGGTGATCAATATATACTGGTTTTACACCAGTGCAGGAAAGTAGTACCAAAAATACAGCATGCTGATCGTCTGGGTGGAGGAAAGTAGTGGCAGTTATAGTATTCCAAACTTCCATATTTAGATGCAAGATGACGTGTTTCAATGCTGAACTTGCCCCTTTATCAGATAAACATTAATACATGATACAACAGCACAAAAACATTTAAAGAGCAAGAATGCGCCAAAACAGCGGGGGAGGGGCCTGCTGTGTGGTGATAGACATAAGCATGTAAAACTCACTATTCATTCACTTGGGTAGTTAACTGAAATAAAATCAGTAATAAACAAGAATTAGTAAAATAAAAACAAAAAAAACAAACATAAAACAACAATAATTGGAGAATTAGTATAAAATACGCAAAAAAAAAAAGGGGGGGGGGGGGGGGTTACTGTAACATGAACCAGTAATTTACTTATGTCTCAGTAGATTAAAAAATATGAGATGTATGTAATTCCGATTGGTGGCCATAAGGAGGCCTCAAATAGCCTGAAATAAATAAAATGTACTAAATGGAACTTAGCACTCCCCGCCCATCCCCCACCCCTTGGTGTTTTTAATCAGAGAAACAATGAAGCTGGACCCTCCGTGTTAGAGTAGGTCCCACCTGATAAGAAGCTATCTTGTCGTCTGGTAGGTGGGCTCGACATATTTTTGATCAATAATATGCGCTAAGAGCTTCTTCATTGCTTTGCAGTAACTATATGGCGTCATGTATTTGACCCTGTTCACACATTCACCTGTTCACTTAGTCTTAGCGCATATAGTGGTGTGCTGCTACTGTTTTTTGTTTGCTATATATACAGTGGGATGCGAAAGTTTGGGCAACCTTGTTAATCGTCATGATTTTCCTGTATAAATCGTTGGTTGTTACGATAAAAAATGTCAGTTAAATATATCAAATAGGAGACACACACAGTGATATTTGAGAAGTGAAATGAAGTTTATTGGATTTACAGAAAGTGTGCTATAATTGTTTAAACAAAATTAGGCAGGTGCATAAATTTGGGCACTGTTGTCATTTTATTGATTCCAAAACCTTTAGAACTAATTATTGGAACTCAAATTGGCTTGGTAAGCTCAGTGACCCCTGACCTACATACACAGGTGAATCCAATTATGAGAAAGAGTATTTAAGGGGGTCAATTGTAAGTTTCCCTCCTCTTTTAATTTTCTCTGAAGAATAGTAACATGGGGGTCTCAAAACAACTCTCAAATGACCTTAAGACAAAGATTGTTCACCATCATGGTTTAGGAGAAGGATACAGAAAGCTGTCTCAGAGATTTCAGCTGTCTGTTTCCACAGTTAGGAACATATTGAGGAAATGGAAGACCACAGGCTCAGTTCAAGTTAAGGCTCGAAGTGGCAGACCAAGAAAAATCTTGGATAGACGGGAGCGACGAATGGTGAGAACAGTCAGAGTCAACCCACAGACCAGCACCAAAGACCTACAACATCATCTTGCTGCAGATGGAGTCACTGTGCATCGTTCAACCATTCGGCGCACTTTACACAAGGAGATGCTGTATGCGAGAGTGATGCAGAGGAAGCCTTTTCTCCGCCCACAGCACAAAAAGTGCCGCTTGAGGTGGGCTAAAGCACATTTGGACAAGCCAGCTTCATTTTGGAATAAGGTGCTGTGGACTGATGAAACTGGGAATCTTGTCAAAGTTTAGGGACGCATGGATTCCACTCAGTATCAGCAGATTCTGGAGACCAATGTCTAGGAATCAGTGACAAAGCTGAAGCTGCGCCAGGGCTGGACCTTTCAACAAGACAACGACCCTAAACACTGCTCAAAATCCACTAAGGCATTTATGCAGAGGAACAAGTACAACGTTCTGGAATGGCCATCTCAGTCCCCAGACCTGAATATAATTGAAAATCTGTGGTGTGACTTAAAGAGAGCTGTCCATGCTCGGAAGCCATCAAACCTGAATGAACTAAAGATGTTTTGTAAAGAGGAATGGTCCAAAATACCTTCAACCAGAATCCAGACTCTATCCTACAGGAAGCGTTTAGAGGCTGTAATTTCTGCAAAAGGAGGATCTACTAAATATTGATTTTATTTCTTTTTTGTGGTGCCTAAATGTATGCACCTGCCTAATTTTGTTTAAACAATTATAGCACACTTTCTATAAATCCAATAAACTTCATTTCACTTCTCAAATATCACTGTGTGTCTCCTATCTGATATATTTAACTGACACTTTTTATCGTAACAACCAATGATTTATACAGGAAAATCATGACGATTAACAAGGTTGCCCAAACTTTCGCATCCCACTGTATATATATATATATATATATATATATATATAATAATAATAATAATAATCAAACTACACTTATACTTTCATAAAATGGTTTCCATAATTTCCTTAAGAGACCATGAGGGCTGATGGTTTACAACTTGTAGATCCAGAAAAACTCCTTCCTTCTCATAACCTCACACCTAAATATATTCTATTTAGTACATTTTATTTATTTATATATTTATTTCATGCTCCTAGGGCCTCCTGATGGCCACCAATGGAAATTGCATACAACTCCTATGTTTAAGTCTAGTGGGACGTGAGTAAATTATTGGTTCAGATGGTTTAACTAATTCTTGTTTTTTACTAATTTTATTTTTTAGGTTAATAGTTCAAGTGAGTTCCTGGTGAGTTTTAATTACTTATGTGTATCCCACAGAACAGGCCTCTCTCCTGCTGATTCTGTTGCATTCTTGCTGTATAAATGTTTCTGTGCTGTTGAATCATGTATTGATGTTGAACTGTTGAAGAAGCCAATTCAGACTCATAAGCCTCAACTTGCATCTAACTTGAGAAGTTTGGAATACTTATAACTGCCACTACTTTCCTTCACCAAGACGAACAGTGCGCTGGATTTTTGGTACTACTTTTCTGCACTGTCCACAGACCCACCATGCTTGGAACTACTGCCCTGTTCCCAAGTGCTTTTGGCCCCTGCAGGACTAGGAAGTATCTGTTGACAATCACAGGCCTCAATGGTCACATCTGCTTGTACGGCATATCATTGCTGTGAGGTACCAGTCAAGCAGATGTAAACGCTCCAAGGCCAGACAACCCTCTTAGCTTTTTTTTATTCTTTCATCAGAAAATTATATATCATCTTATTGTATTTTATTATAAAACTAATTATAACACTTTTGTGTGGCATAAGAGTGGCTAATAATTTGAATAGTATTTGTGCAACATAATATTTTGTTTAAAAACTGGAGCCCAGGAGAGTAATAAATCACATGAATAGCATGTTTTCCCTTTTGTTGAGCTTGCATTAGCTTAGTACATCATAGAGCTTTGTCTTCATCATTTGCTTGAAAACAATAATAATAGAATAAATGTGCAAACAGTGAACATGACTGAAAACCACCATTTTACATTTTGTAACTTTGAAACAACGCCAATGATCTGACAAAATGAGCATTGTATGAAGTTCAACCCTAGACAACATTTAAGATTTTTTCAAATCAATAGCAGAAGATCTTTACTTACTGTCCACATGTTTTGATAGAAGATTGAAGATATCTGAAAAAAAGAAAGACATAATACTTTACTTACAAAATCATGAGGCAAGAAACAACAGTTATTGACTTAATAAAGAATGTTCCCACAGGTCTGACCTATTGGGTGTCAGTAAATCCAATCTATTTGCAGTCTGGGATCAAGCACATTCACAGAATCACCGTCATAAAATGTAACCTTTATTGTATTTAGATTCATTTTTTTATTTATTTTTATAAAGAATTCTAAAGGTGTTCTGCAACCAGTACATAGTGATCTTCAGGAACGGTCATTAATATCTTATCGTGGGGGTCTAGCTCCCGTCACCTCCACTGATCTGAGGAGGCAGCATTAATACATACACTACTTTCTTTTCTAGATTACAATGCATGTTGTTTCAGAAATCTTGGCAGCACAGAGCAATTACAAGTGCTTGTTCCATTCATTTGAATGGAACAAGCACTTACAATTACACTGCACCGCTGCTGCAAGCCAGAGGATTTTAATCTTGAGGAAGTAGTGCTCTCTTCTTCAAACAGCTTATCAGTGAGGGTGCCAGGAGTCAGACCCCCACCAGTCAGATATTGATGACCTATCCTGAGTATAGGTGATCAATATGTACTGGGTGCACAACTATATTTTACCACAACTTGCTACGATTGCTACAACAAAAAACACAAAGGGAGCCTGGAAAAGATCTCAGAAGCCATGATAAATTTACCCACTTGCGTGCAAATGTAACCACTATGATGGGGATGGGAACATGTAGCAGAGCTAAACATATTATCTATTACTATTTGGCATTGTAATTGCATAAAAGGTCGCTCTGCATTTATTACAATGAGTTGGGCCAAACTGACAACTCACCCCTGCTACATCTGTATAAACAAATACACCTAACTATAGACACTATAAAGTCTATTGTGCTTCCTGGCTGAAAAATAAATATTGAAGGTTCAGTAACAACTGTCTTGTCGGCCCCCTTGATGTTTCTAATTGATTGAGAAGTACCATTGACAAGTGGATTTCAGTATTTGCATGCCCTATATCATCTTTTACCATTTTACCATTAATTGTAGCCTTATTAATACATCTTAAAGTGTTCTGAGTAAAGATTGACAGAGACATTCCTTATTATATTTACTCTGGTTCATTCTCAGACTTACATTGTACAAAATAAGGCTAGTTGCAGACTAGTGTAAGAGATCAGGCAGGCTGTTCCGCCAGTAACTCTGCGCACTACGGCATTGCTGGAGGTTTGTCAGGCTCTGTCCAGCCCCATTTTCTTTTCATTTTCCCTGCCAGAACAGTCTGTTGGGTCTCTAACGCTATTGTGCAACTAGCCTAAGAATAAATTTACTTTCATGTAGTCAGTATTTGGTCAGTATTTTTCATCAGTATTTGTAAGTCAAAAAAGGAGTTGGTCCAAAACACAAGAGAGGTGCAAATCGTTCGATTACACTGTTTCTCTGTAACTTCCAATCCTTACCCATGCTGATGCAAAATACTGACTGTGAAAATATTGGCCTATATGAGGAGCAGTGTGGTAAAGTTTCTAATTCTTTGTCTAAATCAGTTGTAGGTCTACATTAAACCTTTACTTTTTACCAAGCCCCTGGGCATTATTTTTTATAACAAATCCCAGATATTAGCAAAAGTTTTTCTAAACTAAACAAATCTCTATTTTGTTATGGGCAGAATATGAAGAACACTCAAGGAGTCAGCTGCCATAAAAAAAAAAAAAAAAAAAACACTTGTTAGGGAAGAGTAAGGGTAAATGCACACGTTTAGGATTTATGTGCGGAGAATCCGCACTGAAATCTGCAGGTGTTTGCAGGAAAATCTGTGCAGTCAATCTGCATCAATTGGTGCGGACTTGCATGAGAATTTGCATGCAGATTTGGTGCGGTCCCCATTGAAGTGAATACAGAAAATCCGGACAGGAAAAGTAAAATAAATTCATATGCTCCAGATTTTAAAATCCACATCATAGGTCAAAATCTGTATGGAAAAAAATCTGCATCGTGTGCATGAGAATTTCTAATTTTCATAGAATACAATGTACATGACCTACGGTGGGGATTCCCTGCACGCAAATCTGTCCAGAAGCCTTACTTTTATGTTTTTGTATTCCATTATGTTTCTATTTTATGCAAAAATCTAAATACTGTGTAAGCATGACCACAAGAAAATATTGTTAAATATTCTCTTAAACTTTACTCTATGCTAATGTACATCAGAAAAGTCCTAGATATGAAGTTAGTAAAGAAATACACCTGTATACACCAAAAACACATGAAACCATTTTCATGACAATATTTTTGTTCACAATGTAATTACAATATATTTCAAACTTTTTTACTTGACCGAAATATAGTCACTTCTATTTGTAAGTACGCAACTTAACAAGGCACAAAAGATAAAACTAATTGTAACATTTACACATCCAATATGTTCGGTGTACTGGACATGAACTGAAATATTTTTCTTGACACTTTTAATCCCACCTTACACAAGAGACAAAGCTTGAAGGTGAACCTGTGTATGTGCACTGAGGACTAATTCGAAAAAGGTACCTCAGTGTTATTATCCGAATAAATATGTAGTGAGCAGCGACTTGAGACAAAATGATATGACTTCAGTGATTATTAAAAATAATTTCTGCTTTGTGGTACAGAGTTGCGCCAACGGCGAACAATAGAATAGCGCCCTTTACTTCCATTCAGTCAAGTAATCAAAGAGACCATGAAATAGGATTGGACAGGACCTTTCATTTCAAATAAGAATTTCAATTCTGAAGAGTTTTCATTTTTATTTATATATTTTTGCTGCAGAAAGCTGCTGGAAGCAAGACTGCAGGATACCACACTTTGCAGCAAATTCTGTATCTTATCCCAAGCAAGCTTGAAGCTAATCAAAAGAAACCAGTCTTAAAATAAAATCTCACATAGGACATAAACAGTATTGAACACTGTCAAACTATACTGATATATATATATATATATATATATATATATATATATATATATGTGACACAGTGAGAGGTTTTGTCTGGGAAAACAGGTATTTTCCTCCCAGCATGTGCTGCTGGACTGATTTACAGCCAGGTGAGGTCAAATATCGGGCCGGATTTTAAGTGCCGGTCCGGGTTTTGGCAGCACCTGGCTGTCCTTAAATAGGCGGCTGGGCTCAGAAGCCACTTCTCTGTGTTGGGATCTGGAAGCCTTGTGTCTGGATGAAGGCTACCTACCTGTTTGGCTTGAAAACAGGTTGGTGCTGCTATGGTCAAGAACTCTTTGAGGCAGAATTGCCACATGATGTGAATTACCACCGATACCCCAAGGTGTGACTTTTTGTTTGCTTATGACTGCTTGTTTTGTCACTAGCTTAAAGTTTGAATAAGACACTGAACCGTTTGATCCAAAGAACTATTTTTTTTTTTTTTTTATGTGGCAAATAGTGGGCTATTGAAGTATAGACTTGTGAAATAGAACATGGTTAAGCAGCCAAAACTGTACAAAATGACACTGGAACTTTATAAGTTCTTTACATGCATCATACCTGAAAATATTTTTTAAAACAAAAAGAGAAGTCATTTTCACTTTACAGTTACAGTGTTATACCTGAAGGTTTCACTAATATATATTGAGGTAATTATCAAGCAAGGTTTCATCTACCACTTAATGCAGGGATGGCCAACCTGCGGCTCTCCAGCTGCTGTAAAACTACATCTCCCACCATGCCCTGCTTTAGGCTGATAGCTGTTGGCAGTCTGGGCATGCTGGAAGTTGTAGTTTTCCAACAGCTGGAGAGCCTCAGGGTGAAAAAAAACTGCCCTAGTGAATTTCTAAAAAAAAAAAAAAAAAAAAGAGAGAAGAAAGATGTGTGCCCAGCATTTTTATGTCCTTGTTTTATTCAAAAGAATAAAAATCTCAAGGTTACCCTAAGAATAAGTGCAGTGTCCCACTACGTGATTGTGGGCACCGCAAACTTGTTTTTATTGTGTTTTATTGTCATTATATTATGCCTGTATGCTGTACTTCATCTCATGTCACATTCTCCCATGTCACAATGTGATCTACATGTAAGATCCTTTACACAGGCCTAGTTAGGGTGCACTACACTAGTTTCTCCACAAGATGGGGCAGTGTTACAGTGTATATATAGCTTAGCTCAGGCCCAAGTTAGGCAGTCTTTCCCTGAAGTTTAGTCAGAGAGCAGCCATGAAGTAACTGCTTGCTGGAGGGAGGTCTCCTGCCTCTCTGCTCTCTCCCTGTTGGCTCCACAGACCAGGGTTAAAGCCAAAAGATTCCAACCAGAGGTGAGAAGTCCAGTTCTACAGCTCACACTTCCGGGGTGATCAGTGTCCAGCTACTGAAGCAAGTATTCAAGGGGATTTTTATATTGTCTTAAAGTCAAAGGATAGCAGATGGCCATACTTAAAGGCTTCTCAGGAACCTTTGCAAGCAGGTGTAGGACACAGCTTCCGGCATCCACACCTTCCAGTTTAAACCCTGAGGACAGATAGGCCATCTGTCAGAAAACACTGGAAAATAGAAGTTCAAGGATCAGAAAACCACCTTCAAGTCAGGTTAGAATCAGGATAGAGTTTTTTCCAGCCAAACACTTTTTTTACTTTAAAGCCTAGTCTGAAGCAATAGCTTTCACACATATATATATATATATATATATATATATATACAGTACAGACCAAAAGTTTGGACACACCTTCTCATTCAAAGAGTTTTCTTTATTTTCATGACTATGAAAATTGTAGATTCACACTGAAGGCATCAAAACTATGAATTAACACATGTGGAATTATATACATAACAAACAAGTGTGAAACAACTGAAAATATGTCATATTCTAGGTTCTTCAAAGTAGCCACCTTTTGCTTTGATTACTGCTTTGCACATTCTTGGCATTCTCTTGATGAGCTTCAAGAGGTAGTCCCCTGAAATGGTTTTCACTTCACAGGTGTGCCCTGTCAGGTTTAATAAGTGGGATTTCTTGCCTTATAAATGGGGTTGGGACCATCAGTTGCGTTGAAGAGAAGTCAGGTGGATACACAGCTGATAGTCCTACTGAATAGACTGTTAGAATTTGTATTATGGCAAGAAAAAGCAGCTAAGTAAAGAAAAACGAGTGGCCATCATTACTTTAAGAAATGAAGGTCAGTCAGTCAGCCGAAAAATTGGGAAAGCTTTGAAAGTAAGGGCTATTTGACCATGAAGGAGAGTGATGGGGTGCTGCGCCAGATGACCTGGCCTCCACAGTCACCGGACCTGAACCCAATCGAGATGGTTTGGGGTGAGATGGACCGCAGAGTGAAGGCAAAAGGGCCAACAAGTGCTAAGCATCTCTGGGAACTCCATCAAGACTGTTGGAAGACCATTTCAGGTGACTACCTCTTGAAGCTCATCAAGAGAATGCCAAGAGTGTGCAAAGCAGTAATCAAAGCAAAAGGTGGCTACTTTGAAGAACCTAGAATATGACATATTTTCAGTTGTTTCACACTTGTTTGTTATGTATATAATTCCACATGTGTTAATTCATAGTTTTGATGCCTTCATAGTCATGAAAATAAAGAAAACTTTTTGAATGAGAAGGTGTGTCCAAACTTTTGGTCTGTACTGTATATATATATATATATATATATATATATATATAGCAAAAAAGGGGGTTTATTATCACTTTGTTTTGTGCTATGCATTGTGGGTATATATACCTTGTTATGACACCATGTTGTATGCTTGAGAAAGACCGCATTGAGCGGTTGAAACGTTGCAAGGGGAATAAAAGATCCACCATTCTTTCACTTTATTTGGAGTGCTGCCTCATCCTTTGATGCTATACTTACGATAGCCGTGTGAGCCTGCGGCTGTGAGGATTACCTGCACCCACCTTCATTGGTCTTGTGCTGCTGTGGCCCCTTTTTTGCTTTTTGTCTATTTGGACTCACCCAGCGTGCACCCTACTTTACCATGTCTATGAATTCTTCTACTATGGATCTCCCCGATGTGTTTTCGTATACCAGGGCGGACGAGGAGAGGATCTTGCAAGGTCTGGTGAGCGAGCCATTGTTTTTGTCCACTCCTACTCTAATTGATTTAAAAAGAAGCTTTGAGGCTGATGGCAAAAAAATTGTATCCACTGACCTACACCTGATGACGCTTGGACAATATTTTAAGGATCACAGAATCCCTAGGGGGATCCGCTCACAACTTAAGCCTAATCTTTTTCCGACTGAATCCATTTTTTCACAAAAGTTCATTCAGATTTCGAATAAATATGCTTTCGATATTATTCTCCTTAATCTGGAATATTTACAACAGGAACTGGCGGAGAGCAGGACACGGCAAGCACAGACTAAGTCTGCACTAGAGAATATGTTGGGTGCTGATGAATTCAAAATATATGAGGACAGTTGCAGGGATTATTTGTCCAAATTCACAAAAGAACAAGAAGCCACAAAAAAGAAAAAATGGCAGCGAGACGCTGATGATTATGCCAAGGGAAGGATCTACACATGGCAGAATGATGGATGCACAAAACAGTTCTCTTCATACCGACCGATAAATAGGAAACACCAACAGTCTGGACTCTCTGGGCCTATGGCCACTCAAAATTCTGTTAGGAAACATCAACAGTCTGGACTCTCTGGACCTATGGTCACTCAAAATTCTGTTTCTGCACAGTCTTTTTTAGAGATGGGCTCCATGTCCATAAAGGAACCAGACAGGGTGGTAGAAAACACCACAGATGGAGGAAATCCCAAATCCCCAAGGCCGATCAAAACGATGGCGCTACGCAGGAAGGGGAATCAAGTTTAATGAATATATCCAGTGTGGTAAATATCTCCTCTACACCCCTGTCTGATGTACAACTTAGTGTGCTTTCTAAGGGACTTTCTTTTTGCCCCTCTACCAAGGTCGATTGGTTCCATTTGGAGGTTGACCTGCAGCGCCTGTATAGGAACATCGAACTTAAGGTTTGGTTTGCAGGTCACCCTCCTCTGGATCCATCGACTGGGGAAGGTATGCCTACCGAATTGAGATTGAAATCCTTTGGGCTTTTTAATAAAAGTGATTTTTCACCACATAGTAATGCACCTGCACTTGAGACATTCAAGAAGGCTGTCTCTGTTGATATAGCTGCTTTGCGTGATGAAGTCATGAATATGCCTTTACAATACCCCAATATGACCACTTCTGATGTTGTTGAGCTTGAGGGATTGTGCCATGACAGCAGCCTCACTATCAAGCCAGCCGATAAGGGTGGTGCGGTTGTTGTCATGGACACTCCCAAATATATTCAGGAGATTAGGAGGCAATTGGGTGACCAGAGTGTATATAGGGTGTTGTCTGGTGATCCGAGGTTCGATATTGCTCGCTGCATCAAAAAGGTCCTAGACGCAGCCTTGGGTCAGGACATTATTGATGGGGAATTGCATTCTTTTCTAACTATATCACAGCCACGTACACCAGTCATATACGTGCTGCCAAAGATTCACAAATCATTGGTTGACCCACCAGGTTGTCCTATTGTTGCAGGTACCGAATCTATCTTTTCCAATATCTCGATTTTCTTGGATCGAGTACTTCGTCAATATGCAGTCAGTGCCAGGTCCTACATTAGAGACACCGGGGACTTTCTTGATAGGATCTCCAAGGTGAGGCTGCCAGATGGTTGTCTCCTGGCCTCTTTTGACGTTATGAGTCTATATACTTCCATTGACCACAACAGGGGGGTGGCTGCGGTCCGGAGACAGCTATCTGGTAGCAACCATTCTCCTCCCTGTCAGGATTTTGTCACTCAATTGTTGGACCTGGTACTGAGAAATAATTATTTTCTGTTCATGGAGAATTTTTATCTTCAGTTACGAGGGACCGCCATGGGGTCTAACGTGGCGCCCACCTACGCCAATGTCTTCATGGCGGCCCTCTAGGAGGACCTTATCTATGTGTCCCACCACTTCAGTAATGTTCTGGGGTGGTGGCGATACATAGATGACGTCTTCCTGATTTGGCACGGTGACGTTGTGGCTTTGGAGATATTTCATGAGTTTTTGAATAGTTTGGATCCGGACATCAGCTTCACCCTTGTACACTCGGCCACCCATGTTCAATTCCTGGACACCATGGTGACTATTGCGGGTAATCAATTAATCACTGACATTTTTACTAAGCCCACTGATTGTAACACATTGTTACATTACAAAAGTTGTCATCCCAGGTCAATCATTAATTCGGTACCCTATAGTCAACTACTTAGGGTAAAAAGAGTAGTACAGGATGAGGATGTACTTCCTATTCGATTTACACAAATGGTACACAGGTTTAAAGAATGGGGTTACCCGACTCAGGTGATCAATAAGCATCTCACTAAGGTAAAATGTCCACAACAGGCCACAGTGGACACTATGTGTAATAAAGTGGAAAGGATACCGTTTATATCTACGTATTCTGAACAGAGTACTAGAATTGCGCATATTATTCGCAAACACTGGTCCATACTTAAAAGTAACCTTCCTCAGATTACATCACTGACGGTACCGCCCTTACTTTCCTATAGGCGTTCTGCCAATTTCCGTGATAAACTGGTTCGGGCAGACATTCCAGTTAAAACTCTGGTGCAGACTCATATTGGCTCACGGAGGCGGGGTTCCTATCCTTGCCTTGGGTGTGTAAACTGTTCATACATGACCAAGGGGGAGAGGTTTACCCATCCGGTTACAGGGAGCCAGTATGAGATTGGTCATTTTCTAACATGCAACAGTTCCTATGTTGTTTATGTGCTCTCCTGTCCTTGTGGTCTCCTATATGTTGGGGAGACCACATGTGACATGAAGACACGTCTAAACAATCACAGATTCTCAATTAGACAAAGAAGGAAAGATCTGCCTGTCCCTAAACACTTTGTGGAGGCCAACCACAAGGAGAGGGATCTTAAATTTGAGATAGTGGATCAAATCACCCCGTCTAGAAGGGGAGGTGATAGGATACTGGCTCTCAAACAGAGAGAATTGAGATGGATTCATCGCCTCAATACTTTGAGACCGGCTGGTCTCAATGTTGATTTCAAGTGGAATGTGATATAGGATGGGGCTTGTTCATTATGTTTGCTTGAGCCTCTTCTTGTCCTGCCCCAGTGTATGTGAACGTGATTGGTGTCATTCACAATACTATTGACTGTAATTATTGTATTTACAGCTAATTTTGTACCTATTGTTTTAACTAATACTTCAGTTTTTCTGTTTTCTTTCTCTAGATTTTTGTCATCTACACTCCAGTGGCACTGTTTATGGACGGGGGGGCACAGTTTTCTACGTTCCTCGGTTGAGATATTGGTGATGGGGGAGAATGGGGCGTTGAAGTAATCTATACACTATATATCATGTGGGTTGACTGTACAGGGTTGTTTACGTGTGGTGGTCTCTCTAATTAATCTAAGGGCCTAGGGGACAGCTTCTGGGTTTGGGGTTGTGGGCATGGACGTGTCCTTGACCCTTCACCCACTATGGATCAGTGGTCATGCCGTGAGAATGGTCGGACCACTGCCCCCTGTCCCCCCACCCTAATTTAAGCTAGTATGGCACAGGAGTTGAAGGCGCTCCTTCTTGGTGCCGTTATACATATATGCCACGTTCACTCTGAGATGTAAACCTGTATAAAGTCGCCATGTGGGAGTATGTATATGCTCCCTTATGTTTGCTTTTTCTTAATTTTAGGATTACTATGCCCCGTGTTTTCTCTCCTGTCTCCTTTTATCTGGCTGCGCGGGCCCATTAATTCTAGCATGGGCGTGTCGCTGCCGACGTTGTTTGGCTGGCGGTTGCTGGGGCAACTACGCCGGTAATGCCGGCGTCGTTGCCTTGACGACGCTGGCCTTGCACCGCCTGTGTGACGCGGCCCGACACCTCCCCCGGATGGGTCACGTGATGGTCTGGCAGGTCATGTGCTTGTTCACGTGTCCGCTGACGTCGCTGGGCTACGTCTGTGTGGGGTGGCGTCGCTGGGACCCTGGGCATGGGCGGTCTGATTGTGACGACGCGGACTTCTGGCGCTTAGGTCCTTGCACTGCCGCGTGAGTTGTTTTTGAACTTTATTGATTATGATCACTTTCTATACCTATACACAGGTGATATCACATTATAATAATGTGTCTTATTATCACTAATTAATGCACTGTTCGGCTTATACTATGGTTATTGATTTTCCATATGTTGTATTGTAGTATACAAATCACTATGAACATGATTCTCACTGTTTTGAAATATTTACTGTATTCCACATATGATTATTTATTTGTAATTGGATTATTATCACTTTGTTTTGTGCTATGCATTGTGGGTATATATACCTTGTTATGACACCATGTTGTATGCTTGAGAAAGACCGCATTAAGCGGTTGAAACGTTGCAAGGGGAATAAAAGATCCACTTTATTTGGAGTGCTGCCTCATCCTTTGATGCTATATATATATATATATATATATATATATATATACAACATTACAATCACATATATTGTGGTAGATATGATCAACACTATATTCATATGACTCAATAGTGTCGATAAATTCAATAATATATATCACACCAAGAAACTTCAAGTATATGCTGTTATTTGGGAAAGAGGGGGTATTATCTTCTAGCGCTCTATCCCAATTTGGGAAACTGAATGTCACTGAAAATGTTGTAGGTGTATTCACTGGGAGCGCAATATGTTCATAAAGTGTCCACAGGAATCCTGATAATGTGAAAAGTCTCTTATAGCATATCCTTTTAAGCTCGATATGAGCTTTGGATTGGAGAAAACTTTAAATCGATGTTTGGCTTACCGTCTAGCGTCTGCTGTCTCCCTATTGCTTCAATGGAGCTTTAAATATTTGCCGGCTTATTAAGTCGCTCCATACAGCAAGCTGGTTTAAATTTCGCAGGAGTTCCAAAGATCGCGGGAGTTGCCACTCTGTTCCGCAATTTCCTTTGGTGCAGCTTTCGACGATAAGAATAGTTAATCCTTTACTGTAGAGATTTTCTTCTGTATGGCCATACAATATTATCGGAGGCTTTTCAATGCAGGTACATCACTTGTTTCACCATACGCGTTACGGGTAGATTCACTCTCCCTTCCTCAGTGGTCAAGTGTCTGCCTGCTCTGCCTCTATTTTTATCCATTCCTTTGATTGCTTCCCAAATCTCGGACACCTGTTGTTCATGCTACTCCCAGTTTGCAAGGAAATCCTCCCACATAATCAAGGGATAATTCTATACAGCCTTGATTTTTATTTATTTTTTTAAAAATTTTTTTCCCTCTTGCAGTTTCCATGCGTTTTTTATGCGTTTTTTTGAGGACACATGCGTTTTTTGGCCCAGATGTCCCAATTGGTGTGATATATCATTATGTGAAATATAAACTTGATATCTGCCAACACTTATAAAATGACTTTTTATAATAAAATATTATTAAACAAATTTTCAAGATTAAAATATTAATATAAGAATATAAAACAATAAATAATAAATGTGAGGAATCTTGAAAGTTTCATAGGAATCCTAGAGTTTGATACAATTATTCGG
Source organism: Bufo bufo (assembly GCF_905171765.1). Taxonomy (NCBI): domain Eukaryota; kingdom Metazoa; phylum Chordata; class Amphibia; order Anura; family Bufonidae; genus Bufo; species Bufo bufo. Next base: position 698,608,701 of record NC_053390.1, on the reverse strand, counting down.
ATTTGATAGAGAAAGAAGGGTGGGTATCTCGGAGCCAAGGACACGTCGCAGCGCCGATAGACGGCCTAGCATGCGACGTGCCGTCGGCCACGAGACATCCAACCTACATAAATCCAAAAATTTCCAACTCCGAATTAAGGCCTTTCGGTTGTAGAGATCCAAATTCATAAATGCGTCTGGATTCTATCCTAGACATTTGTCTGATAAAATCACCGCCTCTCCAGTGTTTCTCCACCTTCTCCAGTGCCGTAAACACCAGACTTGATGGATCCTGATTATGCATCTCTTTATAATGTTTAGATAGGGAATGTTTATCGTACCCCTTCCTGATGTTGGCAATATGTTCGGCCACTCTTTTTTTGAATGGCCTCTTGGTACGTCCTATATATTGTCTGTTACAGGGGCACTGGAGAAGGTAGATAACTCCACTGGAGTCACATGTAAGACAATCTTCTATCTCCCAATTATAGTTGTTCTGAGTCGAGGGGACATTAGTCGTCAGGCGGGGTTTTTTATTCATTCTACAACCCATACACCTTCCACATTTATAAAAACCCTTCAAACTCAGCCAAGTTCCTGAAAAACTCAACTTATTCTGTTTCCACGGTTTTACGGTAGGGGCCACCTTGATACCTAGATTGGGTGCCCTAGTGAAGGTAATCGTAGGAACAGTCGGGAGTAAGTGTCCCACAATTTTGTCATTCAACACATGGTGCCAATGGGTTTTAATAATTTTCTGAATCTTCCTATAATTCTCATTAAATGGAAGAACAACTCTCATGGCTTCTTTATTTTGTGTTTTATCTTCCTCATTATCCATCTCATTTTTATCTTTATTGTCCTCCTTATTAAAGAACTCTCTTCTATCTAATTTCCTAATTTGGTTGAGTGACTCCTCCACTAAGTTTTCAGGATATTCCTTCTCAATAAATTGTCTTTTCATCTCAATGGCTTCCATCTCAAAAGTATGTCCCTCTGTGCAGTTCCGCTTAATCCTACGGAACTGACCAGAGGGAACATTTGTCAGCCATTTCGGCAGGTGACAGCTAGAAAAATCGATATAACTATTTCTAGCTGTGGATTTACAAAATGTCTCACATATATATTTATTATCAGATTGTGTGATTAATAAATCCAAGAATTCGGTGCTCTCCTGTATGTTTGAGGTAAAGACCAGATTTAAATTATTAATATTGATTGTTTCTAGGAATTTTTCCAATTCTTCTTTACTCTTTTTCCAGATGAAGATCACATCATCTATATAACGGCGCCACAGGGCCAGATCCGTCCCCAGCCTTGGCTTGATGAGGTTGTACTCCCACTCAGCCAAGAACAAATTAGCATAGCTGGGGGCGAATCTGGTCCCCATGGCGGTACCCCGCTTCTGCAGGAAGAATTCCCCCGCAAAAAAGAAGTAGTTGTGGCTCAGGATATACTCTATTCCTTTCGTTATAAACTCTTTTTTTATTGCTCCATACGAGCCATCTCTTATTAATTGCATTTTTACAGCATCAATTCCTTGCTGATGTTCAATCACAGTATAAAGTGACTGAACATCAAGTGTACCCATAATCCATCCAGACTGGACATCTAAGTTTTCCAGAATCTGTATGATTTGGGTCGTATCTTTAATATAGGAATTGGTTTTCTTGACTATTGGCTGTAACTGTACGTCTATATATTTGGACAGGTTGGATGTGATAGATCCAATCCCTGAGACGATAGGGCGTCCTGGGGGGTCATTCGGATTTTTGTGCACTTTGGGCAGACAGTAGAAGCATGGTAGCCTCCTCTGTGTGCCCAAAATGAAATCCAGTTCCTGCTGTGATATCGTACCATTATCCAATCCGTCCATACTGTATCTCCTGAGCTCCAACTCAAATCTCTCAAGGGGGTCTCCCCCCAATTTTTGATAGGTCTCCCCATCTGAGAGTTGTCGGAGACATTCCCTATTATAATTAATTGTGTCCATCACCACTACCGCACCTCCCTTATCCGCGGGGCGTATAGTGATGGAGTGGTTTTTTTGTAGTAGTTTCAATGCCTCAAACTCTCCTCTGGTAAGATTGTTTGTGGCTCTTGGTCTAGCTTTTAGTTTGCAAATATCTTCCTCTACACACTTCTGAAAGGCTCCTATTTCTTTGCTGATTTCACTCCTTGGGAACATATTTGATTTATTTTTTAGGAGGTTTTTGTTAGGGTTTTTTGTCTTTTTTACGTTTTTTTCAACTATCACTTTCTCATTCCTCACAATTGGATTTTTGATAAAATATTTTTTGAGGCAGATATTCCTTATTAGTTTTTGTACTCCTATATACGTAGAGAATTTATCCATCTTATTGGTGGGGGCAAACTTCAGACCTTTCTCTAACAGATTATTTTGGGTTTTAGTCAGGGTAATTGAACTTAAGTTAATTATTGCGCTGAGATCCGTTGCTAGTGATGTCTTTTGTGATATGTGTCTCTTCCTCTTACTTCGTCTTGTCTTTCTGACCCTCCTCTGTGTCTTGAGTGTTGGTATCTTACTTGTTCTATGTGGTTCATCTTTTGGGGTGCATGGTGATCCTGTCTCTGTGATATGTGATGTTGTCCCTTCCCTGTGTTCTGGTATTGATAAGTGCTCTTGGGTCTTAAATTGTAGTGATGTGTCGGTGATTCTAAACTGTGATTGGGAGGTGTCCTTTCTCTGTGCCGTATTCGTGCTCTGTGATGTGCTGGGGTATGATCTAAAAAATGCTGATCAGACAGCTCCTCATGTCTGTTTGTTACAGAGATTGAGTAGCTGTCTGATAAGCCCTGCCGATCCCTATCCCCTTCCCTTTTCTTCCCTTTTGGGATCTCATTCTGTGATAAGGGAATTTGTTCCCCAGATCTTTCACCCTGGTGATTTCTCTGTGTATTCTGGTGTTTTTTAGTTTTTTTTTATTAATGATCTCACTCTCAATTTTATCGAATCCACTACAGAGTCTTTGTTGCCACATTTCAAATTCACTATTTCTAGAGAATTTTTCAAGGTGGTCTTTTAATTTTCCAATTTTTTGATTCAGCACTTCCAATAGTGCTGTTCTCCTTTTTATTATGAGTTGCATGAGTGAAATGGAACAGATCAAATCCGAATAATTGTATCAAACTCTAGGATTCCTATGAAACTTTCAAGATTCCTCACATTTATTATTTATTGTTTTATATTCTTATATTGATATTTTAATCTTGAAAATTTGTTTAATAATATTTTATTATAAAAAGTCATTTTATAAGTGTTGGCAATCAGATATCAAGTTTATATTTCACATAATGATATATCACACCAATTGGGACATCTGGGCCAAAAAACGCATGTGTCCCCAAAAAAACGCATAAAAAACGCATGGAAACTGCAAGAGGGGGAAAAAAAAAAAAACATTTTTTTTTTTTAAATCAAGGCTGTATAGAATTATCCCTTGATTATGTGGGAGGATTTCCTTGCAAACTGGGAGTAGCATGAACAACAGGTGTCCGAGATTTGGGAAGCAATCAAAGGAATGGATAAAAATGGAGGCAGAGCAGGCAGACACTTGACCACTGAGGAAGGGAGAGTGAATCTACCCGTAACGCGTATAGTGAAACAAGTGATGTACCTGCATTGAAAAGCCTCCGATAATATTGTATGGCCATACAGAAGAAAATCTCTACAGTAAAGGATTAACTATTCTTATCGTCGAAAGCTGCACCAAAGGAAATTGCGGAACAGAGTGGCAACTCCCGCGATCTTTGGAACTCCCGCGAAATTTAAACCAGCTTGCTGTATGGAGCGACTGAATAAGCCGGCAAATATTTAAAGCTCCATTGAAGCAATAGGGAGACAGCAGACGCTAGACGGTAAGCCAAACATCGATTTAAAGTTTTCTCCAATCCAAAGCTCATATCGAGCTTAAAAGGATATGCTATAAGAGACTTTTCACATTATCAGGATTCCTGTGGACACTTTATGAACATGTTGCGCTCCCAGTGAATACACCTACAACATTTTTAGTGACATTCAGTTTCCCAAATTGGGATAGAGCGCTAGAAGATAATACCCCCTCTTTCCCAAATAACAGCATATACTTGAAGTTTCTTGGTGTGATATATATTATTGAATTTATCGACACTATTGAGTCATATGAATATAGTGTTGATCATATCTACCACAATATATGTGATTGTAATGTTGTATATTATTGCTACATTGTTCTTATAAATTTTATTACTTGTATTTTATGGGGATATAATAAATATTTTCTGCACATGTCAATTTGGTTGCCAAGTGTATGAGTGCTCGCTCATCACTCTATTACTACATTTGCCTTTAAGAGAGGGTGGGGTGATTCCCTCTATATGAGCTTGCAGCACCATACCTTAACTACTTGCTAGTGAGCCACCACAACCTACCAATATATATATATATATATATATATATATATATATATATATATATACATATAGGACTAAGAGCCTGTTTCTTTTGAGGACTTACATTATTACCCTACCCCTGTATGCATGAGACAGTATTTCATACTTGGATGTACCAACAGACTTGGATGTAATGTTACCAGGAGCAACGTTCAGTAAAAGTTATAGGTTGGATTGCACCATCCTTGTCTCAGTCTTCAGTTCCTCAATTAACACTACAGTAAATGGTTGTACCACCACAAAAGGTACTGGCATCACGACTACAAGGGACCTTGCCATAGGCACATTAATACAGACCATTAAGGGCACATCACACCGTGACCTCACGTATAATACCCTTGTCGGTCTGGCATACCGCAAAAGCCTTGGGTGAAAAGTGGGTATATGGACCCTTCTTGCCTTTGCTTGACATGTTGTGGGGTGATTTGATTTTCTGCAATGTTTCAATGCCTGCTAGTGATAGTTTGATATTTTTTTTATAAAAATGTAAAACATTCTTTGTCATTTTCTGGAAAATGACATATGGCTGGTTTCTTTTTCCGTGAAGACGCTATGGGATGTACTAACCATACTATGTTTCTACAAGCTGCTAACGCTTGATACAAGAGATCCATCGAGCTCATGATTATGTTTCTAACTTACATATATACCAATGTCACAGCACAAATCCACTTGCATTAACACGTTATTGACTCGCAGACATACTGTATGCAGGGGCAGAGTGGGAACTTAAAGTAGCCCTTGGAAAAGTAACTAAAAGTGGCCTCATGTTGTAGGTGGGTCCAAATTGACATAAGGTGGGACAACAGTAGTAGGCGGGCCAAGCAATACCGTAGTGCAGGACAAAATACCACCCCAGCAGAACCAGAGAAAACAGTGCAGCACAATATACTGCCCTAACAGAACCAGATACCATAGTGCTAAATACTTCATCAGCAAAAACCAAATACCACAGAGAAGCACAAAATACTACCTCTAGGAAACCAAATACCACAGTTCAGCACAAAATACTGCTGCTCGCCCCACAGTATGAAGCTGTATCATCGTCCTGAGGAGCAAAATATCATTGAATTCAAGAGGGCACCTATGGCCACTAGTGTTGATCACGAATATTCGAATTGTGCATTTTAATCGCAATATTGGCACTTAGAGAATTCGCGAATATTTAGAATATCGCTAAATATATTTGTAATCGCGAATATTCGATTTTTTTTTTAATACCAGTTCATGCGAATTTTTATGTGAATATTTTATGCAAATTTTATGCGAATTTTCGCAATCAAGAAAATATGGCGAATATTCGCCCAAATATTCGCGAAATATTGCAAATTCAAATATTGCCCCTGCCGCTCATCACTAATGGCCACTAGCCAGGTGCATAATTCGTAATGCTCCTACATTGATTAATAGTGAGAACATCAGATCTTTATGACCACCAAGAGGAGGTATCAAGTGGCCCTCTGGGCGTCATCCACCAGGAAATTTCCTATAGCCAAGCCGCCCATGTACATAAAAACATGAATACTCTTCAGCATTTTCACAGTATATGTGCTAGGAGACATAATGTGTTTGGTAATACCTCTGTTTCATAGAAAGATGTTTTGCTTCTAAAATTATTTATTAGCAATATTGTCACCACTGTGTAATAAGTACATTAGAGGGATAGTGACCTAAGGACATGCAAGCTTTGCTGCATTGAAAATAATGTTACTATAACTATTATAATATTTTACATTCTTGGCTAAAAGATATTGACCTGAATAATAATTGGAGATATCATTTTATACAATATACCAAATATGCAGATGCATAGGAAAAAAAAAAAACTCAACATTCTTCAAAATCTCTCTGCTAAACGTACTAATTTGAGAGAACAACTATTTGCTCAAAAAGGGCAATCTTTGAATAATAAAAAATTAAATGATGTTTAGATAAGGATCAGCAAATTGATTCTGAACAAACCTGATTCGTACTGAATTTGCCAAAAACTTAGGCTTAGGAAAGCTAATTTGACTATTTTGTATAATGAGAGAGAGTACCCCCAGAAAATAAACATTGTCAAAAAACCAAGAGTAGCATACTGGGCACTCTTGCTTTCTCTTGATTTGGGTCCAAAACTAATTTTATGAAAAATTTGGTGAACCTGAAATGAACCGAATCTCAAAAGGTTTGTTGATCTCTAGTAGATAACAGAGTTTTATGGAGTGTTCCCAGTATGCAGTGCTTACTACAGTGCCAAGAAAAAGTGATCAAAAAAATAGCAACCAGTGACATACTCATGGACAGCTACGGCTTATAGGTGCAAATGGAGAGGGAGGACTAGCCAATCTGGGGCTACTTTGGCAGAAATCACTAAAAATGTTAAAGGGAACCTGTCACCGGGATTTTATGTATAGAGCTGAGGACATGGGTTCCTAGATGGCCGCTAGCACATCCGCAATACCCAGTCCCCATAGCTCTGTGTGCTTTTATTGTGTAAAAAGAACGATTTGGTACAAATGCAAATTAACCTGAGATGAGTCCTGTCTCTGACTCATCTCAGGGACAGGACTCATCTCAGGTTAATTTGCATATGCATCAAATCGTTTTTTTTTACACAATAAAAGCACACAGAGCTATGGGGACTGGGTATTGCGGATGTGCTAGCAGCCATCTAGGAACCCATGTCCTCAGCTCTATACACAAAATCCTGGTAACAGGTTCCCTTTAAAGCTGCCTGATTTTATGAATCCCATTTTGCTGTACATCATATAGACGGCCTACTATGTGTGAATAATTTAACAGGGAAACAATAGCACCAGGATGCAGTATGGCAGGAAGGCAAGCTGGCGGAGGTAGTGGGATGCTAAAGGCTGGTTTGCTGGAAAGTCTTGGGTCCTGTTCAAGTGGAAATTACTTTGACACGTACCACATACCTAAACAGTATGCCCATTCATGGCAACAGTATTCTGTAATGGCAATGCTGTCTTTCGGCTGAATAATGTACTCTACCACACTACAGACATTTCTTAGGAATAGTTTGAGAAACATTACAAAGGTATCAAAGTCCTAATTTGCCCCCCAACATTTCTGAGATCACAATCCATTTGTAAAATCTAGTGAAAAAGTCAGAGGCCTCATTTCTCTACTTTCAGGACTCAATTAATAAATAAATAATGGGTTAATTAAATTGAATTTGGATAAAATACATAAATAGATCCCCACCTCCCCAGTGGTATTAGATAAATAATCTAACTTTATATTGATTACAATAAAGTCAACAAACCTATACCAGACAAAAACAAACATTGAAAAAAAGCTGTTATTAAATTCATAAGAGGCATGGATTATTGTAAACCGCTTTTCTTACTGATACATAGTACTATGGTTATAATGGTATATATGAATGATTCCAAAATTCTTACTTACTATCACAAGAACTCTTTTGTCTAAGTTCTTAATGTTATTACACACCCATCATTAGTAGTCTACTAGATAGTAAAAACATTCAATAGAAAGTCAGCACAGTCCAAATGCATTCTAAGTAGACCATGAGAACCAATAACATGAATAATGTGATTCTCTATGCATAAAGTATGCAATTTCCACATGTTTCTTCACAAGATGAATTTCAATGTTAAAACAGCAAGTGACTAACATAGAAAGTGTAGGGCTTCTCTTCCTTTAGAGGTCCCAGGGAACAATAGATTTGTCATGGATTGTAATACCATTGACTGCACTAATAAAAGATTTTCTTAGATCTTTGAGCTCCATGTGCAGCCCTTTTGAAAGTGTAGTTTTATTATGTATGTGTAGTGTAAAAGGGGTATCATGTTAGGCTCTCAAATCTCTGAAAACTCTGTTACGCTTATGGAAAATTCTTAGGCTTGTTATGCAGAGGAAATAACATCCAAGAATATCATCTAAATATTCAAAACAATAGAACAGACTTATTGACAAGATAGCAAAAGGAAAGAATGACATATACAGGAAACTCAAAAAATTTGAATATCATGCAAAAGTTTATTTATTTCAGTAATGCAACTTAAAAGGAGTTGCATTAATGCAACCTATTGTAAAATTAGAATATTGCGAAAAGGTTCAATATTCTAGGCTCAAAGTGTCACACTCTAGTCAGCTAATTAATCCATACCCCCTGAGCAAAGGGTACCTGAGATTGTGACTTTGGGGTTTCATAAGCTGTAAGCCATAATCATCCAAATTATAACAAATAAAGTCTTGAAATATCTCGCTTTGCATGTAATGAGTCTATCTCATATATTAGTTTCACCTTTTAAGTTGCATTACTGAAATAAATGTACTTTGCACAATATTCTAATTTTCCGAGTTTCACCTGTAGTATACTTAAGTTCATTCTAATTTAAGAACAATGGACATACTGGCACTACAGTATATAAATCAATAGAAAACAAATTACACTGTTAATAAATAAAAATACTACTACTATTAAAAATAGTAACAATAGTAACAATAATAAAAACAACAATAATAATAACCTATATGTAGATGGACAAAAACCTTATTTTGTGGTCATTTATAGAGATGGCCTTGCCAAACGGGCGAACATATGGCGATATTCACGCCCGCCATATTATTTTTCATTGTGAAGAACTTTGACACATCCATCAGGAGGTACAGGACAGCCAATTGAGATGTTTCAGCACATGGACATACCCCCTACCTTATAAATAAACCTGATCTGGCCGCCATTTTACATTCAGTCTTTTGCCAGTGTAGGTAGAGGTTGCTGTGTGGAGAAGAGACAAACTGTTAAGGACACCAAACGCTAGCTAATAGGACCACAAAAGTCCTTTTAAGGACTGGTATAGGTGTGCTATCAATAGGTGTGACTTACTGACGGGTGTAATATACACTGCTCAAAAAAATAAAGGGAACACTTAAATTGAAACTCTCAAAAATGTGCCCTGCTGGAGCCTAGAATTTTTTTTATTTTAGGCCACGGGAGTACAGGCCCAAACATTAGGCATTCACTGTACAGAAAACATCAAGTGATTATGTGGCTGGAGGTATATCAGACGGTCATTAGATATCAATTTTACTGGAAGCCAGCGGAGTACAGGCCCAAAAAATTATTCATTCAATGTACAGAAAAATACAAGCTTTGTCTTCTTCTCATTGTCTGTCGCTAGTAGAGGCCTAAGCATGGCAGGCAGGTTCCCCTAGAAGTATCTTTCTGGATGAGCAGCCAATACCGCAGTTGCAGCAATCTTGACAGAATTCGGCTCCAGGTGTAGAGGAATTGTTTTTTTGGAATGCTTTCTCCATCGCAACACCCTCCACGTCGTTGAATAAACTAAAGACTGGCCGAGTCTCTCCTAAGAAAAAGTTTTTAAGTTATTATTAAATTTATTAAATTTATTCCATATACACTCACCTAAAGAATTATTAGGAACACCATACTAATACGGTGTTGGACCCCCTTTTGCCTTCAGAACTGCCTTAATTCTATGTGGCATTGATTCAACAAGGTGCTGATAGCATTCTTTAGAAATGTTGGCCCATATTGATAGGATAGCATCTTTCAGTTGATGGAGATTTGAGGGATGCACATCCAGGGCACGAAGCTCCCGTTCTACCACATCCCAAAGATGCTCTATTGGGTTGAGATCTGGTGACTGTGGGGGCCATTTTAGTACAGTGAACTCATTGTCATGTTCAAGAAACCAATTTAAAATGATTTCGAGCTTTGTAACATGGTGCATTATCCTGCTGGAAGTAGCCATCAGATGATGGATACATGTTCTCATTCTGTTTACGCCAAATTCGGACTCTACCATTTGAATGTCTCAACAGAAATCGAGACTCATCAGACCAGGCAACATTTTTCCAGTCTTCAACAGTCCAATTTTGGTGAGCTCGTGCAAATTGTAGCCTCTTTTTCCTATTTGTAGTGGAGATGAGTGGTACCCGATGGGGTCTTCTGCTGTTGTAGCCCATCCGCCTCAAGGTTGTGCGTGTTGTGGCTTCACAAATGCTTTGCTGCATACCTCGGTTGTAACGAGTGGTTATTTCAGTCAACGTTGCTCTTCTATCAGCTTGAATCAGTCGGCCCATTCTCCTCTGACCTTTAGGATCCACAAGGCATTTTTGCCCACAGGACTGCCGCATACTGGATGTTTTTAACTTTTCACACCATTCTTTGTAAACCCTAGAAATGCTTGTGCGTGAAAATCCCAGTAACTGAGCAGATTGTGAAATACTCAGACCGACCCGTCTGGCACCAACAACCATGCCACGCTCAAAATTGCTTAAATCACCTTTATTTCCCTTTCTGACATTCAGTTTGGAGTTCAGGAGATTGTCTTGACCAGGACCACACCCCTAAATGCCTTGAAGCAATTGCCATGTGATTGGTTGTCTAGATAATTGCATTAATGAGAAATAGAACAGGTGTTCCTAATAATTCTTTAGGTGAGTGTTTTTATAAAATTTGTGCTTCAATGATCAATCTTCAGCTTGGGGGTCCAACACGGGTTCTACACACTTCCAAAATAAAGTGGGACGAATAAATGATGGATGATCGGGACGCTCCAGTATCTTCCCAGGAGCTACTTTTGGGGAACACGGTTCATTTCTGAGACGTTTGTGTTGGAATCTGAAGACCATCTCCATCTTCGTGCACCACAGGATGTCCTCCTCCTCTTGTGTTAGGAAAAAAAATATTTTTATTATAAAATGTATTAAACATTTTATTATAAAATTTCTTAAATATAATAAGGATGCACTCCTTTCCATTCCATGATGACTGGGAACACCTGACAAAGAGACTGGGCCCTGGTTGGTTTGAATCGTGATTAAATTTGCAACTCTTGTGGGTTCCATGCAATCTGGAAGCTTTGTCTTCTTCTCATTGTCTGTCGCTAGTAGAGGCCTAAACATGCCAGTCAGGTTCCCCCAGAAGTATCTTGCTGGATTCGCAGCCAATACCACACTTGCATCAATCTTGACAGTATTCGGCTCCAGATGGAGAGTAAATTTTTTTGGGGAATGCTTTCTCCATCGCAACACCATGTCATTGAATAAACAAAAGACTGGACGATTCTCTCCTTTCTTAAGCAACATTTATTTTTTATTATTAAATTTATTAAATATTTTTAGCAATGATTTTATTAAACCAAAACTTGATTGAAATTATAAGGAAGTATACTTAAATTTGCCAAAACTGGCCTAATCACTCAAGTATGAACTCTGCCTTATAGATTTAGTGTCAAGAAGAAGTGCACTCCTTTTACACCCTTGTCAGCTGATTCCACATAGATGTCTACAGAACCTGTTCTATTACACGCTTATACAAGTAGAGCCCCCCTGACAGAGTGGAGAGGATGTTAGCAGTAAGTTTGTGTTGACGTAACTGATTAATTTTCCCTTCCCTTTATCCATCAGAACAATAACCCACAAAAAATGGATCCTGTCTTTGGAGCATATGCCTTCACCCGGTCAGCATTTGCTCAGTATTGCTAATGCCAATAAAAACAGGAGTGGATCTAAAACAGAGATGACACGTGAATGGAATATTTGCATGTCTTCTGGGTTTTGTACCCACTCCTGCTTTTGTCTACCAAGTAATAAGCCAATTCTGATGAGACCATACAGGCCTTACATCTGCTACACAGACAGGTTCTGTTGTGCGTCTCATTTTTCCTTCCTTCTGACAGATCAGAAAAAAGGACAAATAAATGATGATGTCAGCCAGGCCGAAAGCCAAAATTGTGGCTCAGTCATGAAGTGGAGAGGGTTTGAACTGCATGAGAAGTCCACATGAAAGAGTGGTGAGGTTGAAGCATGAGGAGACCACACAGTGGCCCAATGACAAAGTCTGGAGGTAGCGGCAGCATCAGGAGGCCACAGAGTGGCACAATGACAGTGTGGAGGTGGCAGCAGTATGAGGAGGCCACCGAGTTTCACAATCACAGAGTATGTAGTTGGCAGCAGTATGTGGAGACCAACGAGTGGCCAGGTTACATAGTGTGGAGATGGCAGCATCAGGAGGCCAGAGTGGCAAGGTGACATAGTGTGGACATGGCAGTAGCAGCAGCATGATACAGCAGAGTGGCACTGTGATATAGTGTGGACATAGCAGCACCATGAGGCCACAAAGTGGCAAGGTGAAATAGTGTGGACATGGCAGCATCAGTAGGCCACAGAGTGGCAAGGTGACATAGTGTGGAGGTGGGTGGCAATACTATTACTCGCTGAAGATGGTGGGTGAGCACTTGGCATCAGATGTTTGGCATCAGGTGGGTAACAGCAGTAATAGCTGAGGCAGGTAGCCAGAAGAAAACGGTCTCTTTTGTCAAAATGTTGGAGTGGCACCATGGATGATCTAGTCTGATGCATCAGGCATTGGTGTGTTGAAATCCTGGCTTATCCATGCCTGATTCATCTTGATGCAGTGTCCCACTATATGCTGTATGTGGGCACTTTTAACTCTTGCTAGTAATGCGATTCGTTACCATGAAGCGTGAGGAAATTCACATTCGTTCAGAATCAAATTTTTCCTGAAATTCGGAACAAATTGGACTCAATCAGTTTTTGGGGGTAAATCACACCAGTATAAATTATTTGTTCCAATAGCGTTTGTCACTCTGTGAAGCTGCAGTATCGCAGCAGAACCGCACACAACTGCTGCACAATACAATTGCACTATAATATACTTTCTATGAACACCTATACCAGTCCTTAAAAAGACTTTTGTGGCCCTTTTAGGCTACTTTCACACTAGCTTTCGGAGCGGGTCCGTCTGATGTTTCATCAGACGGATCCGCTCCTATAATGCAGACGTTTGCATCCGTTCAGAACGGATCCGTCTGCATTATAACTTAGAAAAATTTCTAAGTGTGAAAGTAGCCTGAACGGATCCGTCCAGACTTTACATTGAAAGTCAATGGTGGACGGATCCGTTTGAAGATTGAGCCATATAGTGTCATCTTCAAACGGATCCGTCCCCATTGACTTACATTGTAAGTCTGGACGGATCCGCTTGCCTCCGCACGGCCAGGCGGACACCCGAACGCTGCAAGCAGCGTTCAGGTGTCCGCTCAATGAGCGGAGCGGAGGCTGAACGCTGGCAGACTGATGCATTCTCAGTGGATCCGCCTCCACTGAGAATGCATTAGGACTGGACGGTTGCGTTCGGGGCCGCTTGTGAGCCCCTTCAAACGGAGCTCACGAGCGGACACCCGAACGCAGGTGTGAAAGTAGCCTTAGCTAGTGATTTGTGTCCCTAACAGTCTGTCCCTGCTCCACACAGCAACATCTCCCTACACTGGCAAAAGTCTGAATGTAAAATGGTGGCCAGATCAGGTTTATTTATAAGGTAGGGGGTATGTCCATGTGCTAAAACATCTCAATTGGCTGTCCTGTACCACCTGATATTTGTGTCATGGGTCAAAGTTCTTCACAATGTAAAATACTATGACGAACAGCGAACGAGCAAAGTTCGCCGCAAAACGACCGCCGGTCAAACCACAAGGCCATCTCTATTTACTGTCACGTAACCTGCAGGAACATGTAGGCAAGAACGGCAATAATATGCATATTGTCCCTCACCTAACTAGCCAAAAAGCTTACAAGCAACAGCCCCTGTTTAAAGGTGCATTAAAGGTGCAGCACTGCCATTAACAATGAAGACATACTATACAAGAAAGACAGCTGCGGGCTAATTGGCATTGCAGTTTTTCACTGCAGCATATCCTCTCCATTTGGCCATACCCTCAGGTCTGGCTATACCTGATTTATAGCAATTCATGACTAATTAAATTGTAATTAATCAAGTTCCTTGGCTAACTTTGGTGACCTTGCTGTACCAAATTTTTCAAAGCATCGCTTATAAAGCATCCACATTAAAGAGTTTGACCTTGTTGATTGGCACCTGCAAGCTCCCTATGATCACTCTAAAATACTTTATCCAACCTGTCTGCGGGAGTAAAAATAATTGCTCAGATATTATAATAAAAAAGCAAATATAAAGAATTGAACACAAGAAGACACTGTAGCAATTTTGGTCTTATGTGAGTTCAGGAGTCGTTATGGCCCGACATTGTTACAAGAGGCTTCTTGTATGCATAGATATACTTTCATGTTTGCATTATTGAAAAACCATATTTGGACCATGTTTGTATCAGATGTGGATATATGCGTCTGAGATAAATTGGTAGAAAGGCTTTTTACCAAACATCTACTGTATTACAAACATGATTTGTAACTTAATAACATAGCTAGAGATGATCTATGTTAAAAAAAAATCCCCTAAATATATATGCTGGAAAATAACATTGAGTTCAAAGTATTGTCCTGCGCTGATGATACGGGGGGCAGCAAAACAACTCCCATGAGGTACTGTAACTGTCAGTTGTTCTCATTTTATAGTGAGAAAAAAATTCTCCTGACCCTAAATATCGTAATAAAAATAAATCCCTGGATCAACAACCTATCTCAAGTAATCATTTCAGATAATATTATATCTTATTGCAGAGACATCCAAACCCCTTTAAATTAATGAAATGACTCACAACATCTTTTACGAAGAAGTAGCCAAGAGTGCTTTAGACAAACCATCAGAAGAGCAAAGGTTTATCTTACAGGAAAGCTAAATCAAGAAATAAAAAAAAGAAAATTATCTTCAGCTTTGGAACAACTGTACGCTCGGCTTAGCATACTTCATCTCTATTGCAGATTAGAAATGATCAAACCTTCTAAAATGTATCTTCTTCCTTGACACTCTAAAATGTGAATCACCGTAAATCCAAAATTTGGTAAATCTATCAATTTCAACACGAGAGAGTGTTGAGGGGAGATTTTGCACTAGTTTATTGTTTCAAACCTGAGATAAAATTAGGAGAAGAAAAATGAATACATATACAATAGTGTTGGTCGAGCACCAAAGTGCTCAAGTAGAACACTTCCCGATTCTCGGGTGCTCTACAGAGCATCCGAGCACAATGGAAGTCAATGGAAGGACCCAAGCATTAAACCAGGCACCCCCTGCTCTGAAAATTGGAGGGTGTCAGGACTCTAGTTTGGCTTAGGAGTCCCTGCTCTGACTCCATATATAGCTATGTCCATATATGGAGTCAGCGCTTGGGGACACCCAGACACCCAGTG
This sequence comes from Bufo bufo, assembly GCF_905171765.1. Lineage (NCBI taxonomy): Eukaryota > Metazoa > Chordata > Amphibia > Anura > Bufonidae > Bufo > Bufo bufo. The sequence continues at coordinate 698,593,146 of NC_053390.1, read as the reverse complement.
TGTTTAAATCTAATTTAGCCTCTATTTCTGAAAAGTTTCTGGAGGGATTCAAACTCTAAACCTTCTACATTATAGCTAAACATGTTAAGAACCACACTATAGAGCTGCATAGCCAGTTACTTAAAAAAAAAAAAAAAATTAAATATTTGCATATATTATTATATATTTAGAATATATAATATATTATAATATATGTAAATATATTATGGCTAAAACATCAGTAGTAGTTTCCCACATATTATGCATTCAGATATATCAGAAGTATGATTATATATATATATAAATTGTAATTACAAATTTTTTTCAATTACTAAAATGAATATAAATTATATATATTTAATTTAGCCTCTATTTCTGAAAAGTTTCCAACTGGATTCAAGCTCACAATCTTCTACATTACAGCCCAGAATGTTAACCACTACACTATAGAGCTGCATGGCCATTCACGTAAAATATAAAAAAAATATAAATATGAGACTTCTGCTGTATAGGAATACTTAATAGTAATGTTATTTATTTTATTTTATTATGTAATTGGTCATGCAGCTCTATAGTGTAGTGGTTAACATTCTGGTCTGTAATGTAAAAAGTTGTGAGTTTGAGTCCTGTCATAATCTTTTCAGAAATAGAGGCTAAATTAGATTTAAATACACTGGCTCGAGCACACGCAATATTCGGCCAAACGCTGCGATGTGCAGTGCATAGCGTTGCTCGAGCCGAACTGGTGTTTGCCCAACACTAATGTACAATTATTCATTTATTTTTATCTATTTCATTTAACCTGTTGATAGTTACAGGGCACAAGCATTACAGAGGAAAATATTACAATATGTTGGACATATTTATTTTTGTGTATATTGCTGCTAATACATACAACATATTTGCTTGTAAAAACGGTACCTAGTTCTGAAACAGAAAGATAAACACATGGTATTCTGTTGCCTGTCTGTCACAAATAATATAATTGTACATGTACTGTAAATTCAAATTCCTCTAATCTCTAAAAGTGCAAAGTAAAAGATGTATCAATTAAGCCATGCTAGTTCATTGATCTCGCAGAATGCTGATAGTACGTCCATTGAAGACAGGCTGTCAGGTGCACAAATGGTTTGAGATCAATATGAAACAATGCAGATTTAAAAAATGGCTTTTAAAACAGCAATCACACTATATTTTAAGACCATTAACACTTTTTTACAGACAGCAGTCTTCTAGTTCCTATATGTGCAATCAGGCCATGCTGAACATGTCAAAGTACTGAATCCAAACTAGGTACAAAATTGGTCCTTTAGAGCATACACAAAAGTGTTCAAATTCATCAACCCATAAATAATTGATATAGAATATCTACTTTATTTAAATCCTACCTCCAGCCCAAAAAAAATCTGAACCATCTGTCTGTACTACTAAATGGCTATGTGCAATAAACATGTCCCTATTTCTTCTGTAATGTGAGCCATTTGTGCTGCAAACTTTTTCTTCCTCTAGTATCTTATGGAAGACAATGCTATTCAGTCCACATATTAACTCTCTAATATCTTAGTCTCAAAGTCTGATGTCTATGTTTAAGGCTTCTGCTCCCCCTCTCAACTGACAATACACATATGTACAATATACTATATATAGGGTAAATATGAAAATAGATGGAGATGGATGCAGACCTGCAACTTTCTAAACTGTTCTGGACTATTTTACTATTTTAAAGCATACTTAAATCATTAAAAATGCCAAACCTGCACATTTTGTACATATTGTACATACTGTATTTCAAGGCATGTGTAAGGTTGGTATGGATATTGCATATTAAAAAATGGCCCAACTTCTAGAATTACTAAGAAACTGACAAAGGTATGGGAATAATCTCATGGCTTTTTTTATCCTATGTAGTTTCGATTGAGATTGTGAGCAGTGCTGGATAACTATGTTTTCCTTATAATTACTCACTTGATCTTTTTCTCTTTTCTATTATATTTCCAACATTCACTTTATCCTTCACATTCTCTCTCCTTAAACTCATTATTCATCATTAGAAGTCATTGATCATCTTATATCAATCTATTACTGATGGGTCATGTGCTTCTATTTCTGTTGGTCTTGTGTCTGGTGCAGCCGATGACTGGCTGAGCAATCACAATTCCTATTTTAAGAGGGACCAGGAAGTTGAGACTATTGGGGGAACAGGGGGTTTCAGAACCCAAGTGGCAAGGGACCAGTAAAGTACTTATTTTACACCATTCCAAAACTTTATTATCTATCATCCAGACAACCTCTCTAAGATCCCTGCTTCTACAGTAGTTATTCTATCTCTCCATGTCCTGGTGCTGCTGCCTGAGTTGACCTAAAAGTCTTGCACTTGTCTGTACGGCTCTTGCATTCACTTTTGTACATTATTTTTTTAAATTATATATATGTTATGATTATACTATATCAATCTGGCGCTGATGTTAATATTTGTATTCCCATATTTCTAGATTTATATTGCACTTATTCCAGTTCACCTTCCTCTAACAGTCTTGTAGGTTCAACAAAGGTTAAATCTACTCTAAAATACATTGCAAACTGCAGCTGAGATAATGTTAAATAAACTAAATTAAAGGCATGCTGGATCTAAGTGAATTATTTTAATATGTATCTATTCCATAAATGACATTAAAAATGTCTTGCTACTTTTTTATCTACAGTATGAAATAAATACAGCACAATGTGCTGTTCCTCTAAAAAAAATCACTAAAAGTTAGTTCTTTGCAGTTGATAAATTTCTGTAATAGGGGCAGCCGGGATCTTTATTGTTACTTGCTTGTGTCCAGGATGATATTTTAGCAAAAGCACATGAAAATAGCTCCCTTGCATTTGAAGGTGCTCGCCTTTCCATATACCAACATCTATCCAACATCACTCTGTATTTAGGCTTTTTCACACATCAGTGAATAATAGATGTGTGCTGTGTCCATGTTCTCCATGGTCAGTGGAAAAACAACAGAAGCAAGCACTACTTTGGTCAGCGGTGCAGACCAAACTCTCCTATTAAAGTCTATGGGTCCAGGAAAACTAGTGACAGAGCAGGAATAGAGTTTATGTTCTGTCAGTGGCTTTCGCTGTCCTTTAGCAGATGCTCTGGAAATTCACTTTTCAGCCTAGCAGTGCACATTGAGTATGAATGATACACAGAAGGCAAAAAATGAACACACAGACCAACAACACACCCTTCAGAATTCAAAAAGCCTCAAGAGATACACGCTGAAACCCCTGAGTGATGTCGTGAGGAACCAAAACATTATATACAGAGGTTTTCTTCCATTTGTGAATACGATACATTCCAAGTGAACGGCAAGTGAGCAGGAAAGCTGACGCCCAAACAAATCAACGAGGACACCACCTGAATGTACAATTGGTTTACATTTTCCCTTGGTTTAGGGCCTTCTAGGAGCACCTAAGGTACGTAATTAGCCTTCAATCTAATCTTGTATAGTTTTCCTCTTCAGACTTACAGCCATTGATACAATGTTTTATTTGTTTCACATAGTGTTTTTGGGAGGAAAATTCAGTTACCTACTCTCCCCCCCAAACCCCCCTTAGCTTAATAATTATTCCTAGGTGCAAGCTGTGCCACTCCCTCAAACCTGCTCTAATGATTTATTGTAGCTGTTTGAAATGCTAAAACACATGGTCTAGTTAATTCCAAATCCATTTGTTTCATATACTTCTGAACATTTTATTTAACTTTTTCATACATTTTTTAGTCCCATTGCAGGACTTGACCATAGGATTGCTTGATCACTGATATAATACTGGTGCAATGGAGAAGTTGAAGGTCTTGGTCACAGTCATCTTTCAAATTTACCATTGTAGCAAAGTTTCAGCTGCAATATACAACTGACAACTGCTGCAGATGATACAGGAATCCATACCGCACCTGTATGATGTTTAGCGCTAACTACATAAGACCAGCAATGTGCATGCACATGATTCTGCATCCAAGGGTTATATTAGTTGCACTCTTTGATTATTCTTCTTGTCTAATCTAAATGTATGTATAAACGACTGCGAGAATGGACAAATCTCATTTTCCAGTGTATTTGTTCCCAATGACAATAGAAGATGAAAAAAAATCAAATTAAATGGCTATGCATGGGGGGGGGGGGGCGGAGCTAGCGCCAGACGGAGATGGTGGTGTGTGTCTGAGCTCCGGCTAGCCTGCATTCTATACCTCAGCTAACGTTAGCTCCAAAGACCTGAGAATGGTGAAAATAGGCAACCCGAAACAGGGGGAACCTTCACATCACCCGAAATCATCTGTCGCAACGGGCGACATGGACAAATTCATTAAAAAAGCGGCGGCTATACATGTCGCTAAAGAGGCTAAAATGGCGCCGGCAGCCATTCAGGATGATGAAATCCAGGACTCCGCTGAAAGAGACAGCGACTCGGAAGACACTGGAGGTCGATCAAATCTCCCTATATCTAGGAAATACCTCAAGTCTGTCCTAACTAAAGCCCTGGAACCGCTGGTAAGCGAAGTTTCTTCCCTGCGTCAGGATATTAGGCACATCGGGGGAAGGGTGGAAGATTTGGAAACCGCACAGACCGCTATGCTCGATTTTCAAGCTGCGGCCTCCAACAACTTACATGCGGTACAGTCCCACTTAAACTCCGTTTATGCGGCCTTAGAGGATCAGGAGAATCGGGGCAGGAGAAACAATTTGAGATTTCGAGGCCTGCCTGAATCGATTATTAATTCAGAAGTACCGGAAGCTATAATGGCTCTCTGTGAACAGCTCTTGGGTCCGGATCACCCCAGCCCGATCATAGAAAGGGCTCACAGGGCCCTTCGCCCTAAACCTAAACCTGCTGAACCACCTAGAGACATAATATGTCGTCTACTAAATTTCCAAGACAAGGAAGCCATTTTGGAAAGTGCAAGGAAGAAATCGGAAGTCATGTTTAGAGAACACCGCATCCATGTATATCAGGACTTAGCTCCGATTACCTTGAAGAAGCGCAAGACACTTAAACCCCTGACTGAGTGGCTTATCCAGCGGAAAATCATCTATCGGTGGACTTTCCCTTTCGGCATATCATTGCTTTACAAGGGGAGTAGGATCACGATCAGAACATTCGCCGACCTACAGCACGCGCTACAGCATCTAGAGATCCCTGACATGGAGATCGAAAACTGGGACTTCATCCAAGATGTCGCCTCCTTACCTGAAGTCCCTAAACCGCAACCCTTCGAACCCAGGAGGACCCCCAAAGCCCATCGTCAAAGGAAGAAAGCCAACTTGATCTCTCCTAAACGTCTTTCCACGGACTCTTTTTGAACCTTTCTCCTGGTTCTTTATTAAGTTGCCGAAGAGAAAACCTCATTGGGATGAGGTGGAAATAATCGGGATTCTATTCCCTTCCGTCCATATGTAACTATTGTTATGGTTTTTTGGTTCCTTACCCTTACACTCTCCCTCCTTCCACCCCTTTCCTGCCATCCCTCCCCCCCTCTTCTTCCCCCCCCCCTCCCTAGCCTTCCCCTCATTGTATTGTATTTTCCTTTCTTCTTCACTTCCTATGTATTTCTTTAAGGGAGCCTATTCTAGTGGAGAGTTGATCCTATCGTTTTTCTATCCAATTTGGATTTAGATGCCTCTCCTCTGGTATGATCTCCTTTGTTTCACTACTCCCCTTCTGGTTCTGTCCATTAACCCAGAGCTAGAGGGAATTTTTTGGCTCACCCTTAGGTTTGGGAAATATATCATTTGCTTTCTCGGTATTGGAATGCAAGTATAAGGGTCATTACCCATACTTCCCCCTATGTACATGATTTTGCAGATATACTGCTTATGTTTCTTGTTTTCTTTTCATTATTTTAGTTATTTGGTTCGTTACATTACCTCGTCACCAGAAAATTCCGGAAGGATGGTAATGGTGTGGGATGCACGATTAAGGTTTGACCTGACTATACTACCTATAGATCACTACACTCCTACATCTATCAGGGTAAATCTCCCTTCCCCTCACGTTCAAGATGGCTGACCTCAAATTAGCCTCTTACAACGTCAGGGGCTTTAACTCCCCTTCCAAAAGAAGGCAAGTGTTCGGGATGCTGAAGAAGGAGCGTGCCACAATAGTGTTCCTTCAGGAAACGCACTTAAAGATAGGTCATTTCCCTAACCTTACCTATTCCTACTTTTCTCATTGGTTCCACAGTGGTTCTAATTCTTCCAACTCTAGAGGTGTGAGTATAGGGATGCATAAGGGAGTTCAGTTTCAACTTCTGGACCAATGTTTGGATCCAGAAGGAAGATACATAATGTTGAAGGGGACAATCCTTCAAAACTTATATACGTTTGTTAATGTATACGTCCCTAATAAGAAAAAAATTCCATGGTTGAAAAATATTCTGGACAAAATTAACATTTTTAGGGAAGGCACATTAATACTAGGGGGAGATTTTAACTTGGTTTTAAACCCTCTTTTAGACTCCTCATCAGGAAAGTCTCCTCACTCTCAGTCAGCAATTCGCTCCTTAACCTCTAAACTCTGGAAAGCCCAAATCATTGATATTTGGCGTACCTTCCACCCTGATACTAAGGATTACTCCTACTATTCAAATGTCCACGGCTCTTATCAGCGTCTGGACTATTTCTTTATTTCTAAAAATCACCTCCAGTATTGTAAGGAACCATCCATAGGTAATATTCTCCTTTCCGACCACTCCCCTATTTATATATCTATCAACTTGCCAAAGAAAAGTAGAACCTATACATCTTGGAGATTGAATGAGCAGATTCTTGGAAACACTGAGTCTATTGCAAAAATCCAAAAAAATCTGACGGAGTATTTTCATCTTAAATCCACCTCAGAAATTTCTCCCCAGACACTATGGGACACCCACAAGGCTGTGGTGAGAGGACAGTGCATTAGCATTGGTGCCCATCTCTAAAAAACTAGAAATCAAAAAATAAACGATCTCCATGAAAAAATTTCTCTCTTAGAAAAATCCCATAAAGTGTCTCTACTAAAAGCTCATTTGGAGGAGTTAAATAGTTATAGACGTTCCCTTAGAGACCTTTTAAATACCCTCTCAGCAAAATATTACCTGAATTCGCAATATAAGATCTACGCTCTTGGAAACAAGGCCTCTAGGTTCGTTATGAACAGGGTTAAACAGAGGAAATCAAACAACTTCGTACATAAACTAACTAATGCCTCAGGTCCACATATCTTTGATTCAGATCAAATTGCAGAGCAATTTAGAAAATATTATGAATCCCTATATAACCTAGAGGGACTTACTCCTTCTCCTCCATCCCCTGAGCTATTATTATCCTTCTCCGAGTTCTTGGGGAAATTACATCTTCCCTCTTTATCGGAAGAGAATAAATCACTGTTGGCCTCCCCCTTCTCTCCTACTGAACTTCTAGAGGTTATCCATAAATCTCCTAAAGGGAAAAGTCCAGGCCCGGACGGCCTTCCTATCTCTTATTACTCTACATTCCAGGATATTCTCATTCCCCATATCATTTCACTTTTTAACCTAACCCTAACCAATATTCCCTTATCCAAGGACATGACCAAAGCCAATATTGTCCTAATTCCCAAGGAGGGTAAGGATCCCTTATTATGCCCTAGTTATAGGCCCATCTCTCTCCTTAACATTGACCTTAAATTACTAGCAAAAATGCTGGCGAATCGTCTAGCTTCTATACTACCTTCTTTGATCCACAGAGATCAAACTGGCTTTGTTAGGGGGAGAGAGGGTAAGGACAATACTGCTAGGGTCCTTAATATCCTCTTTCATGCGAAAAAAAAAGCTGCTCCATTAGTCCTTCTCAGCACAGATGCTGAGAAGGCATTTGATAGGGTTAAATGGTCCTTTATGAACTATGTCCTCTCCTCTCAAAAATTCCCCTTACCTTTCCTATCAGCCATAGATGCCATGTATTCAAATGCCTCCGCCTCAATCTCCATTAATAATACCTTATCATCCCCATTCACGATATCTAATGGTACCCGTCAGGGCTGCCCCCTCTCCCCTCTCCTCTTTGTATTGATCATGGAACCCCTGTTACAGTCCATTAGATCTGACAAGGATATCAAATGGGTGTGTCTAGGGGACCAGGAACATAAGACAGCGGCCTTTGCCGATGACCTGTTGATCATGATTAGTAACCCAAATGTTGCTCTCCCCAGAGTTTATCATCACTTAGAAAATTTTAGTAAACTTTCCAATTTTAAAATTAACCACAGCAAATCCTTAATCATTCATTCCGGCCTTTCTAACTCCATGAAAAATCGTCTAAAACTGAACTCACCCTTTAACTGGACGGCCCCGCATTTAACCTATCTTGGCATTAAAATAAGTAATGATCCCTCCCAACTTTTTGCCTTAAATTATACCCCCCTTTTGAGCCACATAACCACCACCTTGAAAAACCTAGACCTGCCAATATTTTCTTGGTTTGGTAGGAAAAACCTTCTTATGTCTTTAGTATTACCCAAACTGTCATACTTACTTCAGGTCCTCCCTATTCCCATTCCCTCTTCCTATTATGCTTCGCTTAGATCACTTTTTAGCTCATTCATCTGGAACAGAGGGAAGGCCCGACTCTCATACAAATCCCTAAACAGACCCAAAGCTCTTGGTGGTATTGCACTACCGGATCCTGAATTGTACGGAAGAGCCATCCTCCTTTCCAGAATTGTGGACTGGTTCTGATCTCCCCCCCCACAAATCATGGGTCCAAATCGAACAAGCTTTAGCCAGAACATCCTTTAAAGCTCTCCTACTGGGCCATAAATGCCCTCCCCCTGTCTCACCAGACGTAACCCCTTTAATTAAAGCTACTTACAATACTTGGAAATGGTTTCAAGCCACTCATCTTCATATCCCCTTCCCTTCTCCACTTCTCCAAATAAGAGATATCTTACAAATTGCTCCCAAGATATTCCAAGATAGCTTACCCACTAACCTGAGAGAGTCTGTAGTTAAGCTGAGAGATTTATACCAAGATAACAGGCCCATATCTCTAAACAGTTTAAAAGAAAGCCTCTTAATCCCACCATCTCTTCCACTCAGGAACCCCATATATTTTATTAAGGCATACTTATCTCAACATATCTCTTACAGTGACCTGATAAGACCTTTGAACTGGTTTGAGAGCCTGGTAGAGAGTCCACAAGATCCTATAAAAATGATATCACAATTTTACAGTAGAATAAGATCCCATACAACTTCTATTTTACCCTCCTTCATCGCTTTGTGGGAGAAGGACTTAAAACGCACTTTTTCAACTAAAGAAATTCATATTATTTTGAACTCTCCTCACAGAGCGTCTAGATGTGTACGCATTCAAGAAAATGGGTTCAAGATAATCACTAGGTGGTATAAAACCCCGGACGTGGTCTCTCGATACTCATCATCTGGCTGTGACAAATGTTGGAGATGTCTCGCTGATAGAGGTTCTTACTTACATATTTGGTGGGAGTGTCCGAAATTACTATCTTGGTGGAACAAAGTATTCCAAATTAGCAACCACATCTGTGGTGGGGATCTCTCCCCCTCCCCCGAGATAGCTCTCCTGAACATTTTCCCTCTTAATCATAAAACCCCAAACTTAGGTCTTTTTAAACATCTGATTGCTGCAGCCAAATTGCTTATCCCAAGACTGTGGCTTTCCACAGAAATCCCTCCTATAAAGCAATGGCTTTCGAAGGTTGACCAGATCCACAGATTTGAGGAACTTTCTTCCTGGGAACTGAGAAACTTCCAAAAGTTTTCAAAAATGTGGGAGGCATGGAAAACATTTAGAAATTCCAACGACTTGCCAAACAATATAAACTGAATTCAATGGGGACTATTGCACGTTCTGAACAGGTCCTGACTTGAGGGTTTATACCCTCCACTATAACATTTCAGTATCAATCTGTTTTTGCACCCATACCTTACCATCTCTCTCTTGTATGCCGGCTCCCTGGAAAGGGAGGCTTCATTATACGATGATATCCTTGCACTTATATATGTACAAGTTATGTGACGTTAAAGTTGTATGTTACTTGACGCTACAGATAGGAGGTTACACCCTCCTTATTGTATGGAATGCTGAAGTTTCTTAATAAAAATTTATAAAAAAAAAAAAAAAAAAAAAGAAAATGGCTATGCATGGAAAGCTACTTATATAGCTTCTTAATCATAGCAGACCCACGTACATGTTGCCTGTGTTACAACATGTGAAATCCATCAGTACCACTGAGCAATAGCCATTTAGTGTGCCTCTCTATGGGGCCTCCTTACAGCACTGTCTTGGAAATGCTAATAGGGAAGAATAACTCTGTACCTACCTCTACATCCTCCATCGCTCCCTGCACAGTACCTAATACAGGGAACAATAGAGCATGCATTCACATGACGGAAAAAAATCTTAATATGCCTCTATATGAAATCATAGGTACAGTGGAGCCACACTGCTCTAGGTGACATATCATGACCCTTTACTACTTGGTCATGGACCCTATGGGAGGAAGCTAAACTAGTATTTGCACCAATATCCATTTTTATCTTTTGCAGTATTGGCTCTAAAAAATATATATACTAATATGTTTCACAAACTTTCCTCTTCATGAACACTTGTAGTGTATTATCTTATTCAAGAATTAAGCACTATTATATGTGATTGGATAAATAAGCAGACCGTGCTATTGTCATTTAACAAGGTTACATCACAATTCTGCTTTAAGCGTGTAAAGATACTTTTTGATATGATGTAACATCTCTAAAATGAGTAGATTTAGGTAATTTAATTAATTTGTAGGTTTTATAATATCATTTGGTGAGTATGTGAACTTTTAGCTCGTGTTAACTCAATTTCCTTATGGTTTCATTTACCATTTGTTGGGGACATTACAGTGATTAGCCGAAGTCCTTCCAGCTCTTAATGTTCTCAATAAATTTTAATTTAAATTGACTGTCGGTCTCTGGCCATAATAAAGTAGGCATTTGACATCTCAGAGCAAGTCTATTACATCCCATCTCAGCAAACCATTTTACGCTGCAAAATAAACACTAAAATAAAATGTTATAAGGAGAGTAGAAAGTAATAATAGAGGCACAGTGTTATAATACAGTATTTATCTGAGCACAGCGACACAGCTAAAACCACTAATACATTTTCTGGCTTAGGTTTTAGAGGATCATAGTGCTGAAAATAAACAATACTGAACTTTTTGCTTTTAATGCAAATGACAAGTTAAACTAGTTACAGTGGAATAAAAGTGATTCATTTACTATATATGTTTAATCTTTGTTTGAGGACAAGTGATAATTGAATTGCTATTTTAAGATTTTACAGTCACAATACAGTTCGAGACTCCCTTTCATAACTATCACATTATTGGCAGAACAAGCGCTATCTGTGCCTGTGGACCATAAGGTTCAAGGACCTATATGACTTGAACTCAGTAAGGGATATATAGATCTGTATGCAAATTTCTTTCAACCCTAGTAAAGACTGCAAGAAGCTAGTCTTCTGTCACTGAACTCTGTGGTGATCAGCAGGGGATTCATAGCTCCATACCAGAAAGGAAAGAAAGCTCCACATCTTATAAAGCAGTTGAATTGAACAGGCCGTCTGGGCCCTGCATGCCCCTCATTAAACTGTATCTGAAGACACAGTTGAATACAATGGTGAAGCACCATTCCCTGGCCATTTCTGTCTGACCCTAGTAGTAGGTGTGATTAAATAACATAATTGTGTGCTGAGAAGGAGAAGCACAAGCCCCAGGATTATGTGCTCTTGTTCATTGGTGGGGCGGGGACTAGGTGATTAGTGTTTTTTTGAAAATATTTTTTTCAAAACTACAAGGATATCACTACTGGGACACTAAGAGTGCATATCTACTGAGGGGGTTCTAAGAGTATATGTACTGTAAAGAGGCACTAAGAGGCACATCTAGTGTGAGGGGGCACTAAGGGGAATATCTACTATGAGGGTGCAATAAAGTAGCATATCTACTGTAAAGGGGCATATCTACTGTGAGGGGGACATATCTTCTGTTATGGGGAATTAAGGGGACCTATCTACTGTGAGGGGGCATTAAGGGGCCATGTCTACTGTCAGGGGGCACTAAGGGATAATAACTAATGTTTGGGGGCACTTAATAGGAATAACTATGTTTGGGGCACTAGGACATCACGGACTGTGGGTCCACTTAAGGAGACATCAATCTATGTAGAGGGCACTTAAGGGGTCATCAATCTGTAATTGAGGTACTTGTGGGGACATCAGAGTATGGGGTACACTTAGTTGACATCCTACTATGAGGGGAGCATATAGGGGCACCAATGTGTGGGGAGCTAAAAAAGGGAAATCAAACTGTCTGGGGTTTTTAAAAGCCATCACTATTTCAGGTGGCACTAAGTATACATTTTTATTGTGTCAGGGCCCTAAGGGGGCACAATAACTGTGTGGGATTGGATAAGCAGCATGGTTTATTGTAAAAAAAAAATATATAATATTAATAATTTTAAAAAAATTGCCACAGTGCATTACATACCACTGTTGTTGTCCTTATATTTTATTGCAGCTCAGACTTTCACCTGAATGCAGACCCAGGTATAAAACGTACTTGAGTACTCCTGCTATAAAGATATTTAGTCCAAGTTGGCTGTTCACCTCCCTGGGGCCTCAGGTATTGCACAATTGCATGAACCAGAATCAGTCTGCCCCACTTATATGCAATGCAGTATATGAAATAACAAGAGTATTGGTGAAAATTATTTTTGGATAAAAAGATATCACTAAGTTTAGCAGGACACGACCTTAAACATTTTGGTAAAAACCTAGTCCTAAAATATATTAAATTCTTTCAAATAAAGACCTTTCTTATCACTTAACCATGCTTAATTTTTGCAATGAATCTCAACAGAATTCTATACATTACAAAGTCACCAGACCAAAGTTCTTCTCCTTCGATTGCTTGGTTTGGCTAGGTACAATAATTCTGGACAAATTGTCCATTCCATATTAGAATGATGGAGCACATTGAGGAACATGTATTAACCTATTGTCATTGTGTATGGGATAAATAAGTCTCAAATTATGGCACACTACAATGTGTGCCATTATTTGCGACTTTTTTAAGCTTCTTGTAACTTTTTTGAAGTGGTATGAAAAGGGGCAGATTTCACGAAAGGGGTGAGAAAACTGTTGTTAGTTATAGCTGAAGTTTACACCAGACCTTAGCTGGCATAGACTTCAGTTTCTTGCACCTGCCTCTTAATAAATTAGGTGTATCTCACTCCTGGTCCTGGCTCCTGGCGCCTCGGTAGGGGGATCAAGACTGGTGTATGTGAATCTTGATAAATGTCCATCATTGTGTTAGTCTGGATCTTCAATACTACTTGAAACATTTTCTGTTGTTGTTTTACCCTTCCCCAGATCTGTGCCTTGACACAATCCCGTCGACTTCATTAATTATTTCTTCTCAGACATTCACTTTATACAGAAATACAAATATTTGAATATTTTCTACATGAGAGAATGGTCAGTCCTTTGTGAAACAGCAACCTATCTATGTATCTAAAGAGATGCGCTTCATAGCACCTCTGTTCAAGCTATTCACCTTACATGGACCTGTGTGCAGCATTACAACTTATGTCCAATCAGCTGAATTCACTACAGATGGACTCCAACTAAGTTGAGAATCATCTCTATAAAGGTGTCCGTACGTATTTCAGGTGAGATGCTATAACCACATGCAGAATTTGCTATAAGTATAGGTTATGAACATGGTTTTTATGTGCTCCACTTGCACTTTTGGCAAAATTATCAGTAATCTGCATGTAGTTGCAATAGGGTTGAGCGAAGCAAAGCAAAGCGATTTGCAACAAATTAAAATTTTCTGGAGCTTCGTAGTAATGAATCAGATTTTCCTAAAATTGTGGCTGCACGTGTTACAAAGAAAAACTCAGTGTAGAGGAGAGAAGCCCAGGAATGCAAGATCACCCATAATGTCATGCAGCCAGCCAATCCACAGATAGCCGTCCCCTATGATGTCACAGCCCTATAAAACCCTCATCCCGCGCGGTCTCCGCCATTGTCCTGTCAGCTGCGCATAGATAGACGTGGCAAGAGCGATAGGGACAGTGTTGCTTAAAACTATTAACAGAAGAATATTGGAGAGGAAGAGTGCAGGGAGAGTACAATGAGAGTACAGGGGGAGTGCAGGGAGACTTATTCTACGTCAGTTTCATTTACTGATTCCTACATCAGCTGTAAATGTAATTCAATACCAATAAGTTGGAAGCCTTTTTTATTCTACTGTCAACCAATACCATCCAGTATAAACTCTTAGGGGGCCAGATTTTATTGATAACCATCCTCATCTTTTGCTGGCTTTACTTCTTTCAAGTCAATATTCAAAGTCTCCATGTCCTAGAAATGTCAACAAGATGCAGAGAGAGCCCCTCCTCTGAAACCCTCCTAGATGTTCCTGATGACATATTATCATTAATATTAGATGATGTGGAAAAGGAGGAAAAACAGATGGCAGAAGAAAGGCGCTGGGGTTGGAAAAGTGGGTACAGCCCCTGTTTAAAGGTGCACTTAAAGTGTTGTGTGGCCATTAACAATGGTGACCCTCTAAACATTAGGGACGAGGGCCTGCTGCTGATCTGACCATCTAAAAAATTAGGGGTGAGGGTCTGCTGCTGAGCTGATCATCTAAAACATTATTAGTGAGGGCCTGCTGCTGAGCAGACTCTTTAAAACATTAGGGGCGAGTGCCTGCTGCTGGGCTGACCATCGAAAGAATTATGGTTGATGGCCTTCTGCTGAGCTGACCATCAAAAAAATTATGGTTAAGGTCTTGCTGCTGAGCTGACCATCGAAAAGATTATGGTTGCTAGCCTGCTGCTGAGCTGACCATCAAAATAATTATGGTTGAGAGCCTGCTGCTGAGCTGACCATTAAAAAAATTATGGTTGAGGGCCTGCTGCTAAACTGACCCTCTAAAACATTAGGAGCAAGGGCAGCCTAATAAGCATGTTGATATGATGGAGGAGGATGAGGAGGACCTGAAAAGGAAGATTCAACCATATACCCTGTGGCGAAAATAACCTCGCCACTGGGTTTTGGAGGGGCCTGTTTGCCAGCCTCTTGCCTCAGGATTATGGCCCATACTAACTTTAAAGGAGAAGACAGACCGGCTGCACAGCTTAAATCTGTGGAACTGTTTTGGGCAGGAAAGCCATGCTTGCGGTCGGCCAAATGTGACTTCCATGGAATTCGGAAACCCCTGCTCGGATCTGGGTGATTTTTGGATATGTTGTTCACCCAGATCAGAGCTATCCATGGATGTATACATTATGGGGATATGTGGGGTTTTGAGGTGTGTGACAGAACCATCTGTCTTTGGAATTGTATTGTATGTTATGTGAGGGTACCCAGATAGCTAATTTTATTGTATTCGTGTAGTCTGAAATAATATGCACTCAGACTTGAGCTATCTGGGGATATGTTAAATGTCTGTGGTTACTGTAAGGGTTGTGACATTGTATGTTTAAATGGTGATTTCTGTCCTGTTGTCCCCACATGTGTATTGCCGATTTTCCTTTGTCCTGAGAGATAATTGAATTGCTCCTCGAGTGTCTCCAGGGCAGAGAGGAGGAAACCATGATGCATTGGGTGGATCTATTGTGTCTGTGTATCCTGAATGGCTGCATATCTGTCCTGTGTCACAGTCTACCATCTGGTCCCCTAGGGGAGTGTCCACCAGATGGGGACCTGCATAAATACGGGCGGGTAGCCCTCAATAAAGAGTTGCTGTTTTACACTCAACATAGAGCCTCGTCTCATGTGTGTGGGGATTGCTATACGTCTATACTCCCCTGGCTATTACTCTTAGCTCTTATAAGAGCTGTTCCTGTTCCTGGTTCCTGTGGTGGTATCGGTGTCGAGTGGAGTGCTTGGAGTCCTCGGGAGGCACTGGGGGCATTTATCAACGGAGGTACCCGGTCGGGGTGCCAGGAGATCTGTTGCATACCCTTTTTTTTGTGGTGGAAGGGGAGCATGGGAATACAGTGTATTCAATACACCATAAAAGACACGTTTAAAGTGCCTTTATGTTAAGCCGCTTTCCTCTGGTGGAGTAGAGAAGTCATGGGATATCCAGGTCTTGTTCATTTTGATAAGAGTCAACCTGTCAGCATTTTCAGTTGACAGTCGCATGCGCTTATCAGTTATTATGCCCCAAGCAGCACTAAATACCCACTCAGACAAAACACTGGCGGCAGGGCAGGCCAGGACCTCCAAGGCATAGAGCGCCAGTTCGTGCCACGTGTCCAGCTTAGACACCAAATAGTTGTAAGGCATAGAGGGATCATTGAGTACTCTGACACGGTCTGTTACGTACTCCTTCACCATCTTCCAAAACGTTTATCTCCTTGTGACACTAGGTCGTGCATCAGGGTCAGGTTACTGGCGGGGTGTCATAAAAATGTCCCAGGCCTTGGAGAGTGTTGCCTTGCCTCTGTTGGAACTGCTGTGTGTTCCCCTCGTCTTCCCTCCTCGGTTGCCCAAGGAACTAGGTACTCTGCTGCCATCGTTGTCAACTGGAAATTTTTGGAGCAATTTTTCCACAAGGACCTTCTGGTATTGCACTATTTTGCTAGTCCTCTCCACCACAGGAATGAGAGATGAGAAGTTCTCTTTGTAGTGGGGGTCAAGAAGGGTAAACAACTAGTAATCGGTGTTGGCCAAAATGAGTATTACGCGAGGGTCACGGGAAAGGCAGCATAACATAAAGTCAGCCATGTGTGCCAGAGTCCGAACAGACAAGACTTCGCTGTCCTCATCAGGAGGATGACTCTCAATCTCCTCATCCTCTTCCTCCTCTTCTGCTCACCCACGCTGAACAAATGGAATTAAACTTCCATGGGTACTACCCTCTGTAGCTGAGGCAACCGTATCCTGCTCCTCCTCTTCATTATCATCATCAAATTCACGCTGAGAAGATGAATTGAGGGTAGTCTGGTTATCATCCTGTGTACTGTCTTCCCCCATTTCCACCTCTTCCACATGCAAAGCATCCTCCTTCATTGTGAGCAGCGAGCGTTTCAGTAGACACAGAAGTGGGATGGTTATGCTGATAATAGCGGCAACACCGCTCACCATCTGTGTTGATTCCTCAAAATTGCGTAAAACTTCATAGAGGTCTGACATCCATGCCCACTCGTCGCTTGTGAAGAGCGGAATCTAACTGGAAAGGTGACGACCATGTTGCAGCTGGTATTCTACTACTGCCCTCTGCTGCTCACAAAGCCTGGCCAACATGTGTATCCTGGAGTTCCAGCGCATGCTTACGTCGCACAACAGTTGGTGAGCTGGCAATTGCAAGCGCTGCTGCAGCGTTGCCAGACCGGCGGCAGCTTTAGAAGACTTTTGGAAATGGGCACACATGCGGCGCACCTTCACTAGTAGCTCAGGCACATTGAGGTAGGTTTTGAGAAACCATTGAACCACTAAGTTGAACACGTGGGCTAGGCATGGTTTGTGTGTGAGCTTGCTGAGCTCCAAAGCCACCACCAAGATACGGCGATTATCAAACACAATCAAGCCTGGTTGTAGGTTGAGTGGTGAGAGCCACAGCTCAGTCTGGTCTCTTATCCCCTGCCACAGCTCTGCGGCAGTGTGCTGCTTGTCATCTAAAAATATTAGTTTAAGAATGGATTGTTGCCGTTTCCCCACTGCAGTGCTACACTGCTTCCAGCTGCTGACTGATGACTGACTGTTTCCGCAAGAGAATAATTCTGAGGTGGAAGTGGAGGAGGAGGTGGAGGAGGAGAAGGGGGGGTTGTAGCCACTAATGTAGGTGGTGGCGGAAATCCTGAAAGAAGTAGGGCCCGCAATCCTTGGCGTCGGTAGCACCTTTGCCATCCCAGGGTACGACTCGCTCCCGGCCTCCACAACATTCACCCAGTGTGCCTTCAGAGAAATGTAGCGTCCCTGGCCACAAGAACTTGTCCATGTGTCAGTTGTTAAGTGGACCTTCCTAATAACTGTGTTGACCAGGGCACGGATGATGTTACGGGGCACATGCTGGTGTAAGGAGGGGACAGCACACCGGGAAAAATAGTGGCGGCTGGGGACTGAGTATCGAGGGACAGCCGCCATCAGGCTGTGTAAAGCCTCAGTGTCCACAAGCTTAAATGGCAACATTTTCAGGGCCAGCAATTTGGAAAAGTGTGCATTTAGTGCTATGGCCTGTGGGTGGGTGGCTGGTTATTTGGGCTTGCGTTCAAAGGCCTGGGGTATGGACATCTGTACGCTACGCTGGTAATTAGAAGTGGATGTGCTAGCTGATGGTGCTTGCAAAGGTCCAGGTGCAGGGCTGGAGGCATCCGGGCCTGCGTCTTGGACAGGGGATTGGCCAGCAAGTAACACAGGGGAAGAGGAGGCAGTGCTGTGATCCGCAGACACTGATTATGGACCCAGGCGTTCGGCCCATCTTTTATGGTGCTTTGATGCCATGTGGCGGATCATACTGGTGGTGGTAAGTCCGCACTTTCCTCAAAAAATTGTCAGACTGCGGAACACCTAGCCCTTGGCAAGGGAGATTGCCTCAAGGGGGTGCTCCAAGGAACAGTTGCAGGCTTGTTTGGTGTGCCCCACCTTCTCCCTTTTGCCACCCCACTGCCTCTTCCAGCCTGTTGCAATGCTGGGGATTCCTCCCTTTCTGTACTGCTGTACTCGCTCGGCTTGCCACCTTCCCAGGTTGGTTCAGTGATTTCATCGTCCACCACCTCCTCTTCCACTTCCTCACTCTGGTCATCCTCCTGACTTATTGACCTAACAACAACCTCACTTATTGACAACTGTGTCTCATCCTCATCCTCAACCTCTTAAGACACTAATTGCCATTGACTTATTGGCAACTGTGTCTCATCATCATTATCCACCTCGTGAAACACTAATTGGCATTCCCCACTGTCATCTTCTTGTGACTGTGGATGCTCAAGAGTTTGAGCATCAGTGCATACGATCTCCTCATCTCTCTCTTCAAGCGGGCTTGGCGAGATTCTCAAATCAAGGAATGGCGATGAAAAAAGCTCCTTGGAATATCCAAGTGAGGGATCACTTGTTTGGCAAGACTCTCCATGGTGGGAGGAAGGAGGATCGGGGTAAGGATTCAGGGCGGTGCTTAACCAACTGGAAGCATTATCTGCTGCAATCCAACTGACCACCTGGTCGCACTGGTGCGAGTTCGAGAGTGGTGTACTGCGCCGCCCTGCAAACTGGTACATGAAGCTAGGTATTGTGTGTTTCTTGTGCTCTGGCAGCAGACACAAATTCACCGCGCCCAGGGCCACGACCTCTGTGTGCACCATCAGCAGCACGGCCACTTCCCCATCCCTTACTTCTCGCCTTCTGCATATTAAATGGTATATATGCTTTCAAGTATGTCACACGTACGGTAGCGCAGGTTTTATAAGTGTATGCGCAAATAAATTTTACTGAATGTCACTGATATTTAGGATGTGCAAACGTAATACAGGAGATGTAGCGCATTTAATGTCGCTGTCACCAGCGGTGAAAAAATTTAAATGAATGTCACTGATATTTATGATGCGCAAACATTACACAGGAGATGTAGCGCAGGTAATGTCGCTGCCACCAGCAGAGAAAAAATTAGACTGGATGTCACTGACATTTATGATGCGCAAATGTTATACAGGAGTTGTAGCGCAGGTAATGTCACTGTCAGCAGTGGCAAAAAAATTTAATTGAATGTCACTGGTATTTATGATGTGCAAACGTTATACAGGAGATGTAGCGCAGGTAATGTAACTGTCCGCAGCGGACACCATCTACGGAAAAAGTACACTGGATGTCACAGATATTTTTAGCATGCGCACACGTTAAACAGGAGATGTAGAAAAGATAATGTCGCTGTCCGCAGCGTCTACGGAAAAAGTACACTGGATGTCACAGATATTTTTAGGATGCGCACACATAATTTGCTATCTGTTTTTCTGAAGAGAAAGAGATATTTCTCTGCTGTCCATACATACATGCTACAGACATAGTGCTGTGATGTCACAACAATACTTAGTGCACCAATCAGTTATATCTACTCAGGCCTGATAAAATGTGAAGTTGCATGTATTGCGCCAAAAATATGCGCATCATTAGTGCCGATTTGCGCAATCGCGAATATATTGGAGGACTCTATCAGGAGTTCTACATCACAGTCATGAAAGTTTTGTTGCCGATTTTCACAATTAAGAAAATAATGACTGAAGATTGAAAATTCTAGAATTTTCTAATTTATGGTGAATATTAGACCATACATTTTTTGGGTGTTTCTCAAGGTATTGTCGACTTCACATTAGAAATAGAGCAAATCATTTTTTTTGGAGGTGCAAAAAGAATAGAATAAAATAAAAAAGTTAAATTTTTGGAGCTTAGTGATGCAATTGACTTTTCTCTGTTGCCACGCTAAGATTGAAGTTTAAGATGAAAGAGGATACGTCATTTGACATACAATCTGCTTTTGCAAATAATGTCTTTGGATCTTTAAGTCATTTGGATAAATAAAGCAACAGACAAATCCTGCTATATGTTAAATTTCCTAGACAATCTCATAATAGAAAACTGTAGTTGATTGAGAAGAGGAAAAAACTTCAGAGAAAAGCTGAATGAGTCTGGGGACTTTTTCCTAGCTCCATTTAACAATATACATGTCATAGAATTTCAGGCTTTACTTTTCTTCAGCCTGTTAAGGGTTTACATTAATAGTTTTTGTCACTGTCCTGCGCTGTTAATCGTGTCAGTCTGTGTTGTGGGAATATTCTACCAATTTTTCATCTGTAATTTAAATGCACTAAACCATGTTTATTAATCTGCTGGTCACAGCTGAGTTTTAAAAAAAAAGGTAAGTAAAGAAAACTACACATGCACGTTAATGTAAGAGACCGCTACAAGGAGAAGAAGTCGAATAAACATGACCTATTTCATCAGAGAGAGGGATTTCTTTGGTGCGGGAATTCAATTAATTCATGAGGCCCAGGCCAGTTCCTTTAAAATGTACAGTAGTTGGGGATTAACAGAGCAAATAAATAGTTTGCTAATGAAATAGGTCAAGTTTGGGGCTCTGGTATGTCCCAGTTTTCCCAGGATGTTTCACCTCTGTTTCATATGGAAAATATTACCCTCCTTTTCAGAAAGTGTGGCTCCCAATTATTTAGCAAAGCTAGAACTTGACCTTACATCTTCATAATTACTTGTCAGCAAAAGTGAAATTCTGATCACTTTTGCAATATGTTTGCTATAAATATTATATACTGTATAATATACTGTTTTCATTAATTATTATTATTATTTATTATTAAAGCGCCATTCATTCCATAGCGCTGTACATATGATAAGGGGTGCGCATACATAATACAGACAATTGCACTAATCATAAACAAGACGAGTTACAGACTGACATTAATGTGAAATGCTAATTATTTCAATCTCCCCTCTCTGCCATTTGTATTTTACTGCTTTCCCTGGTGTCTGAGTAACTTTTTAACTGTAACAAATGAAGAAGTGGACATACTGAGTCATTTCAGGATTTGGCTAGAGATCTATTCTGAACTATTAACCCACTCAAATAATTATTGAATTTCCCTAAGTGAACTCCAAGGCTGATGTTTGTTGAATAGGCTACAACAACACAGTACAGAATTAGCAGCTAGGATCTAGACGGTGCGGTGAAAAAGTTATTTTATACCCAGGTCCACACATCTCAAGAGACCCAAAGGTCCTCCCAGCACGAAAGGACAGCATTATTATAACTTGCACATAGTATTGTAGGTGGGGGACATTGATAGAGATTTTTCATTAGGGCTCAGAAGCTTTAGATTAGCCTCTGACCAGTATGCTGACAATTCAAGGAAAGTCAGGTACTAAACATCCCAAGTCAGCAGTAAGTAGACAACATGTGAGAAGACACACTGTGGAATCAAATAGGAAGTCAGAGAACCTAATGCTCAGGCATAAGAAGAATGTCCTGATCTGTTGTCCTGGTGTGGTGTCCTGAACATGATGTCTTATGTATTGTAATATTCACTGTCTGGGCGACAGAAATTCACTAAATGGTAATAAGCTGATAACTAAGGCCACTTTCACACAGTCAGTGTTATGTTGCATTTACATGTACTGAGCTAAAAGTTGTCGAGAAGGAAGTGCTTCTTTCTGAAAGTCAGCTGGTAGTTAAATGGAGGTGGAGGGCTTAATTTGCAACTTTCTACTGCCCTTACCCTCCAGAGCAGGGTTTCTCAACTCCGGTCCTCGGGACCCACCTACCAGTCAGGATTTTAGAATATCCCACAGAATGAATACCTATGGTTAGTCCTAATGCATGGATACTAATTATATCACCTGCTCAATACTAAGGAAATCCTGAAAACATGACTGGTAGGTGGGTCCCAAGGACCGGAGTTGAGAAACCCTGCTCCAGAGTGACCAGCTGCCTACAAGCAAGAGCTCCACCTAGAATAAACTATAACCACCATGCTTCTTGTGAACTGTAACTATTACACTAAGTGAGCAACTGCAAAATGAAGAGGAATGTTTCTGTTAAATTATATGGTCTGTGATTCATTATTTAAAGGGGAACTTCATTACCACCTAAGATGCCAAACAGTACAGGGTAAGGGTATGACCCCACAGTCAGGTTTCTACATGAAGTTTTGGAAGCCAAAACCAGAAATTTAAAAAAAGTGGAGGAGTCATATTTGTCCATTATACTGTCTTTCTTTCTTTTTATTATGCACTCCTGATTTTGGCTTCCAAAACTGACTGCATAAACCTGACAGAGTGGCCATACCCTAATTAGTTGGCCTAAACTAGTTAGCTAACAGCAGCCACTATGAGTGATGTGAAAGGTAGCTAGTTGTTAAACCATCATCAACATTTCACAACGCCTCTGGGTGGAAATAAGCCCCTTTCTGGCCTGTTACATTGGTAGATACATGTATGTTTCATGTTACTCTCTTTCTTTTGTCTCCTAAATATATGCACAACATAAAATCAGAGCTCTTTTTCCAGTTGTGAGATGTTATATAACAATGACATAGTAATAATAACTGAGCATATTAAAAAACTCTATCATATAACACACAAGCACATTACAGACTATATCTTAAGCACATTCAAAGGTCTAACAGTGAAGAAGATGTTCTCGGGTCTGTATATATTACCGAAGTAACAGTTATTTGGAGTGACAAATTTTCATGTTACCAGCTCATGCAACACAAGTGTCAAATGCACATACAAGGTTATGGCAATATTTACTTTGTCTTGACACATTAAAACTGGAATTCATTCTATTTCAGGAGTGTTTTAATTAAGCTATAAAACAAAATAGGTTGGAAGGTTGGGTGCAATAACCATAGATCAAAAATGCTTTAGCGTTGTATTACAATTCCATGTTCTAAGCAGTGCTGATAAAAATAGAATCCGCAATAATGCATTAATGAATGGAGACACTGACATTTTTAGAATAATTTTGTAGATTTATTAAATAATACCTTTGACTTACAAGAACAGCTTCAGCCTGATTGCATTGGGAAGTATTTTACTACAAATTCTATGTGAGAATAACTCAGTGGCACTTGAGGCATACAGAATAGCTTGTCAGAGTAGATAGTTATGAATATTAACTCTTTCATCTTTTCTAGTTGCTTTTATCTAAAGTTTCAAAAGTGATATGAAAAAGAGAAGTGCCTTAAAGGGCATCTATCAGCAGAATTGCACCTATGAACCCGACCTGTTACATGTGCACTTGGCAACTGAAGGCACCTGTGTTGGTCCCATGTTTATATGTGCGTTTATATGTTTTAATATATGCAAATGAATCGCTAGGAGCAACTGGGGAGTTGCTATAAAACCTAGAGGCTCAGCTCTCTCTGCCACTGCCACAACCTCTCCACTTTGTTTGACAGAGCCAAGCAGGTGTGATCACTTTTACACAGCTTGGCCCTCTCAATCAAAGTAGTGGCAGTGGCAGAGAGAGCTGGGTCTCTAGGTGTAACGGCAACGCCTCTGTTGCTCCTAGAGCTTTATTTGCATATATTAAAACATAATTTTTCTCATTAAAATGGGCACACATGAACATCTGACAAACACAGATGCCTTCAGCTGTCAAGTGCATATGTAACAGGTCAGCCAGTTTCATAGGTACAAACCTGCTGACAGATTACTTTTAGAAAGAAAATGTATTGGCAAATAGAGATTGCCTTGCGGTTCGCCCAACAGTCGTTTTGCGGCGAACTTTGCTTGTTGGCGATTCGCCGAAAGAGCGAACATATGGCGATGTCCGCCGGCGCCATATTCTTTTACATTGTGAAGAACTTTGACCCATGACACATCCATCAGGTGGTACAGGATAGCCAATGGAGATGTTTCAGCACATGGACATACCCCCTACCTTATAAATAAACCTGATCTGGCCACCATTTTACATTCAGACTTTTGCCAGTGTAGGGAGAGTTTGCTGTGTGGAGCAGAGACAGACTGTTAGGGACACAAATCGCTAGCTAATAGGGCCACAAAAGTCCTTTTAAGGATTGGTATAGGTGTGCTATCTATAGGTGTGACTTACTGAGGGGTGTAATATACTTATAATATACTTTCTAACATAGAAAATATATTATAGTGCATTTGTATTGTGCAGCAGTTGTGTGCGGTTCTGCTGCGATACCTCAGCTATACAGAGGAACAAACGCTATTGGAACAAATAATTTCTACTGGTGTGATATACCTGTTGCCCACCCAAAAAACTGATTGAAGCAGGGGTGTTATATACCAATAATATACTTTCTATATAGTGCATTTGGTTAGTGCAGCATTTGTTTGCGGTTTTGCTGTGTTACCTCAGCTACAGATAGTGACAAACGACATTGGAACAAATAATTTCTACTGGTGTGATACACCATTTGCCCCCCAAAAAAACTGATTGAGGCAGGGGTGTTATATACCAATTATATTCTTTCTATATAGTGCATTTGGGTAGTGCAGCATTTGTTTGTTTGAGCTACACAGAGTGACAAACGCTATTGGAATAAATAATTAGCTTTATGTACGCTGAATGCATATTTTTTGGGACCTGTAGTACACTGGTGGCCTGCTGTAAAATTGATATCCAATGACTATATAATCTATCTCCAGCCACATACTTAGGCTACTTTCACACTTGCGTTCGGAGCGGATCCGTCTGGTGTCTGCACAGACGGATCCGCTGCTATAATGCAAACGATGGTATCCGTTCAGAACGGATCCGTCTGCATTATATTTCAGAAGAAAATCTAAGTGTAAAAGTTAGTCAGACGGATCCGTCCTGACTTTGCATTGAAAGTCAATGGGGGACGGATCCGTTTGAAATTGCACCATATTGTGTCAACTTCAAACGGATCCGTCCCCATTGACTTACATTGTAAGTTTGGACGGATCCGTTTGGCTCCGCACGGCCAGGCGGACACCCAAACGCTGTAAGCTGCGTTCGGGTGTCCGCCTGCTGAGCGGAACGGAGGCGAAACGGAGCGATACTGATGCATTCTGACGGAACTCACAAGCGGAACCCCGAACGCAAGTGTGAAAGTAGCCTTACTTGTTCTTTTATGTACGCTGAATGAATAATTGTTGCGGCCTCGGAATAATTCAACACCAGTGACGACCACGTGTTATCGAATTTCAACTATTATCATTAGGAATTTTTTCAAGAGGGGGGATTTCGTTAGCCATGTTTTAAATCCAATTTTATATTTTTAGTTATTTTAAACATATGTATTTGACCTGTATTTGTACTGGCCTGCAGTAAAATTGATATCCATTGACCGTGTAATATACCTCCGGCCACATAATCACTTGATCTTTTCTGTCCGATGAATGCCTAATGTTTGGGGCCTGTAGTCCAGTGGCCTACAGTAAAATTTTGACCCATTGACCGCATAATGTACCTCGAGCCACATAATCAGAATTTCTTTTATGTCAGGTGAATGCCTAATTTTTAAGGCCCGTATTCCCGTTGCCTAAAATACAATTTTTTTAGGCTCAAAAAGGGCACATTTCAGAGAATTTCCCTTTAAGACGCATATAAATGTCCCCTGATTAAGATACATATTTTTTGTTGGAATTTTTGTCATTGATCCCTTTCTAGTATGTCACTGTCCATGTTGTGGGACTATTTGTACATTTCTACAAAGTTTTTGGTGGCTGCAAATATGAGCTGAAGGTTTTTCAGGTTCGCCTGCCACATTTCAGAGTTTCATATACAATGCGGAAAGGTTTGTTCTCTTAAAAGGGTTGTCCTATGATTAATGTAAAAATTCGGTGTTCGTTCTAGGGTGGTATTATACATTATATTATATTACACTTACTGTGTCCACAGATATTCTGACTGTAGACATATATGCATAAGATATAAAATATAACCATACATCACATAGTGAAAATTTTACCCACCCTCTCGGTACTGATCCTAGGCTGACACTGAACTAAGGGGTGACTAAGTGCATGTAAAATTCATAGTCTGTAAAAAAGGAATTTTTTTCAGTGTCTATAAGCAAAACAATAAATTAGATATATATGTGATTTATTTTACTTTTGAGTAGCTTGTACAAATTATTGTAATTGTGATCATTTTTTTACAGTTCACAGTAAATACCGCTAAGGGCTCGTTCGCCTGACTGTATGAATGAGTCCACATCCGTTCTGCAATTTTGTGGAATGGATGCAGATGCATTCATTTCAATGGGGCCACGAAAGATGCTGACAGAACACCGTTTTCTATGGTAGTGGCGGCCATATGCAGTCCGCAAATTGCGGAACGCACATGCACAAGTATCTGTGTTTTGTGGATCCACAGTTTGCATACCGCAAAACACTACAGTGGTGTAATTGCGCCCTAATTTGTTATTTAAGTATCTGGGCTACAAACATATATCAGTTGTAATTGTTTTAATGCATTTTTGTTTTTTCAGTTTTGTCATAAAATTTGTTCTGTCTGTGAATTATTTTTTCTAAATTATCTAGTGAAAAATGAAGAGATTGGTAACATATGTGTCTCTGGAGCCCTGTCATGTTCCTGCTCCTGCTCCTCACTGTCCTGTGCTTGACGTTTCATGAACATACATGAAGTCCTACATACTGACAAACAGTAGAAAAAAGATTATAAGCAATACATTCATTCATTCATTTGTAGGTTTAATTTACCTAGTGTTATCATGCATTTACATGCCCTGGATGAGTGGGCAATTATCGGAAAGAGGTTGTTCTTTTCAGAAAATTGGCTACTTGTCAATAGAGGAAAGAGTTGCATTTACATGCAGCAATCTCCTCCACTGTAAGGGGACAAGTGATGGCTACTGTCATTGTTTGTCTTCATACAGATACATTGTTTCTGGGCAGCAGATCCTTTTTTACAAAGCACAATATACTGTCCAGAAATTATAATTTAATATGCTACAGTTTAATTCACCTGACAAACTAGCTTTTTGCGTATTCAACGCGTGATCGACAAAACACATACATGGGCTTATTATTGAGCATTCGTAGTAACATTTGTTCCCAATAATCAGCCTTGTAATAGAGTAAATCCACTGTTTAATGACTGAAGGAAATATTTTATGCAAATCTACTTATGTTCCCCAGTTTAGCAGTACTGCTTGGCCTGTTTGCTTGGTACTGCTATCTGCTATCTCCATTCTATACCCTTGTTCAGCTTAGGCAGTTGCACATGCTGTCCAGGACAGGATGCTTTACCACTGACTGTAATTGGGTCACTGTATGTGTCTGATATGGCAAGATAATTCATTCTACAAGCCAGTTGACCAAGTACATTGTAAGATTTTCTTGGTCAACTGGCTTGTAGACGAAGCACATTGTGAGAAGAAATTGCAAGACACTCAATACTGACTGCAACATTCCTAGTACAAACACATGCAGCAAACATACATAGTTCCTCACATAGTGGTTTCACATCAAAGGAAGAAAGCATAGGAATTGTCTTCTAAGTTTTGTAGTAGCACATGGTACAAAAAGAGTGCCTCTTACATTATACTAAACTAATAAAGTACATCTCAGGAAACTCTGTTTGATAAAGAGGATCTTATTGATGTTCAGCTTTGTTCTGGGGACCCACTGTAGAGAAATATGCAAATAATATTAGCTCGCACAGTGTCAGGGAGCAGCAAGACCTTAAAAATGATTGATTATTAATCCTCAAGGGATCATAGATTTCTCAAAATATTTCTCCAGTGTAGTACAGTCTACACGAGATCAGCAGTCCCATGATCAACTGGACATGAAAAATAAAATGCAAATGCTGTAAAAACTCATGATACAAGAAACTAAATTATGATGGGACTGTACTACACAGGAGAGGATTAAGAATTAAGAAAATTCCTACTACAGTCTTTTCGGAAAGTTTTGTTTCACGATGGAACAATATTTCTCAAAATACTTTCTCCAGTTGATGTCCTTAATAATACAGCATGAAAAGGAAAAACTTTCAAGCATACAACAAGAAATTGACACATGTAAAAGTATCTTGAACAAACATGAAACTGTCCCTGAATTTACTATGCTGGAACAAGAAATTGCAGATACAGTAAAGCAGCTGGAAGAAAGCACTGTGTAAACAAAACATAATAAGTTTCAGAGGGATCTTTATGATAATATTAATGATCAAGTTTACGAATTGGGAAGAAGGGACAATGTTTATCATACCCCTAAATCCATCTTGAAAAAGAGCAAAATACAGAGAAACCAGCAATGCGCAATCAATCACGTAAGGTCAGCTTCAATTCCTCTGAAGTGGAAACACCTAAGACCACCAGTGATTCACAGGACTCAATAGAAGATCATGCTCAGGGAGAACACGAACATTCTTCTAAAATTACATATTACAATCTAGATAAAATCTAGAAATAGATCGAACTCTGGGGGTTCTGCAAAAAACAAGCTTGAAGAGCAGGAAGAAAACATAAAAAGAGCTCATTCATTTGCTATGCGGCAAAGGAAGAAATAGACACTTGTGCAGACCAACAGTTTTCATTAGAAGTTATAAATCTGTCTGAACATAGCCTCACAGATGATCAAAAGGAGGTTCTATGGTTGGGCCTCAATTTTGTACCATCAACGGACTTTGATTTATTCTCTACCATTTTAGATATCAATAAGTTTGTCAGAAATCTAACACTAAGAAGCCATTTTCAGGACACATTGGACAGGTCTGGGGGGGCGTTGACAGACGGAGAGACGGTTGTTAACAACTACATGGATTTTACTTTCCAACAGCAGCTGTCCCTTGTCCATCTTACAGACCTCCAGATGGACAATGTAATTTTCCCAGAGGCAGTTGGGGCACAAATCTTCAAAATGACGAATCCAAATTATTATCCACTCAAATCCTGTAAACAGGGCATGGATACTTTCCAAGAAATTACAGAAAAAGAACTCACCTTGATATATAATTAAAGATATCAAAATAACAAACATCATAATCCAACAAAAAACAAAAAAAGAGCCCTGCAGGAATTAGAGGGTAAAACTGATTTGATAATCAAAATGGCAGATAACGGAGGCTCAGTGGTTGTTCTTGATAAAGAAATGTACTATCAACAAATGATAGAGCTGTTATCCGATGCCTCCACATACCAGAAGCTAGATGGAAACCCTCTTTCCCATTAACAGAAATAATAACTTCAGAAACTCAATAAAGGTAGGGATTGAGGATTTATTGATCATAGGCAATACGATTTTCTGTATGTGGAGGCATCGGTGACACCCGTCATTCATGCATTACCGAAGGTTCATAAGGTACACACACAAAAGTACTGATCCCCTAGGGGACAAAGGGGGTAAAACTTAACATTTAATAAAAATTATAAAATATCTGCACTGAAACACGGGTAGAACCTTCAAAATTAATCAATAAAACAGCCCAGGGTGGGGCCTATACAAACATGCACTGAATGGTACCAGTATGTAATATAAAAGAAACGCTCTCACCCATCAATGGCTGTGCAGGTTGGTGGTCAAATCTCTTAGGTGAAAACTCCAACCGCTGCCAATTCATTATTTATGTTTACCCCCTTTTTTTAGCAAAGTCTTTTTGTGTTTGCTACCATTGTTGTACATCTCCTCTGATGAGTTCATGTGGAACGAATTGTGACACGTCTGGAGTTTACCTCTAGTAGGATGTACTAGGGATACTGCCCGGGACTAGGTAAAGGTATCCGGATGGCGTCGCCCCTTGCGGGGCAAGCACTTCGTATAGATAGGCAGGGTGATAGTCCCTTTCTCCTGGATAGGGTGTATTAGGGACTTATTCTACCGTTTCCTATCTACTCTGAAGTTCACTATTGGCATTTTTTCCTGAATGTAACTACAGTCTACGGGATTATCATCTCCATCAAATTAGGGAAATCCATCTCCTTGAAGCCCATCTCACTGGAAGAGATTTGACCACCAACCTGCACAGCCATTGATGGGTGAGAGCGATTCTCTTATATTACATACTGGTACCATACAGTGCATGTTTGTAAAGGCCCACCCTGGGCTGTTTTATTGATTGATTTTGAAGGTTCTACCCGTGTTTCAGCGCGGATATTTTATAATCTTTATTAAATGTTAAGTTGTACCCCCTTTTTCCCCTAGGGGATCAGTACTTTTGTATTTGCAATTTGGGAGGAGCTGGCCGGGTCATTCACTGTATGCTCGGCTTTCTAGATTCTGTGGTGTTAAATCCTCCACCCTTATGCCCCATAGTTTGGGCATTGGTTCCTTAACAGAAAGGCTGGGAGAGTGGCTGGATTCCTATTTACAGCCATTAGTCAAAAGAGTGCCAGGGTATATTAGAGATACTTCGGATATATTGAGAAGTTTCTATAACAAAGAATGGAAAAATTGATTCATTTGGTTAACTATTGATGTTATTTCACTGTACCCATCTATTTTTTATGATGTTGCTCTTTTAGCACTTGAATATCATCTCCATAAGTACAGTAGGCATTCTACGGATCCTATTAATTATATTTTGGAGGTGACCTCCTTTCTCATGACTCAATTATTTTTCTTTTGTCCATCAATATTTTAGTCCAAATAAGTGGTGTGTCAATGGGTGTGAAATTCTAGCCCTCATTGGCTAACCTGACTATGTCTTGTTGGAAAGAGTGATATATATATATATATATATATATATATATACTCTGATGACAATCCCTTTGTGGGGGAGGTTGTTTGGTATGGCAGATACATCGATGATCTGCTCCTCATTTGGGAGAGAGATGTGTCTGCCATACCAAACTTTATCCAGTATTTGAACAATAACCCATACAATCTGCATTTCACTTATTCCTTTAATTCTCATACAATACATTTTTTGGACTTAAAACTTATTGGCATTATAAATGAGGTCATCTGTATGAAACCTTCCGCAAAGAAGTCTCAGGTAAAACAATTATTGAAAGCATCCAGTCACCATCCCATCCATATTCTGAAAGCTGTTCCAGTAGGGGAGCTAATCAGAGCCCGAAGGAATTGCAGCACTGACATAGCATTCACAAATGAATGCCAAATAATGGTAGCACACCTGGTTAAACGGTGTTATCCATAGTGGATGTTAGTCAGAGCCCTAAATATAGCTAAAAGTAAATCAACAATAGAGCTATTGTTTAAATCTAAAAAAAATAAACTAATAAAACAATGAGAGATAAAAAAAATCCTGAGCAACCTACACTAGTTCTCACCTAGAGTCGGCAATTATCGCAAATAAAGCAAGTAATAACAAAATGCCTCCCTATTTTGTATAAAGATAGTGTCTTATATGGCACTCTGAACAAAGGATGTAGAATAGTATCCAGAAATCCGAGTACAATTGCCACTGCCCTTTCACCTTCGCTGTTTACACGCACCCTCAGAATCATATCTAGTACTTGGATGAATTATACTGGCTTTACAAAATGTGGGGGACACCCCTGTAAGACTTGAAAATAGGTTCTCCCGACTAAAAACTTTCATAATTCCAACCATACTGAAAAATTTCCAATCAAAAGTTACATTAACTGCAATACTACATGCATTGTTTATATTATACAATGCATCCGATGGGATCTTATGTATATTGGTAGTTCCTCTAGAAAGTTTAAAACTAGGTTACTCGAGCATATCAATTATATTACTAATCTATCAGCGACAGGTATTTCAAATGCAGCCAAGTTTTCGTAGTTTTGCTACAGAGAAGAAAGGAATTTCTTCAAGAGGTGGTAATCTAAAAAAGACTGTCTTGCTGAGAGAAGCATATTGGATGTTTAGATTGAACACCAGACATCCCTCCGGTCTAAACATGAAGAAAGAGTTAATGTATTTTTACAACAAAAAAATTCTCATGTTGTAGATACTGATTGAACGCCATATATTGTTTTACACAGTTTTCTTGTGGAGATACCGGTTTGAAAATTTTTCTCTCCATGTGTTCACACCATGCGGCTTTTATACATTGGGACGTATAAAGTTTGGATAAGTATTTATCTTATGGAAGGTTTATATTCTTATCCCCTGAATATACAGTAAGGTCCATAAATATTGGGCCATCGACACAATTCTAACATTTTTGGCTCTATACACTACCACAATGGGTTTAAAAAGAAACAAACAAGGTGTGCTTTAACTGCCGACTGTCAGCTTTAATTTGAGGGTACATCTAAATGAGGTGAAGGGTGTAGGAATTACAACAGTTTGCATATGTGCCTCCCACTTATTAAGGGACCATAAGTAAAGGGACAGAATAATAATCATAAATCAAACTTTCACTTTTTAATACTTGGTTGAAAATCCTTGGCAGTCAATTACAGCCTGAAGTCTGGAACGCATAGACATCACCAGACGCTGGGTTTCATCCCTGGTGATGCTCTGCCAGGCCTCTACTGCAACTGTCTTCAGTTCCTGCTTGTTCTTGGGGCATTTGCCCTTCAGTTTTGTCTTCAGCAAGTGAAATGTATGCTCAATCAGATTTAGGTCAGGTGATTGATTTGGCCATTGCATAACATTCCACTTCTTTCCCTTTAAAAACTCTTTGGTTGCTTTTGCAGCATGCTTTGGGTCATTGTCTATCTGCACTGTGAAGCGCAGTCCAATGAGTTCTAAAGCATTTGGCTGAATATGAGCAGATAATATTGCACAAAACACTTCAGAATTCATCCTGCTGCTTTTGTCAGCAGTCACATCATCAATAAATACAAGAGAACCAGTTCCATTGGCAGCCATACATACCCATGCAATGACACTACCACCACCATGCTTCACTGATGAGGTGGTATGCTTAGGATCATGAGCAGTTCCTTTCCTTCTCCATACTGTTCTCTTCCCATCACTCTGGTACAAGTTGATCTTGGTCTCATCTATCTATAGAATGTTGTTCGAGAACTATGAAGGATTTTTTAGATGTCATTTGGCAAACTCTAATCTGGCCTTCCTGTTTTTGAGGCTCACCAATGGTTTACATCTTGTGGTGAAACCTCTGTATTCACTCTGGTGAAGTTTTCTCTTGCTTCACTGATAGTGACAGCTCTTTGGATCTCATCTTGAGAGTGGACAGCAAAAGATTCCAAATGCAAATAGCAGACTTGAAATGAACTCTTTTATATGCTCATTTTAATTAGGATAATGAGGGAATACCAAACAGCTGGCAATGAAACAGCTGAGAAGCCAATTGTCCCATTACTTTTGGCCCCATAACAAGTGCGAGGCACATATGCAAACTGTTGTAATTCCTACACCGTTCACCTGATTTGGATGTAAATACCCTCAAATTAAAGCTGACAGTCTGCAGTTAAAGCACATCTTGTTTGTTTCATTTCAAATCCATTGTGGTGGTGTTTAGAGCCAAAAATGTTACAATTGTGTTAATGTCTCAATATTTATGGACCTGACTGTATTATTCTATCTGCTTGGTGTCACATTTATATATTTCTAAAATGTTATGGTATAGTAATCACAGGTGTAGCATATGACAGAATGTTGAGTGCCGTGCATTCAGAGCAGCGTGGGCCCCCTCCTCCCACTGGCAGTGGTTGAAGGTCTCCTACTTAAACCTGAATGTCCAGCACCATATACAGTTACGACTAAGAACGTGATTGTTCGAAATGCGTCAACTATACACGAGTGAAAGGATGTGTCCTTACGTGTCTATTTGCTACTGGAAATAAAGGAAAGCAACAAAACTGCATCAAAGTGCTGGAACTTCATTTATATTACAGCCTAATCCTAATCTTTAAATTTCGATTTGGACAAATCTCTCAAAATGCTGGCCACTTTTTTATAAGTCAGGGGACATAGAAGCAGGCATCTGCCATCTAACAGGGATGATTTGTGGACCAAGTTTAATTTTAAAAATAAAATTATACAGTGCATTTTTATACACTGTTATCACCAGCTACCATCTGTTTACCTATAGTCGCATATGTCACTGTCACTTTGACATTGCTATTACTGTCTCAGCATTAAAGAAGGGTTGGATGCAGTCCTAAGAGACCTTAGAATGTCATACACAACTTTTCAGGGTAATCTGACCACTTTTAAAATAAATTAGAATTGGGCCCAAAATGAATTTCGAGAAATGTACTTATATCTTCTTAAGTGGAACCTGAAAAGGCAACCATTTCTTGCCAGTTCTGATTAATGGAAGATGAGTTATTAATAAAGAACAGATAACCTTAATGTTGACACTTGTTACAATAGGACAACTGTAATTAGATGTATCAATGATATTTTATATTAAGATGTGAACGTTCTTTGCATTCCTCATTGTAGGATCAAAGCCAATTCTCTCATGAGTGTCTTAGGTTTATTGTTTCCATTATTTATTGCCATTTGATGGAACTGTTAAAAATAATTTCCATAAGTCCATTACAGGTGCATCTCAATAAAATAAAATAAGATCATTTATTTTAGTAATTCAATATAAAAAAACTGAAACTAATATATTACATAGATTCATTGCACACAGAGTGATCTGTTTCGAACATTTATTTATTTTAATGTTTATGATTGTTTACAGGTAATCCACAGATTAGTATCTTAGAAAATTAAAATATTATATAATAGTAAAGACCAATAAAAAAAATAATAATACAGTAATGTTACACTCAGTACTTGGTTGTGTTATTCTGCATGAACTATTGCATCAATGCAGTGTGGCCTGGAGGTGATGAGCCTGTAGCATTACTGAGGTATTATGGAAGCCAAGCTTGCTTTAATAGCAACCTTCAGCTTGTCTGCATTGTTGGGTCTGGCATGTCTCACCTTTTTTTTCTTGACTAAACCCCATAGTTTCTCTCTGGGGCTTAGGTAAGGCGATTAAACCAGGTATTGGTACTTTCGGTGTGAAAATAAAATCAGTATCTCCATAAAGCTTGTCAGCGGAAGAAAGCATGCTTTAAAATTTACCGGTAGATGGCTGCACTGACTTTGGATATAACACAGTGGACCAAGACCAGCAGATTATATGGCTCATCAAACCATCACTGACTATAGAAAAATCACATTAAACAACTGTCAAGTCAGCAGTCTTCCCCCATGATTCTGTAGCCTATTGAACCAGGCTGAAGGGCTTAGGAAACCTACAGTAGTCAATATTAACCTTTTTTACATTATTACAGTTTTCTGAGAAACGGACTTTTCGGTTTTTATTAGCTATAATCTATAATAATCAACATTAAAAGGAATAAATGTTTGAAATATATCACTCTATATGTAATGAATCTATATAATACAGTCAGGTCCATAAATATTGGGACATCAACACAATTCTAATTTTTTTGGCTCTATACACCACCACAATGGATTTGAAATGAAATGAACAAGATGTTCTTTAACTGCAGACTGTCAGCTTTAATTTGAGAACATTTACATCCAAACCAGGTGAATGGTGTAGGAATTACAACAGTTTGCATATGTGCCTCCCACTTGTTAAGGGACCAAAAGTAATGGGACAATTGGCTTCTCAGCTGTTTCATGGCCAGGTGTGTGTTATTCCCTGATTATCCCAATTACAATGGGTCCAGAGTCCATTTCAAGTGTGTTATTTGCATTTGGAATCTGTTGCTGTCAACTCTCAAGAAGAGATCCAAAGAGCTGTCACTTTCAGTGAAGCAAGCCATCATTAGGCTGAAAAAACAAAACAAACCCATCAGGGAGATAGCAAAAAAATTAGGCGTGGCCAAAACAACTGTTTTGAACATTAGTAAAAAGAAGGAACTCACCGGTGAGCTCAGCAACACCAAAAGACTCGGAAGACCATGGAAAACAACTGTGATGGATGACCAAAGAATTCTTTTCCTGGTGAAGTAAACACCCTTCACAACAGTTGGCCAGATCAAGAACACTCTCCAGGAGCTAGGTGTATGTGTGTCAAAGTCAACAATCAAGAGAAGGCTTTATCAGAGTGAATACAGAGGGTTCACCACAAGATGTAAACCATTGGTGAGCCTCAAAAACAGGAAGGCCAGATTAGAGTTTGCCAAACGACATCTAAAAAAGCCTTCACAGTTCTGGAACAACATCATATGGACAGATGAGTCCAAGATCAACTTGTACCAGAGTGATGGGAAGAGAAGAGTACGGAGAAGGAAAGGAACTGCTCATGATCCTAAGCATACCACCTCATCAGTGAAGCATGGTGGTGGTAGTGTCATGGCGTGGGCATGTATGGCTGCCAATGGAACTGGTTCTGTTGTATTTATTGATGATGTGACTGCTGACAAAAGCAGCAGGATGAATTCAGAAGTGTTTCGGGCAATATTATCTGATCATATTCAGCCAAATGCTTCAGAACTCATTGGACGGCACTTCACAGTGCAGCACTCTCCTGTCTTCAATTCAGTGGAATTTATTTCACCAGCAAAAAAATGTGACGTTTCGACCGGCTTGAGAAAGACCTTTACGGTCGAAACGTCGCATTTTTTTGCTGGTGAAATAAATTCCACTGAATTGAAGACAGGAGAGTGCTGCGGTTTCTTCTATATGACGCATCCAAGGGGGAACTTCTGACTGGCTCCCAACACGGCTGGCACCACCACAAGATAAGACTTTAATTTTTCGTTGTGCTGCTATACGCATTTTTTCCTATACTTCACAGTGCAGATGGACAATGACACAAAGCATGCTGCAAAAGCAACCAAAGAGTTTTTTAAGGGAAAGAAGTGTAATGTTATGCAATGGCCAAGTCAATCACCTGACCTGAATCTGATTGAGCATGCATTTCACTAGCTGAAGACAAAACTGAAGGGCAAATGCCCCAAGAACAAGCAGGAACTGAAGACAGTTGCAGTAGAGGCCTGGCAGAGCATCACCAGGGTTAAAACCCAGCATCTGGTGATGTATATGCGTACCAGACTTCAGTCTGTAATTGACTGCAAAGGATTTGCAACCAAGTATTAAAAAGTGAAAGTTTGATTTATGATTATTATTCTGTCCCATTACTTTTGGTCCCTTAACAAGTGGGAGGCACATATGCAAACTGTTGTAATTCCTACACCGTTCACCTGATTTGGATGTAAATACCCTCAAATTAGAGCTGACAGTCTGAAGTTAAAGCACATCTTGTTCGTTTAATTTCAAATCCATTGTGGTGGTGTATAGAGCCAAAAATGTTAGAATTGTGTTTGATGTCCCAATATTTATGGACCTGAATATATATGAGTTTTTAATTTTGAATTGAATGACTGAAATAAATTAACTTTTCAACGATATTCTAATTTATTGAGATGCACCTGTACAGTATATTAAACAAAGAATGTTTCAGTTTTTCTTTTCTGATGTATGGGTTAAAAAAAGACAATTATGCTACTTTTCTAAAAATGTTATGAGTAGGGATGAGCGAACCCGAACTGTATAGTTCGGGTTCGTACCGAATTTTGGGGTGTCCGTGACACGGACCCGAACCCGAACATTTTCGTAAAAGTCCGGGTTCGGTGTTCGGCGCTTTCTTGGCGCTTTTTGAAAGGCTGCAAAGCAGCCAATCAACAAGCGTCATACTACTTGGCCCAAGAGGCCATCACAGCCATGCCTACTATTGGCATGGCTGTGATTGGCCAGTGCACCATGTGACCCAGCCTCCATTTAAGCTGGAGTCACGTAGCGCCGCACGTCACTCTGCTATGATCAGTATAGGGAGAGGTTGCAGCTGCGACGTTAGGGCGAGATTAGGCAGATTAACTCCTCCAAAAGACTTCATTCTGTGATCGATCTCCAGCTGTGGATCATTGAAGTGCTATTATTGACTTGCTCACTTTTTTGAGGCTGCCCAGAGCGTTTTTAGATCACTTTTTTTCTGGGGTGATCGGCGGCCATTTTGTGACTTGTGGTGCGCCAGCACGAGCTATCACCAAGTGTATTTAACCATCGATAGTGTGGTTATTTTGTGCTATATCCTACATCAGCTGCAGGCTGAGCCTGTGTCACCGAAGTGCATTTAACCATCAACAGTCTGGTTATTTTTTGGCCATATACTACATCAGCTGCAGGCTGAGCCTGTGTCACCCAAGTGCATTTAACCATCAACAGTCTGATTATTTTTTGGCCATATACTACATCAGCTGCAGGCTGAGCCTGTGTCACCCAAGTGTATTTAACCATCGATAGTGTGGTTATTTTGTGCTATATACTACATCAGCTGCAGGCTGAGCCTGTGTCACCCAAGTGCATTTAACCATCAACAGTCTGATTATTTTTTGGCCATATACTACATCTGGTGCAGGCTGAGCCTGTGTCACCCAAGTGCATTTAACCATCATCAGTCTGATTATTTTTTGGCCATATACTACATCTGGTGCAGGCTGAGCTTGTGTCACCCAAGTGCATTTAACCATCAACAGTGTGGTTATCTTTTGGCCATATATTACATCAGGGGCAAGTTGAGCCTGTCACCCAGCGCCTAAAAAATAGACCTGACATTTCTATTCAACCAAATCTGCACAGTTTTAGCTGGTCAAGTTATTTGTAGTGACCGTAAAAGCAGACTTTTTGTTCTGAGTTGAAAAAGCATTCCCAAATTTGCCATTCTGAAAATAACTAGTTTGTTGTATTTGAGGCCTACTTGAAATCTATCCCAAAAAGAAAATCTTACATTGAAGGTATTGATAGTGTCATTCAGAAAAACCTAAGACACACGCTAGCGTGCTGATAGAAGTGTCATTCTGTGATTAAACCTATAACTGTCACACAGCGCAAAAAAAAACAGGTCTCACATCTCTATTCAACCAAATCTGCACAGTTTTAGATGGTCAAGTTATTTGTAGTGACCGTAAAAGCAGACTTTTTGTTCTGGGTTGAAAAAGCATTCCCAAATTTGCCATTCTCAAAATAACTAGTTTGTGGTATTTGAGGCCTACTTGAAATCTATCCCAAAAAGAAAATCTTACATTGAAGGTATTGATAGTGTCATTCAGAAAAACCTAAGATACACGCTAGCGTGCTGATAGAAGTGTCATTCTGTGATTAAACCTATAACTGTCACACAGCGCAAAAAAAAACAGGTCTCACATCTCTATTCAACCAAATCTGCACAGTTTTAGCTGGTCAAGTTATTTGTAGTGACCGTAAAAGCAGACTTTTTGTTCTGGGTTGAAAAAGCATTCCCAAATTTGCCATTCTCAAAATTGTGGTGAACGGGAACAATGAGGAAAACATCTAATAAGGGACGCGGACGCGGACGTGGACATGGTCGTGGCGGCCAGCGTTTTGTCTGAACGTGTATTCAGCACGGCAGGGGGCGTCATTACAGACAAACGCAGCCGCCTGTCTACAGCCAATGTAGACAAGCTGACGTTCATAAAAATGAACCAGGCATGGATCCCACAGGACCTGTCCATCCCTTGTGCAGATTAGATATTAACTACCTCCCCTTAACAATATATTATTCTACTCCAGGGCACTTCCTCATTCAATACTATTTTTAATTTCATTTTACCATTATATTGCAGGGCAACCCAAAGTTGAATGAACCTCTCCTCTGTCTGGGTGCCGGGGCCTAAATGTGTGACAGTGGCCTGTTCCAGTGGTGGGTGACGTGAAGCCTGATTCTCTGCTATGACATGAAGACAGATTCTGTGCTGACATAAGGCCAGATTCTCTGTTACGGGACCGCTCTCCTCTGCCTGGGTGCCTGGGCCTAAATGTGTGACAGTGGCCTGTTCCAGTGGTGGCTGACATGAAGCCTGATTCTCTGCTATGACATGAAGACAGATTCTGCGCTGACATAAGGCCAGATTCTCTGTTACGGGACCGCTCTCCTCTGTCTGGGTGCCGGGGCCTAAATGTGTGACAGTGGCCTGTTCCAGTGGTGGGTGACGTGAAGCCTGATTCTCTGCTATGACATGAATACAGATTCTGCGCTGACATAAGGCCAGATTCTCTGTTACGGGACCTCTCTCCTCTGCCTGGGTGCCTGGGCCTAAATGTGTGACAGTGGCCTGTTCCAGTGGTGGGTGACGTGAAGCCTGATTCTCTGCTATGACATGAATACAGATTCTGCGCTGACATAAGGCCAGATTCTCTGTTACGGGACCTCTCTCCTCTGCCTGGGTGCCTGGGCCTAAATGTGTGACAGTGGCCTGTTCCAGTGGTGGGTGACGTGAAGCCTGATTCTCTGCTATGACATGAATACAGATTCTGCGCTGACATAAGGCCAGATTCTCTGTTACGGGACCGCTCTCCTCTGTCTGGGTGCCGGGGCCTAAATGTGTGACAGTGGCCTGTTCCAGTGGTGGGTGACGTGAAGCCTGATTCTCTGCTATGACATGAAGACTGATTCTGCGCTGACAGAAGGCCAGATTCTCTGTTACGGGACCTCTCTCCTCTGCCTGGGTGCCTGGGCCTAAATGTGTGACAGTGGCCTGTTCCAGTGGTGGGTGACGTGAAGCCTGATTCTCTGCTATGACATGAAGACAGATTCTGCGCTGACATAAGGCCAGATTCTCTGTTACGGGACCTCTCTCCTCTGCCTGGGTGCCTGGGCCTAAATGTGTGACAGTGGCCTGTTCCAGTGGTGGGTGACGTGAAGCCTGATTCTCTGCTATGACATGAAGACAGATTCTGCGCTGACATAAGGCCAGATTCTCTGTTACGGGACCTCTCTCCTCTGCCTGGGTGCCTGGGCCTAAATGTGTGACAGTGGCCTGTTCCAGTGGTGGGTGACGTGAAGCCTGATTCTCTGCTATGACATGAAGACAGATTCATTTCCCTATCCAAATTTGTTTGCAGGGGATTTACCTACATGTTGCTGCCTTTTGCAGCCCTCTAGCTCTTTCCTGGGCTGTTTTACAGCCATTTTAGTGCCCAAAAGTTCGGGTCCCCATTGACTTCAATGGGGTTCGGGTACGGGACGAAGTTCGGTTCGGGTTCGGATCCCGAACCCGAACATTTACGGGAAGTTCGGCCGAACTTCTCGAACCCGAACATCCAGGTGTTCGCTCAACTCTAGTTATGAGCAATGATTATTGATCAGTGGTCAGTGTCTTTGATCATCTCATTCTTTGAATAAAAAAAAAATTCTTCTAGCTCTATACTTTGAAGTTCTAGAATGATAGTTTTCCATTGAAAGTTGTGTCATAAAAAAGCTTATGACAGCTTTTGAACTTGCATAATATGGTGACTTAAATTATAAGTAGTGTTGAGCAAAGCATTCAAAGCCGAATTCAGTCCGAAGTTTAGGAGAACTTTGATTTGCAGCTAATCCAAATTTGGTTGTGCTTTGTTTTAGTGAACAAGGTTTTCCTAAAATGGTGTATTACGAAGCAAAACTAAGTATAGAGGAGACAAGCCAGG
The DNA here is from genome assembly GCF_905171765.1 of Bufo bufo. Lineage (NCBI taxonomy): Eukaryota > Metazoa > Chordata > Amphibia > Anura > Bufonidae > Bufo > Bufo bufo. The sequence goes on along the minus strand of NC_053390.1, from coordinate 698,551,285 downwards.
GAATACAAGACCACCCATAATGCTGTGCAGCCAGTCAATCCACATATAGCCATCCCTTGTGATGTCCCAGCCCTATAAAACTATCATCCAGCACAGTCTTGGCAGAGGGAGAGATGTGGCTCGAGCTCATGTGCTAGGGTCAGTGTAGCTGAAAACTATTCATAGAAGAATATTGGAGAGGAGGCATGTAGAGACTTATTCTGCCTCAATTTTATTTATTTTTACATCTGCCATAAGCTAAGAGGGACAGTGTCATAGACATTGCCGGCACCTTGCGCAAGCCGGTGCATTTTTTAAAAGGCCATGCAGGGAGCATTTATTATTTCCCCCAGGTTCAGGGCAGCCAGGACATTGTGCCCATTGTTGCTTACCACCTCACCCAGTTCGAGTCGGGATGTTTGCTGCTTGACGTATTTGAGCAACTGCCCACTGGTGTGGCTACTCTTCCAGGGCGATCAGCTCCAACATGGTGTGGTAATGCTTGACTTGACACACCATAGGCAGGAGAGGTAATGTGATCGACGCTATGACTTGATTCTGTTGGGGACTGCACCGTGTCCATGGAGAAGGAGGTGGAGGAGGCAGATAAGTGCCTATTGTGGGAGCTAGCGCCAAAATATGGTGGGAGAAGGTCAAAAGGACCTGGTCATGGTGCTGGGGTGCTCCCTCTCCATTGCCGCAAAAAAAATGTAGCTAATGGGTCGTAAAAGACATCTACTATCCCTGTCCATAACAGCTGCTCCAAGTGTCCACCAGGACAAAGAGGACAGCCTTGTTCTGATTGGTAAAGCTGGCCAGTTGTATTTTCCCACAGGATCAGGTGATGCAGTCTCATGTGGTACAATAGACCTCTGGTATAGAGATGGCCTTGCGGTTCCCCTGGCGGTCCTTTCGCGGCGAACTTTACTCGTTCGCTGGTCGCCGTACAGGTGAACATATGGCGATATTGACTCCCGTTATATTCTTTTACATTGTGAAGAACTTTGACCAATGACACATACATTAGGTGGTACAGGACAGCCAATTGAGACGATTCAGCACATGGACATACCCCCTACCTTCTAAATAAACCTGATCTGGCCGCCATTTTACCTTTAATCTTTTGCCAGTGTAGGGAGAGGTTGCTGTGTGGAGCAGGGACAGACTGTTGGGACACAAATCGCTAGCGAATAGGGCCACAAAAGTCCTTTTAAGAACTGGTATAGGTGTGCTATCGATAGGTGTGATATACTGAGGGGTGTATTATACTTATAATATACTTTCTAACATAGAAAGTATATTATAGTGCAATTGTATTGTTCAGCAGTTGTGTGCAATACTGCAGCCCCACAGAGTGCCAAATGCTATTGGAACAAATAATTTATACTGGTGTGATTTACCAGTTGCCCCCCAAAAAACTCATTGAGGCAGGGGTGTTATATACCAATAATATACTTTCTATACAGTGCATCTAGGTAGTGCAGCATTTGTTTGCGGTTTTGCTTTGTTACCGCATCTACACAGAGTGACAAACGCTATTGGAACCAATAATTTCTACTGGTGTGATTTACCAGTTGCCCCCCAAAAAACTGATTGAAGCAGGGGTATTATATACCAATAATATACTTTCTATATAGTGCATTTAGGTAGTGCAGCATTTGTCTGCGGTTTTGCTGCGATACCGCATCTACACAGAGTGACAAACACTATTTGAAGAAAACTGATTGAAGCAGGGGTGTGATATGCCTTCTTCCACAAATACTGCTCTTCTATAGGGAGTTTTGTCACAGGGTCATTTTGAAAATGACAGGCAGAGGAAAAGGCAGGCCGTTCCACAGGGGTGGTAGGGGTCGGGCAGGTGCACCAGGCCGCAGCCTAAGTGGGAAGTTGCAGAAGGTGCGTGCGATTATATCAAAGGAAGCACCAGACTTGGTTGAGTGGCTCACTCAGCCTTTCGCTTCTGCACCCTCCTCATCCTTTTTATCTGCACCCTCTTCACTCTCTGCTGTGTGCACTCCCAAAGACACCCAGTAGAAAATGATCCTTGGGAAACACAGTTCTCATCCCTGACCACCAGGACCAGTTAGCGCTCTGTCAGTACATGGCGGCCTCCCCTCTGCGCCACACTGCTCCGATGTGTACTGGTGCTTATTTTGACACTAGGGCTGGGTTCACATCCTATTTTTGCCATACATTTAATGCATACCAAAAATGCATGCGTTAACAGATGCCTCAGACTGGTGCCGTACAGTGGCGCCCATTCACCTTACAGTTCCATGGTAGAAAAAACATTTACGTTAACGTATGCATTTTTTAAATAGACTCTGCAAGATACAAAAACGTGGAGTGCTGCACATTTGTATACATCAATCCGATAGGAAATACAAAATTTCTAGCCTCCAGCAGGGCACATTTTTGAGAGTTTCCCTTTAAGACGCATAAAAATGGCCCCTGATTAAAATTCATATTTTTTTGTGGGAATTTTTGCCAATGATCCCCCTCTGATATATCACTGTCCATGTTGTGGGACTATTTGTGTACTTCTAGTAATTGTTTGCTGGCTGCAAATATGAGCTGAAGGTTTTTCAGGTTCACCTGCCATTAAAGTGAATGAGGCCTGCCGCGAACCTTTTCCCTGACTCCCACTATCGCTGTCCCTACCACAGAAACCTTTGCTAAAAGTGCTACTATTACTATGACCATCAACACAGGTGTGCATGGGGTCCCCAGCCTCCTCCCCAAATGATTCCTCGGGGCAGCCCAAATCGTGACACAACTAGTCAACAGGGAAACTTTCTTGACTATCTGCCATAGGGCATGATAGGGTTCTCTTGCCACTTCTTATGAAACAGGAAGGCACCCCACCATCGACGACTTTACTACTACTGAAAGCCTTCTCTGCGGCTGGGAGGAAGAGGAGCAGGTGGAACAGTGTGACCCCTGTCTTCACGGAACGGTGTCAGACTCCAAAGTCACCTCCACTATATCCTACTGCAACTGAGAGGGAAAGTGAGTCATCCAATCCACAATCTCATCTGTTTTCTCCTCAAAAAATAATGTTGTGCCTTTCCAAAGTCAGTAGGGACAACTGCGGGCTACTAGTACTACTTCTAGCCAGATAACTGGTCCTGCTACTTCCCACATTCTGGCTCTGGGAGTTTTGTTTGGAACCTTTCTGTGTGCTGACATGTTATGCACTAACTTGTGTATCAGTGTAGTAATTGAATATGTATGCTGGTTTGTATAAAATCAACAATAATTCCCTCCCCACCCAACACACACACACACACAATTGATTGTGTGGAGACAGCAATAAAGGAAAACAGATTCAGGCCTAAATTCATTATCACTCACAGACAATTTTGTGCTCTAGTAGTTATAATGTATATATGCTGGTTTCTATAGATTAAACAATCTCCCCAAAAATTACATTCTGAGTGGATATAAACAGAAATGGACGATTGAGGCCTGACACTCAAATTCACATTAGCACTCACAGGAAAATTGCTGCCCTAAGGCTTTGTATTGCTGTAGTAATCATGTACCGTGTTTTTCACCCTATAAGACGCACTGACCCATAAGACGCCCCTTGGGTTTAGAGGGTGAAAAAAGAAAAAAAAAATTTTGAACAAAAGGTGTTAAAACTTTAAATAAAATAACAGAACAACATTTTAACATTGTAAACAGTAACAGTAGTAACCAGCAGCATTACCAACCATCATTACTGACTTAAATGTCTAGGTACAGTACTCCTCTATTCAAAAGGGAACCCCAAAAACTACTTCCAAGTTAATCTCGCTCTATGGGTCACCATCACTGGAATCACTGCCTTCAGATTTGTCGTACAGCACATTGTCTTCAGTGCTATCCAAGGCATTACTGATATTAGTGTTGAGCGCGAATATTCGAATTGCGAATTTTAATCGCGAATATCACCACTTTGAGAATTCGCTAATATTTAGAATATAGTGCTATATATTCATATTCACGAATAGTGCTGAATATTCTAATCACAAATTTATCGCAAATATATTACATTGCCGATTATCGCAATCAAGTAAACAATGACTAAAGATCACAAGTTCTCGAATTTGCGAATTAATGGCGGATATTCGGCCAAAAATTAGCAAAATATCACAAATTTGAATATTGCCTATGCCGCTCTTCACTAACTGATACCACGCTTTTTAAGAACCTTACAATGATTTCATCATTGACTGCCTGCCGCAATGTTTTGAATGATAGTGGGCCTTTTCATCTATCCAGTGGGAGTCAGGTCATGATTCCCAGCAGCCATCCCTTTGTTCCATTCCTCCCACATGAACACTTTAAATGGCTTATTAATGGAAACATCCAGAGGTTGTAACTGTCTGGTAAGCCCCCAGAAATTACCATTAGATGAGTGTTCATGTCCTTAAAACTAGTTTTTGTGTTTCCGCTGATATGTGCCCTAAACTGGTCAAGAACTAGTAGGACCGGGTTTCTTCAGGACCTCTTCAATCCATATTTTCATGCCATTTCATCCATCCACCCTTTGTCATGAACATGAACAATTACTCCTCGTGGGATTGCCTCTTTTGGCATGTTCTTCCTTTTGAAGATCAGCATTGGTGGTAGCTTGGTACAATCTACGCAACAGGACAACACAACAGTCTAAAGGGTTTTCTCATTTTCACAGTTTTGTTTTTTGGGCCTCTCACACCAACGGTCCTGTTTGATGGAACATTAAAGGTTAACGATGATAGAGATGTGGACTACATTCTTTGAATTCAGCTAAGACAGCTGCCACATACTTTAGCTCTTAGACAACACATTATCTTCTCCAGAGCACAAAGGTTCCATCCTACCCAAGAGAAAACGCCTCCTTGCTACATCACATATGCTTTTTCTGCTGTTAGAGAACTCCAATACGAGATGGCGCTTACAGCTAGATATTTACATAGTTCACATACCACAGTTAGTAAAACAATCCACAATGGGCAGATGCTAAGTGTTATCTCTTTTCTTATTTTCATATTTCAGCCAATGTAACGATGTCACCTGCCTCAGGGGGAATGCCTCTCTGATGTCTATAGAAACTGCTGTACTTCCTGTAATAAACAAGAATTTGCTTTGACCCCAGTGTATCTGTCACAGTTATTTTCTTCCCTGCATGTAAAACCCTTGGGTTACTATTAATTTGGAGCAAACGTGATCGGCTCTGATTAGGGGCATCTTTATCAATGGGATTTCATGCATGTTCCCAATCTGGCCTATTTCATAGGCATTTTTATTTCTTGCATCTGCAGCGACCAGGCTGCAGGGGCAATATGTGTGTTGGTGGGCCGATGGGGGTAGTAGCAGTTTTACTCATGGTTAGCAGCGCTCCCTGGCCGTCATGCAGTGAATTGAAGGACAGCACCAGTTCCTTTGGGGCACTCTCTGTTTGTCCAGGTACTCTTGCCAGATGGTGGTGTGAGTTTAAGGTGCCGTGGAGGCAGGGTCCCTGGTGTTCGTGACGCCAGCACCATATGGTGCAATGAGAGATAGTGACGAATAAGGAGAGTGTCAGCTATTAAACACACTTAAACTTTACTTGAAATATTTGCCTTGAGGTAGTTAGCATCCACACAAAATAATGCCTTGGTTCACAAAATAATGCTGAGCTTCAACTCCAGACAACAGGCTCGGTGAGGCAGTTTTAGATAGGTTCCAGCTTAGCTTGACTTAAGTGAGATAGTGATTCCTTCCTTGGATCTGGTCTTACTCTAATAACCCAGCCTTTTAGTACTTGGATCTTTTGAACTAGAATTTGGCAACCAACAGGGCGGTCTCCCTAGCAGCAGGCATTAACCTTCTGCTCCATTATTTGCACAGGTAACTTCAATACAATAAGTCCACTTCATCTCTGGCTTCTACACAGTGGCACTACAAAAAGGGATCCAGTAACTCTTGGGCTTGGCTTCCTAAATATATGTATCACCCTACTGGGGAGTACCCAGGGGCACAGAGCAGAATCTACATGCTCTTTCCTCCTTCACTCAACTCTCATCTGACTTCCTGTGACTGACCTGTTCTATATAAATGATGTTATAGCATCACCTAATGGTGACTGGGTACAATGCAGCTACTAGCCTGTTGTAAGGAATTTTCAGCTATCACAGAGGAATAGAAAATAGCATAAAATGGCATACACAAAGGTTTGAAGTGTCCCCTTTTAGCACGTAGTGGGACACTGCACATCTAGCACAAATTTATGAAAATAGAGAATCTTGGACCCATATTCTTTAGGCATTTTTTGTGTAATTCTCGGTCACATCTTCTCATGAACCTGTAGCACCACGATGCCGATCCAGTGAAGACCTCAATGCCTAGCAAGATGTTTGGCTTAATATATGATCATTTTTGTAGAAACTGAGAAGCCGTTGTTCCTGTGAGGTGTGATTTCATGTCCACATCTAGCTGTGGGCACTTTGTAGCACACCCACGAAATGTGTGTTTACTTTTATCCACTTTTTTCCAACTGATCTTTTTGTTTCCTCCATTCACTAATTATCTTTTCAGGTGGAGGTGGTGCAAAATGTCTCTCTGCTGCCCTGTTTCCATGCCCTTTGGCATATTTTATCACCTCCAGTTTAAAAGGAATTTTATAAGACAGCCTTTTCTGCTTTGACAGAATACAGTAATGGAAGAACTGTCAGCACTATAATTATGGGGGTACTGTAGCTAAGGACATCAGTGGATGACAATGTTATGAGTATCTGCCACTGACAAAATGTTATATTGGGAGGGGATTGCTGCTAACACAAAGTTATGGGGGGATCTTGCTCTGACACACTTATGGGGGGATCTGCCACTGACAAAAGTTTATGGGTGTAATCTGCTGCTGACACAATGTTATGGGGGGATTTTCCACTGACACAATGTTATGGGGGGAATCTGCTGTATTACACTGTCAAATGGTTGGCTGCTGCTGACTCAATTATTGAGGAAGGGGGGAGGGTATCCAGTGGCACTTTAAAAGAGGGTCACTTTATGGGAGGGTCACTTTATTAGGGGGGGTCACTTTATTAGGGGTACCTTATGGATGAATTTTTCTGATAAAGCACAACATAGCTATCAGGGCATGTTCACAGGAGCAGGCACATGTGAAGAATGAGAGGAGGAGCAGGTATGTGTGTTAAGGAAGCCTTCTCTGCCCCTCATCTAGCTGCTCCCACGCTCCCATCAACTGTCTCCCTGCTCATAGCTCATGTTCTGGCCCCTGTCTCCCACCACATGTAGTGGCAGCCGGTCCCTGCTTCCCAGCACCCGCAATGGCGGCTGGTCCCTTCCTCTCAGTACCCGCAGTGGCGGCCAGTCAAGTTAACACATGGGGATAGATGTCCGGCAGCCACAAGCAAAGCGGCAAACATTTGTTTTTCTGTATTCAACCCATAAGATGCACGTTTCTCCCCTTTTTTTTTTTTTTTTTTAGAAAAGTGCATCTTATGGGGCGAAAAATATGGTATATATGCTAGTTTCATTAAATTGAACAACCCAAAATTACATTCCAACAGTGTGGATGTAGAATTAACAGAAACAGATGATTGAGGCCTGATGCTCAAATTCACATTAACACTCATGGGTAGATTAGGTAGATTGCTGCACTATCCTGTGTATTGCTACAGTAATCATGTACAGTATATACAGTGGCGGAAATAATTATTTGACCCCTCACTGATTTTGTAAGTTTGTCCAATGACAAAGAAATGAAAAGTCTCAGAACAGTATCATTTCAATGGTAGGTTTATTGTAACAGTGGCAGATAGCACATCAAAAGGAAAATCGAAAAAATAACTTTAAATAAAAGATAGCAACTGATTTGCATTTCATTGAGTGAAATAAGTATTTGAACCCCTACCAACCATTAAGAGTTCTGGCTCCCACAGAGTGGTTAGACACTTCTACTCAATTAGTCACCCTCATTAAGGACACCTGTCTTAACTAGTCACCTGTATTAAAAGACACCTGTCCACAGAATCAATCAATCAAGCAGACTCCAAACTCTCCAACATGGGAAAGACCAAAGAGCTGTCCAAGGATGTCAGAGACAAAATTGTAGACCTGCACAAGGCTGGAATGGGCTACAAAACCATTAGCAAGAAGCTGGGAGAGAAGGTGACAACTGTTGGTGCGATTGTTCGAAAATGGAAGGAGCACAAAATGACCATCAATCGACCTCGCTCTGGGGCTCCACGCAAGATCTCACCTCGTGGGGTGTCAATGGTTCTGAGAAAGGTGAAAAAGCATCCTAGAACTACACTGGAGGAGTTAGTTAATGACCTCAAATTAGCAGGGACCACAGTCACCAAGAAAACCATTGGAAACACATTACACTGCAATGGATTAAAATCCTGCAGGGCTCGCAAGGTCCCCTGCTCAGGAAGGCACATGTGCAGGCCCGTCTGAAGTTTGCCAATGAACACCTGAATGATTCAGAGAGTGACTGGGAGAAGGTGCTGTGGTCTGATGAGACCAAAATAGAGCTCTTTGGCATTAACTCAACTCGCTGTGTTTGGAGGAAGAAAAATGCTGCCTATGACCCCCAAAACACCGTCCCCACCGTCAAGCATGGGGGTGGAAACATTTTGCTTTGGGGGTGTTTTTCTGCTAAGGGCACAGGACAACTTATTCGCATAAACGGGAAAATGGACGGAGCCATGTATCGTGAAATCCTGAGCGACAACCTCCTTCCCTCTGCCAGGAAACTGAAAATGGGTCGTGGATGGGTGTTCCAGCACGACAATGACCCAAAACATACAGCAAAGGCAACAAAGGAGTGGCTCAAGAAGAAGCACATTAAGGTCATGGAGTGGCCTAGTCAGTCTCCGGACCTTAATCCAATCGAAAACCTATGGAGGGAGCTCAAGCTCAGAGTTGCACAGAGACAGCCTCGAAACCTTAGGGATTTAGAGATGATCTGCAAAGAGGAGTGGACCAACATTCCTCCTAAAATGTGCGCAAACTTGGTCATCAATTACAAGAAACGTTTGACCTCTGTGCTTGCAAACAAGGGTTTTTCCACCAAGTATTAAGTCTTTTTTTGTTAGAGGGTTCAAATACTTATTTCACTCAATGAAATGCAAATCAGTTGCTATCTTTTATTTAAAGTTATTTTTTCGATTTTCCTTTTGATGTGCTATCTGCCACTGTTACAATAAACCTACCATTGAAATGATACTGTTCTGAGACTTTTCATTTCTTTGTCATTGGACAAACTTACAAAATCAGTGAGGGGTCAAATAATTATTTCCGCCACTGTATGTATATGATGGTTTAATTAAATTGAACAATCCCCCCAAAAATTAACATTAAAATTCATGTTAACACTCAGGTAAATTGTTACCCTAGTATATCTTGGTGTACTGATCACCTATATGCTGGTTTGATTAAATTCAATACCCCCCCAAAAAATAAAAAAATTAAATTAAATAAATAAATAAAATAAAACACATTTGCATTATTTTGTGTGGAACTGTGTGTGGAGATAATAAATGGATTTAGCCCTAATATTTCATTCTCAATCACTGATCACTGATCCAGTTTCTCAAACTAAAACAAAAAAAAATACATTAAATATGTATGAGTGTTAAGGGAATTGAAGTTCACAAAGTGGACTTCGATCTGAATTTCAGGAAAAAGGTGAATTTCCACAAAGCTGTATTTCCTTGTGCTCTGTGGTAACAAATCAATTTTCCCTGAAATGGAGGTAAAAATTATTAATCATACTTACCTCATCCATTTGATCGCAAAGAGGCTGACGTGGCCATCGTGCTTGAAGATCCCACACAAAATCTGTGACATATGAAGTCAGCCGACATGATGACATCATGACGTGTGAGTTTTCACACTGGATCTTCAAGCAAGATGGCCGTGGTGGCCTGTTTGTGATCAAATGGATAAGGTAAGTACATTTAATTTAATTTTTTTTATTAGCAACTACTAAAATGCTTTAAAGGGTTTCTACCACTTCGTTTTTACATATTTAGCTGTCAGACACTAGCGATCCGCTAGTGTCTGCTCTACCTAACCATCCTAATATAACAGCTTATTGTCCTGCCGTTTCGCTAAAAAACGAACTTCTATAGATATGCTAATGAGCCTCTAGGTGCTATGGGGGCGTCATTAGCACCTAGAGGCTCGGTCTACCTTCACAAACTGCCGCCGCCCAGTGCGTTCCTCCAGCCCGCCCATCTCCTCCGGAATGCGATTCTCCCTGTGAGCCAGCGGACGAATTTCGCGCATGCGCCGTGCGCGTATGTATTCGGCGCATGCGCAGTGAATGTCTGACCGCTTTCTGCACAGACATCTCCACTGCGCCTGTTCCTCGGAGCACTATGACGTCATCGGCGCAGGCGCAGTGGAGATGTCTGAGCAGGGAAGCGGTCAGACATTCACTGCGCATGCGCCGAATACAGACGCGCACGGGGAGGATCGCATTCCGGAGGAGATGGGCGGGCTGGAGGGACCGGCAGTGATGATCAACTAGCAGCCTGAGCCTGAGGCTTTAAAGAACTTGATGTGTGGCAGCCAGGGAAGGCAAAATCATATGGTGCAGTTGTCCTTCCAAGGACTATTAGTTCTCCCAAGGACTATTAGTTCTCCCGTGTCTGAACACCTTGGACAACAATAAAGAGCTTTAGTGTTTTCTTAACTATTAGGGGGCCCTGTGATATCTTTCAGATTTCCATTTCTCACAGTGTTTTGTGGAGTTCCAGAGACTGTGGCATTATCTGCTAAGCAAAAAGGGGAAATTTGTTATAAGGGCATTATTTTTGTCAGTTTTGATAAAAATAAATAAAAAAAAACATAAGGGGGCGTTCATCATTCCCCCTACACCAGTTTTTTGGCATTAAAAAGTTTTGCAACCAGTTTTGCAACTTTTTAAGTCTTAGCTGCCATTTTTACACCACCCTCACCAGTTTACGAAAAGGAGGCATGGTGAGGGCAGGACATTAATTAATATTTATGCCAGAAAATAAAATCTATGACCCTGAAGTGCCCTGTCATAAATTAAATCCCTGCTCCAGCAGCACAGGGCCTATCAAAATGGTTTAATAAGTCGGGGCCATAGTGTGTAGATAAGCCCTAATAAACTTTTGTTCTCCTTTTCTTTTTTTAGGAAATCTAAATATCTGAAGAAAAGACCAGACTCAAATACAGCTATGTTAAAAAAAAAATGGGTCTGTCTAACTCTTGAATCAGTACTGAATGAATGTGACTTGCAACTGTATGAGCAAACATGCAGGTTTCTGGATGCAGTTGTTTAAGATAAAACCAGAAGTGAATTCAGACGAAGAAAGACTAGAAGTCAGATATGTCCATAATACTGTCTCTTCTTTTATGATTCACTCCTGCTTTGGCTTCAAGAACTGTATAAAAAACCCTCCTCTGTGATGAGTCACCCTCTGCATTTGAGGCTTTCACAATATGTTCGTCTGACTATCATTGCTCTAAAGAGAACTAAATTAGTTAATGAGTAAAGGAAACAGTAAGAATTAAACTATAAACTCACAGGCAGATGACCAGAATAGTTTTTATATCATCACATTATATCAATAAGGCAGTTCATAATATATGAATAGTACAGTCACTGCTATGAACAAATTTCATATAAAATGTACATGCCACAGTAATTTAATAATCCGACTAAAGTTGTTTTTCCTGGTTCATTATAAATAAATAACATCTTGTCTGACAGACTTGTGCTCACTTTTTTATTGTATAAATGTCTTATTGTTTCTTACTGCATTCTAACTGTTCTAATAGTGGCTAGATGCCATGTCCTGCAGAGTTTAATATGCCGTAAGCTTGTAATGTGGCGATTTTGCCTTATTGAGAAGATTTGTAGTGCGAACACCTGCAATGCCATAAATAAGTAAGTTTGGAAAGTTGGTGAAAAAAACAAGCATTTACTTCTAATGCAATGTAAAATATTCAAAGGAATCTATATTTGCCTACTAAGATGTCCATGTGTTTATATATACAAAAAGTAAGTAAGTCAATCCTTTGGAATTACCTGGAGCTATGCATTAATAACTAATATAATGTAGTCTGATTATCAAGCCATAATTACAGGCAGATATAATTTAACACCTTAACGACCTTGCCATTTTTCACCTTAAGGACCAGGCCATTTTTTTTAGAAAAGATATATGTGTCACTTTATGTGATGATAACTTCGGAATGCTTTTACTTATCCAAACCATTCTGAGATTGCTTTCTCGTGATACATTTTACTTCATGATAGTGAACATTTTTAGTCAAAAAAATTTACCTTTATTTATTAAAAAATCCCAAATTGACAGAAAATTGGGAAAAATTAGCAATTTTCTAAATTTGAATTTCTCTGCTTTTAAGGGAGATAGTGATACATCATATGAGAGTTATTACCTTACATTCCCCATATGTTCACTTTCATGTTTGCATAATTTTGTAAATATCATTTTATTTTTTAGGATCTTATAAGGCTTAGAATTTTAGAAGCAATTTTTAAAATAAAATAAAAAAAAAACATTCCGAAACCCATTTTTCTAAGGATCACTTCAGTTATTAAGTCACTTTGTGGGGCTTACATAGTGGAAACCACCCATAAATGAAACTACAGCCCTCAAGTTATTCAAAACAGATTTTAAAAACTTTGTTAACCCTTTAGGTGTTCCACAAGAATTAAAGGCAAAAGGAGATTATATTTTTGAATTTCACTTTTCTGGTAGATTCTCCTTTATAATAATTTTTTTCCTGTAACACATCAAGGGTTAGTTAACAGCCAAATAAATCTTAATTTTTATTACCCTGATTCTGCAGTTTACAGAAACACCCTATTTGTGATTGTAAACTGCTGTACAGGAGCACAGCAGGACACAGAAGGAAAGGAGTGCCATATGGATTTTGGTGGGCAGATTTCACTGGGATAATTTTAAGTTGCTATATGACATTTAAAGACCCCCTGATGCACCCCTAGAGTAGAAACTCCAAAAAAGTGACCCCATTTTTGAAATTATATGATAAGGTGGCACTGACACAGATTTCTCTATATTAAGCTTTTTGTGAGGCAAGGTAACCAAAAAATGGCTGTTCTGGTTTTTATTTTTTTGTTTTTTACGGTGTACACCTGACAGGTTAGACCATGTGCTATTCTTTTTAGAGCATGTTGTTAAGGAGGCGACAATATCAGATATGTCTACTTTTATTTTTATTTTGTTAAATTTTTATATAATAAAGCATTTTTTTTAAATCATGTTTTTTGTGTGTTCTTTTTTCTTTTTTTGTGCGATTATCTTATGTAAGGGCTCAGTTTTTGTGGCATGGGGTGACAGCTTGATTGGTATTATTTTTGGGTACATGCTACTTTTTGATCGCTTGGTATTACTCTTTTTGAGATGTTAGGTGAAAAAAATTGCTTTTTTTAAACAGTTTTCATTTAATTAAATTTTTACAGTGTTCACCAGACAGGTTATCTCATGTGATATTTTCAAAGAACAGGTCATTACGGATGCGGCAATACCTAATATGTCTGTTTTTTATATATATTTTGGTTTTAAACTATAAAAGCATTTTTAACACTAAAAAAATTATGTTTTTTCCATTTTCTGAAAGCCATATTTTTTTATTTTTTAGCCGATTGTCTTATGTAGGATCTCATTTTTTGTGGGATGAGAGGATGGTTTGATTGGTATTATTTTTTGGGAATATATGACTTTTTGATCGCTTGGTATTACATTTTTTGTGATTAAAGGTGACAAAAATGGCTTTTTTTAGCACAGTTTTCTATTTATTTATTTTTACGGTGTTGACGGGGAGGATCATGGGATGTTTTTATAGAGCAGGCTGTTACAGACGCGGCGATACCTAATATGTGTGTTCTTTTTTTATTTTTTTCTATTTTTTTACAATTTTATATGTCTCTTTTGATTGGGAGAGGGCTTTTTTTTCAATTGAAGCTTTCATTTTTTTTGATTGTTAAAAACACTTGTATTTAACTTTTATTATTATTATTTTTTTGTCCCACTATGGGATTTTAACATTTCAGGGTCTGATCCCTGTTTCAATACAGCATAATAAATCTGCATTGTGCTGTATTGAACTGTCAGTGCTGTATTGACACTGACAGTTGCCTAGGAGACCAAGCGCTGGGGCTGGACTTCCTGGGCTTTTGTAGGGCTACCATAGCAACCATTGTGTCCCCGTCACCGAAGCACGTGAATCCGATGGGGATGTACAAGCTGCCGTAAACCCCCTATATGTCGCGGTCAGCGTGACCAAGGCACACAGGGGTTAATCCGCCGGCATCTGTGTTTTCACCAATTCTGGTGGATACAGCAGGGGCCCGGCTGTCAGTATTAGCCGGGCCCCTGCTGCTGATCATGGCAGCGCATGTGGGGCAGCTGGTTAACCCTAAGACGAGAATGCTCATCTTAAGGCGTTAAGTACCAGCCAGTTAGGACAAGCATTCTCATCCTAGGTCGGCAAGCGGTTAAAATAAAAACATTGGGAGTCATTAAGACCGGCGGTCTTAACTTCACCTGCTGTGCCATTCATACTTAATCTGTTCGGTTATACATAGACTTACTATGCGTCAAACTCGGTCTTAACAGGTGGACTAAGATATAGACACGTTTACCTAGTTTATCTGCTTCACCACTAATACTTAATATGTTCTGTTGTACATAGACTTACTGTGCTTCAGACTCATTGTCAACAGGTGGTCTAATATATAGGTTTGTTTATCTAGTTCACCTGCTGCAGCATTCATACGTAATCTGTTCTGTTATACATAGACTTACTGTGCATCAGACTCAGTCTGACCAGACAGTGTAATATATAGGCACATTTATCTAGTTCACCCGCTGCGCCATTCATACTTACTTACATAGTTACATTAATGATTCAGTTACTGTACACTATGGCAAACAGACAGTTGCCTGAGCCCTCAAAATGAACAGAGGGAGCATTTATTGCGAGTGGTTAGGGACGTGGCCATGATATTGATGAGGGTGACATAGGTGATGACCAAACAATAGTGGATGATACTATAGACGATCGCATCTAGGAGCACACTGAAGAGGGGGCATCATCATCATGGGATAAGGGTGGCAGCAGGCCCGTGAGACAGAAACAGGATGGCAGCATGGCGAAGAGCCAGCAGGATGGAAGCAGTTGGAGATATGAAGCCAAACAAGGCTAGGGAAGACCGCCTGCTGCTCAAGAGCCTACCAGTCAGGAAACAACTAGCGGTGCATGGGTTCATAAATGCAGCAGAAGGCAGTCATCCGTGGTCGGGGTAAAATGCTGTGCTTGGCAGTGTGCGAATTTTTTTTATCAAGTCACTGGAGGAATTTAGTATGGCGGTATGCAGGATGTGTGGGCAGAAGGGGAAGGGCGGTCAGGATGCTAATGTTGGCACCATGGCCCTGTGTCAACACATGTGGCATTACTATAAACTGGCCTGGGGAAACCATGGCACTAGTGTACAGCCTAACTGCTGCATCTCCCAGTGGCTTTTACGCCTTCTCCAGCAGTCAAGGCTCCTCAACCTCAGCAAAAGGAAGCGGTTGTTCCTTCCCTCCGTCTATTGCTTCTGATGCTCCTCTTATTCCTCGTCACGTGTTTCGCCAGTAATCACCGAGGCAATTTCAAAGAGACAACAGTATGCTAGCACTCATCCAACGGCGCAGAAGCTGAACGTGCAAATGACCAAGTTTCTGGTACTACAGTTCCTCCCTTTACATGTAGTGAACTCTAAACATTTAAGAGAACTGATGGCTTGTGCCCACCCAAGCCTGTCCGCGTCTAGTATAAGTCATGCCAGCGCTGATGTGTAAAGCTGTAACTATGGTCAAGGACAATATGTGTCCTTTACAGTCCACTGGGTAAATGTGGTTCTGGCCCAGGCACACTAGCAACTTCTGCGTTGCAATCATGTGATTTCTGCGCCAATGTCCTCCTCTGCCTCCTCATCCTCCACCTTGGCCTCAGCCTCCAGTGCAGACATAGTTCAGAGTGGTCCTCCAGCATGCCACCTATGCAAAGCACGGCTTTGTCATGTGGTTCTGCACCTGGTCAGCCTGGGCGAATGGAGTCACACCGGGGAAGAAATGCTCCGCGTTATCAACCAAGAAATAAAATCCTGGCTGTCTCCTCACCAACTGGTGATGGGAATCATGGTCACCGATAACGGTATGATCTTTCTATCGGTGCTGCATCAGGGAGGGCTGACCCATGCATCTTTCATGGCGCATTTATTTAATCTGGTTGTCAAATGGATCCTCAAGTATTCAATCAAACTAATAAAGCTTTTAAAAATGTCCAGGATACTGTGCACTCACTTTAGCCACTATTATCCTGCAAAACATGCCCTTCTTGACCTGCCAAGGCAGAACGGTGTTCCCCCTACAATGCCTCATATGCAACGTTTCCACCCATTAGAACGCCAAACTCCATATGTTGGACCAACTGTATTAGCAGAGGAAAATGTCATGACCGATTTCTTGATGGTGCAGGAGGACATAACTGTGCCCTAGGCAAGCTTTCATGCCTGGCAGTAGTGTGGCATCATATTGGGTGTTTAGTGTGGCGGGTGGTATAGTTACCCCAAAGAGAACTCTCCTTTTAACACAAAGTGTTGAAAGACTAATCTTTATAAAGATTAATCAGGCGCTGATCAACCAGGATTCCAGACACCGGTGTCTGATACAACAGATTGGATCATTTTGGCAGTAATGTTCTGACTGTAGTGTGCTGCTACACCGGAACATTGTGACAAATGGCCCGTTACTTCTGTTCACATGCTGCCACTATTCTGATGCTGTCACTCGTCTGATGCCACACGCCTGCTGCCTCTACTGCCATCTGCTCCTACTGTGATCTGCCACTATCTTGTGCTTTTACTGCCACTGCTGCTGCCCCCCACCCACCCACCCTGTTCCTGGGCCACTACTGTATTGTGACTGTTCATGTTGTTGCCACCCTCAGCAGTCTGTTCCAGGACCACTATTGTGACTGTTCATGTTGTTGCCAATCTCGGAACTCTGTTCCAGGACCACTATTGTGACTATTCCTGATGTTGCCACCCTCACCACTCTGTTACAGGCCCATTGGTGTCCCTCTTTGGCCATGTTGATATCACCATTTATTTTTTTTGTTTTTTAAATTTATCATAAGAGCAGAAAAATAAAAAAATAAAACAAGTCTTGACATTTGAGCGTCCATAAGGCCTCACTGTAAGTATTTAACTTCCGGATTTGATCATGATTTGGAGGCCAAAAGCAGTAGTGGGTCCAAAACACAAAACAGATGCAAATATTTCTATGACATTTTATCTCTGTTTTGGACCCACTCCTGTTTTTTCCTTACAAATACTGATCAAATGCTGACCAAATACTGTTAAGGAGGAAACTCAAAATACAGGATCCATGTTTTTTTTTTTTTTTGGGCTGTTCTTCTGATGGATCAGAAGAAGGGAAAAATAAACAGTGATGTCATCACAACCTTACAGCTGACACCTTTCTCACTCTGTTATGGGGACACCACTTGAATCTTGGGCCTCTGCAGAGTTCAGTCCATACCAATAAATTAGACCTGTCGCTAAAATTGACTTGTAACACTGAGTTAACATTTTTGTTATTTGGTCAGTTATTTCCATCAGTTTTTGTGAGCTAAATTCAGGAGCCAAGCCTACTCTCAGATTAAGTATCATGAATAGATCTACACCTGTTCTGTTGGTTTGACTCACACCTGCTTTTGGCTGACAATAAATGATGAGAATAACTGACCCAACCGAACTAAGCCTAAGCAACATCCATTAAAAGAGCTTTTCTTTCTACAGTACTTTATCAGCACTGCCTCCTCTTCTAAATGTTATTTCTACTAAAGAGTCATTTGGACACAGCTCCTGCAGGGGCACACAGTGTTTTTTTTCCTTTACTGATGGATGCTGTATACTTTTCTTTTGGATTAACAGATATAGCAGATTAGCTGATGATATGTTGGTGGCCTGCATTATGCACATGTCCATATATGTGATCTGCCTGTGATTCTGACACACAGTAGCTGTTTTGCTACCTGAAAAGACTAGCTATGCATGTTGGTGCAATGCACTGTACACCGAGATACATTCTCCCTAAAGTAAAACTGCAGGCCGGAATAGACCTGATTTAACATGCTTCGTTACAAATTAATTCATAATGAAGCAAATTTCTTGGCAAAATTCGGTGATGCATCCGAATCGAATTTTTGAAAACTTCACTCATCTCGAGTAATCTACGCACAATTCAAGGTAATTCTTGAATCTGTATATACATATAGAGGCACACATATCATTTAATACAGAATTTGAGACAGGTCTAATTTATAACAGGTAGCTTATTCTCAGTGAGATTTACCAAAAATTTGCACCTTATTGATAATTGTTTTGCAAAAATAGATGCGAGACCTTTTCAGTCTGCACCTAAAAAAAGCATCCAAATTAGACTACAACACTTCTATACAGACATGGTGCATTATGGAGCTGATCTTATCTGAGTTTCTTGCTGCAAAAATGGTAGCCCAAGAAAACTGCACAACATCAAATTTTGGGGGGGTACTATCTCTCCTTGGGGAGAAAGCGCCAGAAACAAGCTCTGCCTCTTAAGCCACCGGATATAAGGCAGCTATCAAATTCAGCAACATTAAATTTGAATACTACAGCCATGTCAGCTTCTTTTGGAACATAACAGGGTTGCACATGAAGAGGGAGTTGCTTGGGTAAGGGGGAGGCCAGTTACATAATTTTTTGTGGGTCCCATCGCCCGCTTCCAAAAACACCCATACTATTAAAGGGGTTGTCTGGGATTTTAATATTGATGGCCTGCTCACCACAGCACTGTTGACGGCGAGCAGGTAAACAAGGGGAGGCTGCTCTCTCACGGAGCGTGGTCTTCCCCTTACCTTCAACCAGCTGCCAGGTGTCGTACCCTCACCAAACTGATATTGATGATGTATCCTGAGGATACAGTAGGTCTTCAATATTAAAACCCCGGAAAAACCCCTTTAAAATATAAAACTATTTATCCTATATGGCAAATGCTGTAATGAAAGAAGAAAAAAAATCAAAATGGCCGATTTCCCATTTTTTCATTGCTTCACCACGCTGCCCCATTCATAAAATGTTATACCGTTGAGAAGTGGGAATGATGGACTTTGAGGGGGGGGGAGGGGGAGTGTATCAAAAATACAAAAAGCATTAATAAAGAATATTAGAAATAGTGTTACTTTGGCATTAGGAACATCTTATTAAAATTGTATTCAGTTCAGTTTAGTTACTCTTTAATCTTACTGAGGAGCATGTTAAAGGTGCAATTTATGAATGTTTGGAACTTCCCAAAGATAGCTAAATGTTTAAAACATGCTATCCATAAAGCTGTATATGCCAAGCATTATTTCATCTTTATCATTATCATCATCATCTATATTCCATTCAGGAAAGCAGGACACCAACTCCAAATATTCACCAGTAAATTAATGATTTTTGGGAAAAATGTACACCAATGTCTCATCCAGCATGGAGGCAGGGCAGAATGCTGGATATAAAGTGCGATCACATTTGTATTCTCAGTTAGTAAATTAATGATGTCTAAACTTTCAGAGCTTTAATGGGCTTCTGTCACCTCCAAAACACATTATATTTTTTTTGGGCTTGTTAAAATCCTTATTTAACTACTATTCCCTATATAGGGATCTTACCTTTGTCTGTGGCTTCTTTTCCTTAAAAAACTATCTTTTAAAATATGCAAATCACTTCACTACCAGCAAGTAGGGCGTCTACTTGCTGGTAGCCGCCGCAAAAAAACGCCCCCTCCTCCTGTTGATTGACAGGGCCAGCGAGCGCTCTCCTCCTCTGGCTGGCCCTGTCATCATTTCAAATCCCGCACCTGTCTTCATTCGGCGCAGGCGCTCTGAGAGAAGGAGGCTCGCCTCCTCAGCTCTCCCTCAGTGCGCCTGCGCAGATGACGTTTCTCTTTCGGTGACGTCATTGGCGCAGGCGCACTGAGGGAGTGCTGAGGAGGCGAGCCTCCTTCTCTCAGAGCATCTGCGCCGAATGAAGACAGGTGCGGGATTTGAAATGATGACAGGGCCAGCCGGAGGAGGAGAGCGCTCACTGGCCCTGTCAATCAACAGGAGGAGGGGGCGTTTTTTGGCGGCGGGTACCAGCAAGTAGACGCCCTACTTGCTGGTAGTGAAGTGATTTGCATATTTTAAAGGATCGTTTTTTTAAGGAAAAGAAACCACAGACAAAGGTAAGATCCCTACATAGGGAATAGTAGTTAAATAAGGATTTTAACAAGCCCAAAAAAATTAAGAAAGTGTTTTGGGGGTGACAGAAGCCCTTTAATAAAGCACATTTTTATTTACTTAGATCATGCAGCGTTACAATAAGTGTCCATTCACATGTCCGCAAAATGGGTCTGCATCCGTTCCGCAATTTTGCAGAACGTGTGCAGACCCATTCATTTTCAATGGGGCCGAAATGTGCTGTCCGCATCCGCATTTGCGGATTCGCAATTCTGCATCCGTGCTTCCGTTTCCGCCAGAAAAATAGAAAATGTCCTATTCTTGTCCGCAATTGCAGACAAGATTAGGCATTTTCTATTATAATGCCGGCGATATGCGGTCCACAAATTGCGGAATGCATATTGCCGGTGTCCGTGTTTTTGCGCATCCGCAAAACACTTACGGACATGTGAATGGACCCTAAAAAGGATGTTAGAGGGGTTATCTTACAACATTTATCACCTATCTACTATTTCATTATACTTGTAAGAAAATAAACAAGAACATTAATTACTACTTTCAAAATGTAATGTTGCTTAAAGTCTTTCGGAAGACCTGACAGTGTTTTTGCTGTTTTTTGATGATCATATGGCTGTGCCTTTAGCAGCAAAGAAATCAAGAGGTGAATAATAGATATTGAAAATGGGGCAGAGATCACTAGCGGATTCAGCTGGGAATCGGTCCTGAAATCTGATCTTCTGCTATGATTGAAAGGATGGCTTTGATAATCTGCACGTATATCTTTAATATTATTAGTCATTGATGTTATTTTAAAGAGTTTATCCGTTTCTCAAAAAATAAAAAAAGCAGCACTTCTATTCCCAGTGGACCCTTGGCCTTTTTCTACAAGTGGAAAACATGCCCTGCTACTGGCATCATGGCTTCCATTGGTGTGTACTGATGGCAGTAGTGCCACTATAGCCAATCAGTGGCCTGGATTGGCAGGGGATAGAGGAGGTGGGCAGTATCAATATTATTTTATATCTTTTCCTGCTCTTTTTATTTTTCATTTTCATATTTTTTGATAAACGGAATAACTTATCATCTGTATGAAGCAGCTGCAGCACTCCAGTGAGCACTGTGGCCGCTTCCTAGGCTAGTGATCTCATGTTCATTGGTCACACATGGCCAGTGCAGCTCAGTCCCATTCAAGTGAATATGCATGGGCTGCAATACGAAGTACAGCCACTATAAAATGTATGGCACTGTTCTTAGTTTGTGTGAGTAGATAGCAGTGTTCAGCTCAACTTCTTCAACACATTTTTGGCTTCATTTGAACTCCCACCAATCAGATATTAATGACCTAAGCAGAGAATAAGCCATAAATATTGAACTCCTGGAAAACCCCTTTAAGATGAAACGGTAAGGTAACAACCTTGAGCTGAAACATACATTGCTTTTACATGCATTCTACATACTCTATCGGTAAAAATAGTATAGAATATGTGATGCATTTTACTGACAGCTGATGCATTGAGCCCTAGGGATTCCATTTGTTCTACAGTACATATTGATTTGGACTAGTAACAGTGGGTCAGAGCACACAAACAGGAAAATGACATGATGTGCCTTGCTGACTTTATTAATTCATCCTTGTCTTTTATCTCTGTAATTCACTGACAAATTTTCTATCTCACAATAATCTCATCAAAGCTGCCAATCATGTGTCTATAGTTAACCAGCAGAAATGCTTAATGAAGAATCATTCAGTATGACCTGGTCATCTAGTGAGGTCTCTGATTAAATGTATCATGGTAGAAGAGCAGCATAATTGTATAAATTATGTCTAATATATAAGCTGTGGGACCTTTGTTTTGGCAGAACCTTGTTATATTTCTTACTTTTAACAATGCAGTTAGCTTATAATTATTTGACTTTCCCACTCAACTGTCTCTACAGTTTTTTTCTCCAATATAATAAAACACTGTACAGTATAATTATTCATTTACTTATATAGTGCCAGCACATTCAGCAGCATTGTCAGAGGTTGTCATAGTTCACATTAGTTCCTGTCCCCAATGGGGCATACAATACACACTAATTTCCCAATCTCAGACACTAGTAAATATGTTATTTTGGAGTGTGGGAGTACCTGGAGTACCCAAATGAATGCACACAAACATACAAGATACAAACGCCATCCAGCGCCTTGTTCCAATTCTAACTGTGCTGACTAGAGATGAGCATATTTTTAAAAAAAATCGATTCAGCCGGTTAGCCAATTTATGGGGAAAAATTTGCTTTGTTCCGAATTTATTTGCGGCAAATCGCGTTAAAAAAATGACTATTTCCTGGATGCAAAGAGCCTTTATAGGGGTGTAGAACACTGTGCCTTGGAGTAACAAGCATCACTCTTAGAATCACTGCATACTTCACTTATTTGGGCAGTCACGGGGCCAACACTGACCAAATAACTCAAGTATGAACTCAGCCCTACAGGTCCATGTTAGTGTCAAGAAGAAGCGCACTCGTTTTACACCGTTGTTAGCTGATTCCACATAGATGTCTACAGAACCTGTTCTATTAAACTCGTATACAAGTAGAGCCCCCCTGACAGAGTGGAGAGAGTGTTAACAGTAAGTTTGTGTTAACGTCACTGATTAATTTGCCCTTCCTCTGATCAGTCAGAACAATAATCCACAAAAAACGGACTCTGTCTTTGGAGCAGACGCCTTCACTCGGTCAGAATTTGCTCAATAATCCTTCAGTATTGCTAATGCAAAAAAAAAAAACAGGAGTGGATGTGAGAGACAACACGTGAATAGAATATTTGCATGTCTTCTGTGTTTTGTAGTCCTGCTTTTGGCTACCAAATCATCAGCCAATTCTGATGGGACCATACAGGCCTTACAGCTGCTACACAGACAGGATCTGTTGTGCGTCTCATTTTGCCTTCCTTCTGACAGATCAGAAGAAAGGTCAAATAAATCATTATGTCAGCCAGGCCGAAAGGCAAAATAGTGGCCCAGTCATGAAATGGGGAGAATTGGAAGAAAAGGGAAAAAAGAGGAAGTTTATTCAACCACTCAAGGATCGGGAAAAAATCCCCAGAGTGTCTGAAAGTAGGCGCCAACAAGGGTGGTACAGTGAATCTGAGTAGCGCAAGGGAGGCAGCCCAAGAAGTGTCCAATGAAGACACTCAATGTAGAATTGGAATACACAAGGGGGAGGGGTCCAAAAAAATAATTAAAAAAAGGGACCAAGGGGGGGGTGGGGAGACGAACAAAAGGCGCCAAACCAAGCTAAAAGTGGGTCAAGAGTGTGGTATCTCGGTAGTATAGTGCCAGCATATTATACAGACAAATAGAATATAAGTACAGGGTATGTTTAAAAGGAATATTAAAGAGGTACAAAGTCAGTTTGAGACCGATAGGCAGGTAAAGTCAAATTCCTGCTAGCGGTGTCCGCAAAGGATTAAAAACAAAGGATAAAAACAAGGAGTAAAATGGATGAGAAACATCCAGTGAGGCACTTACTTCACTGGGGGGGGTCGTCAGCAGGATAAGCATAAAACACCTGTGACGGTCCCCCCTGGCCAGGATCGTGTGTAGAGTCTCAGTGAATGATGGCAGCAAGGCAGTGTGCTTCTGATCAAATCACCTTTATTGCAAAATATGCACTGTTTAAAAAAATAAAGGGAACACAAAAATAACACATCCTAGATCTGAGTTAATTAAATATTCTTCTGAAATACTTTGTTCTTTACATAGTTGAATGTGCTGACAACAAAATCACACAAAAATTTAAAAATGGAAATCAAATTTTTCAACCCATGGAGGTCTGGATTTGGAGTCACACTCAAAATTAAAGTGGAAAAACACACTACAGGCTGATCCAACTTTGATGTAATGTCCTTAAAACAAGTCAAAATGAGGCTCAGTAGTGTGTGTGGCCTCCATGTGCCTGTATGACCTCCCTACAACGCCTGTGCATGCTACTGATGAGGTGGCGGACGGTCTCCTGAGGGATCTCCTCCCAGATCTGGACTAAAGCATCTGCCAACTCCTGGACAGTCTGTGGTACAACGTGACGTTGGTGGATAGAGCGAGACATGATGTCCCATATCTGCTCAATTGGATTCAGGTCTCGGGAACGGGCGGGCCAGTCCATAGCATCAATGCCTTCGTCTTGCAGGAACTGCTGACACACTCCAGCCACATGAGGTTTAGCATTGTCTTGCATTAGGAGGAACCCAGGGCCAACCGCACAAGCATATGGTCTCACAAGGGGTCTGAGGATCTCATCTCGGTACCTAATGGCAGTCAGGCTACCTCTGGCGAGCACATGGAGGGCTGTGCGGCCCTCCAAAGAAATGCCACCCCACACCATTACTGACCCAATGCCAAACCGGTCATGCTGGAGGATGTTGCAGGCAGCAGAACGTTCTCCACGGCGTCTCCAGACTCTGTCACGTCTGTCACATGTGCTCAGTGTGAACCTGCTTTCATCTGTGAAGAGCACAGGGCGCCAGTGGCAAATTTGCCAATCTTGGTGTTCTCTGGCAAATGCCAAACGTCCTGCACGGTGTTGGGCTGTAAGCACAACCCCCACCTGTGGACGTCGGGCCCTCATATCACCCTCATGGAGTCTGTTTCTGACCGTTTGAGCAGACACATGCACATTTGTGGCCTGCTGGAGGTCATTTTGCAGGGCTCGGGCAGGGCTCCTCCTCACACAAAGGCGGAGGTAGCGGTCCTGCTGCTGGGTTGTTGCCCTCCTACGGCCTCCTCCACGTCTCCTGATGTACTGGCCTGTCTCCTGGTAGCGCCTCCATGCTCTGGACACTACGCTCACAGACACAGCAAACCTTCTTGCCACAGCTCGCATTGATGTGCCATCCTGGATAAGCTGCACTACCTGAGCCACTTGTGTGGGTTGTAGACTCTGTCTCATGCTACCACTAGAGTGAAAGCACCGCCAGCATTCAAAAGTGACCAAAACATCAGCCAGGAAGCATAGGAACTGAGAAGTGATCTGTGGTCACCACCTGCAGAACCACTCCTTTATTGGGGGTGTCTTGCTAATCGCCTATAATTTCCACCTGTTGTCTATCCCATTTGCACAACAGCATGTGAAATTGATTGTCACTCAGTGTTACTTCCTAAGTGGACAGTTTGATTTCACAGAAGTGTGATTGACTTGGAGTTACATTGTGTTGTTTAAGTGTTTCCTTCATTTTTTTGAGCAGTGTATTTTGCACATATTTTGCAATAAAGGTGATTTGATCAGAAGCACACTGCCTTGCTGCCATCATTCACTGAGACTCTACACACGATCCTGGCCAGGGGGGAACCGTCACAGGTGTTTTATGCTTATCCTGCTCACGACCCCCCAGTGAAGTAAGTGCCTCACTGGATGTTTCTCATCCATTTTACTCCTTGTTTTTATCCTTTGTTTTTAATCCTCTGCGGCCACCGCTAGCAGGAATTTGACTTTACCTGCCTATCGGTCTCAAACTGACTTTGTACCTCTTTAATATTCCTTTTAAACATACCCTGTACTTGTATTCTATTTGTCTGTATAATATGCTGGCACTATACTACCAAGATACCACACTCTTGACCCACTTTTAGCTTGGTTTGGCGCCTTTTGTTCGTCTCCCCACCCCCCCTTGGTCCCTTTATTTTTATTTTTTGGACCCCTCCCCATTGTGTATTCCAATGAAATGGGGAGGGTGGGAACAGCATTAGAAGTCCACAGAGTGGCCCTATGACATAGTGGTGAGGTGGACGCAGCATGATGAGGCCACAGAATGGCACAATGACAGAGTCTAAAGGTGGAAGCAGCATCAGGAGGCCACAGAGTGGCAAGGTGACATAATGTGGAGATGGCAGCAGCAGCAAGAGACCACAGAGTGGCAAGGTGACATAGTGTGGAGATGGCAGTAGCAGCAGCAGCATCAGGAGACCACAGAGTGGCAAGGTGACATAGTATGGAGTCGGCAGTAGAAGTAGCAGCATTAGGAGGCCACATAGTGGCAAGATGACATAATGTGTAGATGGCAGTAGCAGCAGCAGCAGCAGCATCAGGAAGTTACCACAGAAGGGCAAGGTGACATAGTGTTCAGTTGGCAGCATAAGGAGGACACCACAGAGTGGCAAAGAGACATAGTGTGGAGACGGCAGTAGCACCACCAGCATGAGGAGACCACAGAGTAGCAAGGTGACATAATGTGGAGATGGCAGCAACAGCAGGATATCACAGAGTGGCAATGTGACATAGTGTGGAGATGGCAGTAGCAGCAGCAGCATCAGGAGACCACATAGTGGCAAGATGACATAATGTATAGATGGCAGTAGCAGCAGCATGAAAATACCACAGAGTGGCAAGGTGACATAGCGTGGAGTCGGCAGCAGCAGCATTAGGAGGCCACAAAGTGGCAAGATGACATAATATGTAGATGGCAGTAGCAGCAGCATCAGGAGGTTACCACAGAGTGGCAAGGTGACATAATGTGTAGATGGCAGCAGCAGCATCAGGAGTTTACCACAGAGTGACATGGTAACATAGTGTGGAGTTGACAGCAGCACGAGGAGACCACAGAATGGCAAGGTGACATAATGTGGAGATGGCAGCAGCAGCAACAGCATGATACAACAGAGAGGCAAGGTGACATAGTGTGGATATGGCAGCAGCATGAGGAGACCACAGAGTGGCAAGGTGACATAGTGTGGAGATGGCAGTCGCAGCAGCATCAGGAGACCACAAAGTGGCAAGGTGACATAATGTGTAAATGGCAGTAGCAGCAGCAGCAGCATCAGGAGGATAGCACAGAGTGGCAAGGTGACATAGGTAAAATGCCTTTTATGCCGCTGTATATACATAAGGCAAGGACCATTCGTTTTTCTGGGTAGTGGCAGATATGAGTGGGCTGGTTTGAGGAAATTCAATTGCACGTGGTCTTTACAGGTGTTGAATTCCTCTGAGATCAATTCCTCATTCATTTTTAAAAATATGAGGTAGTCCACACTGTCGTGAGCTAGGCGAGTGCGCTTATCGGTCACGATCCCCCCCTGCTGCGCTGAACTTCCTTTCAGACAGGACACTCGACGAGGGGCAAGCCAAGAGCTCCATGGCAAATTGTGCCAGAGCACAGGTCAGGCCTGCACACCCAGAAGTCCAGGTCTAGGTGGTCTCTGAGGCTGGATCCGGAGAGCGGCTCTCAATGGGTTGGCTGCAAGAATGATCTCATATCCGAAGTGACCAACACATTTTCAAACCACCCTCTTCTTGCAGACACGGTAGGATTGGTACCCTCACCTGTTTTGCTGTGGGTGGAAATTCCTCTGCCATCGCCTGCAACAAAAGAATGCAGAATCTCTCGCGGAAAGGCCTGGAAATGCTGCATTATGAAAACCCTCTGTGATGCTGGTAAAATGTCCGTCATTTTGTGTTTGTACCTGGGGTCTAAGTACGTTGCCACCCAGTACAGGTCCTTGACCATTATGCTTTTTTATACGGGGGTCCCTTTTCAAACACTGGAGCATGAAGGCCCCGATTTGCACTAAATTGGAAGCGGTGGAGTGCCCTGGCTCCTGTTCATCGCCCAGGAGAATGTCGTCCTCGGTCTCCTCCCCCCAGTCACGGACAACACGAGGGATCCCCAAAAAGTTTAAAACCTGCTCTTCTTGCACCTCCTCCTCCTCCCCCCAGCCACCATCCTCTCTGCATCCTCTTTAGACTCCTGCTGACTTGTCTCAGATGGAGTAGTCCCGCCTGGGAATTCATTCAGCATTGCGACTTCCTCACCTTCCAGCTCCTGCTCCTCGACGGCTTGATCAATGACATGACACAATTCACGCTCCAGAAAGAAGGCATAAAGTACGATGTCACTGATGGCGCCCTGGCTGCGACTGACCAGTTTGGTGATCTCATCAAATGGCCGCAGAAGTCTGCATGCGTCGCGCATGAGCAGCCACTGGTGCGAGAAAAAAAAAAAAGCTCCCCAGAACCTGTCCTGCCGCAGAGTTCGTACAGGTAGTCGTTAAGGCACATTTCTGCTTGAGCAGCCTATCAAGCATATACAAGGTGGACTTCCAGCGCGTTGGGCAGTCAAAAATCTGACGTCTGAGGGCAAGTGGTGTTGCCGCTGAACTTCAGAAAGGTGAGCCATCGCTGTGTAAGATCTTCTAAAATGGGCAGAAATTTCCTGTCCTGCCGCAAGATGTCCTGAACCCCGTAGTATTTGACAATGAATCGCTGCATGACCAAGTTTAGGACGTGTGCCATGCAGGCACGTGTGTTATTTTGCCCTGTTTCAGCGCTTAGCAGATTGGCACCGTTGTCGCACACCACTTTACCAACTGTCAAAATGAGTGGGGTTAGCCACTGATCGGCCTGTGATCGCAGAGCTGAAAGGAGTGCAGGACTGGTGTGGCTCTTGGCTTCCAGGCACAACAGCCGCAGCACAGCATGGGAACTTCTCACCTGGCACATTGAATAGGTTCTGGCGAGCTTGGGGGGTGCAAGGGAAGAGGCGGTAGCAGTGGAAAAGGAGGAGTCAGCCAAGGAGGAGGCAGAGGATGGAGTAGTAGGAGGATAAGAAGAAGCAGGCCTGCATGCAATCCGTAGCGGTAAGAACAAATCCACACGGGTGCCTCGGGTTGCATGCGTGACAGCCGTCAGAAGGTTCACCCAGTGGCCAGTAAAAGCTATGTACCTTCCCTGCCCGTGTTTGCTAGACCACATGTCTGTGGTCAGATGTATCTTGGCACCGACACTGTGTGCCAAAGATATATTAACTTGCCGCTGAACATGGCCATATAGTTCAGGGATCCCTTCTGGGAGAAATATTTCCTTCCGGGGACCTTCCATTGCGGTGTGCCAATGGCCACAAATTTTCTAAAGGCCTCTGAGTCCACCAGTTTATATGGCAGTAGTTGGCGGACTAGAAGTTCCTTTGGGCAAGAGGATTATCCGGTGTCATCAACATTTTACGCTCGAACATTTGGGCCACAGAAGCCTGCCTTCTGCCAGGTGAATGCGATGACGGCACCGTGGAAGGTGGAGGACAAATGGGAGGAGAGAGGAGAAGAGGCAGGATGTGGAGCGCCAGGAGTGTAGCTTTGTGGGTTCTGACGGCATTGCTCCCACTGGGCTCGGTGATGGGAGGCCAGGTGCATTCTTAAGGTGGTCGTCCCTAGGTGAGTGTTGGGCTTACTGCAACTTTTGCGTTGACAACACAGGCTGCAGATGGCAACACTATTGTCAGCAGCTGACACGTTAAAAAAAGCCCACACTGCCGAGCCATGTGCCGGTGTCCTGGGAGCGTAAGATGTGACCGTGCATGGTGGATGGCTTGCTCCAGATACATTTACAGTCTGCTTTTTGCCTCCTGTGCACTGCGAGTTTTCCCTGCTTCTCCTCCTTCTCCTCCTTTCTGCTGCTCGATCTCTCTCTCTGAACTCCCCTCCTCTTCCTCTCTTGTGAGCACCCATGTGACGTCCCTCAACACGTCATCATTGTCACTGTCACCACCACTGACATTAGAGATCTCGGAGAAGGCAGCAACAGCCGGGACCACCCTCCTTGGGCTGATCTGGGTACTGTAGTAAGACCGCTGGGTGGCGACCGTTGCTACCTCCTCTTCCTGATCCAATGCCAAGAATGGCTGCGCATTGGTAAGGTCTGGGAATGGATGGGAAAATAATTCCTCTGACTCAAGTGGATGGGCTATGGTGGTGGTATCTTTTGGGGTGCACACAGCAGAGAGTTAGGAGGGTGCAGAAGCGGAAGGCAAAGTAAGCCACTCAACCAACTCTGGTGCGCCCTTCGAAGTTATCGCATGCACCTTCTCCAACTTCCCACTTAGACTTCAGCCTGGTGCACCAGCCCGACCCCTAACATCTCTGTGGAACCAACAGAAGAAAGTGATCCATCTTCCAAAATGGCAGTAATAAACATGATATTCTTTATTTCATGGGTGCAGAATAAAATCCAACATATACTTCTACGCATTTCGAATCGTCAGGTTCTGATCCTTACTCATGACAATAGTAAATACTGAGTGCCGGTCTTATATAGAAAAAAGAGAGGACGGACATCTCAGGTGGAGGTCATTAGCAATAACCACTCCTTCTTACATGCAAATTAAAATATCCTGGAAAACCAGTAAAAGACGAAAAAACAACATATGCTGGGATCAGTAGTGTAATATCAAATCCTGCCTGCGATTGAGTCCCTTTGGTATGCGTGTATCCATAAAGAAAATCCAATAGGATTCTCTATTTAGGAGGGCACGCCTGTGGTCGCCACCTCGCTTGGGACAGTTAACTCTCTCCACTGCTTGTACTTTTAAACCAGTAACATCACCCGCATGACATGCCGCGTAGTGTGCACTGACCGCAGACACATTTCTAGATAATACAAAGGCTATATCAGAGATGTGTCTGCGTATCCTCACCTTGAGATTGTTAGTAGTACAGCCAATATATTGTAGTTGACATAATGTGCAAGTAATGCAATAAACCACAAATGTGGTATTGCAATTAATATACTGTTTCAAAGTGTGTATTTTAATGTTAGCTGTAGATTGAATGGTTGGGCCTGGTTGTATAAAGTCACAACACATACAAATGCGGTGACCATATTTGAAAGGGCCTTAAATTGCAGCCAGCACTGTGATGTCTGAACAGAGTCCAAGAAAAGACTAGGACAAATTTTTTGTGCTATGGTAGGCGCCCTGCGGGCAATGCAGGTGATACCTGGGCACACTATATCTGACCATTGCAGATCATGACGTAAGGTAGAAAGGTGTTTTCGGATGATAAGGCAGATTTTGGAATATTCCAAACTGTAGGTAGTGGCAAAAATAGGATTCTTGCGATATGTATGTTTACCTTTAGATATTCTGCCTCTATTATCCGGGAAGACCAAATCTGTGTGTTTTTTGGACGAACTGTAAGACCTAGCAGCCTCTAAAGAATCATGAAAATATCCACGTGCCCTGAGGCGATCAGAGGCTGAATCCAACTCCCTGGAAAATGCCTCATCCTTGGAGCAGTTTCTCCTGAGACGTGTGAACTCGCCCCTAGGAATATTTCTTGTAACGTGACCTGGATGACAGGAGGAGGCTAGCAAAGTTGTATTTCCCGCAGTGTCTTTATGGAAACTGTGAGTAATAACCTTATGGGCAAGATTGTCCCCAACTAGCTTTAAATCCAAAAAAGAGGTGGAAGCCCTATCAAAATGGATGGTAAATTTGAGTTTAAGGGGATTCTCACTTAGAAATTGTCCAAACAGTGGTACGGCGTCATTGTTATCCACTGACCGCCTAATATACCTCCAGCCACATAATCACTTGTTCTTTTCTGTCTGGTGAATGCCTAATGCTTGGGGCCTGTACTCCACTGGCCTGTAGTAAAATTGTTATCCACTGATCGACTAATACACCTCCAGGCACATATTCAGTTGTTCTTTTGTGTCCAGTGAATGAATAATGTTTGGGGCCTGTACTTTACTGTCCTACAGTAAAATTGTTATCCACTGACCGCCTAATATACCTCCAAGCACATATTCACTTGTTCTTTTCTGTACGGTGAATGCCTAATGTTTGGGGCCTATACTCCATTGGCCTGCAGTTAAATTGTTATTAACTGACCGTCTAATATACCTCCAGCCACATAATCACTTGTTCTTTTCTGTCCGGTGAATTTCTAATGTTTGGGGCCTATACTCCACTGGCCTGCAGTAAAATTGTTATCCACTGACCGCCTAATATACCTCCAGCCACATAATCACTTGTTCTTTTCTGTCTGGTGAATGCCTAATGCTTGGGGCCTGTACTCCACTGGCCTGCAGTAAAATTGTTATCCACTGATCGTCTAATATACCTCCAGGCAGGGGCGTAGCTATAGGGGGTGCAGAGGTAGCAGTCGCTACCGGGCCCAGGTGCCTAAGGGGCCCAAAGACCCTTGTGCCTAATAAGACACTGGCATTATAGAAAGTGCATGCTGGTCAATTTACACCTCTGGCTAGAGAGAAGGGGTTAGGTCAAGAATTTGGCATGAGGGGGTGCCCTTTCAATGTTTGCCTCAGGCAGCAGGAAGGCTACGTGCTCCCCTGCCTCTTTCCAACAAGCACTGAGGGAAGGTGGGCCCAAGCTGAACTCTTGCACTAGGGCCCATGAGCTTTTAGCTATTCACTTGCTCTTTTCTTTTCGGTGAATGCCTAATGTTTGGGGCCTGTACTCCACTGGCTTGCAGTAAAATTGTTATCCACTGATTGTCTAATATACCTCCAGGCACATATTCACTTGTTCTTTTCTGTTCGGTGAATGCCTAATGTTTGGGGCCTGTACTTTACTGTCCTACAGTAAAATTGTTATCCACTGACCGCCTAATATACCTCCAGCCGCATAATCACTTGTTATTTTCTGTCCGGTGAATGCCTAATGTTTGGGGCGTGTACTCCACTGGCCTGCAGTAAAATTGTTATCCACTGATCGTCAAATATACCTCCAGGCACATAATCACTTGTTCTTTTGTGTCCAGTGAATGCCTAATGTTTGGGGCCTGTACTTTACTGTCCTACAGTAAAATTGTTATCCACTGACCGCCTAATATACCTCCAGCCACATAATCACTTGTTCTTTTCTGTCTGGTGAATGCCTAATGTTTGGGGCCTGTACTCCACTGGCTTACAGTAAAATTTTTATCCACTGATCGTCTAATATACCTCCAGGCACATATTCACTTGTTCTTTTTTGTTCGGTGAATGCCTAATATTTGGGGCCTGTACTCCACTGGCCTGCAGTAAAATTGTTATCCACTGATCGTCTAATATACCTCCAGGCACATAATCACTTGTTCTTTTCTATCAGGTGAATGCCTAATTTTTGGGGCCTGTACTCCACTGGCCTATAATAAAACGTGTCTAGGCAGCAGCAGGGTACATTTTTGAGAGTTTTCTTTTAAGATGCATAAAAATGGCCCCTGATTAAAATACATATTTTTTGTGGGAATTTTTGATATTGTTCCCACTTTGGTATGTCACTGTCCATGTTGTGGGACTATTCGTGCACTTCTAGTAAGTATTTGATAGCTGCAAATATGACCTGAAGGTTTATCAGGTTGCCTGCCATTAAAGTGAATGGGGCCCGTCCATCACTACCTACGTGCAGTCAGTCTCTCTGATCTTCTAACCTTTGTCACAGAAGGTACCGTGACAGAAAGTGAGCTATTTTATTTGCCCCAAATTATTCTTACTGACTCTAACTCTCCTCAGCCTTACCCTAGACTGTGTAATGTATTGACCCATGGATGCCTGCCATGACACCAGACTAATTTCACAGATTTTCATAAAGTCTGCTAGCCCAAACCTCTGCTTGCTTTCTGACTATGAGTATTGCCTGATCACTCGGTGCCCCACACTAGTGTCGCAACTCTATGGTTCATCTGTCAACAACACTGGGACTATTCTAAGAGGTAGCAACCTGATGATTTCCCTGCAGCACAGTCCAGATCACTGTATAGGAGTTAAAGGGTAAATGCCAGGGGAATTTCCAGGATAACATGTAATCTTGTGAATGTCCATGATTATCGTGCTACATTAGACTTTGTAAGAATCGGCAGCAGTTATACAGTGCTTTAGAATACTTTGTGAAGTATATACACATCCCAGTGAAACTCTTTCCACTAATACCTATTACTCTGAGGATTATTGTAGTACATTAAACTTAATTCAGTGTTATTAAAATAAGAGTAAATGAATCAGCAAATGTTACTGAAATGTTTTCCCATGTGAGCCATCTTGTGTCATTAATTCAACCCTCCCTTTCCTGTTCACGCACAAATGCGATTATGGTTTTTGTGCAATATTTTTCTTAAAGAGCAAAAGCATAAACTGTTTGATAATGCATGCAAAAAAGGACTTCATTTTATTGTCTGCAATAAAAATGTTATTACAGCTAATAAGCACAAGGAAATTTGTAATGTTTTTGCACTAATGAGCTCTATGCATTTCACCATATTAACTGTGCTTTTTCATTTACGTAAAAGTAGAGAGCAAATGAGCAAATGTTAATCTTATTCTTGTTTATAATAGTTTAGGACCTATGTCGATGTTTGTAAGTGTTGAATGAACCTGGTCTCAATGCACCTTTACACCCTCAGTGTTTCTGAGACTGTATTTCTGAGACAAACATTTTCTTTTAGAGGCTAGAATTAATAATTTATAAAAAATTCCATATCCTGTAACACTGTATAAACACAGGCTGTTTCATTTATTCATGGATTCAGTGTTGCACCACTTAGGCCCCTTTCACACGGGCGAGAATTCCGTGCGGGTGCAATGCATGAGGTGAACGCATTGCACCCGCACTGAATCCGGACCCATTCACTTCAATGGGGATGTGTACATGGGCAGTGATTTTCACGCATCACTGGTGCGTTGCGTGAAAATCGCAGCAAGCTCTATATTGTGCGTTTTTCACACAATGAAGTGAATGGGGCTGCGCCAAAATCACAAGCATCCGTAACCAAGTGCGGATGCGTTGCGATTTTCACACATGGTTGCTAAAAAATGATCGGGATGGGGACCCTATATTTATTGTTTTCCCTTATAGCATGGTTATAAGGGAAAATAATAGCATTCTTAATACAGAATGCTTAGTAAAATAGGGATGGAGGGGTTAAAAAAAATTAAAAAAATTAATAAACTCACCTTAATACACTTGAACGCTTAGCCTGGTATGTCTTCTTTCTTTTTTGATGAAAAGGACCTGTGGTTATGTCCCTGCACTCATCACATGGTCCATCACATGGTCCATCAACATGGTGGTGGACCATGTGATGAGTTCAGTGATGTCATCAAAGGTCCTTTAGCCAGGTCCTGAAGAAAGTAGAGAGAAGAGGAGATCCACTACGCGATCAAGTGGATAGGTTAGTAAAATTTGTTTATTATTTTTAACCCCTAAATGGACATTTTACTAAGCATTCTGTATTAACAATGCTATTATTTTCCCTTATAGCCATGTTATAAGGGAAAATAATAAAATCTACACAACACCGATCCCGAACTTCTGTGAAGAAGTCTAGGTTCGGGTCTGGGTACCAAACATGCCGATTTTTCTCACGTGCAAGCAAAATGCATTAAAATGCTTTGCACTCACGGGGAAAAATCACGCATTTTTCCGCAACGCACCCGCAGCTTGTCCGGCCCTCACACGCGACGCCCGTGTGAAAAAGGATTTAGCCATTCAATAAATGGCTGCAGTAGTTATTTATGTCAACGTGACTTCTTTGCCATAGCCAGTTTAACAAAGCCCAGCTAGAAAATCAGGCACTGGGTCACATTGTTTTTTTTTGTTTTTTTTTAAACCAGGCAACCCATTTAAAAATGCACTTTAACATAGCATCTGTTGTATATCTGTAGCCACAAATTATAATTGAAAGGTGCCCACAAAAATTTGGATAGTGCCATAAATTGTGACTATTTTGGCTATTGCTCTGTTAACTCCTTCTACCCTGAAGTTTTTTTCATTTTTGCGTATTCGTTTTGCTTAAATTTTCTATTTACATAGTCATATGAGGGACAAGTTGTACTTTCCAATGCCACCATTTAATATTGCATATGATGTAGTGGGGAGAAGGAAAAAATTCCAAATGGGGTGGAATTGGGGAAAAAAAAAGCAATTCAGACACAGTTTTACTTTTTATTTTTTATTTACGATGTTCGATGTGCGATAAAACTGACTAGTTACTTTCATTCTACAGATCAGTACAAATCAGTCAATATCTTATATACATAGTTTTTCTTGCGTTTTATTACTGATAAAATAATAAAAACCTTGGAAAGTATCAATTTTATTTTTTCATCGCTTATTCTAATCCCTATAATTTTTTGGTAGTTATATGTACAGAGTTGTGAGAGGGCTAATTTTTTTGCAGGGCGATCAGTACTTTGGATTGATACCATTCTGGGGTGTGTGCAACTTTTTAAACAATTTTTTTAAAATATTTTTTTTGTGGTAAATGAAACATCCAAAAAAGGTGAATCAGCCATTTTGACTGTTTCGACATTTTCTGTATGAGGAATATATTTTTATGGCTTGGGTGTTCTCACACGTGGCAATACCCATGATGTGTATTTTAATTTTTTGAATTGTAATATTTTTTATATATATTTTTTATTTTTAAAAACTTTAGGAATTTTTTACACAAGCAAGCAATAATTACACAAGCAAGCAATAATTAGATTGCTATTGTCATAGACTGCAATGCACTAGCATTGAAGTTTATGAGAAATTTACTAGTTTTCTATGGAGCCCTGCTACAGACAAGGGCTCCATAGGAAACACTATGCAGCAGCCTCCTGTCATTCTCAATGACAGTGGCTGTTGTGAACACGCTCTGGCTCCTCTGATCACTACACGGGGAAGTCGGAGTATTATTGAAAGTTCATGCTTCCGGTATTTCACACACTCAGATGCCACTGTAAGTATTGACCACGGCATCTGAAGTGTTAAATGTCCATGACCGGAATTATCACTGGTTGCGGACATGTAATGCCCTGGATTGGGGGTACTATGACGTTTAGACAATTGTGGACATTTTTACCTTTTCCCCAATACAAAACTTTAAACTTCTTATTTTATTTAACTTGAAAGGGTTAACTTGCACTGTTTAATACTGTTTAGCGGCATTTTATATGTATGCTATGATGTACAGTATATCCTGTTCATTTGCACTGTATTTGCAAATAATTGTATTAGTCATATCATTTTAATACTTAATATATAATATTTATAAAAAGTAAATAAAACTCAAATAATAAAGTGAAAATCTGATTAAAAATCTACACACGGTGATTGTAATATATCCTTCTCTCTATCTAAATTAATTTCAATAATGCATAGATAAATAGATAAAAATGTTATAGAATCATGATTCTTATATCAGTTGTATAGATAAATGTCCTTATAAACCACTGATTAAGGCTGCTTTCACACTTGCCGGATCCGCCGATTTTGATGTGACTGAAAGCATTTGTGAGACGGATCCGTCTCACAAATCCATTGCAAGAAAGGATCAGTCTCTCCGCTTGTCATGCGGACAGACGGATCCATCTTGTATATTTTTTCACATTTTTACCGGTCTGCGCATGCGCAGTCCGGAAGGACGGATCCGGCATTCCGGTATTTTGAATGCCGAATGCGGCACTAATACATTCTTATGTGGAAAAATGCCGGATCTGGCATTCAGGCAAGTCTCCAGTTTTTTTTGTCCAGAGATAAAACCGTAGCATGCTACGGTTTTATCTTTTGCCTGATCAGTCAAAACGACTGAATTGAAGACATCCTGATGCATCCTGAAGGGATTACTCTCCATTCAGAATGCATGGGGATATGCCTGATCAGTTCTTTTCCGGTATAGAGCCCCTGTGATGGAACTCTATGCCGGAAAAGAAAAACGCTAGTTGGAAAGTACCCTAAATCACTTCTATCTGTTTAGATATAATATCAAAAGTGTAATTGCAAACATTTATGTGTAGTTGATCCTCCTTTTTTCAATAAAAATACATAAAAATACTAAAATTATAAAAATAGAAAAATATATGTGCGTCCTTTTTATATAGAATCAGTGCATATATTCAATATTGATGAATTAATGAATAAATAGATAAAGTATCTCCCCAGTAATGATATATTAGTACTAATGTCTCTTCTGCATGTCAATAGTTTATCGTTTCATGTAACATATGTTAATAGATCAAATTTAAAAGTGATACTACATTACCACCCAGAAAGATATCCTTCTTATGTAGACAAGCTATGTCTCATTTTGCGTCTCCCAGGTTTATTTATGTTTGCAGTTCAGGTTGGTTCATGCTGCGGCCGCTCACTTGTCTCAGCGCGAGTTAGGCTACTTTCACATCTGCGTTTCCAATTCCGCTATTGAGATCCGTCATAGGATCTCAATAGCAGAAGAAAACGCTTCATTTTTGTTCCCATTCATTGTCAATGGGAACAAAACTGAACAGAATGAAAACAAAATGCACCAAAATGCATTTTGTTCCGTATGGTTGTAAGCAGCGTTTTTCTGTCCGCGATGTGGTGAGTAGCGATACGGATCCGTCCTGACACACAATGTAAGTCAATGGATAAGCATCCGTTTTCTCTGACACAATAGAAAATGGATTTGTCCCCCATTGACTGACGGATTCATGTGGTTGAGCTATTGTAACGGAAGCGTTTTTGCAGATCCATAACGGATCCGTAAAAAACGCTAATGTGAAAGTAGCCTTATTGTACTGGAAGCATTTTTGCAGATCCATTATGGATCCGCAAAAAATGCTAATGTGAAAGTAGCCTTTCCCGGTGTCCCATGTTGTGTACCACGTGGTTGTAGGTTATTCACTTGCCGGCCTGGATCCTCTACTTCATGGGTGGTCCGCTTGTGATAGATCCATATGAAGGGCTTGAGCGTCTGTAGCGAGGGTGGTAGTAGTCAACAGCTCGTGCTTGTATTCACAATGGAAATATTACTGGATGGTAATCATTATTATATCATCATATATAGAGATGAGCGAATCAAAGATGACAAAATGGAATTTGTTTAGAATTTCAGGAAAAATTTGAATTGAATATCCTTGCGCTTCGTGGTAAAAAAACACATTTTTCCTAAAATGGCAGATACACGTGTGAGGACTGAGGACATGGGGCAAGGAACTCTGGGAAGGCGGGATCTCCCAGATTGACATGCTTGCATGCAGCCAATCAGCATCCAGCCATCCCTGTGATGTCACAGCTCTATAAATACGTCGGCCATCTTACAGTCAGACATTTTTCAGTGTTCAGAGTGCAGGGAAAGACGTATGAAGGTGCTAGGGACAGCTATTGGAAATACTATTGTGGAAAAGAAAGACAGAAATAACTATTTATAAGTGCAGGGAAAGGATAAGGAGGAATAATTTCACAGCATCTTAGTGCAAGAAGAGACGTTAGAAGGCGCTAGGGACATTGATAGGAAAGTGATTTACAAGTGCAGGGAACGAATATCTGGGGATCAAAATAGTCATTAGACAGCTCTGTCATTGAAGCTTTTTGTTATTTGGCTGCAAGTCTTATGTTGAAAAGCCTTAGAAAAGAGGTTTATGTCTTAGTATCAGTACTACAAGAAAAATAAATACGCATTTCACTTCTGCAGTTATTTTTGGTGAAAGCGTATAGGGGCGTATTTCAGTAACAAAGAAAAATATATACACACTGCACTGTTGCATTTATTTCTGGTGAAAGCGTATCGGGGCGTATTTGTCACAGCTGTATCTTCGTCTGGTAGTAGTGGACCATGACACTTTTGCCTCGCATGCTTGTTGCCGGTGGCAACGTGTTGTTTGTAAAGCATGCGTGTGCACTTCCCCTTTTAAGGCAGTTTCCCTTCACATTCTGGTGTGTTAGGGGTTAAGGTGTGTGCTAGGTGGAGCTGGGTGTGGCCTCATGTATCTTATCATAAGTGTGCTTGGTGCCTGAGCTCTTTGGGACTTCAGCTTTTTTGGGAGCTGGAGTTATGCTTCCATCCTGGACCTTTCCATCTGTCCAGCTTGAGGGCCACCTTGTTGGACATAGATTGTATTCCTATTATATCCTCCATGTTCCCCACCTTTCTTGTTCCTATGTTTGGTGTGGGTTTATGTTCAGGGTGCGGTGTACGTCTTGTTTGTAGTTATATGTCTGGTCTGTAAGTGTTGTTTGTCCCAGCATGTATGCAAAGTGTTTCCCTGTGTGTTGTGCCTCCGGTGAGGGGGCTTCTGTGTTCCTCTGAGGGGGAACAGCATTGACCACCTGCCTGCGGTAGTGGGCTCCATGGTTTCCCGGAGGGGCAAACCACAAGTCTAGGCAGTGAGCTGCTTTCATCCCGTTGCAGTGGCAGGTAAGTGCCTTGTTTCCCAAAGTTTGGTATTCAGGTTGGATTACTTTCTCTGGGTTTTTACCTGCCATTCCTGCTTGTTAATCACTGCCTTTTCTTATTTGATGTTATGTCTAACTTGAGGTCAGGTGGACCCTATCTTGTACATGACAGTAAGTTCCGTTGTCTTCTTATGTCTGTTGTCTCTAGGCCTGCAGGAGACTCCGGTTTATCCATATTGTGGATGAACTGGTTGTCTTCTTTTCCTGACCTTTATCCCAGGGATCATCAGGGCTAGTTAGGGCCCAAGGTTCTGGTGCATGGGCCCTCCTACCCTCTGGGTTCGCTCATGCGGTTAGGAGGTCAGGGCTAGGATGAGGATTGCAGTAGTAGGTAATCAGCTCCCTTTTCCCGGCATCCAGTCCTAGTGGCATATCCCGCCCACCCTCATTGTACGGTGGGGAGTTTCCCCCACTCCCCACCGTGACAGTATTTTAGTAAAAAAAGACAAAGATATACGCACTGCACTGTTGCAGTTATTTCTGGTGAAAGTGTATGGGGGTGTATTTTAGGACTACCAGAAAAATATATACGCACTTCACTATTTAATTGTTTTCTGGTGAAAGGGTATAGTGGCTTATTTCATTCCAATAAGAAAAAAATATTCTCAGGTCACTTCTGCAGTTATTTCTGGTGAAAGCACATAGGGGCGTATTTCATTTAAAAAAGAAAAATATATACACACTGCACTGTTGCAGTTATTTCTGGTGAAAGCGTATAGGGGCGTATTTCATTAAAAAAATAAAAATATATACG
Source organism: Bufo bufo (assembly GCF_905171765.1). NCBI lineage: Eukaryota > Metazoa > Chordata > Amphibia > Anura > Bufonidae > Bufo > Bufo bufo. The sequence continues at coordinate 698,510,315 of NC_053390.1, read as the reverse complement.
CGCTGCACTGTTGCAGTTATTTCTATTAGAAGCATATAGGGGCGTATTTTTGTAAAAAAAGACAAATATATACGCACTGCACTGTTGCAGTTATTACTGGTGAAAGCGTATAGGGGCGTTTTACAGTAAAAAAAGACAAATATATTCTCAGTGCATTTCTGCAGTTAAGGCCTCTTTTTTTTCCGTTTTGCGGGCCGTTTTCTGCGTTCCGTATACGGAACCATTCATTTCAATTCTCCGTATGCATTCCGTTTCCGTATTTCCGTTTTTCCGTTCCGTTGAAAGATAGAACATGTCCTATATTTGGCCGCAAATCACGTTCCGTGGTTCCATTAAAGTCTATGGGTCCGCAAAAAAAACGGAATGCATACGGAAATGCATCCGTATGTCTTCCGTATCCGTTCTGTTTTTTGCGGAACCATCTATTGAAAATGTTATGCCCAGCCCAATTTTTTCTATGAAATTACTGTATACTGTATATGCCATACGGAAAAATGGAACGGAAAAACGGAATGGAAACGGAAACACAACAGAAACAAAAAACGGAACAACGGATCAGTTTAAAACGGACCGCAAAACACTGAAAAAGCCATACAGTCGTGTGAAAGAGGCCTAATTCTGGTGAAAGCATATTGTGGCCTATTTCAGTCCAACAAGAAAAATATATGCTCAGTTCACTTCTGCAGTTATTCCTGTTCAAAGCATATAGGGGCGTATTACAGTAAAAAAAAAAGAAAAATATATACGCATTTCACTGGTGCACTTATTTGTGGCAAAAGCGTTCAGTGGCCTATTTCAGTACAGAAAGAAAAATATATAAGCACTTCACTGGTGCATTTATTTCTGCTGAAAGCGTTTACTGGCCTATTTCAGTACAAACATAAAAATGCATTCTAAGTTCACGTCGGCGGTGGTTATATGTGTTGAAAGCGTTTAGTGACCTATTTCAGTACAAAAAAAAAATACATCCTCAGTTCACGTTGGCGGAGGTTATATGTGTTGAAAGTGTTTAGTGGCCTATTTCAGTGCAAACATAAAAATACATTCTCAGTTCACGTTGGTGGTTATATGTGTTGAAAGCATGGCTGGGATTCAGCAGGGTGGCAGCAGTGGGAGTTCGGGAGCCAAACGTGCCTGGGGTAGAGCACCTGCTTCGCAGCAGCCTACCTACCCGGAAAGTAGTGGTGCAGGGGTTCACTGAAGTAGCGGCGGTAGCAGTCAGTCAGTGTGGCGGTTATATGTGGTAAAATCTTTATTAAAGCATTTCGGTCGAAAAACTAAATTTATTCAGCGGTCAGCGTTGCGGTTATATGCGGTTTAGGCCGCTTTCACGCGGCCGTTTTTTTTTCCTTTTACGGGCCGTTTTTTTGCGTTCTGTATATGGAACCATTAATTTCAATGGTTCCGCAAAAAAAAAATGAATGTACTCCGTATGCATTCCGTTTCTGTATTTCCATTTTTCCGTTGAAAGATAGAACATGTCCTATTATTGCCCGCAAATCACGTTCCATGGCTCCATTCAAGTCAATGGGTCCGCAAATAAAACGGAACACATAAGGAAATGCATCCGTATGTCTTCCGTATCCGTTCCGTTTTTGCGGAACCATCTATTGAAAATGTTATGCCCAGCCCAATTTTTTTCTATGTAATAACTGTATACTGTATATGCCATACGGAAAAACGAAACCGGAAAACGGAACAGAAAACGGAAACACAACGGAAACAAAAATTGGAACAACGGATCCGTGAAAAACGAACCGCAAAACACTGAAAAAGCCATACGGTCGTGTGAAAGAGGCCTTAATCTCTATTATGTCTCTTTGATAAATCTGCAGCATGGGGGCCCCATGTGACTTCTACACACTTTCAAAATAATCCTTCAGCCGAGCGAATAGATGCTCTGTTATATGTGGTAAAATCTTTATTGAAGTATTTTGGTGGAAAAATAAATTTTATTCAGTGCTGCACTTATATGCGTTAAAATCTTTTGCAAATTATTTTGGTGGAAAAGCAAATTTCCACCTCCTCCATTAACTTCCTCCTCTTTTCATTCTCATCCTTAACACACGCACTTCACACTTCCCCCAGATATATATATACAGTATATATAGAGATGGCCTTGCGGTTCGCCCGGTGGTCGTTTCGCGGCGAACTTTGCGTGTTCGCGATTCGCTGAACATATGGAGAAATTTGCGCCGCCATATTCTTTTACATTGTGAAGAACTTTGACCCATGACACATCCATCAGGTGGTACAGGACAGCCAATTGAAATGTTTCAGCACATGGACATACCCCCTACCTTATAAATAAACCTGATCTGGCCGCCATTTTACATTCAGTGTTTTGTCAGTGTAGGGAGAGGTTGCTGTGTGGAGCAGGGACAGGCTGTTAGGGACACCAAACGCAAGCTAATAGGTATAGGTGTGCTATTGATAGGTATGATACACAGAGGGGTGCGATATACTTAAAAATATACTTTTATAATGTGTCAAAAACACATAGATCAATATAGTGATCACCTGGAAGTCAGGGGCCTAGGGCTTAGGGGCTTACTAGGGCCATTTTTATATAGGGTAAGGTTCCGGACGGGGTCACCCCTGTAGGGCAATATCAGGGACAGTTCTTTGCCCACCCTGTCCTTCAATACCACCTCATCATCTAGCCCAGGGATAGATGTTCTTTGCTTTCCCTCCGGGATTCATGGATGTGCACTGGAACCCCCCGGATTGTGATAGGACATATGGTTTCTGATTTTGTGCCGCCGAGCACTTGTTATTGCCTACCACATCTATGCTTTTTGCTTAACTTTAATAATTTAATTTATTTTCATTTTGAGGGATATCTTTTCCATTCACACGTCCGCAAAATGGGTCCGCATCCGTTCTGCAATTTTGCAGAACGGGTGCAGACCCATTCATTTTCAATGGGGCCGGAATGTTCTGTACGCATCCGCATTTGCGGATCCACATCAGTATTTGCGGATCCGCACTTCCGCATCCATGCTTCCGTTTCCGCAAAAAAAAAAAACATGTCCTATTCTTGTCCGCAATTGCAGACAAGATTAAGCATTTTCTATTATAGTGCTGGCGATGTGCGGTCCGCAAATTGCGGAATGCACATTGCCGGTGTCCGTGTTTTGCAGATCCGCAAAACACCTACGGACGTGTGAATGGACCCTCCGGGCTCATGCACACGACAGTATTTTGCGTTCAGTACACTGCCCGTTTTTTTTAGTTCAGTATGCGGTACATATACTGAACCATTCATTTCAATGGATCAGCAAAAAAAACTGAAGTGTCTCCGTGTGCATTCCGTTTCAGTATTTACGTATTTCCGTACGGTGAAAAGATAGAACATGTCCTATTCTTGTCCCCAAATCACGGTGCTTGGTTCCATTCAAGTCAATGGGTCCGCACTAAAAGGAACACATACGGAAATGTATCCGTTCCATTTTTGGCGAACCATCTATTGAAAATGTTATGCCCGGACCAATATTTTCTATGTAATTACTGTATACTGTATATGGCATACGGAAAAACGGAACGGAAAACTGAAAGGAAACTGAAACAAAAAACGGAACAACGGATCCGTAAAAAACGGATCGCAAAACACTGAAAAAGCCATACGGTCATGTGCATGAGCCCTCATAGTAACATTATTAAAAGTTACGTTTTATCTTTATGTATATTCTAATGGATTGCCTTCCTTGTACAATGTTATAATATACTTTCTATGTTAGAAAGTATATTATAGTGCATTTGTATTGTGCGGCAGTTGTGTCCGGTTCTGCTACGATACTGAAGGTATATAGAGGGACAAGCGTTATTGGAACAAATAATTTCTACTGATGTGATACACCAGTCGTCCCCAAAAAAAACTGATTGAAGCGGGGTGTTATATACCAATATACTTTCTTTATTTGGGTACTGTAAAGTGCATTTGCGCATGCGCGTACGCAAAAATTATATTGCCGATATTTCGCATTGAAAAAAATAATGATCGGAGATCGCAAATTCGAATAATACATCTGGTATGTCACTGTCCATGTTGTGCGACTATTTGTGCACTTCTAGTAATTATTCTAGTAAGTCAGGTTCACCTGCCATTAAAATGAATGGGACCCGCCACAAACTTGGGGTTCACAAACATTTGATCTCATTTGCGCGATCGCGTTCGCGAACCGTCCCGGCAGATGTTCGTCCATCACTATATATATATATATATATATATATATATATATATATATATATGTCGTGCCAGCAACACTTTTGGGCGAATAAAGGAAAATGACACTGCCAGCCTGTTAAAGGGAATTACAGTATGATACCACAATACATTTAGTAACATATTAACATAGTAACATAGTATATAAGGCCGAAAAAAGACATATGTCCATCCAGTTTTGCCTGTTATCCTGCAAGTTGATCGAGAGGAAGGCAAAAAAAAACTGTGAGGTAGAAGCCAATTTTCCCCTGGCCAAATCCGTCATGGATCTGCAAAAGCAGATCTGTTACAATCATACAACCGCATGCATCCGTCATGAACGGATCCGCTTGTATTATCTTTAACATAGCGAAGACGGATCCGTCATGAACTCCACTGAAATTCAATGGGATACGGATCCGTCCTCTATTGTGCCAGATTGTGTCAGAGAAAACGGATCCGCCCCCATTGACCTACACTGTGGATCAGTTTCGTCAAGAGGATAGCAAAACGCTGCAGGCAGCATTTTAGTGTCCGACTCCAGAGCGGAATGGAAATTGATCTGAGGCAAACTGATGCATTCTGAGCGGATCCTTTTCCGCCATTTGAGATATTTAGCAACAGTTTAAAGTGCCCACATAGGGCACATAGTAGGACAATGTATCAAGATGAATCAGGCCAGATGCATCAGATTAGATCATCCATGGTGCCACACCAACAAATTGACAAAAGAGACTGGTTTATTCTGGCTACCTGCCTCAGCTACTATGCTGATGCTGTTGCCCGTCTGATCCCACACATCTGATGCTAAGTGCTCCTTCTTTCACCCACCATCTTCAGCAGGTACTGATATTGCCACCAACCAACACAGTATGTAACCTTGCCCCTTTGTGGCGTCCTGATGCTGCCGCAACCTCCAGACTCTGTCATTGTTCCGCTCTGTGGTCTCCTCGTGCTGCTGCCACCTCCAGACTCTGTCATTGAGCCACCTGGTGGCCTCCTCATACTGCTGCCAACTCCAAATTCTATCGTTGTGCCACTCGGTGGCCTCCTCATACTGTTGTCAACTTCAGACTCTGTCATTGTGCGACTCGGTGGCCTTCTCATACTACTGCCAACTCCAGATTCTGTCATTGTGCCAATCGACTTTCTCCTGATGCTGCCACATCCAGACTCGGTCATTGTGCCACTCGGTGGCCTCCTCGTTCTGCTTCCACCTCATCACCATGTCATAAGTCCATTCTGTGGACTTCTGATGGTGTTCCCATTCTCCCCACACATCATCATTTATTTGACCTTTCTTCTGATCTGTCAGAAGGAAGGAAAAATGAGACGGTCAACAGATCCTGTCGGTGTAGCAGCTGTAAGGCCTATATGGTCCCATCAGAATTGGCTTATGATTTAGTCGCCAAAAGCAGGAGTGGGTAAAAAACACAGAAGACATGCAAATATTACCTTCACGTGTCATCTCTGTTTTAGATCCACTCCTGTTTTGTTTTTTTGTCATTAGCAATACTGATGGATTATTGAGCAAATGCTGACCGAGTAAAGGCATATGCTCTACAGACAGAATCCGTTTTTTGTGGGTTATTGTTCTGACAGATCACAGGAAGGGCTAATTAATCAGTGACGTCAAGATAAAATTACTACTGACACCGTCTCTACTCTATCAGGGGGGCTCTACTTGTATAAGCGTTTAATAGAACAGGTTCTGTATACATCAATGTTGAATCAGCTGGCAATGGTGTAAAAACAGTGCGCTTCTTCTTGGCACTAACATACTTTAGTATCTTTATGTTATCTATGTTGTGATTATGACGGTTTACCCATGACTGTTTATACCCCCTGATGAACCTAGCGATAGGGGAAACGGGTAGGGGTCTTTATGATGATAACCTACCTGGAAACGCACCGTTAATGATGCCCCTGTGTTTGGTTCCATTCAAACTAAGGTTGTAGGTGTTACGTATCTCTGTACACCTATGTACATATATATCTTCTTGTTTATCAAGCTTTGTGGGCTGCTGTCCGTATGGGTAATTAGTTACCTGGGACACAGATAAATATCCGTCAGTTCGTGGGGAGCCGTGGCATTGTCCGTTGATAGGAGGGTAAACGTAGGGCAGTCAGTCCAGGTACGAGGACAGGGAGTCTCCACCATCAGGAGACGTCCCTGGGCTGAGGAATAACTCAGGGTGAGTATAGGGATAGTTTAGACATATCCCAACACTCCCCATAGCTGCCCTATGTTCACTCACCTCTAAAAACTACATCAATGGTTGGCTACCCTGTAGGAACATATTTTATCTTTTTTCATTGTTTGTCTGTTTCACAATTTCACTGGTAAACCACCACAGTGGTATTATTTTATATAGTACTAACAAGTAAAAGTTACGTTTTAAAGGGTCAACATTGCTGGACACGTTATGGATTAATTAGCTGACTAGAGTGTGACACTTTGAGCCTAGAATATTGATCCTTTTCACAATATAGAAAATTTTCAGAGATTGTGAATTTTGGGTTTTCATAAGCTGTAAGCCATAATCATCCAAATGATAACAAATGAATGCTTGAAATATCTCGCTTTACATGTAATGAGTCAATCTCATATATTAGTTTCACCTTTTAAGTTGCATTACTGAAATAAATGAACTTTTGCATGATATTCTAATTTTCTAGTTTCACCTATATGTTCTAAAGCCCTTTTTTGCGTGTATCAGTAGCACAAAAAGAAAAGTATTTGCCATTGTGTGGTGAAGTGAGAAAATGACAGCCTATTTTGCGTGTATTAGTGGCAAAAAAAAATATAATTGCCATTCAGCGGTGCAGTTATATGTTCTAAAGCCCTTTTTGGTGTGTATTAGTGGCACAAAAATATATATTTGCAGTTCAGTGGTGCAGTTATATGTTCTAAAGCCCTTTTTGGCGTGTATTAGTGGCAAAAAATATATATCATTTGCTGTTCAGCGATGCAGTTGTATGTTCTAAAGCCTTTTGTGGCGTTTATAAGTGGAAAAAAATAAGGGCATATTTGCAGTTCAGCGGTGCAGTTATATGTTCTTTCTTTTTCAAATCTTTTTATTGGTTTTCAGATAAGAGCAAACAAATTAAAATCACAAACATTAGCATAAATGCGTAAAAGTTATAGCGAAAGGTACAGATGACAGTGCTCAGAATCTATTACATAAAGTCATTAGAGATGAGCGAATCTCTCAAAAATTCGATTTGTCCGGTTCTCAGAATTTTCCGAAAAAATTTGCTTTGATCTGAATATATTCGCGTTGAATCGTGATAAAAAACAGCTATTTCCGGGCTGCATAGAGCCTTTATTTAGGTGTAGAACACTGTGCCTTGCAGTGACATGCATAGGGAGTGTGCTGGGGTAGTGAAATAATACTGTCAGTCAGTATGACATGCAGATGACAGGCGTCGCTATTAGAATCACCGCACTTATTTGGGCAGTCACGGGGCCAAAACTGACCAAATAACTCTAGTATTAACTCAGCCCTACTGGTCCATGTTAGCGTCAATAAGAAGTGCACTCCTTTTGTACCCTCGTCAGCTGATTCCACATAGATGTCTACAGAACCTGTTATATTAAATGCTTATACAAGTAGAACCCCCCCCCCATCAGAGTAGCAAAGGTGTCAGCAGTAAGTTTGTGTTGAAATCACTGATTATTTTGCCTTTGATCCGTCAGAACAATAACTGACAAAAAAACGGATCCTGTCTGGGGAGCATATGCCTTCGCTCGGTCAGCATTTGCTCAGTAATCCATGAATATTGGTAATTCCCCAAAAAAACACGAGTGGATCTAAAACAGAGATGACACGTGAAGTTAATATTTGCATGTCTTCTGTGTTTTGTACCCACTCCTGCTTTTGGCAACCAAATCATAAGCCAAATCTGATGCGACCATACAGGCCTTAAAGCTGCTACACACACAGAATACATTGTGCGTCTCATTTTTCCTTCCTTCTCATTTCAAGAAGGCCAAACAAGGACAATAGCAACCCCTTCATAGAGTGAGGAGGGTGGTAACAGCATGAGAAGTCCACAGAGTGGCCCTATGACACATTGTAAGGTGGAAGCAGCATGAGGAGACCACCAAGTGGCACAATGACAGGGACTGGAGGTGGTGGCAGCATCAGAAGGCCACAGAGTGGCACAATGACAAAGAGTGGAGGTGACAGCAGCAGTATGATTAGGCCACAGAGTGGCAAGGTGACATAGCATGGAGATGGCAGCAACAGCAACATGATACCACAGAGTGGAAAGGTGACATAGTGTGGGCATGGCAGCATCAGGAGGCCAGAGAATGGCAAGGTGACATAGTTTGGAGATGGCAGCAACAGCAGCAGCATGATACCACAGAGTGGAAAGGTGACATAGAATGGAGATGACAGCAACATGATACCACAGAGTGGCAAGGTAACATAGTGTGAACATGGCAGCATCAGGAGACCACAGAGTGGCAAGGTGACATAGTGTGGACATGGCAGCGTCAGGAGGCCACAAAGTGGCATGGTGACATAGTGTCGAGATAGCAGCATCAGGAGGCCACAAAGTGGCATGGTGACATAGTGTGGATGTGGCAGCAGGATGGTACCTTGAGTGGCACAGTGACATAGTGTGAAGATGGATGATCTAATTTGATGCATCAGACATTGGTGGGTGGAAATCCTGGCTGATCCACACCTGATTCATCTTGACAAAATTAGGTCTCTACACATTTTGGGTGGACAGGCGAGTTCTTCTTCGGGTAACTATGGCCCCCGCCACACTAAACACCCGCTCTGATGCCATACTACTGTCCGGGCAGGACAGCTTTTCAAGGGCAAACTTGGACAGTTGCGGCCACAAATCCAGTTTGGCTGCCCAGTAGTCCAGCGGACCTTCTATGACGGCTGGCAGGGTGCTGTCAAAGTATGCCACCACCTGCTGGTTCAGGTCATGCTCCAGGTCTATCTGCTGCTGCTAGTGAGTTGTTTCTTCACTATGCGGGTGAAGATAGCTGCTCATTAGCGACTCTAGACTCAGGCTGCTGGTGCTGCTGTCACTTGCGACGATGTCGAAGATGCAGTCAACCAATCAAGAACTGCTGGGTTGCTGGTCAAGACACGACCGCTAGCTGACATGTGGACCTGAGGCCTCGAGAAGAAACCTCTGCTGCCACGCCCCCTTACTCTGCTGCGACCTGTGCCTGCACCAGAATCATTTACGCCTCTGACACTCCCCTGTGCAGGGCATGGCACTTCTCTATCTGACATACTTTTAGCTGAACTAAATAAATTGAAAGCAAATTAAAACACCCCTATAAGTGCCATATACATTTTTATTTTTTTACTGAGATAGGCAACTAAAGGATTTGAAATTAGCAACAAAACAAATTTCAGCGTAAATAGCAGCAAAAGTGAACTGCGTATATATTTCTTGTATTGGACTAAAATAGGCCACTAAGCGAATAACAGAAAAAGTGAACTGCAAATATTTTTCTCTTTTTCTCTAGAAATTTGACAATCAATGCTTTTACCGCAAATAACACCAAATGTGAACTGCGTCTATTTTTCTCGTATTGGAGTTAAATTTGACAAACGCTTAAAGCGCAAATAACAGCAAATTTTAACTTAGTCTATTTTTCTCTAGAAATATGGCAATAAACGCTTTTAGCGCAAATAACACTAAATGTGAATTGCGTCTATTTTTCTCGTATTGGAGTGAAATATGACAAGAAACGCTTTTACTGCAAATAACACCAAATATGAACTAAGTCTGTTTTTCTCTTTTTCTCTAGAAATATGGCAATAAACTCTTAGAGCAAATAACACCAAATGTGAATTGCGTTTAATTTTCTCGTATTGGAGTGAAATATGACAGAATAAATATCTAAAACTTACATGGATAAAACAGAATTCATAATCTTTCCCCCATCTTGCTCAACCCCCCCAACAGACCTATCTATCACGATCAATGGCTGGACACTCTCCCCGGTCAACCAAGTCCGCTGCCTTGGAGTGACCTTGGATTCTGCCCTCTCCTTCAGACCGCACATCCAAGCCCTTTCCGCCACCTGCCGCCTCCAACTCAAAAACATCTCCCGCATCCGTGCTTTCCTTAACTTTGGATCTGCGAAAATGCTTGTACATGCCCTCATCATATCCCGTCTAGACTACTGCAACACTCTCCTCTGTGGCCTTCCATCTAGCACTCTCGCACCCCTCCAATCTATCTTCAACTATGCTTCCCGACTAATCCACCTCTCACCCTATTACTCCTCTGCCTCTCCCCTCTGCCAATCCCTTCACTGGCTCCCCATTGCCCAGCGAATTCACTTCAAAGTACTAACAAATACATACAAGGCCATCCATAACCTGTCCCCTCCCTACATCTCTAAGCTACTTTCACGATACATCCCCACATGCACTCTCCGATCCTCACAAGACCTCCTTCTCTCCTCTCTTCTGATTGCCTCTTCCCACAATCAACTCCAAGATTTCTCCCGTGCATCTACCATACTCGAACTCGCAACCCCAACATATCAGACTCTCACCTACAGTGGAATCCTTCAAAAGAAACCTGAAAACCCACCTCTTCAGACAAGCCTACAACCAGTGACCCTGCTGACTCTATACCGCCATGACCAACTTCACCCGCACCTACTGTGTCCTTCTCCCATACCACGTAGATTGTAAGCCCTCACGGGCAGGGTCCTCTCTCCTTCTGTACCAGTTTGTAACCCGTCTTGTTTATGATTAGTTCAATTGTCTGTATTATGTATGTATACCTCTTCTCATATGTACAGCGCTATGGAATGAATGGCGCTTTAATAATTAATAATCATAATAATAATAATAAAATAACACCAAATATGAACTAAGTCTGTTTTTCTTTTTGCTCTAGAATTATAGCAATAAACACTTTTAGCGCAAATAACACCAAATGTGAACTGCGTCTATTTTTCTCGTATTGTAGTGAAATATGACAAGAAATGCTTTTAGTGCAAATAACAGCAAATATGAACTTAGTCTATTTTTTTCTAGAAATATGCCAATAAATGCTTTTAGCGCAAATAACAACAAAAGTGACCTGCTTAAATATTTCTCGTATTGTATTGAAATAGGCCACTAAATGATATCAGAGCAGTTAACAGCAAAAGTGACCTGCGTATATATTTATCTTTTTCCACAGATAAAAGCTACTAAAGGCTTTTCAACATAGCACTTGCACCCCAATAACTAATTGCTGGAATAACAGAGAGGGATTATGGGACTATCTGGATCCCCAAGTTATGTTTTCCTGCACTTGTAAATCTCTTTTTTTCACAATGAGGATTTTCCTATGACTCTCCCTAGCATCTGCACACGTCTCTCCCTGCCTGTAAAAAGATTCATTTCACTATCTTTTCCCTGCACTAGTAAATTGCTTATTTCCTTTTTTTTTTATTTAACAATTGGTTTTTCTTTCACTCTCCCTAGCGCCTGCATATACACGTCTGTATCTGAGCAAAGTACGATAGTGAATGGCAGACTCTAAGATGGCAGCCGTATTTGTAGGGCTGTGACATCACCGAGCTGGCTTGCTGCTGATTGGCTGTATGCACATGGCATTATGGGTCATCCTGCCTTCCCAGAGTTCTTTGCCCCATGTCCTCACACTTGTAGCCACCATTGTAGCCGCAAATGTAGACAGCTAGCCGCCATTTTAGGAAAAGTTGTGATTCGTTACCACGAAGCGTGAGGAAATTAGAATTTGTTCATAATCTAATTTTTCCTGAAATTCAGAATGAATTCTACTTCGTCAGCTTCGATTCGCTCATCTATAAAAGCCATAGACAAGACCATAGCAATTGATCTAAGACAGGACATATGCGGTCGCTGAATGGTAGGATCGTATATGTCTTAAGAAGAGTGTGTGTACTGACGTAATTCGTTCCTACGCCGCTTTCTGTGTCACCTATTAATTGAGAATTAGCAAGAAACTAAGAAAGAAAACTTAAATAATAAAAAGGGAAAGACACAGGAAAATGGGGAAGGGAAAGGAGGGGAGTGGCGAACTGTAAGTGTGGCAACAAGATCTTCAGACTGCTGGGGGTGGGGGTGGGTTGGAACCTAAAGTACGATTAATATCTGTTAGCACAACATCCTATCGGTATAGTCTGGCTAGGAGGCAATGAGTCTACTTTCCAGTGAACGGTGATCCAACCAAAAGTATAGTTGAATAATGAGAATTAAAATATAGAACGAAAAAACAAAATAAATTGTTTTGAACAGAGAATACTATTTGCTAGCCATCCATTCCACCCATGGAGCCCATATAGTAGTATATTTGTGATGAGATCTTTGCTCCCAGTGGGAAAGTTTTTCCAGTCTGTAAAGGGCTTCAATCTTGTCAAGCCAGAGTGGGATGGAAGGGGCATTTCTAGACTTCCAATTTGAGGTAATTAATAGTCTTGCCGCCACCAACAGAATTCTCATTAGGGACTTCTTTGAGTTTGTGAGCTTTTCTGGTAATAAAGTTTCTAGAGCAATTTTGGGACATACAGGTAGTTCAGTGTTATCTAACTTGAAAATAACATTAATTTTGTCAAATATCATTTTCTAGTAATCAGTGAGTGAAAGGCAGGACCACAATATATATACAAAAATGTGCCTTTAGCGGATTGGCATCTCCAACATAATTCAGAAGAGGAACCAAACATCATTTTAAACCTATTAAAGCGTCAAGTACCACCCAATTAGAACTGTAAGTGTTTTCTTGTATGGTAATGCATCTAGAGGTAAGTTTGGCTGTCGCTAATACATTCGGTAGATCTTTGAGAATTTCTAGTCCAGGTCTCTCTTCCATTCTCTTATAAAATAAAGAGAGGCTGGATATTCCATTTTGACTAATTCTGACATCTGTTGAACATACCATTTAGCCAATTTTGGCGCCTCAAGAGTAACTGTATATGGGATGATCAATTTGAGATAGAGGCAGAGTCTATGAAAACTCAGTTCCTTGAGAAACTATATCCTAGATGACTCATTAAATAAAGTAAGAAAAAGAGGTGGCTCTTACTATAAGAAAACAGAAAGAAAAATCTATCATCACACCATGGGCAAATCCACAGGTATTTTATAGATGTGGCGTATGCAGTAATTGCAAGGCCACTATCATTGATAGGAAAACGTCCAAAATAACGTCTTGGACAAACACATTTGAATGGGAAATGAAGGAAACATTATCATGTAATAGTGAGGCAGTTATATATGTCCTAGAATGTCCATGTGCTAAGCAGTACATAGGCCGTACAAGGATATGAGAAACATACTTTATCATAGCACTTAAAGATACATCATGCCAGTAATCCAGCAGGTTTGAAATACACATTGATCCAATCAGGGAAGAAGGATTGGAGAGGAATGGACTTTATCTCTAAGATCTCGATGTATGAGTCTAGAATGATTTATGAATTTGGGTCGTTGGCACCTTCGGGACTTAATTCGGAATTGCACATTTTTGGCTTCCTATGAATGGGCCGGTGTCAGGTGCAGGAGAACTGGGGTGCAGGGAATTGCAGGGCATAATGTTCTGCAGGGCAGGACTGGGGTATAGGGACTCTGCAGGACAGGGCTCTGCTAGGCAGGATCAGTCCAGAAAGGGGTTAATTGCAGGGTAAGGGTTAACCCAATGCAGGCCAGGGGCGAATAGGGGTAAATCAGGGCAGGGGTATTAGGGGTACTGCAATGCTGGAGGCAAAGGGTTACTCAGCCATCTCCAGGGGCATGTGGGGTTCTGCCTCTCTTCATTGTCTCTCTTCCTTCAGGGAGCTGTTCGGTCCATCTTCCTTCATGGAGCTGCTCCCATGTGTCTCTGTTTGAGGCCGTCCCAAGGGAGAGAGCCTTTGTCCTGGCTTGGGCTAATATAAACCCAAAAGCAGCCCACCTCCCCCCTCTTCAACAGGAGGGTGATGACATCATTGTAGGCGTGTGACGGAATGCTTGAACTGCCAGTTGGCCCCCTGAGGCTAGCTCAGGATCTGTACAGACAAAGGAATCAGAGGAATTCCTGCCCAAGAGAGCATCCCCCAAGATACACCATGGCATCACATACGCCCACGTAATAACAGACATATTTACATATATATATATATATATATATATATATATATATACAGTACAGACCAAAAGTTTGGACACACCTTCTCATTCAAAGAGTTTTCTTTATTTTCATGACAATGAAGGCATCAAAACTATGAATTAACACATGTGGAATTATATACATAACAAACAAGTGTGAAACAACTGAAAATATGTCATATTCTAGTAGCCACCTTTTGCTTTGATTACTGCTTTGCTCTTGACATTCTCTTGATGAGCTTCAAGAGGTAGTCTCTTGAAATGGTCTTCCAACAGTCTTGAAGGAGTTCCCAGAGATGCTTAGCACTTGTTGGCCCTTTTGCCTTCACTCTGTGGTCCAGCTCACCCCAAACCATCTCGATTGGGTTCAGGTCCGGTGACTGTGGAGGCCAGGTCATCTGGCGCAGCACCCCATCACTCTCCTTCATGGTCAAATAGCCCTTACTTTCAAAGTTTCCCCAATTTTTCGGCTGACTGAATGACCTTCATTTCTTAAAGTAATGATGGCCACTCGTTTTTCTTTACTTAGCTGCTTTTTCTTGCCATAATACAAATTCTAACAGTCTATTCAGAAGGACTATCAGCTGTGTATCCACCTGACTTCTCCTCAACGCAACTGATGGTCCCAACCCCATTTATAAGGCAAGAAATCCCACTTATTAAACCTGACAGGGCACACTTGTGAAGTGAAAACCATTTCAGGGGTCTACCTCTTGAAGCTCATCAAGAGAATGCCAAGAGTGTGCAAAGCAGTAATCAAAGCAAATGGTGGCTACTTTGAAGAACCTAGAATATGACATATTTTCAGTTGTTTCACACTTGTTTGTTATGTATATAATTCCACATGTGTTAATTCATAGTTTTGATGCCTTCAGTGTGAATCTACAATTTTCATAGTCATGAAAATAAAGAAAACTCTTTGAATGAGAAGGTGTGTCCAAACTTTTGGTCTGTACTGTATATATATTCAAATATCACCCTTCCCTCTACAGGGGGAGATGAAAGGTCCTTAAACATGATTATAGGGAACTAGGATAGAAGCGTAAGTCCAGGACCTCCAAGGTAGTGTTTTCACAAATACTACCAGTGCCACGAGCGTCACCAGAGAGACAACGGGAGCTTAGGGAGTTAAATTAGTGGCTCAGAAGCTGGTGCAGGAAGGAAGGGTTTGGGTTCATGGAGAACTGGGCCGACTTCTCTGTCGATTATATGCTCTACGGTAGGGATGGGCTGCATCTTAATGGGGAGGGTATAACTGCCCTAGGAAAAAAATGGTTAGATGGCTGGAGGAGCTTTTAAAATAAGAACTGGGTCATACCAATAAAGGGTTAGATAGCGTAGATAGAGAGTGCGATATAGGAGGGGACAGTTGGGATTTATTGTAGGCTGGGGTTAGTGAGGAAAATAGGGAGAAGACTAGGCAGAACTATACATAGATGAAAAATAGAACTGCTGGTAACAAGAACCTGTTACATACAAACATCAACCAAGGTAACCCAAAAATACAAGATATTCACTTTATAGGTAATATTATTTTAAAATGTATTTTCACAAATGCCAGAAGTCTAGCTAGCAAAATGGGGGAGCTGGAGGCTATGGTACTAGAAGAACACATAGATGTAGTTGGTGTGGCTGAGACATGGTTGGATTCTTCACATGACTGGGCTATAAATATGTTTTTTAGGGAAGACGGGGTGAATAGAAAAGGTGGTGTTGTGTGCCTGTATGTGAGGAGTGATCTGAAGACAAGTGTGAAAGAGGCAATTGTGGGTGAGGATGGTGAGGATATGGAAACCGTATGGGTGGAATTTCAAAGTGATATAAACACTGAAAAAAAAATACTTGGTGTAATCTATAGACCCCCTAACATCACAGAGTAGATAGAAACGCAACTGAATAACCAAATAGAGCGGGATGCACTTGCTGTTACAATGGTCATAATGGGAGATTTTAACTTCCCAGACATTGACTGGGGTCATGGTTATGCCTTAACTGCAAAGGGGAGAAAATTCCTCAACTTGCTACAGAACTACTTTAAGGGCCACTTTCTAGAAGCTCCCACTAGGGGCAATGCTCTGTTGGATCTAGTAATTTCTAATGATGCAGAGCTTGTTGAAAAATTTGCTGCTTGAGAAACACTAGGTAATAGTGACCACAATATAAGTATATTCCCCCGAAACTATAAGATGCAAACTCTGTCAGGCAGAGCAAAGAGACTCAATTTTAAAAAGGCTAATTTCCCTTGAGGGCAGCATTTAAGGCCATAGACTGAGTGCAGCTTCTGTCACATAATAATATTGAGGATAAATAAGAGAGCTTTAAATCCACATTGAGTAATTATACAAAAAAAATTATTCATTTAGGTAACAAGTATAAACGGCTAAAATTAAACCCCGCATGGCTTACAGCTTCTGTAAAAAGGGCAATAAAAGACAAAAAAAGGGCATTTAAAAAATATAAATCTAAGAGGTCAGCTGTAGCATTTGATGATTATAACAGGCTTAATAAAATATGTAAAAAGGAGAAAAGAATTAGCAAAAATACAAAACGAACAGCAGGTGGCAAAAGAGAGCAAAACAAATCCCCAAAAATTCTTTAAATATATAAAAACGAAAAAAATAAGGTCCGAGCAGGTAGGTCCCCTAAATAATGGTAAAGTGGTTGTAGTCACTGAAGATAAGGAAAAGGAAGAGTTACTAAATGGGCTTTCTAGCTCTGTATAAACAAAAAGAAGAGAACGGAGCGGATATCTGTGGTGCTGGGGCTGTTAGCACATCCAGTAATATACTCAATTGGCTAACTGTAGATATGGTCCAAGATAAGCAAAATAAGGTAAATGTGAACAAGGCTCCGGGTCTAGATGGATTACACCCAAGAGTGCTTAAAGAGCTTAGTTCAGTCATTGCTGTGCCCCTGTTTACAATTTTTAAAGATTCTCTAGGTACTGGTACAGTGCCAAGTGATTGGCGCAAGGCAAATGTGGTGCCCATATTAATAAAGGATCTAAGTCCTTCACAGGTAATTATAGACCAGTTATTTTAACTTCTGTGTTGGGAAAAATGTTTAAAGGACACTTAAAGGGATTCTGTCATCAGAATTTAGGCCTATAACCTAAACATATAGCGATGTCCCTAGTAATACACTGAATCCTAAAGTGACTTTATCAAATGCGCCTGTGGCTCTATAATCATAAAAAACAGGTTTATATCACTTGTCACTCACGTCAGAAATGTGTCCAAGGGGACGTCTCATGGTGCAGGGTGCCCGGCTGCAGCCATCTCGTTTAGGTGCCCAGTGCCGCCTGCTGAATTGAAATCGCCGCCCTCCCTTTCATTAGATCCGCCTACCTTAGTTCATCACCGCCTCTCTAACGTCCGCTCTCTTCAGCCAGATCCCGCGGTTGCGCACTAGGTATAACCTGATGCGCCCGTGCGGACTACTGGCAGCGGCCTCGTTTAGCAAAGTGCGCATGCGCCGGCCGGCTCACTTCGCTCGAACCTGCGGGATCTGGCTGAGGTGAGCGGACGTTAGAGAGGCGGCGATGAACTGAGGTAGGCGGCTCTAATGAAAGGGAGGGCGGCGATTTCAATTCAGAAAGCGGCGCTGGGCACCGAAAGGAGAAGGCTGCAGCCGGGCCCCCTTCATCATGAGACGACCCCTTGGATATATTTCTGACGTGAGTGACAGGTGATATAAACCTGTTTTTTATGATTATAGAGCCACAGGCACATTTGATAAAGTCACTTTAGGAATCAGTGTATTACTAGGGACATCGCCATATGTTTAGGTTATAGGCCTAAATTCTGATGTCAGAATCCCTTTAAAGAACTATATACAGGAGTATGTGATAACCAACATGGGTTTACCAAGGACAGAAGTTGCCAGACTAACCTGATTTGTTTTTATGAGGAGGTGAGTAGTAGCCCGGGCAGAGGGGTAGCTGTGTATATAGTGTTTCTGGATTTTGCAAAGGCTTTTTATACTGTCCTTCATAGATGTTTTTATAGGTAAAGTAAGGTCTATAGGCTTGGAAAGTATAGTTTGTAATTCGATTTAAAACTGGTGGAAGGACCGTGTCCAGAGAGTTGTGGTCAATGATTCCTATTCAGAATGGTCCCGGGTTATAAGTGGTGTACCCCAAGGTTCAGTGCTGGGCTCTCTATTATTTAATTTATTTATTAATGATATCGAAGACTGAATTAATAGCACCATTTCTATTTTTGCAGATGACACTAAGCTATGTAGTACTGTACAGTCTATGGAAGATGTCCATAAACTACAAGCTGACTTGAACACTCTGAGTGATTAGACATCAACTTGGCAAATGAGATTCAATGTGGATAAATGTAAAGTTATGCATCTTGGTAGTAATAATCTCTGTGCTTCATATGTCGTAGGGGAGGTAACACTGGGAGAGTCACTTATATATAAGGATTTAGGTGTCCTTGTAGATGGTATATTAAATAACAGCATATAATCTCCAGCTGCTTCTAAGGCCACCAGGATATTGTCATGCATTAAACGAGGCATGGACTCGGGGGGCAGGGATTTAATATTACCACTTTACAAAGCGTTGG
This sequence comes from Bufo bufo, assembly GCF_905171765.1. Lineage (NCBI taxonomy): Eukaryota > Metazoa > Chordata > Amphibia > Anura > Bufonidae > Bufo > Bufo bufo. The sequence goes on along the minus strand of NC_053390.1, from coordinate 698,491,416 downwards.
TGTGGCCTCATCTGGAATATGCAGTTCAGTTCTGGGCACCAGTCCATAGAAAGGATGCACTACAGCTGGAAAAAGTACAGAGGAGAGCGACTAGACTGATAAGATGCATGAAGGGTCTTAGTTATGAAGAAAGATTAAAATAATTTAATTTAATTAGTCTTGAGAAGAGACGTCTAAGGGGGGTCCTTGATTAACCTATGCAAATATATAAAATAGGCTATACAAAAAATATAGTGAAAAGATGTTTTATGTAAAATGCCCTCAAAAGACAAACACAGCCTCCGACTGGAGAAGAAAAAGTTTAGTCTCTAGAAACGTCAGAGCTTCTTTACTGTAAAAACTGTGAATCTGTGGAATAGACTTCCTCAGGATGTGGTCACAGCAGGAACAGTAGACAGTTTTAAAAAGGGTTTAGATGAATTCTTAAAAGTAAACAACATTAATGCTTATGAAAATGTGTAGCTTCACTTCCTTCTGGGATTCGCACTAGAGTTGAGTGCACACCTGGATGTTCGGGTTCGATGGGTTCGGCCGAACTTCACAAAAAAGTTTGAGTTTGTGACCCGAACTTGAAACCCCGAACCCCATTGAAGTCAATGGGGACCCGAACTTTGGAGCACTAAAATGCCTCTAAAAAAGTCATAGAAAGGGCTAGAGGGCTGCAAATTGCAGCAAAATGTGGTTAATAGCATGGCAAGTGCTCTGCAAACAAATATTGATAGGGAAATGACTTCAAATAAGATAAAATAAGTAAAAATAAAAAATAATAATCTTGATCTAGGAGGTCCATATGGAGTAGGAGGCTGAGGACGCGGTGGATGTGGCGGTGTAGGTGGCAGCGGCGGTGGAGGAGGAGGGAGCCAACGCAGGTTTTTGGTTTTGTATTTTATTTAATTAAATTTTTTTGTTTAAATTTGGGTAGACCCCAAAACATTGGGAAATATAAAAAATAAAACAAAGAGAGTGCTCTGGAGTACAACAATGGCTGGGTAAGGCCGGTATACATGTCTATTCTGCACAAGGTACGGACAAGTCCAGTGGGATCCCTGACAGGTGGCTGGGCTTCTTTTTGATAACCCCCTCCTGTCGTGCTAAACAAATGTTCAGACAATACCCTGGCTGCAGGGCAGGCCAGCACCTCCAAGGCGTAAAGGGCAAGCTCAGGCCATGTGTCCAATTTGGAGATCCAGAAGTTGAAGGGGGCAGACCCATCATTCAGTACGTGTAGGCGTGTGCACACATACTGCTCCACCATGTTGCACGTCCCCGTGATGTCCACGATCCAATTGGATATCTTCTGTATCAACTTTGAATGTTCTTTTATGCGCCTATAATGGTGATCACGGTTAACGGGGAATCAGGGTTACAGGGTGGACAGGTAGCCTGAGAAAGGGATACCACATCCAAGGGAGGTCAATGGATGAAATTAAATGTGATAGAGCGGAAATGTGGGACAAATTATTGAAGCAGAAGCTTCCAAGTAAAGAAGGGGGCGCACGGCAATTACCCACTCCCGACTAGGGGAGGTAGTGACGATAAATAACAATACAGGACTCTTAAGATGCCCTGTTATTGGAATGATTAATTAAAAATAACAGGGAATGTCACTGGGGTATTTTGGATTTGGAAACGTTAGACAGGAGAGGCCGTGCTGCCGCTTTGTTGACTCTAGATAACTTCTGCCTGATCGCACATGCCCAATTGGATATCTTTTCTATGAACTTTTGATGTCCTTTTCTACGCCTACCATGTTGATCACCGGTAGCGGCGAATCAGGGTTTCACGCCACAGAGGGAGCGTGATAAAGGCATACCACATCCAAGGGAGGTCAATGGCTGCAATGTGATCGAGCTGAAATGTGGGACAAGTTATTAAAGCGGAAGGATCGAATGAAAGTAGGGGGCGCGCGTCAATTAAAGAAGAATTTTGGAAATTTAAGTCCCTGTCACCTATGCAGAGCAGGGGTTTTTCATCTGCAAAAATGGGTTAATGTCACCCACCAATGGAACAGACGATTTTTTTGTGCAGAGCAGGGGTTTATTCATAGCAAAACTGGTAAAATGTCACCCACCAATTGAACAGACGATTTTACAAAAATTAGGTCCCTATCACCTATGCAAAGCAGGGGTTTGTATACGGCAAAAACTGGTAAAATTTCACCTGAGAATGTAACAGTCGATTTTTTTTAAAATTTTGGTCCTTGTCACCTATGCAGAGCAGGGGTTTATTCACGGCTAAAATAGTAAATTGTCAACCAAGAATGTAACAGACACTTTTGCACCCTGCTCCCTCTTTTGCTATGCTGGTGCCTCTGTGCGACCACCGCCTCTTCCTCCGAACTGGACAGGTCGTATGACCTTGATTCCATGTGGGGTCTAGTACCTCATCATCCTCCACATCATCTTCCACCACTGTTTACCCCTGCCCTCCTTGTCGTTCCGCAGACTGCAGAAAGCCGCAGCAGTTGGCACCTGTGTTTTGTCATCATCAGAGACGTGCTGCGGTGGTCTTCCCATGTCCTCATCCTGAAACATAAGTGTTTGGGCATCAGTGCACTCAATCTCTTCCACTCGTACTCGTACATCTTACGATCACGCTCCAGTGATGGAATTAAGGATGATACGTTGTCCTTGTAACGGGGATCCAGCTGCGTGGACACCCGGTAATCAGCACAAGTTAGAATGTGGCTAACTAGGTGGCCGTTGCGGAGTCACTGCAGCATGTAATCACTCATGTGTGCCTGGCTGCTCAGAGGCAATGACAAGCTCTCCTTTGTGGGAGGTGTATCGTCTGTGTCCTCTGTATCCCCCCAGCCACCCTGCTGTGAACATGGTTCCTCCTCCTCCATCTCCTCCTCATCTTCCACCTCGTCATCCTCCAGAACTGTGCCCTGGCTGGACAATTGTGTACCTGACGTATGTGGGTGCAGGAACCCACCTTCGGAGCCACTTGTGAATGACTGGCCTGAAATCCTTGTAAATGATCCGTCTTCCTCCTCCTCCTCCTCCTGTGCCACATCCTCTTCCATCATCGCCCGAAGGGTTTTTTCAAGGAGGCATAAAAGTGGGATAGTAACGCTGAGAAGGGCAGCACTGGCCATGTTGGTGGCGTACTCGAAACAGCGCAACAAGGCACACAGGTCTCGCAAGGAGGCCCACTCATTGGTGGTGAAGTGGTGCTGTTCCACAGAGCGACTCACTCATGCTTGCTGCAGCTGAAACCCCACTATTGCCTGCTGCTGCTCACACAGTCTGGCCAGTATGTGCAAGGTGGAGTTCCACCTTGTGGGCACGTCGCATATGAGGCGGTTAGCAGGAAGGCCGAAGTTACGCTGCAGCGCTGACAGGCAAGCAGCAGCAGGGTGAGAACGCCGAAAGCGTGCACAGACGACTCGCACTTTCTGCAGCAGCTCTGACATATTGGGGTAATTTTTCAGGAACCTCTGCACCACCAAATTCAGCACATGTGCCAGGCAAGCTATGTGCATCAAACCGGCTAGGCCCAGAGCTGCTACGAGATTTTGCCCATTATCGCACACCACCAGGCCGTGCTTGAGGCTCACTGGCACCAACCACTCATCGGTCTGTTGTTCCATGCCCGTCCACAGCTCCAGATAGGTTTTAAGACTGCCTGATGTCTTTACCCCTGGTTGTGCTAAAGTTGGTGGTGACTGTGTTACACTGACCGGATGAGGAGGCGGTAGAGGATGAGGAAGCGGAGTAGGAGGATGAAGCAACAGGAGGCAAAGTGAAGCGCCCTGCAATCATCGGTGGTGGAAGTACATGCGCCAAACTGCTATACGCCTTAGGCCCAGCCGCCACTGCATTTACCCAGTATGCTGTTAGGGAGATATAATGTCCCTGACCGTGCTTACTGGTCCACGTATCCGTAGATAGGTGGACCTTGCCACAGATGGTGTTGCGCAGTGCACACCTGATTTTGTCCCCCACTTGGTTGTGCAGGGAAGGGATGGCTCACTTGGAAAAGTAGTGGCGGCTGGGCATGATGTACTGTTGGACAGCCACCACCATAAGGCTTTTAAAACTCTCCGTCTCCACCAGGTGGAATGACAACATTTCAAAGGCCAGTCATTTTAAAATGCTGGCATTCGGGGCCAGGGATCGCAGGTGGGTAGGGGGGTACTTCCTCTTTCTCTCCAGTGTTTGGGAGATAGACAGCTGAATGCTTCCATGGGACATTGTGGAGATGCTTGGTGACCCAGGTGTTGGTCTTGCTGGCACATCCTCTGTTTGCGGGGTGGCAGGTGCCACTGTCACTCCAGAGGGGGATGAAGAGGCCGAGACTGCAGCAGAAGAGGAAGCAAGAGGAGCCAGAGACCTTTCTTGGTTTTTGAGGTGTCTACTCCACTGCAGAATATAACTGCAGTATTTAAAGCTTGTTTTTGACTGTGACAAATTCAGCAAAGGCCCAAAATGTATTATCTTGCACAAAATTGGTGTTTTTTGAAACCCAGAATATAAAATCGATATTTAACGCTTGTATTTTACTGTCAAAAAAGCAGCAAAGGCCCTAAATATAGGGTCTTGCACAAAATGGGTGTTTTTTTAAACACAGAATATAACTTCCGTATTTAAAGCTTGTATTTGACTGTGGCAAATGCAGAAAAGGCCCCAGATGTAGTGTCTTGTGCAAATTGGGTGGTTTATTTAAACCAGAATATAACAGCAGTATCGAACGCTTGTATTGGACTGTCAGAAATGCAGCAAAGGCCGCAAATGTATTGTCTTGCCCAAAATGGGTGGTTTTTTAATACCAGAATATAACAGCAGTATCTGAAGCTTGTTTTTGACTGTGACAAATGCAGCATAGGTCCCAGATGTAGAGTCTTGCACAAAATGGGTGTTTTTTTAAACCCAGAATATAACTGCAGTATTTAAAACTTGTATTTGACTGTCACAAATGCAGTAAAGGCCCCAAATGTAGGGTCTTGCACAAAATGGGTGTTTTTTTTAAACCAAAATATAACATCAGTATTTAACGCTTGTATTGGACTGTCACAAATGTAGTGCAGGGCGCAAATGTACTTTTTAGAAAAAAAATTATAAATTGTCCACACAGAATCTAAAAGATGGATTTACTTGGATTGTACTTTACAGAAAAAAATTTGAATGTGCAACCCCCTGGGTCCCTAAACTCACAGAACGATTCCCTATATTATTTTGCCTACCCCTGGCACATATGCAGTGCAGGTGCACTTAAAAAATGGGTATATGTTGCCCACTGAACTAAAAGAACAGGGTTAAATTATTGTCCCTGGCACATATGCTAACAGACGGATCAAAGTTCTTTTTCTGTGTCACTGGGCTCAGGGCAGGGTGAAAAGAACTGTTGCACTGCACCCACAAAACAAAATCGCTGTAGATCGCAGAGTTAACAAGTTCTGATAACAGATTCGTCTTTCCTATTCTCTCCCTCACAGCAGCAGCATCCAATCCCTACACTAGTAAGAGCAGAGTGAAGTGCAGCGCTAAATGACTCTAGCTTATATAGAGGCTGGGTCACATGCTGCACTGGCCAATCATAGCCTTGCCATTAGTAGGCATGGCTGTGATGGTTTTAAGGGCACATGAGTTAAACGCTTGTTGATTGGCTGCTCTGCAGCCTCTCAAAAAGCGCCATTAAATCGCCGAACACCGAACTCGAACCTGAACTTTTACTGTTTGGGTTTGGGTTACAGTTTGGGTTCGCTAAACCCAAGTGGCCATGTGACATGGTGTTGAGATGGCAGCATAACTGAGTCTGGATAAAAGACTAAGGCCACAGATTGTTGAGAAAGATGCAGATGGAAACAAATCTGTAGAGCTGTATGACGGTCACCTGCAGATTAATGCAGCCATCAAAATCAAGTTGGGTTTGTTGGTTCCACCTCAGCTCACCAGCAGGCCCGCACCTAAAATCTTTTACTGGGTCACCTCACCTGCAAGCCCACAACTTAAATCTTCTACAGGGTCAGCTCAGCTGCAGGCTCTTTTACTGGATCAGCTCACATGCAGGCCCGCAACTCAAATCTTTTACAGGGTCAGATTACATGAGGCCCTCGCATACAATTGTTTAGAGGGTCAGATCAACTGCAGGCCCTTATAATGTTTTACAGGGTCAGCTCACCCGCATGCACTGCATATAATGTCTTACACGGTCAGCTCACCAGCAGGCCCGCAACTCATGCTGTCTTGCTTTGAAGTAGTAGCCATATCCGTTTATTAGGCTACCTCTCCGAAATCGAACAATGATTCCCCGTTACCGGTGATCACCATGTTAGACGCATAAAAGAACATCGAAATTTGATAGGGAAGATATAAAAATGGATCGTGGACGTCACGGGGACGTGCGATCAGGCAGAAGTTATTTAGAGTCAGCAAATCGGCAGCAGGGTGTCTCCTGTATAACGTTTCCTCATCCAAAATACCGCAGTGACTTTCCCTGTAATGGTGTATAGGCCACCGCCCATAATGTTTTAGATGTTTAGATCAGCAGGCCCTTGCTCTTGCACTTTACATACAAGTAAATATTCAGGAAAGAATGTAATTTTTTCCTCTAAAATCGTTTTTTTTCCCCTTGGTTTTGTGTGTATTATTGTCATTATGTAAAAGTGGCAAACTCTTTGGACAACATAGTTCCCAGTAGCGACCAGCGAGTCCAAGATGCATCCATACATCCTCCCCATGCTGTTAAAGAACCATTTCGGTCGTGTTACCAACAATTTCTGACATTTTCTTATTAACCAGGCTCCCTCCCCTCTTCAGAGCAGAGGGTACCTGGTTTAATGCTCGGGTTCTCCCATTGACTTCCAATATCACGATGTGTTCGGCACAAGCCTCCAAGCACCCGAGCTCTACGGTGCTCGATCAACACTAGCTGATATGCAACTTTTCCACCCTTTGGAATTCCACCCTCCATATGTTGGACCAACTATATGAACAGAGAATGTCCATAAATGATTTCTTAATGATCCAAGAAGACTGGAGTACTCCTCTGTGTAACTTCGATGTCAGCCATGTGTGACACCTGATGTTTTCTCAGGCCCATTGAGGAGGCCACATTATTTGTCAGTCGCCAGGACTACGGGATGAACAACGTTATTCCACTGCTTCATGTCCTGGAACAGATGCTGGTAAATTTGGCTAGTCAGGAGACTGGAGACGTGACTCCTAGTTCTGATGGCCACATGAGCCTCGTGGGGGCTGAACTGGAGGAGGAGGAGGACATTGGAGCACAAGCAATGTGTAGCAAAGTGGGTGGTTTTTACACACGACAGGAGAGGAGGAGCAGGAGCAGCCAGAGGAGCTACAGGGCGATGAGGAAGACGAGGCAGAGGACCCAGACACACCGTGGCAGTATACAGTGGAGATGGCAGGCAGGGAGTCCCTCCGAGTCACTTGCACAAATGGCTTGATGCATGTTCACTTGCTTGCGTAGTGACAGCGGAATTGTCACCATTCGGCAGAGGGATGACTTCTGGCTCTCCACCTTGTTGGACCCTCGCTACCGATCCGACATCCTATGTAGTAAGTTGGCTACTGCCTATCTGCACCATTGTCCATCCTCTTGCAGGTCAGACCAGGGGAGCCCTATGCACTCACGTTCCTCTGCCATGACTTCTGTGGCAGGGTGGGGGTAGGAGCAGTTCCAGCTCAATCAGCAGCAACTTGAGTCTAGAGTCGCTGATGATGATTATATTTCTTCACTCGCCTAGTGTAGAAACTACTCACCAGTAGTGTTGATCACGAATATTCGAATTGCGAATTTTAATCGCGAATATCGGCACTTCGAGAATTCGCGAATATATTGAATATCGCAAAATATATTCGTAATCGCGAATATTCGATTTTTTTTTTAAATACCAGTTTTTATGCGATTTTAGGCGAATTTTCGCAATCAAGAAAATAATGCCTGGAGATCATGAATTCGCAAATTCTTGAATATATGGCGAATATTCGCGAAATATTGTGAATTCGAATATTGCCCCTGCCGTTCATCACTACTCACCAGCAGCAGCTAGACCTGGAGCAGGACATGAACCAGCAGATGGTGGCATACTTAGACAGTACCCTGCCACCGCACATTGAAGATCCACTGGACTATTGGGCAGCCAAACTGGATTTGTGGCCACAACTAGCAGAGTTTGCCTTGGAAAAGCTGTCCTGCCGGGCCAGTAGTGTGGCATCAGAGCGGGTTTTTAGTGCAGCGGGGGCACAGAAATAGCCGTTTTTTAACGCAATTCACCACAAATACATTCGGATCGAAGCAAATTTTTTTCTAAAATTTGACGACCCGGCTGAATCGAATTTTTGAGATATTCACTCATCTCTAGTGACAATGTGGCCCCTAGACCAAAAAATAATATGTACTCCTGTTCTAGTGGACACATAGGTTGAGAGGAGGACACATAGGCTCTTCCTTTTGTTTCTGCTGGGTTGCAGGAAGAGATTCTCTCAATTACATAGTAGGCTCTTTCTATGCTCTATTCACAATCTTTGAAACACATGATCTAACATGCATCTTACTTATTAGATTGAGTATTGAACCATATTTTAATGTTTACTTGCCAATAAACTGATCAAGTTTAAGATCTCTTCCTGGTAATGCTATATCAGTTCAGAGTCTAATAGATGTATTAAAGAGATAATACATTTGTAAGTAAATCTTGCACGTAAATTTTGTCAATAACTTACATTTTTATTTGTTATATTTTCAGCAAATTTCTCCAAGTTTCAGCTTGGTGTCTAATGGTAATATGTGAAAGAACATTCAAAATGAAGAACTGTCCTAAAGAAATTAAGTGCACAATATTGCTGTATTGTTCTAGTTTCTGTGGATCAATATCATCCTGAAGTTCTTGCATTAAAAGGTTGAATCACTTTCACTAGAGCACAAGCTTGATCATGCCATTGGTCTGTAACTTCATAAAAAATCATTGTCCCCTAGAGGATGAAAGCCCCATGGATGGAACCTTTACCTGTCATTTTTTGATCCATATATACATGTTGTCAGAAGTCCACGATCTCTGTGTCTTCTCTTATATGATTCAAGTCAAACAACAAAGGTTTTTTTTTCTAACAAATTATATTTTAAAACCTCAACTTTCTGGTTCAAAGTTTGTTGTTCTACATTGATGTGTATTTTTGCTCTTTCATAAAATATTGTTTTTAAATTATTCTGCTGTTTGTATTTATATCCAATATGGAGAAAATATTACTATTATTATTATTATTATAATTACTAGTGTTGAGCAAATTGGACTTCTATCCAAATTTCTGGGAAAATTTGATTCACCGTGAAGCCGAATTTCCTAGTGCTTCGTGGTAGCAAATAGATTTTTCCCTGAAATGGTTCTCCCATTGACTTCCATTGTGCTCGGATGCTCTGTAGAGAAGTGTTCTACTAGATCACATGAGCACTTTGGTGCTCGACCAACACTAGTTTTCATCAATGTTATGTGGATTCCTTACATCCTTTTATGTATGAATTTTTAATTGAATAAATGTTTTTAGAATGATCATTGGCATAATATTTGTCTGGGTTTGAATACATTTCTTTGATGGCATTTATAAAACCAAGTAATGGCATCAAAAGCAATTAGAATTTATCTCTCCAGGTTAGGTGCAGATCAGTGTCACTTTTAATCAGAGCCAATATCTTAATAATAATCATATCTGAGGGGACTGCTGTCCATGTAATTTCCTTATAGTTTCTGCAAAACTATATTTGAACTGGAGACAGTGACAAGAGAGACAAATCCAGAATGAAGGAGAAGGAATCATTTTCCAAAGGTTGAGACTTCTTGCACACAGCTATACTACTTGGAAATTAAACTTTTAGCCCTGTGAGATTGTTTTACAATATTGAAAAATATTGTAGGTTTGTCATACAGAGTAAAAACGGTTCTGTTGTCTATAAGCAAAATCACTGGGGTTAAATGACAGTACTCTCCTGGCTATTTGTCTTTCACAGAGAGTTGTAAATTGCTGCCTGTCTCCAGCATAGTGTTTAGACACATTTTGAGATTAATGGTTTTGCATAGACACTTTGGACTCCAAGTGGTTTTCATATGAACTCCATCAAAAAGACCTTTCTAATCCAAGTTCAAATATATGTTGTGCAAGATTTCACATCATATCCATCTAGGATTCTTCAGGGCATTCAGTTCTGTCTAAACTGGATTGTCTAGGATTCTTCAGGGCATTCAGTTCTGTCTAAACTGGATTGCAAGAAAAGGAAAAAATATATATTCTTTCTTGGATATTTAGATTTTTTTTTCTTCCCTCTGCTAATAAATCTGTAAATGCACATTTTTTGTTAATCATGCTTGCTGAGTGGGTAAGCAATTCCTGATGTGATGTGATGTAGGAGCTGTTCCGTGTGCTACTAGCTAATCACACATTTCTCTCTTTGCTGCCCACCACCTCCTAAAAGTGGCCATACACCTTCAATAGCTATTGGTTCAACACTTGTTCCATCAACCACTCTTTCTCCCAAGACCAACACACCCGATCAAGGCTTAACTTGCATATGTTTCAAAACCATTAGAAATCATACAAATCTTTGCCCACACTTGAAATTTATGTAGGCTAGAAAATTAGCACATACATCTATGTCAGTCTTCACTGTGTAAGATTTGACTAAGTAAAAAAAAATATGCCTATGAGTCAAATATTCAAATGCTGAATTTTCTATTATTTTAATAATAATCACAGCAAAAGTAATACCGGTAATTCGTTTTGAGCAAAGCATTCAAAAAATTTATTTGGCTGCTTCGCCGAATTTTACAAAAAAATTGAGTTTGTAATGAATTACTTTGTAAGTAGTTGGTGCAATGACAGGGAGAGGCGATTGCATCATTCTTCGTCATTGTAACCCTCAGATGCCGAGTTCATAGCTGATCGTGGTATCTGATAGCAATATTACAGAGTAATTAAAAAAAAATATGACCATCATTATTTCTGCTGTATAGGAATACTTACTACTAGCTATGAACTCGGCATCTGAGGGGTACAATGACGAGGAACAGCGCAATCGCCTCTCCCTGTCATTGCACCGACTACTTACATTGAGCAGTTCCTCGTCATTGTACCCCTCAGATGCCAAGTTCATAGCTGATCATGGCATCTGATAGCAATATTACAAAGAAATAAAAAAAAAAAATGACATGATCATTACATGATCATGTTTTTAGCCATAATATATTTACATATATTATATATTTAGAATATATAATATATTATAATATATGTAAATATATCATGGCTAAAACTTCGGTAGTAGTTTCCCACATATTATGCATTCATATACAGTGGACATAAAAAGTCTACACACCCCTGTTAAAATGTCAGGTTTCTGTGATGTAAAAAACTAAGACAAAATAATTTCAGAACTTTTTCCACCTTTAATGTGACCTATAAACGGTACAACTCAATTGAAAAACAAACTGAAATCTTTTAGGTAGAGGGAAGAAAAAATATAAAAATAAAATAATATGGTTGCATAAGTGTGCACACCCTTAAACTAATACTTTGTTGAAGCACCTTTTGATTTTATTACAGCACTCTTTTTGGGTATGAGTCTATCAGCATGGCACATTTAGCTTCTGTGTCACATGGTCTGTTGTGGGTGCGGCTCACACCGCATGCAGAGGAATTGCTCCGCCAGTTATAGACATGCTACAGTGACTGGGTTTGGAGCATTTCCACCAGTTTAGGCCACTTTTTTCAGTGAGTTTTTTTCTTTATGTGTATGGAATGTGCCACTTCATTTTGCTGGTAACGTTCTTTTGCACCTGGTAGCTTCTGTGTCACATGGTCTGTTGTGGGTGCGACTCACAGCTTTATTCTACCTCACAGAGCATCGGTGATACCACTATGGAGGCATGTGAGAGCCTGGCTGTGAGTTGGTTTCTAGCACTGTTTAGACCCTGTTCACACACCACGGGCAGTTAAGTGGTAGGACCTCATGCTTGCTGAGACACCGTGACGTGGTGCATGAGGGGCTCCGATATGTTCCTGACTGGAAGATATTGTCAAAGTTCTCAGCTTTTAACATCCCCACCCCCAATAAAGGAATGGTTCTGCAGGTGGTGACCACAGACCACTTCTCAGTTCCTATGCTTCCTGGCTGATGTTTTGGTCACTTTTGAATGCTGGCGGTGCTTTCACTCTAGTGGTAGCATGAGACGGAGTCTACAACCCAAACAAGTGGCTCAGGTAGTGCAGCTTATCCAGGATGGCACATCAATGCGAGCTGTGGCAAGAAGCTTTGCTGTGTCTGTCAGCGTAGTGTCCAGAGCATGGAGGCGCTACCAGGAGACAGCCCAGTACATCAGGAGACGTGGAGGAGGCCGTAGGAGGGCAACAACCCAGCAGCAGGACCGCTACCTCCGCCTTTGTGCAAGGAGGAACAGGAGGATCACTGCCAGAGCCCTGCAAAATGACCTCCAGCAGGCCACAAATGTGCATGTGTCTGCTCAAACGGTCATAAACAGACTCCATGAGGGTGATATGAGGGCCCGACGTCCACAGGTGGGGGTTGGGCTCACAGCCCAACACCGTGCAGGACGTTTGGCATTTGCCAGAGAACACCAAGATTGGCAAATTCGCCACTGGCGCCCTGTGCTCTTTACAGATGAAAGCAGGTTCACACTGAGCACATGTGACAGACGTGACAGAGTCTGGAGACGCCGTGGAGAACGTTCTGCTGCCTGCAACATCCTCCAGCAATGTCAGCATGACCGTTTTGGCATTGGGTCAGTAATGGTGTGGGGTGGCATTTCTTTGGAGGACCGCACAGCCCTCCATGTGCTCGCCAGAGGTAGCCTGACTGCCATTAGGTACCGAGATGAGATCCTCAGACCCCTTGTGAGACCATATGCTGGTGCGGTTGGCCCTGGGTTCCTCCTAATGCAAGACAATGCTAGACCTCATGTGGCTGGAGTGTGTCAGCCGTTCCTGCAAGATGAAGGCATTGATGCTATGGACTGGCCTGCCCATTCCCCAGACCTGAATCCAATTGAGCACATCTGGGACATCATGTCTCGCTCTATCCACCAACGTCACGTTGCACCACAGACTGTCCAGGAGTTGGCAGATGCTTTAGTCCAGGTCTGGGAGGAGATCCCTCAGGAGACCGTCCGCCACCTCATCAGGAGCATGCACACGCGTTGTAGGGAGGTCATACAGGCACGTGGACGCCACACACACTACTGAGCCTCATTTTGACTTGTTTTAAGGACATTAAATCAAAGTTGGATCAGCCTGTAGTGTGTTTTTCCACTTTCATTTTGAGTGTGACTCCAAATCCAGACCTCCATGGGTTAAAAAATTTGATTTCCATTTTTTAATTTTTGTGTGATTTTGTTGTCAGCACATTCAACTATGCAAAGAACAAAGTATTTCAGAAGAATATTTAATTAACTCAGATCTAGGATGTGTTATTTTTGTGTTCTCTTTATTTTTTTGAGCAGTGTATATTTTTTCATCTGCACAATGCATCATTTTGTGTAAGATGTCCTTGCGGTGCATGCGGTCAGCCCCGGCATCCTCCATTGTACGCATTTTTTGCTGGGGATTGCCGTTATCTGCGGACCGCATACAGAGGAATTGCTCCCCCAGTTATAGACACTCTAGAGTGTCTGCGTTTGGCGCATTTCCACCCGTTTAGGCCACTTTTTCCAGTGAGTTTTTCACATTTTGACTTAGCAAGATTTGCACACTCTTCTTTGCAAAAACACTCCAAATCTGTCAGATTGCAAGGACATCTCCTGTGCACAGCCCTCTTCAGATCACCCCACAAATTTTCAATCAGATTCAGGTCTGGGCTCTGGCTGGGCCATTCCAAAACTTTAATCTTCTTCTGGTAAAGCCATTACTTTGTTGATTTGGATGTATGCTTTGGGTCGTTGTCATGCTGAAAGATGAAGTTCCTCTTAATGTTCAGCTTTCTAGCAGAAGCCTGAAGGTTTTGTTCCAATATTGACTGGTATTTGGAACTGTTCATAATTACCTCTAGCTTAACTAAGGTCCCAGTTCAAGCTGAAGAAAAACAGCCCCAAAGCATGATGCTGCCACCACCATGCTTCACTGCGGGTATGGTGTTCTTTTGGTGATGTGCAGTATTTTTTTTGTGCCAAACATATCTTTTGGAATTATGGCCAAAAGTTCAACCTTGGTTTCATTATACCATAACACCTTTTCCCATATGCTTTTGGGAGATTTCAGGTGTGTTTTTGCAAAATGTAGCCTGGCTTGGACAGCCAGTACTTGCAAGATATTACTGCAGCTCCTTTAATGTTGCTGTGTTCCATGGTATATCTAATGCCTTGGAAATTCTTTTGTACCCTTCTCCTGACTGATACCTTTTAACAATGAGATCCCTCTGATGCTTTGGAAGCTCTCTGTGGACAATGGCTTTTGCTGTGGGATGCGACTAAGAACATTTTAGGAAAGACCAACTAGAGCAGCTGAACTTTATTTGGGGTTAATCATAGGCACTTTAAATGATGACAGGTGTATGCTGACTCCTATTTAACATTTTGAATGTGATTGCTTAATTCTGAACACAGCTACATCCCCAGTTATAAGAGGGTGTGCACACTTATGCAACCACATTATTTTAGTTTTTGTTGTTTTCTTCCCACCACCTAAAATATTTCAGTTTGTTTTTCATTTGCATGGTACAGTTTATAGATCACATTAACCACCTCCGGACCGCCGAACGCAGCGACGCATCCTGGAGGTGATTGATTTCATTCCGAGTGGACGCGCTGGCGCGTCCTCTCGCGAGACGCGAGATTTCCTGTGAACGCGAGCACACAGGCGTGCGCGTTCACAGGAACGGAAGGTAAGAGAGTGGATCTCCAGCTTGCCAGCGGCGATCGTTCGCTGGCAGGCTGGAGATGTGATTTTTTTAACCCCTAACAGGTATATTAGACGCTGTTTTGATAACAGCGTCTAATATACCTGCTACCTGGTCCTCTGGTGGTCCCCTTTGTTTGGATCGACCACCAGAGGACACAAGTAGCTCAGTAATATGTTGCACCAAGCACCACTACACTACACCCCCCCCCCTGTCACTTATTAACCCCTTATTCACCCTTGATCACCCCTGATCACCCCATATAGACTCCATGATTACCGCCCTGTCATTGATTACCCCCCTGTCATTTATCACCCCCCTGTAAAGCTTCATACAGACGTCCGCATGATTTTTACTGATCCACTG
The DNA here is from genome assembly GCF_905171765.1 of Bufo bufo. NCBI lineage: Eukaryota > Metazoa > Chordata > Amphibia > Anura > Bufonidae > Bufo > Bufo bufo. The sequence goes on along the minus strand of NC_053390.1, from coordinate 698,476,185 downwards.
ATAGATGGATCGGATCCGCAAAACGCATACGGACGTCTGAATGGGGCCTTACAGGGGCGTGATCAATGACTGTGGTGATCACCCCATATAGACTCCCTGATCACCCCCCTGTCATTGATCACCCCCCTGTAAAGCTTCATACAGACGTCCGCATGATTTTTACGGATCCACTGATAGATGGATCGGATCCGCAAAACGCATACGGACGTCTGAATGGAGCCTTACAGGGGCGTGATCAATGACTGTGGTGATCACCCCATATAGACTCCCTGATCACCCCCCTGTCATTGATTACCCCCCTGTCATTGATCACCCCCCTGTAAAGCTCCATTCAGACGTCCGCAAGATTTTTACGGATCCACTGATAGATGGATCAGATCCGCAAAACGCATACGGACGTCTGAATGGAGCCTTACAGGGGCGTGATCAATGACTGTGGTGATCACCCCATATAGACTCCCTGATCACCCCCCTGTCATTGATTACCCCCCTGTCATTGATCACCCCCCTGTAAAGCTCCATTCAGATGTCCGCATGATTTTTACGGATCCACTGATAGATGGATCGGATCCGCAAAATGCATACGGACGTCTGAATGGAGCCTTACAGGGGCGTGATCAATGACTGTGGTGATCACCCCATATAGACTCTCTGATCACCCCCCTGTCATTGATTACCCCCCTGTCATTGATCACCCCCCTGTCATTGATCACCCCCCCCCCCCCTGTCAGGCTGCATTCAGATGTCCGTATGATTTTTACGGATCCACGGATACATGGATACGGAAGTTGGGGAATGTGTTTTGGGGTGTCATTTTACATATACCCATGCTGGGTGAGAGAAATATCTTGGCAAAAAACAACTTTTCCCATTTTTTTATACAAAGTTGGCATTTGACCAAGATATTTATCTCACCCAGCATGGGAATATGTAAAATGACACCCCAAAACACATTCCCCAACTTCTCCTGAATACGGAGATACCACATGTGTGACACTTTTTTGCAGCCTAGGTGGGCAAAGGGGCCCACATTCCAAAGAGCACCTTTCGGATTTCACTGGCCATTTTTTACAGAATTTGATTTCAAACTCCTTACCACACATTTGGGCCCCTAGAATGCCAGGGCAGTATAACTACCCCACAAGTGACCCCATTTTGGAAAGAAGACACCCAAAGGTATTCACTGATGGGCATAGTGAGTTCATAGAACTTTTTATTTTTTGTCACAAGTTAGTGGAATATGAGACTTTGTAAGAAAAAAAAAAAAAAACATCATTTTCCGCTAACTTGTGACAAAAAATAAAAAGTTCTATGAACTCACTATGCCCATCAGAGAATACCTTAGGGTGTCTACTTTCCGAAATGGGGTCATTTGTGGGGTGTTTGTACTGTCTGGCCATTGTAGAACCTCAGGAAACATGACAGGTAGTCAGAAAGTCAGAGCTGCTTCAAAAAGAAGCGGAAATTTACATTTTTGTACCATAGTTTGTAAACGCTATAACTTTTACCCAAACCATTTTTTTTTACCCAAACATTTTTTTTTATCAAAGACATGTATAACAATAAATTTAGAGCAAAATTTATATATGGATGTCGTTTTTTTTTGCAAAATTTTAAACCGTGAAAGTAGTGTAGGTCAGAAGTGTAAAAAGTGGCCTGGTCTTTCAGGGTGTTTAAGCCATAGGGGCTAAGGTGGTTAAAGGTGGAAATATTTCTGAAATGATTTATCTTTGCTCATTTTTTTACAGCACAGAAACCTGACATTTTAACAGGGGTGTGTAGACTTTTTATATCCACTGTATATCAGAAGTATGATTTTATATATATATATATATATATATATATATATATATATATATATATATATACACACTCACCTAAAGAATTATTAGGAACACCATACTAATATGGTGTTAGACCCCCTTTTGCCTTCAAAACTGCCTTAATTATACGTGGCATTGATTCAACAAGGTGCTGATAGCATTCTTTAGAAATGTTTGCCCATATTGATAGGATAGCATCTTGCAGTTGATGGAGATTTGAGGGATGTACATTCAGGTCACGAAGCTCCCGTTCCACCACATCCCAAAGATGCTCTATTGGTTTGAGATCTGATGACTGTGGGGGCCATTTTAGTACAGTGAACCAATTTGAAATGATTCGAGCTTTGTGACATGGTGCATTATCCTGCTGGAAGTAGCCATCAGAGGATGGATACATGTTCTCATTCTGTTTATGCCAAATTCGGACTCTACCATTTGAATGTCTCAACAGAAATCGAGACTCATCAGACCAGGCAACATTTTTCCAGTCTTCAACAGTCCAATTTTGGTGAGCTCGTGCAAATTGTAGCCTCTTTTTCCTATTTGTAGTGGAGATGATTGGTACCCGGTGGGGTCTTCTGCTGTTGTAGCCCATCCGCCTCAAGGTTGTGCATGTTGTGGCTTCACAAATGCTTTGCTGCATACCTCGGTTGTAACGAGTATTTATTTCAGTCAACGTTGCTCTTCTTTCAGCTTGAATCAGTCGGCCCATTCTCCTCTGACCTCTAGCATCCACAAGGCATTTTTGCCCACAGGACTGCCGCATACTGGATGTTTTTCCCTTTTCACACCATTCTTTGTAAACCCTAGAAATGGTTGTGCGTGAAAATCCCAATAACTTAGCAGATTGTGAAATACTCAGACCGGCCCGCCTGGCACCAACAACCATGCCACGCTCAAAATTGCTTAAATCACCTTTCTTTCCCATTCTGACATTCAGTTTGGAGTTCAGGAGATTGTCTTGACCAGGACCACACCCGTAAATGCATTGAAGCAACTGCCATGTGATTGGTTGACTAGATACTTGCATTAATGAGAAATAGAACAGGTGCTCCTAATAATTCTTTAGGTGAGTGTATTTATACTAAAGTAATATTTAAGTATTTTCCTTTTTTTTTAGTTCCCAGAAAACCCCTTTAAATATAGCGGTCCCTCAAGATACTATATTAATAGGTTCCAGGATGACCATTGTAACTTGAGTAATTGGTTCCAAAGCCCCAAAATGTCATCCATGATAAGAGAAAATGAAGATTTAAGAAAAATAAGCAAATAACTAAGAAAGATTAAGCACGTCCTTATGCCTCTTTCACACGGGCGTCGCGGGTGAAGGACAGATACGTTTAGGGTGCATTGCGGGAAACCCGCGTGAGTAGGCACGCAATTTCAGTCAGTTTTGGCTGTGATTGCGTTCCGTTGCTTAGTTTTTTTCCGAGTGAGTGCAATGTGTTTTGCATGCGCATGAGAAAAAAATCAATGTGATACCGAGAGCCGAACTCTGACTTCTTCACTGAAGTTTGGGTTTGGTGTTCTGTAGATATATATTTTTTTCCATTATAACATAGTTATAATGGGAAATAATAGCATTTTTTAATACAGAATACAAAGTCCAATGTCAATTGAGGGTTAAAAAATAATAAAAACATTACTCACCCCATCCACTTGATCGCACAGCCTGGATCCTCTTCTTTGTTCTTCTTGCAGGACCTGCAAAAGGACCTTCGCTGACGTCATCGCGCTCACCACGTGACGTCAGCGAAGATCCTTTTGCAGGTCCTGCAAGAAGAACAAAGAAGAGGATCCCGGCTGTGCGATCAAGTGGATGGGGTGAGTAATGTTTTTATAACTTTTTAACCCTCAATTGACAGTAGACTTTGCATTCTGTATTAAAGAATGCTATCATTTTCCATTATAACCATGTTATAATGGAAAATAATTAAGTAAATGGGGTCCCAGGTCGCTCATCCCTCTTCTCCTTAGCAACTATGCGTGAAAATCGCACCGCATCTGCACTTGCTTGCATTCATTTCTATGGGGCCTGCGTTGCGTGAAAAATGCAGAATATAGAACATGCATCGATTTTCATGCAACGCACAAGTCATGCGTGAAAAATATCGCTAGTGTACACAGCCCCATTGAAATGAATGGGTCCGGATTCAGTGGAGGTGTAATGCGTTCACCTCACGCATTACACCCGCACGGAATACTCGCCCGTGGGCCTTCCATATAACAGTCAGGAATAGCTGCTAATTATCAACTAATACAGCTATTTTACCAGAGAAGTGGACTGGATTGTGTAGATCTGAGTCTGAGACATTGTATGTTGAGTCTAGTTTAAATTACGATTGGTCAGAAAAGACCATTGTATGTTAAAAAATATTGCATGCTGAGGCCATTGTATCTTGAGGGATCACTGTATACAGTCGTGGCCAAAAAATTTGAGAATTACATAAATATTGGAAATTTGAAAATTTGCTGCTTAAGTTTTTATAATAGCAATTTGCATATACTCCAGAATGTTATGAAGAGTGATCAGATGAATTGCATAGTCCTTCTTTGTCATGAAAATTAACTTAATCCCAAAAAAAACTTTCCACTGCATTTCATTGCTGTCATTAAAGGACCTGCTGAGATCATTTCAGTAATCGTCTGGTTAACTCAGGTGAGAATGTTGATGAGCACAAGGCTGGAGATTATTATGTCAAGCTGATTGGGTTAAAATGGCAGACTTGACATGTTAAAAGGAGGGTGATGCTTGAAATCATTGTTCTTCCATTGTTAACCATGGTGACCTGCAAAGAAACGCGTGCAGCCATCATTGCGTTGCATAAAAATGGCTTCACAGGCAAGGATAATGTGGCTACTAAGATTGCACCTCAATCAACAATTTATAGGATCATCAAGAACTTCAAGGAAAGAGGTTCAATTCTTGTTAAGAAGGCTTCAGGGCGTCCAAGAAAGTCCAGCAAGCGCCAGGATCGTCTCCTAAAGAGGATTCAGCTGCAGGATCGGAGTGCCACCAGTGCAGAGCTTGCTCAGGAATGGCAGCAGGCAGGTGTGAGCGCATCTGCACGCACAGTGAGGCAAGACTTTTGGAAGATGAACTGGTGTCAAGAAGGCCAGCAAAGAAGCCACTTCTCTCCAAAAAAAACATCAGGGACAGATTGATCTTCTGCAGAAAGTATGGTGAATGGACTGCTGAGGACTGGGGCAAAGTCATATTCTCCAATGAAGCCTCTTTCCGATTGTTTGGGGCATCTGGAAAAAGGCTACCATTAGTCCTGTGTCATGCCATAAGTAAAGCATCTTGAGACCATTCATGTGTGGGGTTGCTTCTCATCCAAGGGAGTGGGCTCACTCACAATTTTGCCCAAAAAACACAGCCATGAATAAAGAATGGTACCAAAACACCCTACAAGATCAATTTCTTCTAACAATCCAACAACAGTTTGGTGAAGAACAATGCATTTTCCAGCATGATGGAGCACAGTGCCATAAGGCAAAAGTGATAACTAAGTGGCTCGGGGACCAAAACGTTGACATTTTGGGTCCATGGCCTGGAAACTCCCCAGATCTTAATCCCATTGAGAACTTGTGGTCAATCCTCAAGAGGCGGGTGGACAAACAAAAACCCACTAATTCTGACAAACTCCAAGAAGTGATTATGAAAGAATGGGTTGCTATCAGTCAGGAATTGGCCCAGAAGTTGATTGAGAGCATGCCAAGTCGAATTTCAGAGGTCCTGAAAAAGAAGGGCCAACACTGCAAATACTGACTCTTTGCATAAATGTCATGTAATTGTCGATAAAAGCCTTTGAAACGTATGAAGTGCGTGTAATTATATTTCACTACATCACAGAAACAACTGAAACAAAGATGTAAAAGCTAATATTTGTGTCATTCTCAAAACCTTTGGCCACGACTGTATACAAATGCAATGGTCAGAGTCAGAATGGTTGGTGCCAGAGCATGCAATATTTTTAATGATAGCAGACACCCAGAGCTAATGTCTGTAATTGGCAACTATGCCTATGACAGATAATTACCCCTCAGATACTGTGGTCAGACCATCAGTCTGCTTCTGCCCTTCTCCTCTAAAAAAAATAAATAAAATATCCCTACGTTGTACTGCCTAAAGTCCCTCTGTGCTGCTGGAGGGAGCGCCAAAGTTATATAGAGGCATGAGCTTCTGCATAAGTTTGGCGCTTCTTCCAGCAGGCTTTGCGGCAGATTTAAATCTACACTAGTTTTGTTGCTGGTGTAGATTTAAGGAATTTTCAATGCCAAAAACTGGAGTTTAAAATGATAAAGCTGCCAGCCCTCCCACTTCCCCAGTCACATCACTCCCCCTTTTTTCGGTACTCTGGAAAAGTGGCGTGAGTGGGGAAAAGTCACATATTTTGCACAAAAAAAATGCCATGTCACAAAATCTGCTACTTCAATACACTATAAATGGTATGTACAATGGATATAAAAAGTCTACACACCCCTGTTAAAATGTCAGGTTTCTGTGCTGTAAAAAAATTAGACAAAGATAAATCATTTCAGAACTTTTTCCACCTTTAATGTGACCTATAAACTGTACAACTCAATTGAAAAACAAACTGAAATCTTTTAGGTAGAGGGAAGAAAAAATAATAATATTGTGGTTGCATAAGTGTGCACACCCTCTTATAACTGGGGATGTAGCTGTGTTCAGAATTAAGCAATCACATTCAAAATCATGTTAATTAGGAGTCAGCATACACCTGCCATCATTTAAAGTGCCTCTGATTAACCCCAAATAAAGTTCAGCTGCTCTAGTTGGTCTTTCCAGAAATTTTCTTAGTCGCATCCCACAGCAAAAGCCATGGTCCACAGAGAGCTTCAAAAGCATTAGAGGGATCTAATTGTTAAAAGGTATCAGTCAGGAGAAGGGTACAAAAGAATTTCCAAGGCATTAGATATACCATGGAACACAGTGAAGATAGTCATCATCAAGTGGAGAACATATGGCACAACAGTGACATTACCTAGAACTGGACGTCCCTCCAAAATTGATGAAAAGACGAGAAGAAAACTGGTCTGGGAGGCTACCAAGAGGCCTACAGCAACATTAAAGGTGCTGCAGGAATATCTGGCAAGTGCTGGCTGTGTGGTACATGTAACAACAATCGCCCATATTCTTCATATGTCTGGGCTATGGGTAGAGTGGCAAGACGAAAGCCTTTTCTTATGAAGAAAAACATCCAAGCCAGGCTAAATTTTGCAAAAACACATCTGACGTCTCCCAAAAGCATGTGGGAAAAGTTATTTGTGGTTTGATGAAACCAAGGTTGAACTTTTTGGCCATAATTCCAAAAGATATGTTTGGCGCAGAAACAACACTGCACATCACCAAAAGAACACCATACCCACAGTGAGGCATGGTGGTGGCAGCATCATGCTTTGGGGCTGTTTTTCTTCAGCTGGAGCTGGGGCCTTAGTTAAGCTAGAGGTAATTATGAACAGTTCCAAATACCAGTCAATATTGGCACAAAAACTTCAGGCTTCTGCTAGAAAGCTGAACATTAAGAGGAACTTCATCTTTCAGCATGACAACGACCCAAGGAATACATCCAAATCAACAAAGTAATGGCTTCACCAGAAGAAGATTAAAGTTTTGGAATGGCCCAGCCAGAGCCCAGACCTAAATCTGATTGAAAATCTGTGGGGTGATCTGAAGAGGGCTGTGCACAGGAGATGCCCTCGCAATCTGACAGATTTGGATTGTTTTTGACAATAAGAGTGGGCAAATCTTGCTAAGTCAAAATGCCATGCTGATAGACTCATACCCAAAAAGACTGAGTGCTGTAATAAAATCAAAAGGTGCTTCAACAAAGTATCAGTTTAAAGGGCTTCTGTCACCCCACTAAACGCTTTTTTTTTTTTTTTTGTGTACCTATAATCCCTATCCTGCGATATATCTATACATTATGTTATTAATCATTTTCGTTCGGTAGATATGTCAAAAAACGTACTTTTATAATATGCTAGTTACCTGTCTACTTGCTGGTAGCAGCCGCAAAAAACCGCCCCCTCCTCTTGTTGATTGACAGGGCCAGCCGCGATCTCCTCCTCCAGCTGGCCCTGTCAGCATTTCAAAAATCGCGCGCCTTTGTTGATTCGGCGCAGGTGCTCTGAGAGAAAGAGGCTCGCCTCCTCAGCACTCCCTCAGTGCGCCTGCGCCGATGACGTCTTCTCTTTCGGTGACGTCATCGGCGCAGGCGCACTGAGGGAGTGCTGAGGAGGCGAGCCTCCTTATCTCAGAGCGCCTGCGCCGAATCAACACAGGCGATTTTTGAAATGCTGACAGGGCCAGTCGGAGGAGGAGATCGCGGCTGGCCCTGTCAATCAACAGGAGGAGGGGGCAGTTTTTTGCGGCTGCTACCAGCAAGTAGACGCCCTACTTGCTGGTAGACAGGTAATTAGCATATTATAAAAGTAAGTTTTTTTGACATATCTACTGAACGAAAATGATTAATAACATAATGTATAGATATATCGCAGGATAGGGATTTTAAGTACACAAAAAAAAATTAGTTTAGTGGGGTGACAGAAGCCCTTTAAGGGTGTGCACACTTATGTAACCATATTATTTTATTTAGATTTTTTTTCTTCCCTCTGCCTTAAAGATTCAGTTTTGTTTTTCGATTGAGTTGTACAGTTTATAGGTCACATTAAAGGTGGAAAAAGTTCTGAAATGATTTATCTTTGGTCTAATTTTTTTACATCACAGAAACCTGACATTTTAAAGGGGGTGTGTAGACTTTTTATATCCACTGTATATGACTTAATAAAAATCCCCCATTATGTATAAAATTATACTTCTGCTTTTATCCTCTTAAAAAAAGAAACTAAAAACACCCATACAATGTACTGTTATATACAGTATTTAGAGAGACGTTAATCTGTAGATACCAATACACTGGAATACGTGGGGAAAGTATTATTATTTCCAGGTATTTAGTCATTGAGCACCTGAGCACTGATCAGTGGTGATGACGGGAGTGGGACCCCACCAATCTGATATTGCATTAAGTACTCAGTTCACTAACTTTAAAAATATTTAACAATAAAAATGTTCATAAAGCCAAGTTAACTGTAAAAGTAAACACAGGTGTTTTTTTCCCTGAGTTTGGTAAACATCTTGTGGCTCCCTAAACATCGATTGCATTTGACATTGCTCACACTGTATCCTATAAGTATCCTGCAGTTATTGCTGTATCTGTTTAGTGTTTTGGAGGTAGACAAGCACAAATTAAAATGAATAGCAGATCCTTGGCAAGTCTCTTCTTAATTTAGAACTCACAATGTCGCAACCCATGACAGGTCAAAGGAAAGACATTGAACCATATGATCATAGGTGAGTCCTTTATATAGTTGTGATACTTTGGATATACAGTAGATGTGATAAAAAATATATAATAAAATCTGTACTGAATTATTATTATTACGTGAATGCTAGCATGCACCGCTTTTATATATACCACATGCTGTTTTCACTGTAAAGGACAAGACTTAATACTTCTAATGTAATTAGTTTACTAGTTGAACAGCACAGGATGATTTTTTTTTTCAAAAATGTTCAGGTCAGAATATTGTTTATATCATTTTCTAATTCCCTGTATTTGCTTGTGATGTACAATGCTGAACCTCCCTCATTTTTTACTGTATTTTATTCCTGTGGTGCTCATTTATAATCTCCAAGGCCTTTGCTCTATTCCCTTTGCTAGGTCCATTTGTGTTTTCCAGCCTCCTTATCCGCTGCCTTTTGTAATGTGAATTCTCAGCAGTTGGTCTACAAATCAAAGACATCATGTTCAGTATCTGAAATTTTTTTAGGGCTCTAGTGTCAGCACCAGAAATACCTCCTGATGATGGTTGTCACTGGGGGCGAATGAAGCCTTCTCATTCAGAACTGTCTTCAGAAATCAGCCATATCTGATGGCTCCTTTGAATCAAAGGAGAAAGTATGGAGGCATACAGCAAGCATAGTTCTTATGGTGAACTTTGTTGTTGAAAAAAAAAAAAAGAAGAAGCGAGGACTGGGACAAGAATAAGAATCCCAGTGGGGACCCTAAATTGCTTTCAGATATTATTAATCTTTTTTGTGTGCCTTGGACTTGTTTTTTGGTTAGCTACTTCTATCCTCTAAATCTTCTATCAAGTATAAAAGAAATGTATATCTAAAACACAATATGCTCCTATATGAAATAGTGTTCTGTAGTGAGTGCTTATGTGAAAGTTTTTGTACCGTGACAGAATTTAATATAGTTTGAAACAGACTGGAAATTTTCCAGACCCCTGGTGGAGAGTATGTATATTCTGACAAGAATGGAATATTTATATGTGAAAAACATTTCACTTTATTAATTTAATGCTTATAACCGTATAGGAAGACCTGAACCTTGTCAGAAATATTCCATGCATTCCTATAGGGAGAGAGGCAAATCCATGAAAAAATATGCAATAAAATCCACATGTAACCCAAACAGATTTTGCTGTAAATTTATTGCAGATAAATTTGCATGGAAACTCCTTGCAAAAAATGAATAAAATATACTGTATGGTATAAAATTTCCAAATAGACACTTTTGATGTGCATTTTTCATGTGTGCGGTGGTTGCCTCCTTCCTTACTTCTGTAAGGTTTTGATAAATATGCCAGAGTCACCAAAAATGCCATAAATCAATAAACAAAATGCTACAAGGGATATTTATAAAAACGGGTGCAAAAAAAAAAAGACTTAGTTTCCCGTAGCAACCAATCAGGTTAATCTTTCCATTTTTTTGAAGTAGCTTTGAAAAATGAAAGATGGAATCTGGTTGCAATGGGTAACTAAGTCAGTTTTACTTTGCACCAGTTTTGATAAATCTTTCCTTATGTGTATATTTAACTCAAGACTTTTAACTACCATTAGGACAGCATTTTTGTACCCTTTTACAACGCCTATAATTAGGTTTAGTGGCCAGTGCGAAAACGGCAGGATTTTATGTTTTTTGTTTAACTCCTTAAGGACCCATGACGTACATGTACGTCATCTCTGACCGTTACTTAAGGACCAGAGAAGTACATGTACGTCATGGTGATCGGGCAGGTGCAGGAGCTGCTCCCGCCCGATCAGCGGCAGGGGTCCGGCAGTCACTAATAGCCAGACCTCTGCTGCATGCTCCTGCATCGGTGAAAGTATTGATGCTGGCGCATTAACCCCTGCACTGCTGCGGTCAGTGCTGACCATGGCACGTGTGATGTCCGTGCAGGGAGGAAGCAGCCATCGGGTCCTTGCGCTGCTGTGACGGGGACCCAATGGATCTCACAGGCAGGAAGGCTGTAAAAATATTAAAGTGTGTATTAGAAAATGCAACTACGGCAGAGGCAGAGTTATCCCTTACGGTGGATAGAGCACACCGTATCCCAACCAGGAAACCTCCACCAGGGTCAGCACCTAGGCCATTATTAATTAAGATGACCTCCTCAAGAGAACGGGACCACATACTAAGATGGAAAAGAGAGATACAAACAGTGAAGTATAATGATGCTTGCATAGAGATATACCCGGACTTTTCTAAGGCTACTCAAGACAAAAGAAGGGAATACAAAGATGTCAAAAAGAGACTGATACAAGCACAATTAAAGTATTCCATGATGTACCCCGCGAAACTACGGGTCATATATAAAGAAACCGTTCAATTTTTTGCTAATCCGAGCGACGCTGCGGATTTGATGGACTTAAAGGGCATTAAATAACATGTTAGCGATGCATTGAGGGGAGGCTGGGGGGGTTGCCGGCGGGGGGGGGGGGGGGGGGTGATAGCCTAAGGTTTGAGTCCTATGAGTCGCAGTCTGCGACTCACGGGTCAGAATGGAAGGGGGGTCCGGGGAGAAGACAAGGGTTGGGGGGTTGGGGGGGGGTTTCTTTCTGCGGGGGACTGCCCTTCCGCTCAGCGCTGCCTTACTCTTTAAAATGACTAGTATTTTGACATGGAACATCCGCGGTTTCGCGGACAAAATTAAGAGGTGTGCAGTGTTTGATCTAGTCTCTAGACATTTACCAGCAATAGTGGCCCTGTTAGAAACACACCTTACAGGAGAGAAGGTGGCGGCGCTGGGCGGAAGGAGATGGGCCTCTCACGAATACCACTCCTGTTACTCTACATACTCTAGGGGAATCAGTGTCTATATTCATAGACAGGTAGACTATGATCCAATAGAACAGCTAATCGATCAAGAGGGTCGGTACATTTTTCTGCACTGCCACTGGCAGGGGCAAAGGAGAATTATAGCATTTATATATATCCCTCCCCCCTTTACAAATACTGTATTATGCAAATTGATGGACTACATTGCAGCACGAGAGGAGTGCCCGGTGCTGGTGATGGGCGATTTTAACTCGGTCATGGACATTAAAAAGGATAGGATCTCCACCATAACCAATTACGAATCGAAATTAGGATCAAGTACAGCGCTATCTCAAATCTGTACAGAGATGGCACTTGTTGATATATGGCGATCCCTTTATGGAAATAAGCAAGTATTTTCATGCTTCAGTAATACATATCGGTCCATGTCCCGAGTTGACCTCGCCCTCGCCAGCCCCGGGCTCGTTAATAGGGTAAAAAAAATGAACTATGAATGCCACGGTATCTCTGACCATAGCCCGGTGATGGTAATACTGGACAGTCCTAAGAAAATAAATAAAAATAGAATTTTTAAACTTAACCCCCATTGGATGTCATTGATAAAGGATCTAGATAAGATCAATGAAGAAATAAAACTCTTCTGGAGGGACAATGTTAATTCAACACATATCCATATGGTTTGGGACTCGCTTAAGGCATATCTCCGGGGTATATATTTACACGAAATTAGGAAACAGAAAAACCTTTTTGCCCAAACTCAAAAAGAAATAGAAGGGAGGCTCAATCAGATAACTAATGAGATTAGTCGCGTAAACACCCTAGAAAAACAACTCCAACTTAAAAAAATACAAGATGAATATAAACAATATCTATATACAAAAGCACAGAATAAAATATTCTTTTCAGGACTGAGGAGCTTTAGCGAGTCCGGCAAGCCAAGCAGATTATTATCAATGATCGTAAGAAATCAAAGGGGAGGCACTAATATTATCGGAATTAGGACAAATGCAGGAAACACCTTACGAGACCCCGACGATATCCTTAGCGAATTCACTAGGTACTTCTCGGCATTATACCAAACAGGGTCTATAAATCAGGGAGGAAAAATAGATCAATATCTGGATAAAATTGATATCCCGGAGTTTGATCAACAAGATATCGATTGGTTAAATAGACCAATCCAACTGATCGAGCTACAGGCTACGCTGCATTCTATCAAGGGCAATACATCCCCAGGGGTGGATGGCTTCCCATTTGAACTGTACCGGAAACATGAGGGAACTATCCTTCCCCAAATGTTGGAGGTACTAAATCAATCTTGGACAACGGGAGCCCTACCCCCTTCATGGATGGAAGCCACTATCACACTGATCCCCAAAAAGGGGAAAGATCCGTTGTTAGTTACCTCTTATCGCCCTATCTCCCTGTTGAATACAGACTATAAAATTCTAGCCAAACTATTAGCTAATAGATTAAAAACTGTCATACATAAAGTCGTCCATGCAGACCAAACTGGGTTCATTCCCAAAAGGAATATACAGGATAACATAAGGCGGGCATTTTTGAACATTCAGACGGGGGATGGGGAGGACTGCTCCATCCTGTCTCTGGACGCCGCTAAGGCCTTCGACAGGGTGGAGTGGCCCTTCCTTTGGAGAGTACTGTCGCGGGTCAGGATAGGCGAGTATTTCTCCAGATGGGTTCGCATTCTGTACCAAAAGCCAGTATCTAGGGTCCGAGTCAATGGTGAGTATTCTGCCCCTTTCTCTCTGAACCGAGGAACGCGCCAGGGCTGCCCCCTTTCCCCCTTGCTCTTCTCGCTGTTCCTGGAGCCAATTGCATGCAAAATCAGAACAGATGCGGAAATATCTGGCTTCGGGTGCGAAGGAGAAGCCGATAAACTCAGTCTATATGCAGATGATATGCTGTTATTCCTGGGGAAGGGGTACACTGACCTGCCCAGGGTTATGGAAAGTTTGGATGAGTTTGGATCTCTGTCTGTATACGATATAAACTGGGAAAAATCTAAATTTCTCCCATTAAGACGCCCGGTTCCACCGGGCCACAACTTCTGTGTCAGTATATTGACCCCAGCAGACTCCTTAGTGTATCTGGGCATCCAGATAGGTACCAAACTGGAACACTATCTGAAACTGAACGTATTCCCAATAATAGATAAAGTTAAGGAGAAAATTAGAATATGGTTAAAACTCCCTCTGTCACAAATTAATCGAATAGCGCTTATTAAAATGACATTACTACCAATGTTACTATATGTTCTTAACGCTAGTCCAATTATGAAAGAAGATAAGTTCTTTAACAAGTTAGAGTCCCTTCTTAATGAATTGATATGGGGCCGCAAACGAGTTAGAATTAAGATTCGATATCTGTATAAAGAAGAGGGTGGAATGTCCATCCCCTTCTTAAAAGGATATTATTTAGCTGCTCAACTAAGATGGTGTTTGAGGAATCGAGGGAATAAATGCGTTTGTCTCCTTTTTGGGGAGCACTGTAGACCATGGGCGGATCTTTTCCATTTGCTTGAAAATGGTCTCGTTAAGAAGAACATAACAACAAACCCGTTTGGTAGAATGCTTGGATACATCTGGCAACAAATTAGAGATATGGTGGGCGTATCTGAAGCAGTTCAGTACACCCCACTGTGGGGGAATGCACACTTACCACAAGTTATGCAACTAGGTCACGCCGAATATTGGGAAAAACACGGAATATACTTAATTGCACAAGTTTTTCATCAAGGACTGATTAAGCCCCTAAATGAAATACTACCAGATGATAAATTAGGATTCATTGATAAATTTCGATATGAGCAACTACGTCACGCTATACACCACACGGAGAATAAAAATTATTTGAAGATAGTAAGGAACACTTTTTTAGATTCTTGTCAAGATATGACACTTAACACTTCTACATCACATATTTACGCTAAGTTAAAACATGAATATATAAAAACGACCACATTTAGGGGTGAGGCTAAATGGGAAAGAGATCTACACAAAGGGGAACCTATTATGTGGAATATTGTGTACAGAAATATTAAAAGATCTACTGTTTCACCCGCCCATGCATGGATCCTTTTGAAAATTATACATCGCATCTACTATACACCAGCCCTACTCCATACCATTTACAAAGATAGGAAACAGAATTGCTATAAATGTAACAAAGATAGAGGAGATTACATACACCTGCTGTGGGAATGTCCAGGGATAAAGGAATATTGGATTAAAATATTCCGGAAATTGCAGGATTGCTCTCTTTTGAAGTACCAGGTATGCATTGACTACGTCATCCTGGGCACATTCCCAGAGATAGACCAAAACAAAATTGAGCAGATACTGTGGCTCCGGGGCATAGCACTAGCTAAAATAACAATTGTTAAACACTGGGGCACCAGTAAATACCCCAGCTTTCAGGAGTGGATGGAGTGGATGAATAGGGTGAGGGAATGCGAACACATCTTAGCCCAAACAGTAGGGAAGAAGGCAGTCTGGCTGCGGATCTGGGGTAACTGGAAATAATGACAGGTGAGGTAGACGTGGCAGCTTTGCGGAGGAGAAAGAGGGGGTATTCGGAAATAATGATAAGATGTAGACACGACAGTCCCGCGGAAAGAAAAAGGGGGGGGGAGGGTGGGATAGGGGGGTTTATATTTACAAATAATTGAAGAGTTAGTTTAGGACGAGATGAAGCTAGTAACTTATCTATACGTCATTGCACTGTGATACTGAATAAGAAGATTGCTGTACTTTACCTCTTTGAAAATAAAATATATTTAAAAAAAAAAAAAAAGTGTGTAATACACCTACACCCAATGCATGACAATACAGTAGTATTGTCATGCATTGTAAAGGGGATCAGACCCCCAAAAGTTGAAGTCCCAGTGTGGGACAAAAAAATAAAGTGAAAAAAAGTAAAAATAAAATATATCCTTTTGCCAAAATAAAGGAAAAAAAAAAAGGTATCTCCGCGTCCGTTTCGACCAGCTCTATAAAAATATCCTAACCCCTCAGGTGAACACCATAAAAAAAAAAAAAAAAAATTCTAAATAAACCATTTGTTGTCACCTTACATCACTAAAAGTGCAACACCAAGCTATCAAAAAGGTGTATACCCTTAAAAATAGTGCCAATCCAACAGTCACCTCCTCCCGGAAAAAATAAGCCGCTACCTATGACAATCGTCCAAAGAATAAAAAAAAAACTATGGCTCAGAATATGGAGACACTAAAACATTGTATTTTTTTTGTTTCAAAAATGCTGTTATTGTGTAAAACTTAAGTAAATAAAAAAAGTTGACATATTAGGTATTTATGCATACATAACAACCGTCTCTATAAAAATACCACATGACCTAACCCCTCAGGTGACCAACACAAAAGAAATAAAATAAAAACAGTGTAAAAAAAAAAGCCATTTTTTGTCATTCTTACATCACAAAAGTGTAATAGCAAGTGATCAAAAAGTCATATGCACCCCAAAATAGTGCCAATTAATCCATCATCTCATCCCACAAAAATTATACCCTACCTAAGCCAATCGCCCAAAAAATGAAAAAACTATGGCTCTCAGACTATGGAGACACTAAAACATGCTATCATTGTGTAAAACTTACATAAATAAAAAAAGAAGACATATTAGGTATTGTCGCATCTGTAAGAACCTGTTCTATAAAAATACCACATGATGTAACCTGTCAGATGAATGTTGTAAATAACAAAAAATAAAAACTGTGCCAAAACAGCTATGTTTTGTTACCTTGCCTCACAAAAAGTATATTATAGAGCAACCAAAAATCATATGTACCCTAAAATAGTACCAACTAAACTGCCACCTTATCCCGTAGTTTTGAAAATGTCACTTTTTGGAGTTTCTACTCTAGGGGTGTATCAGGGGGGCTTCAAATGGGACATGGTGTTAAAAAACCAGTCCAACAAAATCTGCCTTTCAAAAACCATATGGCGTTCCTTTCCTTCTGCACAATGCCGTGTGCCCGTACAGCAGTTTATGACCACATATGCAGTGTTTCTGTAAACTACAGAATCAGAGCAATAAATATTGAGTTTTTTGGGCTGTTAAACCTTGCTTTGTTAGTGGAACATATTGATTAAAATGGAAAATCTGCCAAAAAAGTGAAATTCTGAAATTTCATCTCCATTTTCCATTATTTCTTGTAGAACACCTAAAGGATTAAAAAAGTTTGTAAAGTCAGTTTTGTATGCCTTGAGGGGGGTAGTTTCCAAAATGGGGTCACTTTTTTGGAGTTTCTACTCTAGGGGTGCATCAAGGGGGTCTTTAAATGTGACATGGCAGCTTAAAATTATCCCAGTGAAATCTGCCCTTCAAAAACCATATGGAGTTCCTTTCCTTCTGCGCAATTCCGTGTGCCCACACAGCAGTTTATGACCACATATGTGGTGTTTCTGTAAACTACAGAATCAGAGTCATAAATATTAAGTTTTGTTTGGCTGTTAACCCTTGCTTTGTAACTGGAAAAAATTGATAAAAATGGAAAATCTGCCAAAAAAGTGAAATTCTGAAATTTCATCTCTATTTTCCATTAATTCTTGTGGAACACCTAAAGGGTTAACAAAGTTTATATAATCAGTTTTGTATGCCTAGAGGGGTGTAGCCTCACAAAGTGACTTCAGACCTGAACTGGTCCTTTAAAAAGTGGGTTTGGGAAATTTTCTGAAAAATTTCAAGATTTGCTTCTAAACTTCTAAGCCTTCTAACACCCCCCCCCGCAAAAAAAAAAAAATATGGCATTCACAAAGGATCCAAACATGTAGCAGACATATGGGGAATGTAAAGTAATAACTATTTTTGGAGGTATTACTAACTATTATAAAAGTACAGAAATAGAAATTTGGAAATTAGAATTTTTTTTTTTTTTTAGTAATTTTGGTATTTTTTTACAGTATGTGACAAGAAAACAATCTCAGAATGGCCTGGATAAGCGTTTTAAAGTTTTCACCACATAAAGTGACACATGTCAGATTTGCAAAAAATGGCCAGGTGAAATATGGCAGGGTACTTAAAGAGTTGAATATAGACATTAACATGGAAAATTAAAAATAACATCACAAAAAATTTGGTTAGACATTAAAACGTGAGTTCTGATGACACACTCCCTTTAGCCTCCATCACATTAAAAGGAATCACCCTCCCAAAAATGTTATTGTAGATTTTTACTATATGAAGTAAATCTTGTTAGCGCACAACTCTGGGGACACAATTGCATTTTTAACCACTTAGTGACATAACTAATTTTAGGGTACTTTTACAGTAATGTTTTTCTTTTCCGTCATAGAGTTTCGTCCTAGGGGCTCAATACCGGAAAAGAACTGATCAGTTTTCTCTCCATGCATTCTGAATGGAGAGCATTCCGTTCAGGATGCATCAGGATATCTTCAATTCAGTCTTTTTGACTGATCAGGCAAAAGATATAACCGCAGCATGCAACGGTTTTATCTCCGGCCAAAAAAACTGAAGACTTGCCTGATTGCTGGATCCGGCATTTTTTCCCATAGGAATGTATTAGCGCCATATCCGGCATTCAAAATACTGGAATGCCGGATCCGTCCTTCCGGTCTGCGCATGCACAGACCTAAAAAATTTGAACAAAATAAATGCCAGATCCGTTTTGCCGGATGACACCAGAAAGACGGATCCGGCATTTTAGGCTACTTTCACACTTGCGTTGTTCTTTTCCGGCATAGAGTTCCGTCACAGGGGCTCTATACCGGAAAAGAACTGATCAGGTATGTCCCCATGCATTCTGAATGGAGAGTAATCCGTTCAGTTTGCATCAGGATGTCTTCAGTTCAGTCGTTTTGACTGATCAGGCAAAAGAGAAAACCGCAGCATGCTACGGTTTTATCTCCGGCTAAAAAAACTGAAGACTTGCCTGAATGCCGGATCAGGCATTTTTTCCCATAGGAATGTATTAGTGCCGGATCCGGCATTCAGAATACCGGAATGCCGGATCCGTCCTTCCGGTATGCGCATGCGCAGACTGAAAAAAAGGTGAAAAAATAAATGCCGGATCCGTTTTTGCCGGATGACACCGGAAAGACGGATCCGGCATTTCAATGCATTTTTTCGACTGATCAGGCATTTTTAAGACTGATCAGGATCCTGATAAGTCTTACTAATGCCATCAGTTAGCATACATTTTGCCTGATCCGGCAGGCAGTTCCGGCGACGGAACTGCTTGCCGGATCTCTCTGCCGCAAGTGTGAAAGTAGCCTAAATGCATTTTTTTGACTGATCAGGCATTTTTCAGACTGATCAGGATCCTGATCAGTCTTACAAGTGCCAACGGTTGGGATATGTTTTGCTGGATCCGGCAGGCAGTTTCGGCGACGGAACTGCTTGCCGGATCACTCTGCCACAAGTGTGAAAATAGCCTTAGCTTTAAGGCCCAATAACATTTTCACTCTTTGTGTACCAGTAGTCATAACTTTTTAATTTTTTCTTCTATTTTTTGCGGGATTGGTTGTAGTTTTTTTTAGCAATCATTTCTTAGGTATATATAGTGTTTTAAATAACTTTTATTATTTTATTTTTAGGGGAAAAGATTAAAATAAAGCACTTTTACATATTTTTGGGGAATTTATTTACAGAGTTCACTATGTGTTATAAATAACATAACTTTATTCTGTGGGTCAATACAATGATAATGATAATGCCAAATTTCTTTATATTTTTTATCATTTTTTTCTTTCCTCCTGCAGGATGTCAGTTCACTCACTGCCCCTCCTCCTCCAGACTAAAGAGGGGGTGGCTGATTTAGCGACGGAACTGCTTGCCGGATCACTCTGCCACAAGTGTGAAAATAGCCTTAGCTTTAAGGACCAATAACATTTTCACTCTTTGTGTACCAGTAGTCATAACTTTTTAATTTTTTCTTCTATTTTTTGCGGGATTAGTTGTAGTTTTTTTTAGCAATCATTTCTTAGGTATATATAGTGTTTTAAATAACTTTTATTATTTTATTTTTAGGGGAAAAGATTAAAATAAAGCACTTTTTACATTATTTTTTGGAATTTATTTACAGCGTTCACTATGTGTTATAAATAACATAACTTTATTCTGTAGGTCAATACAATGATAATGATAATGCCAAATTTCTTTATATTTTTTATCATTTTTTTCTTTCCTCCTGCAGGATGTCAGCTCACTCACTGCCCCTCCTCCTCCTCCTCCTCCAGACTAAAGAGGGGGTGGCTGATTTAGCTGCTCATATCTCTGGAGAGGTAGCAGCTAGAGATTAGAGATGTCCCGAACTATTCGCCGGCGAACAGTTCCCGGCGAACATAGCTTGTTTGCGTTCGCCGCGGCGGTCGAACCTATGCGGTCCGCCCCCTATACATCATCATTGAGCAAACTTTGACCCTTTACCTCACAGTCAGCAGACACATTCCAGCCAATCAGCAGCATACCCTCCCTCCCAGACCCTCCCACCTATCAAAAAGCAAGGACAGCATCCATCTTCGATTCATTCGGAAGCTGCAGTGTCACAAATTTGACTAAGTTGTAATCTCAATGCGATTAATACAGGTTATATTAATCACATTGCAAATTCAACTTAGAGCTGGGTTCCTAATGGTTGTATTGCTAGGATATAACGAAGATTGAGAATATAGTGCTATATTCGTTATATTCGTCAATTCTAGCAATACAACCATTTGGAACTCAGATCTAAGTTGTAATCGCAATGCGATTAATACAGGTTATATTAATCGCATTGCGAATTTAACTTACCACACTCTGCGTCAACTACGTAATTTTCCATGGGAGTTTTGCCATGGATCCCCCTCCGGAATGCCACAGTCCAGGTGTTAGTCCCCTTTTCCATCACTATTGTGGCCAGAAAGAGTCCATGTGGGTTTTAAAATTCGCCTGTCTATTGAAGTCTATGGCGGTTCGCCCGTTCGCGAACATTTGCGGAAATTCGCGTTCGCCGTTCGAACGGAAAATTTTATGTTCGCGACATCTCTACTAGAGATATGAGCCTGGTGTTGTTTGAAAGCAGGCATTCCAATCATAGTACTATCTTTACTATGTTAGAGGATATTGCTGTTAGGAATAGGGATGACAGTGAATGCAGCTGAAAGTGAAGGTAAAAGCAGATTTAGGCTACTTTCACACTAGCGTTCGGGGCTCCGCTTGTGAGCTCCTTTTGAAGGCTCTCACAAGCGGCCCCGAACGCATCCGTACTGCCCCAATGCATTCTCAGTGGACGCGGATCCGCTCAGAATGCATTAGTATGGCAAAGTTCAGCCTCCGCTCCACTCAGCAAGAGGACACCTGAACGCTGCTTGCATCGTCCGGATGTCCGCCTGGCCGTGCGGAGGCAAGCGGATCCTTCCAGACTTACAATGTAAGTCAATGGGGACGGATCCGTTTGAAGTTGACACAATATGGCTCAATTTTCAAACGGATCCGTCCCCCATTGACTTTCAATGTAAAGTCTGGACGGATCCGTCGAAACAACTTTCACACCTAGAATTTTTTCTAAACTATAATGCAGACGGATCCGTTCTGAACGGATCCAAACGTCTGCATTATAGGAGCGGATCCGTCTGTGCAGACACCAGACGGACCCGCTCTGAACGCAAGTGTGAAAGTAGCCTTAACTGCTTTTATTCCCAACTTAAATCCTAACAGCTATATCTCCTGCTGATGTTGAGATAATGTTGTGTTAATGTTATGAAATCTTGGAATGCCAGCTTTCAAACAACACCAGGTCCATATATCTAGCTGCTAGCAATCCAAAGATATAGGCAGCTAAAATATATCTTTCCTTGCTACGCAAGCTCTGCTCGGGGTGAACAGTTAAGTGCTTTTCCAAAGCTGGAGCAGAGTTCTGGCAAAGCTGTTAAGTGGTTAACCTTTGTTCTGGCTAATGCACATTGTAGTATACAAAGAATATCAATTTACGCTGGTGAACGCATATGGTATTTTCTTGCATTAAATTAGAATTACAGTATATTTGCATTGTTTGTGGTGTTTTAAGAGCCAGCTCATATATTCACAAACCTTTTAGGATTTATTTTGATATAGGGAATGGCCAAGATGCTCATTGCTATGCTTAGCTTAACTGATCTGAGTGAGTGATTCTTTTCTTTATGCTAGTTGCCCATCCAACAGTGATGTGCTCAGGCACATGATTGGAAGTTTCTTCCCCGGGCATGTGACTCAACATGTCGTTGTTAGGTGGAGGAGTTTCTCTGCCTAGTTGAAGTGTTTGGTCACCTGATTGAGAATGTTATCTAAGTTCATGTGGCTTGGAAGCGGGAAGGGGGACAGGGGGAGGCGGGAGCTCTGCCTGCCAGCAAAGAGAGGGGCTTTTGCCTTTATGTTACAGAAGGATTTTACTTACATTCATGTATTCTTTTGTGCCAGTCTGCTATTATTTTTTTTATTATATGGAGGGTTCTGGCACCATGTTTTTGTGGAGCTTTTTCTCCACTGCTGTACTCCATATTTTACAATTTCCAATGACCCTCTTTGCTTCATCTAGTATGTTGGGTGAGAGTGAGCCTCTTATTATTCACCACATCTACAGTATGTAGACATTTTGTGATTCAATAGGGTTCATTTAAAAAAAGCATGTAGCGCACTCTGAAAATATCAACCTGAAGAATTGAACAAAAGAAGCACACTGAGATCTGTATGGTGTTTTTTTTTTTTTACATTGACTGTAGAGTTCCACTTTATTAGGTAACTATGTGAATAGCTTGTTTGCATTTTAGCATTTGTTACTTTTTACTTTCTCTATAAACTGTTTTTCATCTAAATGGCTTCCTTTATGACATATACTGTACTGACTGCATGTCTATGTGGGCATTATTATGATATTATTATGGGAAGCCCATGAATTGATCTGTGCTGGAGGTGTCCCACTTAGTGATGAGCAGCATATGCAATATTCGTTTTCGCGATATTTCCCAAATTTTTGCCCTAATGTTCACCATAGATTCGCAAATTCTATAATTCGCGATCTCCAGTCATTATTTTCTTGATTCAAAAAATCGGCAATGTAAAATGCGCATATTGCGCCCACAATACAGGCGTGGCTCCCTTTTGCTACATTTTTAAAGCTGCTAGAGGTTTCCTGAGACTGGAGAAAATGCACAGTACAGTAATTCCTATCACACTACTTAACACCCTGCACTGGAATCAGCTACACTATATCACTATCTAACCTACACTGACTATCTCCCACTAACTATCTGTATTATATATATGAGCTAAGTATCTAATGTAATTGAATAAGGACCAAGATGACTCAGCAAAGCAATTACACTGCTCACTCTCTCTCTCTCTCTCTCTCTCTCTCAGAACTGCAAAAAAACAGCAGAAAATGGCTACTGGGGAATTTCTTATATAGTAAGAGGTAGGCAAATTTCCTATTGGTTGCTAGGGACATTGTTAAGCTCAGACCAAGATATTGCAGCCTTCTCATTGGCCCACAAGCAAGAAGTAGGAGGGTACAGATGAAAAACAAAATCTAGAATATTTGCAATTACGAAGATATAGAACTATATTCTACATCTTCACAAATTCTCGAAGTGTCGATATTCACAATAAAAATTTGAGATAAGAATATTCGCGATCAACACTTGTCCACTGTGGTGCACTGCTTTTTTTATGTTCACTCCATTTTTTATGCGGTTTAGTATTTATTTGACAAAAATAAAGATTATGGGGGTCATTTATGCAATCTGCTATGACACAAGCCACAATTGATGCCCACATTCAACATTTGGTGCATATTTTTTATTTTTTTTTGGTCAATTAGGATTATCATAATTATTATTATTTGTCAAATGCCAGAATAATGAGAGAGAGAATGTTTTAAGGCATTTTTATTACACTAAGATTACTATGCCTTTAAACAATTCTGGACTGCACATATGATGATGTCATGCGTTTGGAAGCTTCTGTTAGGTTTGTTGGCACATCTGAGTTAATTAGAGACACACCTGTGGATGTATTTAAATGCACACCTGAAACACACTGCTTCTTTGTGTAGCATCATGTGAAAGTCTAAAGAAATCAGCCAAGATATCAGGAAGAGAATTGTGGACTTGCACAAGTCTGGCTCAACCTTGGGTGCAATTTCAAGATACTTGTAGGTACCTCGTTCATCTGTACAAACAATTATATGCAAGTACAAACAAGATGGGAATGTCCAGCCATCATACCGTTCAGGAAGGAGACGGATTCTGTGTTCCAGAGATGAACGTGCTTTGGTCTGACATGTGCATATTAACCCAAAAACAAACGCAAAAGACCTCATGAAGATGATGGCAGAAGCTGGTAAGATTGTGCGAATGTCCACAGTGAAATGAGTACTGTATCAACATGGGCTGAAAGGCCACTCTGCCAGGAAGAAGCCATTACTCCAAAAGAAACTTAAAAAAAGTCAGTTTAATGTTTGCAAATGCACACATGAACAAAGACCTACATTTTTAGAGACCTGTCCTGCGGTCTGACAAAACCAAAACAAAAAAACTTTTTGGCCATAATGACCAACGTTACGTTTTTAGGAAAAAGAGAGAAGCTTGGAAGCCTAAGAACACCATCCCAACTGGGAAACACGGGGGTGGCAGCATCATGTTGTGGGGTTGTTTTGCTGCAGGAGGGACTGGTGCTGTAACGCTCCAACGGGTGTGGACCCACTGTGCTACTTACCGATTTGGCTTTGGGCCAAACTTGGGAGCGGAATCAAAGTGTTCCCCTGGTTTTCACCCTCTATCCCGCTCCAAGATGCGGAAGCTGGTCTTAGCTGCAAGGGAGACACCAGGTCGCCACCGCAAGAGTGGTCCTGGTTAAGTGACAGCTGGCGATACTGGCAGGTGGAGCGAGCTGTCACTGTATGGAAGGAGTGCAGAGTCAGATGAAGCAGGGCTGAGTTAGTGATTTAGCAGAACTGGAGCTGTTAGAACAGCAGAGCTGAATAGCTCAGGTGCAGCAGGTGTTACGAGCTAAACAGCAGACAGAGGCGTGGTCGACAATCCGAATCATACACTTGAGAGCAGTGAGGTACAGGAGGATCAGGCAGAGACGAGGTCAGGATACAGGCTAAGGTCGGAAGCAGGATAACAACACCGGAACAACAAGCTAGAAACTTCGCTGTAGAAAACTACAATATTGCTCAGGCATCACAGGAAGGGGGAAGCACCCTTGTAAAGGTGGTGCCTGGCCGGGATTGGAGAGAAGGCGGAATCAGGGGCATGCACGAACCCTTAAGGAAACAGGACGCGTGCGGCTCCTGCAAGGTGCAATTGAAGCTGTCGCCGCCCGCGACAGTGCAGGAAAGCGGGTCTGGAGCCAGCAGCGGAGAAGAGGAGCCTTGTGTGCAGTTCGACTAGCAGGACATAGCAGGATGTGCTGCACACTGGCGGCTGCCAGCTGCCATTTTTACAGGTGCGAAGTGCACCAGTGCACAAAATAGATGGCATCATGATGAAAGAAGATTATGTGGAAATACTGAAGCAATATCTCAAGATATCAGCCTGGAAGTTAAAGCTTAGGCGGGAATGGGTCTTCCAAATGGACAATGAACTGAAGCATACTGCCAAACTGGTTACAAAGTGGCTTAAGGATAACAAAGTCAATGTTTTGGAGTGGCCATCACAAAACCCTGAACTCAATCCTATTGAAAATTCATGGGCAAAGCTGAAAATGCAGTTGCAAGCGAAGTGACCAACAAACATGGCTCAGTTGCACCAGTTTTGTCAGGAGGAATGGGCCCAAATTCCGACCAACTATGATGAGAAGTTTGTGGAAGAATATCCAAAACGTTTGACCCAAGTCATACAGTTTAAGGGCAATGGTACCAAATATTAATGAAATGTATGTAAACTTTTGACTTTGCAGAAAGTAATAATAATGCCTTAAAACTTTCTCTCTCATTATTCTGCCATTTTGCAAATAATAATAATTATGGTAATCCTGATTGGCCAAAAACAGGAAAGTTTATTCTGATTTCATGTCAGATATTGAGAAAAACATGAATATGTGTCTTTTTATATAGTGTATGTAAACTTCTGGTTTCAACTATATTACTACTGTTCTCTATTTCATAAATATGGAGCAACCTCACAAAGCAAAGTCAGACTTAAAACTGACACCAAAACAATTGAAAATGCTAAATATATGCAAATACAAATTAGGTACTTCAAGTCAAGGAGGCTGGCACCTTCATCCTCAAAGTTAAGCTTTTCCTGCCGGAATCCCACTTCCTGTATCTTGACTGAGGTTCCCTAGCTTATGAAACATAATTCCATCTCCTCCCCGGATCTGGAGCAGGTTCTGTTTGGTTAAATCTCTGGCGCATGCCCAGTGACTGTGGGTGTAGAGCTCCAGGCTCCAAAACTTCACTGCACATGTGCCGCACATACAAAAGAAGAGCTCTCCTACTGTGTGGCACTTTTGCAGTGAGGCATTGAAGCCAGGGGCTGTATGTTATTTATTTAAATATATGCAATGTCATTTTCATATTCATACATATTCATATCTGAATTCATTTTTTAATAAGTTACATTTTAGCCTTTTCCTATAGGAATGTATGTTCAAAGTAAATTAGATTATATAAAAAAATGCTGAAAATCCAACCATTCTACTTTCTAAATGAACAAATATATCATAGAGATAATATTGCTATTGCTAAGTGACTTTAATTGGGGTGGCTATGATGCATATAGAAAGAGTAAGATATTATTTTGACCACAAATGAAAAATAATGAGTGTTAATCTAATACAATTCACTAGGCATATGCTCCTTTACTGGATTATTATAACGTCTCTTTTGCATGTTAAATGAACACGTCAGCTATAAATTTCATACTCTTAAGCCTATAATTTTAGCAAAAGTGCACGCAGGCAAAAAAAAAAATCTATAATCTAGCTATCTACAATCTATCTACACACGTGAACAAAATTGTTGGTGCCCCTCTGTTAAAAAAGAATAACTTGAAATGGACAAAAGTAATAATATATAGAAATGCACTGAAAATCAGCTAATGCAAATCAGACATTAATGTTGATCACGAATATTCTAATCGGAAATTTTTATTGTGAATATCGGCACTTCGAGAATTCGCAAAGATTTAGAATATACATGTAGTGCTATATCTTTGTAATCGCAAATATCCTAGAATTTTTTTCATCAGTACCCTCCTGCTTCTTGCTTGTGGGCCAATGAGAAGGCTGCAATATCTTTGTCTGAGCTAAGCAACATCCCTAGCAACCAATAGGAAAGTTGCCTACCTCTTACTATATAAGAACCTCCCCAGCAGCCATTTTCTGCAGTTTTTTGCAGTTCAGAGAGAGCAGTGTAATTGCTATGCTCTGTGCTTTTGTGAGTCATTTACATTGCTGAGTGAATTACATTAGATATATAGTTCATATATATATATATATATATATATATATATATATATATATATATATATATATAAAATACAGATAGTTAGTGGGAGATAGTCAGTGTAGGTTAGAAATTATATACTGTAGCTGATAGGTTCCAGTGCAGGGTGTTAGGTAGTGTGATAGGAATTACTGTACTGTGCATTTTCTCCAGTCTCAGAAAACTTCTAGCAGCTTGAAAAATGTAGCAAAAGCAATACATGCATATTACATTGCCGATTTTCGCAATCAAGAAAATAATGACTGGAAATCACAAATTCTAGAACTTACGAATTTATTGCAATATATTAGGCCAGAAATGTGCAAAATATCACAAAAACGAATATTGCCTATGCTGCTCATTACTATCAGACATTGCTTTTGAATTGCTGTTCAACAGAATAATAAAAAATAAAAAAAACTTTGAATCCAGAGGGAAAAAAGCAGTCTGGTTTGAAGCTGTTTGGGAGCTGCACTTATACCAGCAGGCAAACAACGCAAGTTTGTGAGCGTTCACGTGTTTGAGTTCAAGTGTGTGTTTGTATTACAGTAAGTGTGTGACTTTAGATTACGTGACTTGAAATTCAGGGACTGCACTGTACTGTATTTATTCTCTTTTCTTGCGTAATCCCCATTTAGTATGTGTTCCATTATTAACAGCAAAGTCCAGTGCACATCTTCTCTAATGTATGCAGTCCTGGAACAGTCATTTGAGGGTTCATATCTGTGTTCAAAATGTGAGCAAATTGCCCATTTGGCCGTTAGGAATCTCACATTGTGTATCAACACTAAAAAGAATTGGAAATTTGGAACAGAGTTAGCTGCTCACTGAGCAGGCACTCTATGGGGGAGATGTGTAGGAGGGTGGTAGCATGGAGGCTCAGGAAAGTGAGGTAGCTAGCTGGGTAACAGAAAATGGGATATAGTGAATAGTGCCAGGGAGGCTAACTCTGTTCTGACACACCCCAACAAGTATGCAAGGTTGCCAGATAAGGGAAATGTCAGTTCAAGGAGAGCACTTCTGCAGCCAGACACTTCCTTTGCTAGTCAGGGGAATGTCAGCTCCAGTAAGCAGGGGACCAGGAGAGCAGGGCAGGGCAGACCATACAGGTGCTGGTAGTGGGAGACTCAATTTTTAGGGGCATAGATAGGGCGATCTGTCAGAAAGATCGGGATCATCGAATGGTGTGTTGTCTTCCCGGCGCTCGAGTTCGACACATGGCAGATCAGGTTGACAGATTACTGGGAGGGGCTGGAAAAAATCCAGCAGTCATGGTCCATATCAGAACCAGTGACAAAGTTAGAGGTAGGTGGAGTGTCTTTAAAAATGATTTTAGGGATTTAGGTCACAAGCTTAGGGCAAGGACCTCAAAGGTAGTGTTTTCCAAAATACTACCTGTACCACAAGCCACACAAGAAAGGCAGTGGGAGATTAGGGAGGTTAACAAGTGGCTTAAAAACTGGCGTAGGAAGGAGGGGTTTGGGTTTATGGAGAACTGAGCCGACCTCTCGGCTGCAGGCTCTATTGTAGGGATGGGCTGTACCTCAATGGGGAAGGGGCAGCTGTTTTGGGGGAGAAGATGGCTAGAAGGTTGGATGAGTGTTTAAACTAGGGATTGGGGAGGGTAATTATGTTATAGGAGGGGAAGATAGACACTTGGGTCCCAGTAATGGAACTGGGGGAGGAATGGAAGGAGGGACTAGAACAGTTCAGAAGGAAAGGTGTAGGGTAAAAAAATACATAAACCTCTTAATTGTATGTACACTAATGCCAGAAGCCTGACTAATAAAACTGGTGAACTGAAATTATGATGTGTGAAGAGAACTATGACATAGTGGGAATAACTGAGACATAGCTGGATGATAGCTCTGACTGGGCAGTTAATGTACAGGGTTACAGTCTGTTTAGAAAGGATCGTCAAAACCGGAGAGAGAGAGGGGTTTTCCTTTATTTAAAGTCCTGTCTAAAGTCCACAGTCTGAGAAGATATAAGTGAGGGACATGAACATGTGGAGTCACTGTGGGTAGAAATACATGGAGGCAAAAACAATAATAAAATACTAATAGGAGTGTATTATAAGCCACCTAATATACAAAAGTCCACAGAAAATCTACTTCTAAACGAAATAGACACCTAATATACAAAAGTCTACAGAAAATCTACTTCTAAACAAAATAGATGAGGCAGCAAATCATAATAAGGTCGTTATTATTTAGGTGGGACTTCAACTACGCAGATATAAACTGAAACCTGTACATCTCATAAGGGAAACGGGTTATTGGCAATAACTAAAGACAATTACCTTTCCCAACTGGTTCGGGACCTGACTAGAGGTACGGCTACACTGGACTTAGAATTAACCAATAGACCTGACAGAACAACAGATGTGCAGGTTGGGGGACACGTGGGAAATAGTGACCATAAAGTAATAACCTTCAAATTGTCATTAAAAACAGTGTTTCTTCTGGGAGGAACCAAAATATAAAACTTTAAAAAACCAAAATTTAGCCAACTAAGAGAGGTCATAGGTCTAAATAACTGGGACAAAGTCCTCAAAAATAAAAATATAGCCACAAAATGGGATATTTTTAAAAGTATCCTAAAATCTAATTGTGAGAGGTACATACCTTTTGGGAATAAAAGGTTAAGGAACAAGAAAAAAAAAACAATGTGGATAAATAGAAATATAAATAAAGCAATAAATCACAAAAAGAAATCATTTAAATCACTAAAACAGGAGGGCAGTATGGAAGCATTGAAAAGCTATAAGGAAAAAATAGAATTTGTAAAAGACAAACAAAAGTATCCAAACTAGATACTGAGAGATTAATTGCCATAAAGAGTAAAACTAACCTTAAAATGTTTTTTAGTTATATAAATCACAAAAAGTTTAAATCTGAACGGGTCGTCTCTTCACAGAGTAATGAGGGGGTAGTGGCAGAGAGCGATGAGGAAAAAGCAAAGCTATTAAAAAAAAAAATTCTAAAAATAAACTGTGCCTGACCCAGGAAGAAGTACAGTGGCATGTTAAAAAGATTAAAATAGACAAATCGCGTGCACCAGATGGCATACACCCCCGTATCTTAAGAGAATTAAGTAATGTCATAGCCAGACCCTTATTTAAGGACTCTATACTGACAGGGAGTGTTCCACAGGATTCGCGCATAGCGACTGTGGTGCCAATATTCAAAAAGGTTCCAAAAACAGAACCTGGAAACTATAGGCCGGTAAGTTTAACATCTGTCGTGGGTGAACTGTTTGAAGTTTTTTTAAGAGATACTGTCTTGGAGAACCTTAATGAAAATAAGCAAATAACACCATATCAGCATGGCTTCATGAGGAATCTGTTATGTCAAACTTATTTAATCAGTTTCTATGAGGAGGTAAGTTCTAGACTTGACAGCGGCAAATCAATGGATTTCTTATATCTTGACTTCTCCAAAGCATTTGGTACTGTACCACATAAAAGGTTAGTATATAAAATGAGAATGCTTGGACTGGGGGAAAATGTCTGTATGTGGGTAAGTAACTGGTTCAGTGATAGAAAACAGAGTGGTTATTAACGGTACACGGTAGGATAAAGACACTAAAATATAGCTTTTATTGGTATACTACAAAGTAAAAAAAAAAGGAAAAAGGGGAGAAACAAAGCATGTTTATATATGCTGTATAAATTCCCTGCCATGTTCACGCAGGAAGAACACCTTAATGACATTCAGAACAACAAGGACACTCCAGTAGCCCCGTCATGTGAACTGTCACCATTCAGGTGACATACAAGCTATACAATTCCAGGGCATTGAGATGGTGAGTACCTCCCCGAGAGGGGGTAATTTGGATCAGCAGGTCCTTCAAAAGGAGGCCCAGTGGACCTTTAAATTGGGGACCTTGAGGCCTAAGGGACTTAATCATCACATCTCATATGTGAGTTTTATTGAGTGACAACCCTATGCAGTTAGGTATCTATCTGTGTTTATGGTCTTACCCCGGGTGGTTGACTGCTGGATGTGAATCTGACATTGATACACAATTTCAGGTTGTTTGGTAACCTATTATTTTGGGATGTATACGCTTGTCCTGTTAGCATTTCATCACTGCTACGTCCCTTTAACCACCATCTGTCCCCTCTTATCTTAGAGTTTCTTTACTGTGTTGACGATTATTTATTGATTTATTTATTCATTTTTGTCCCAATTTTATTTTGACTAGCTTTGTCTCCTTGGTCTTTTGTCCCTTTTCAGTTAATCTATATCCCCTGGCTAGTGGATTTATCCCTGCTGTTCATTGCCTTTTACATGTTACCATTAGTGACAGTGGACGCCACTTACTTTGTGTGCATGATCGCATCACCGGCATTGTGAGGCGGGTTTGTACTGCCCTCGGGCTGTCATTGATCCACACGTGACTTCCACATTATGGAAGGGGAGGGATTTCTCCCTTAAATAACGGTGCTTTTGGCCGCTGTCTTACGGCCATACTAGCGCCGGTGACCGCTATGCCAGCAGTAGTTAGTCAGAATACCATCTGAATGAATCAGCTGACCTGACATAGCATTGTGGAGGCACGACACAGCAGAGTGGAGTTGGCACCCTGGCTTAAACTCGAGACAGGTGTTTGCATTTTTTTTTTTCTCCAGCTCTCCTGGATTCTTTTTGAGGTTTTGTTTTCCTTTCCCTGCAACCAGGGGACCTCAAATCCGTGCCCCTCCTCTTTTCTTTTTCCCTGGGTGTTTGCAGAAAAATAATGGCTCTGGTGTGCGTAGGTGCACATGAATGCACACCAGTGCCGCCTCAGGGAAATTTATAGTGCCCGCTGAAGTTAAAACTGCTCACTTTGGTGTTTGATTTAACTATAATACATCACCCAGTGTAGCAATTAAATATATAAGGGGCACTAAAGGTCTTACTATCCCCTATAACAGTAATAGGTAGATACATGATTTAATATCACTCTCCACCCCTTTTCTCATGATCAATTAATCAAGTCCTCTGAGAATAGGTGTTAATCTGTCCATAGGGGGTTTTTAGGGGTGTTTGTTTCTCCCCTTTTTCCTTTTTTTTTTCCTTTTGAATCCTTTTGAATCGGATAAATCCTTTTTTAGGGGTGAAGGAAATGGATTCATTCGAACACAACGCCTCAGGCGTAGAGGCCGTAGACATAGAAGGGGTCAAAAAGCTGCGCAACAACAAGCCGCGACTACCAGCGAGCAGGAATGTGCCGTCCAGGAAGAAATGACTGTAATTAATCTTTCATCAAAGGATTTATCCGATTCACAAGTGAGTGTGCTCAGTAAGGGACTCTCTTTTTGTCCTAAAACAACTGCTAACTGGTTTGAACTTGAATTTGATTTACATGCCTTTTTTCGAGCTATTAAGTTAAGTCTGGTTTCACAATAGGGAACGGATCGACCATGCCAAGACTAGTCAGTTGTCTCTTGGTATGTTCGATCTTTCCCTTAAAAGTAACTTTAACCCTGTTATAAATGAACCTGAAATTGAGGCATACATGGCTGCTGTAAAATCTGACATTCAGATACTTAGAGCGATGCACTCTGAACAACCTTTTGGTCATCCCAATGTGACTGCTGATGAGATGGTGGCCCTTAATGAATTAAAACATGACCCCGAGCTTACAATTAAAGCCGCTGATAAAGGCCACGCGGTGGTCATGTTGGATACCCATAAATACATTGCCAAAATTTTAAGGCAACTGGGCGACAACACCGTCTACAGACACATTCACTCTGACCCTAAGTTCAAGATCGCTGGGCTCATCAAGGATGTTTTAGCTGGGGCTTTGCGGACGGGGGTCATTGATGAGGGACTTGTGGATTACCTTACTGTAACGCGTCCGGTCACCCAAGTGATCTATGTGTTGCCTAAGATCCACAAGTCCCTCATTGACCCACCCGGCCGCCCCATTGTATCGGCCTCTGATTCAATCTTCAGTCATATTGCCATTTTCCTTGATAAAACATTGCAAAATTTTTCATGTGGAGGCAGCTCCTATATACAGGATACAACAGATTTTTTGCTCAAATTGCAGATGATCAATTTGGAAGGTATACAGGGGGTGACATTGGCATCTTTTGATGTCACCTCCCTTTATACCTCGATTGATCATCAAAAGGGACTACTTGCTGTTTCGTGCATGCTGGAGAAATCATCACTCACTGGTGAGGCCAAACAATTCATAGTATCCCTTTTGCTGATTGTTTTGAGGTTTAATTATTTTTTGTTTCAGGACTCCTATTATATGCAAAAACAGGGCGTGGCTATGGGCTCCAATGTGGCCCCAACCTACGCCAATATTTTTAT
This sequence comes from Bufo bufo, assembly GCF_905171765.1. Classification (NCBI taxonomy): domain Eukaryota; kingdom Metazoa; phylum Chordata; class Amphibia; order Anura; family Bufonidae; genus Bufo; species Bufo bufo. The sequence goes on along the minus strand of NC_053390.1, from coordinate 698,442,438 downwards.
GTGTCCATTTGAGGAGGATTTCTTCTATGGAAGCCACCATTTCCAGCATGTTAGGGCGTGGTGGCGGTACATAGACGACATCTTCCTCATCTGGACGGGCACAGTTGAACAACTTTGCACCCTTCATGTATTCCTCAATGGGATTGATAGTGCTCTTCAATTCACATTAGTGCATTCCCACACTGAAATACAATTTCTGGACACTAACGTGATCTTGAGAGAGGGCAAGTTGCAGACAGAGCTATTTACCAAGCCCACTGACAGGAACACATTATTGACATACAGTAGTGACCACCCTAGACCAATGGTTAGATCTTTACCATATTCGCAGTTTCTAAGGGCCAGACGTATAGTCTCAGACCCCGGTGTGTTTGATAAAACTTTGGACACACTGATGAATAAATTCCACAGGCGGGGTTATCCAACCAAATTATTAAATGAAAAAAAGGAAATGGCTATGAAACTAAATAGGGAAGACACTCTCATAAGGAATACACTACACTCTAAAGCAGTCAGGATTCCTTTTATCTCGATGCACTCTGAGCAGAGCGTGGATATAGGGAATATCATTTGACGCCACTGGAATATATTGGGAGGTTGTCACAATACAGGGTGGGCCATTTATATGGATACACCTTAATAAAATGGGAATGGTTGTTGATATTAACTTCCTGTTTGTGGCACATTAGTATATGTGAGGGGGGAAACTTTTCAAGATGGGTGGTGACCATGGCGGCCATTTTGAAGTCGGCCATTTTGAATCCAACTTTAGTTTTTTCAATAAGAAGAGGGTCATGTGACACATCAAACTTATTGGGAATTTCACCCGAAAAACAATGGTGTGCTTGGTTTTAACGTAACTTTATTCTTTAATGAGTTATTTACAAGTTTCTGACAACTTATAAAATGTGTTCAATGTGCTGCCCATTGTGTTGGATTGTCAATGCAACCCTCTTCTCCCACTCTTCACACACTGATAGCAACACCGCAGGAGAAATGCTAGCACAGGCTTCCAGTATCCGTAGTTTCAGGTGCTGCACCATTGATGGTATGGTGTGGTATATGGGGTACAAAGATAGTGGGGCCATTTTTCATCAATGGAAACCTCAAGGCCACTGGATATGCGAAATTGCTACATGATGATGTGTTTCCCTCTTTATGAACTGAAGCTGGCACGTTCCCTGAGTTTTTCCAGCAAGATTGTGCACCACCACATTATGGGTGGCAGGTCCGAGCATTCCTAGATGAACAGTTTCCTGGAAAGTGGATTGGTCATCGTGGGCCAGTTGAATGGCCCCCAAGGTCTCCCGATCTGACCCCCTTAGACTTTTATCTTTGGGGTCATCTGAAGGCAATTGTCTATGCTGTGAAGATACGAGTTGTGCAGCACCTGAAACTACGGATACTGGAAGCCTGTGCTAGCATTTCTCCTGCGGTGTTGCTATCAGTGTGTGAAGAGTGGGAGAAGAGGGTTGCATTGACAATCCAACACAATGGGCAGCACATTGAACCCATTTTATAAGTGGTCATAAACTTGTAAATAACTCATGAAAGAATAAAGTTACGTTAAAACCAAGCACACCATTGTTTTTCTTGTGAAATTCCCAATAAGTTTGATGTGTCACATGACCCTCTTCTTATTGAAAAAACAAAAGTTGGATTTAAATGGCCAACTTCAAAATGGCCGCCATGGTCACCACCCATCTTGAAAAGTTTCCCCTCTCACATATACTAATGTGCCACAAACAGGAAGTTAATATCACCAACCATTCCCATTTTATTAAGGTGTATCCATATAAATGGCCCACCCTGTACAATTGAAGAATTCCACTCTCCTCCATTGAAGTCTTACCGTAGGTCCAGGAGTATAAAGGACCAATTGGTTAAGGCTGATGTGGGGACACTGAAAACAACTCGACAGACAACATTGACCACAATTAGTGTTGGATGTTTCCCTTGCCTGACGTGTCAATTGCAAATACATCATCAAAGGCAAAACCTTTGTACACCCTCAGACTGGCATTGCACATCAGATACGACATTACCTGACTTGCGATTGTATTATTGATTCTGTACCAATGCCCAGGAGAGGTGGCAATAGAACCAGTTTATTAACAAAAAGAGAATTACAGTGGATTCATACACTGAATTCTCTAAAACCGCATGGTCTAAACGTTGACTACAAAATTGGAGAGATATAGGATTGTGGCTTGCCCTCGTTCCATTTTCTGATTTGTTGTACTGTCCCTGTGTATTTTTGTAATTTTTTGTATTGGACAAAGTATATGTTCTTTATGAATTTTCACTTTTTTAATACCTTTTATTTACTCTTTATTACAGATGGTATGCTACAGATTATGGAGAGAGGAAGTTTGAGGCTACATCAAGGAATGGCGTGCAGTCATTATTTACAATCTGTAGAGGATGCTTGTCTTTCAGCGTTTATTTTTTTTCTTGGTCATATTCTGTTATTCACATGGAAGGTGGTTTTGAGTTGAGGAGAACCCTCTGGAAAGGTGGTGACAAGTGGGCTAGGATCATGGATACAGTGTGACCATGCACTAACATGTGGGCTCGCAAGTGATCGGTGGTCACGGACGGAGACTCCATCTCTATTATGTTGTGGTAGCCTTCATCTGATCCCACATAGCCACCTGTTTCAATTTAATGCATGGATATGTGCAATACTACCTTGATCCTGTGTGTATCAGATGCGACCGGCATTAACGCGCATGCGCCCGCTAGTCTATCTGTTATTCTCACACCCAAAATGGTTGACTTGATGTCAGGGTCTCAGTGCGCAACTGCATGGTAATGAGGGCGGTGGAACTTGGAAATGAGAAACATACGTCATTCTGACATGCGCTGTCGCTCTCTAGGCACGCCGGACTGCACGCTACACTATGGATGGTAGCCATTCGCCTCTTTACTCCTCCTTCACCCTCCGTTTGCAATACCCTCCAGTAAGCACTCAGCACTTTATATTATTGATTACACATGGCACTGATGATGACATTAATATCAATTATGCATACATATGAATTTTTTACTTATGGGTTGTATTTTTTGATTGCACCTTAATTACTGTCATATATAATATGATCATGAGATACTGATAGTCTTGGTCACATTTTATTATTTTATTGTTGCACCGTATTATTTTGTGATTGTTTTGTAAAATTGCTATGAATTGGTTACACATGTTATGTAAATTGTTATGAATCAGCACACTGCTATATATACTTGGCACTTTGTCTGTATACACTGCTTGAGAAAGGCTCCAGCATAGAGCCGAAACGTCGCATGTCCTACTTGGGTAAATAAAGATTTGTTTGTACTTTTTTACTTCATGGAGTGCTGCCCATTTTTTTTATCTCTATCCATTGGATTTACTTATATCCACATTGGGCCAGCTGCACCCTCTTGTTAGCATTAGAGACGGTGCTGCCACTTTTTTTCTTTTTTATATATATATATATATATATATATATATATATATATATATATATACACTCACCTAAAGAATTATTAGGAACACCTGTTCTATTTCTCATTAATGCAATTATCTAGTCAACCAATCAAATGGCAGTTGCTTCAATGCATTTAGGGTTGTGGTCCTGGTCAAGACAATCTCCTGAACTCCAAACTGAATGTCAGAATGGGAAAGAAAGGTGATTTAAGCAATTTTGAGCCTGGCATGGTTGTTGGTGCCAGACGGGCCGGTCTGAGTATTTCACAATCTGCTCAGTTACTGGGATTTTCACGCACAACCATTTCTAGGGTTTACAAAGAATGGTGTGAAAAGGGAAAAACATCCAGTATGCGGCAGTCCTGTGGGCAAAAATGCCTTGTGGATGCTAGAAGTCAGAGGAGAATAGGCCGACTGATTCAAGCTGATAGAAGAGCATCGTTGACTGAAATAACCACTGGTTACAACCGAGGTATGCAGCAAAGCATTTGTGAAGCCACAACACGCACAAACTTGAGGCGGATGGGCTACAACAGCAGAAGACCCCACCGGGTACCACTCATCTCCACTACAAATAAGAAAAAGAGGCTACAATTTGCACGAGGTCACCAAAATTGGACTTGTGAAGACTGGAAAAATGTTGCCTGGTCTGATGAGTCTCAATTTCTGTTGAGACATTCAAATGGCAGAGTCCGAATTTGGCGTAAACAGAATGAGAACATGTATCCATCCTCTGATGGCTACTTCCAGCAGGATAATGTACCATGTCACAAAGCTCGAATCATTTCAAATTGGTTTCTTGAACATGACAATAAGTTCACTGTACTAAAATGGCCCCCACAGTCACCAGATCTCAACCCAATAGAGCATCTTTGGGATGTGGTGGAACGGGAGCTTCGTGCCCTGGATGTGCATCCCTCAAATCTCCATCAACTGCAAGATGCTATCCTATCAATATGGGCCAACATTTCTAAAGAATGCTATCAGCACCTTGTTGAATCAATGCCACATAGAATTAAGGAAGTTCTGAAGGCAAAAGGGGGTCCAACACCGAATTAGTATGGTGTTCCTAATAATTCTTTAGGTGAGTGTGTGTGTGTATATATATATATATATATATATATATATATATATATAAAAATAGATAGTATAAATATATCCGGGGTCAATACAGAGATCTCTCCCATCATCTATTTATCCCCAGGACTGTGACTGTGACATCCTCTGCGCCTGGAGGAAAGAAGGTTTGTACACAAACATAGAACAGGATTCTTTACGGTAAGAGCAGTGAGACTATGGAACTCTCTGCCTGAGGAGGTAGTGATGGTGAGTTCACTAAAAGCGTTCAAGAGGGGCCTGGATGTATTTCTGGAGTGTAATAATATTGCAAGCTACAGCTACTAGAGATGGGACATATTTGACAAAACTGGAGCTTTTTGGCAAGTCACATCAGCTCTATGTTCACAGATGCAAACATGATACAAAAAATTAGAGATGGGACGGGTGATTCGTCGAATCCACGAATCCATCGAATCTTGCTGGATCTTGCAGCCGAGTAGGGCTGAAACAATTATTCGAGTAACTCGATTAAATCGAGTCAAAAAATTCATCGATACAGTTTCCCTGCATCGAGTAATCGTTACATCACATGATCACGGAGCGGGAGTGAAATTAAGCGTCTCACTCACCGCTTCTGTGTCCTCAAGAGGCCAGAGATGCAGGACTTTGCGTAATGCGCAGTTTCGCTCATGCATCGTCATCACGCCGGCTAATGATGTGTGTCTAGCGTCACGTAAGGTCCCAGTGCATGCTGGGATGAAGATGGTCTCGGACCCCATGTGTCTGCGGCTGCGCCCTCCTCACTAGTGCCATTGCCATTAGGTAATTTAAGTTAACAGCACTTGAGGCACGCCAGGGGGGAATCGGGGGCACTGAGTCACTGTAAATTGATATTGAAATGAAAGGCAGATGGAGAGTGAGTGGTTAATGGAGGCTGCAGGCACCACCTTGGCATGTATAAAGTTATTGGTTTAGAGAGGTGTTAATGAACGCACCTCCAAGGTGCTTTCATTAACCCCTACAAACCAATAACTTTATACATGCCTAATGCCAAGGTGCTTCCATTAACCCCTCCAAACCCAATGGGCATGTATAAAGTTATTGGTTTGGAGGGGTTAATGGAAGCACCTTGGCATTAGGCTGGCATGTATAAAGTTATTGGTTTTGAGAGGGGTTAATGGAAGAACCTTGGCAATGGGCATGTATTAGGTTATTGGTTTGGAGGGGTTAATGGAAACACCTTGGCATTAGACATGTATAAAGTTATTGGTTGGAGGGGTTAATGGAAGCACCTTGGCAATGGTCATGTATAAAGTTATTAACCCCTTCAAACCAATAACTTTATACATGCCTAATGCCAAGGTGTTTCCATTAACCCCTCCAAACCAATAACTTTATACATGCCTAATGCCAAGGTAGGATTCGTAGGATTCGAGATTCAAAAGATTCGAAAGATTTGAGAACCTTTTCGGATTCGGATTCGGATTTGAGAAAAATTGGATTCGTCCCACCTCTACAAGGAAATTGTACCTTTCAACTAGATGTTTGGAGCTCAATTTGCATTAAAACTTGTCCTTGATATCCCACGCTGTCCGCTACTAAATGTTCCTATTCACATTAAAGTAAAGTCAACCAAACCTAACGATTGTGGTGGCATTGGTCTACTATCTTATGCCTGATTGAGATGGCTGCATTCTTCATCCATGGCTTCATAACTAACACACAAAAAGAAAAACTTAAATGGTACTGCACACTTGTTTTTCTGCATGGTCCCAGGTTTCATGTTGAGAAACTAGGGCAAACACTATTCTGGTCCATGTGCCACAAAACACTGGCCTCGAGTCCATTGGAGACAACAGTCTCTGGCAATTTCCTGGTCTGTGTCCTACACAGACATATAGACCTCATTGCCATATTAAAAATTAGCACTGTGTTGCAGGAATAGCATGGATGATTTTTAATGCAGCCACTTGAAACAAACCTTATGTGTAAGACCCAAATCTCCCTCAACATCATCAGATGTAGGATCGGTCATGATAAATTTTAATGTTTGATCCTTTTATTTTCAGGTTAGATAAACTGCCAACACAGGTGTCTGACAACAGCTTACTCTCATCTACCCATTTAAAACCCATGTAAAAATCAGTGTGTCTGGTATGCATTTGTATGGGAGGCCCAGGAGGAAAAACAGGTTCAACAACTGTCTATCATGTAATGATAGTATAGAAAGACAATGAGAATGATATCTCAATCCGATTAGTGCCTAAGAAGTTAGTATAGAAAATACTGCTTTAAGCACATCTATTGTGTGCACATGTATAGACAGAGTGGGAGAATGTACTTTCAGGAGTGCATAATCTAGATTTCTAGGAAATTACAATGGGAGAGATTTATCAAAAGGGGAATCAGTTTTATAGGAGTCTGTGTTGTTAATCGAGGCAAGTCAATTTTAAAGAGGGCCTGTCACCATGAAATGCAGTGTAATCTGCAGGCAGCATGCTATAGAGAAGGAGGAGCTAAGCAGATTGATATGTAGTCTTGTTTGAAAAGATTTCCATAAAACTTGTAATTTATACATTGAAATTAGAGATGAGCGAATTAAAGCTGACAAAGTGGAATTTGTTCAGGAAAAATTTGATTCGCAACAAATGCAAATTTCCTCGCACTTCGTGGAAACAAATCACATTTTTCCTAAAATGGCGGCTACACGTGTGAGGACTAAGGACATGGGGCAAGGAACTCTGGGAAGGCGGGATCACCCTGATTAACATGCCTGCATGCAGCCAATCAGCAGCCAGACATCCCTGTGATGTCACAGCCCTATAAATACGGCAGCCATTTTAGATTCTGCCATTTTCCAGCATTCAGAGTGCAGGGACAGACGTGTGAAGGTGCTAGGGACAGCTATTGGAAAAAAAAACGATTGTGAAAAAAAAAAAACAGAAAAAACTATTTATAAGTGCAGGGAAAGGATAGGGAGGAATCATTTCACAGCAACTTAGTGCACGGATAGACATCAGAAAGCGCTAGGGACATTGATAGGAAAGTGATTTACAAGTTCAGGGAACGATTATTTGGGGATCCAAATAGTCATTAGACAGCTCTGTCATTCAAGCTTTTTGCTATTGGGCTGTAAGTCTTATGTTGAAAAGAGTTTAGAGGCTTATGTCTTAGTATCTTATTCAGTACTACAAGAAAAATATATACACATTTCACTTCTGCAGTTATTTCTGTTGAAAGCAAATAGGGGTGTATTTCAGTAACAAAGAAAAATATATACGCACTGTTGCGGTTATTTCTGGTGAAAGCGTATATGGGCGTATTTCAGTCCAACAACAAATATATATATATATATATATATATATGTACTGTACTGTTGCAGTTATTTCTAGTGAAAGCGTATATGGGCGTATTTCAGTCCAACATGAAAAATATATATGCACTGCACTATTGCAGTTAATTCTGGTGAAAGCGTATAGGGGCGATTTTCATTAAAAAAATAAAAATATATACGCAATGCACTGTTGCAGTTATTTCTGGTGAAAGTGTATAGAGGCGTATTACAGTAAGAAAAGAAAAATATATTCTCAGTGCATTTCTGCAGTTAATTCTGGTGAAAGTGTATAGCGGCCTATTTCAGTCCAAAAAAAAAAAAATATGCTCAGTTCACTTCTGCAGTTATTTCTGTTGTAAGCGTATAGGGGCATATTACAGTAAAAAAAGAAAAATATATACAGTACAGACCAAAAGTTTGGACACACCTTCTCATTCAAAGAGTTTTCTTCATTTTCATGACTATGAAAATTGTAGATTCACACTGAAGGCATCAAAACTATGAATTAACACATGTTGAATTATATACATAAACAAGTGTAAAACAACTGAAAATATGTCATATTCTAGGCTCTTCAAAGTAGCCACCTTTTGCTTTGATTACTGCTTTGCACACTCTTGGCATTCTCTTGATGAGCTTCAAGAGGTAGTCACCTGAAATGGTTTTCACTTCACAGGTGTGCACTGTCAGGTTTAATAAGTGGGATTTCTTGCCTTATAAATGGGGTTGGGACCATCAGTTGCGTTGAGGAGAAGTCAGGTGGATACACAGCTGATAGTCCTACTGAATAGACTGTTAGAATTTGTATTATGGCAAGAAAAAAGCAGCTAAGTAAAGAAAAACGAGTGGCCATCATTACTTTAAGAAATGAAGATCAGTCAGTCAGCCGAAAAATTGGGAAAACTTTGAAAGTAAGGGCTATTTGACCATGAAGGAGAGTGATGGGGTGCTGCGCCAGATGACCTGGCCTCCACAGTCACCGGACCTAAACCCAATCGAGATGGTTTGGGGTGAGCTGGACCGCAGAGTGAAGGCAAAAGGGTCAACAAGTGCTAAGCATCTCTGGGAACTCCTTCAAGACTGTTGGAAGACCATTTCAGGGGACTACCTCTTGAAGCTCATCAAGAGAATACCAAGAGTGTGCAAAGCAATAATCAAAGCAAAAGGTGGCTACTTTGAAGAACCTAGAATATTACATATTTTCAGTTGTTTCACACTTGTTTGTTATGTATATAATTCCACATGTGTTAATTCATAGTTTTGATGCCTTCATAGTCATGAAAATAAAGAAAACTCTTTGAATTAGAAGGTGTGTCCAAACTTTTGGTCTGTACTGTACGTATTTCACTGGTGCACTTATTTGTGGCAAAAGCGTTCAGTGGCCTTTTTCAGTACAGAAAGAAAAATATATATGCACTTCACTGGTGCATTTATTTCTGCTGAAAGCATTTACTGGCCTATTTCAGTACAAAAAGAAAAATATATTCTCAGTTCACGTTGGCGGTTATATGTGTTGAAAGCATGGCTGGGAGTCAGCAGGGTGGAAGCAGTGGGAGATCGGGAACCAAACGTGTTTGGGATAGAGCACCTGCTTCGCAGCAGCCTACCTTCCTGGGAATTAGTGGTGCAGGGGTTCACGGAAGTAGCGGCTGTAGCAGTCAGTCAGTGCGGCGATTATATGTGTTATTTTGTATTTCAGTACAAACAGAAAATTAATTCTCAGTTCATGTCGGCGGCGGTTAGATGTGCTGAAAGCGTTTAGTGGCCTATTTCAGTACAAACAGAAAAATACATTCTCAGTTCACGTTGGCGGTTATATGTGTTGAAAGCATGGCTGGGATTAAGCAAGGTGGCAGCAGTGGGAGGTCGGGAGCCAAACGTGGCCGGAGTAGAGCACCTGCTTCGCAGCAGCCTACCTACCCGGGAAGTAGCAGGGGTTCACAGAAGTAGCGGCGGTAGAAGTCAGTCTACACAGTTTCAAAATAATCCTTCAGCAGAGCGAATAGATGCCGGATGACCGGGACGCTCCATGACCTTCCCAGGAGCTGCAGCGGTTCATTTCTGAGACGTCTGTATAGAGTGGGGGGAATCTGAAGACCATTTCCATCTTCGTGCTCCGTTATATGTGGTAAAATCTTTATTGAAGTACTTTGGTGGAAAAATTAATTTCATTCAGCGTTCAGCACTGCACTTATATGCGTTAAGATCTTTTGTAAATTATTTCGGTGGAAAAGCAAATTTCATGCAACGTTCAGCGCTGCAGTTATATGTGGTAAAATATTTTGTGACTTAGTTCGGTGGAAAAAGAAATGTATTCAGTGTTCAGCGCTGCAGTTATATGTGGTAAAATCTTTTGTGAATTATTTTGGTGGAAAAACAAATTTCCACCTCCTCCATTAACCCCTTCCCGACTGCAATCTGTATATATACGTGATAGCTGCACATGCCCCGTGCAGCTATCACGTCTATAAACGTCAAGACAGTTCTTTAATCCAAGCGCTGCAAAACGCTTGGTTTAAAGCTTCTCCCCCTGGACTGCTGCTGTCACGGACAGCATACAGTTTAGTAATGCCAGCAAGGGACCAATCAGAGTGGCCCCTTGCTGACAATCCATCCGATTGGTTAGTCTGTGCAGATTAACCAATCGGATCGCGGCAGTGAAAAAATGCTGGTTTCAGGCTCTGAACTGCGCTCTGCAGATCAGAGCCTGAAATCAGGTAATGTGTCCTCGTGGCCCCCCCCCGATCTGTGCCCCCCATATGTGCCCCCCATGTGTGCCCCTTTAAGCCCCCCTTGTGTCCGCCTGCTTTATCTCCTGCCTCCTGCGGTCCGCCCCCTCCCCGCCCCATACATTCCTCCTGCTGGCCGTGACACTTCCCCCCTACCTTTCCAGCGCTGCCCCCATGCCGTGCGGTCCCCCTGCTGTGTGTGATGGCGGCGGCTCCATTCCTGAGCCGCCACCATCAGCAGAGAGCGTCAGCTCTATGCTGACCCTCTGCTGTAACCCCATAGATGCCGAGACAGCGGCATCCATGGGGTTAATAGAGAGAGGGGGCAATTGCAGCTCCCGATGGTTGCCATGGCAACCGGACGCTTTCCAAAAGCGTCCGCTGTTGCCACCTACAGGGCATCTGATTGTATTATACTTTGCAATGCAAGAGCATTGCAAAGTATAGTACAGCCATCAGCCACACTGGATCTTCAAGATCCAAGAGGGACTTGATAAAAAAAAAGTGAAAATAATAAAAGTAAAAATAAATAAATAAATAAATAAAATTGTAAAATTCAAAAAATCAATTGCCTTTTCCTATAAAAAATAAAAATAAAAATACACATATTAGGTATCACCGCGACCGTAACGACCGTCTCTGTAAATATATCACATGATAGACCCCGTCCGATAAACACCATAAAAAAATTAAAATAAAAACGGTGTAAAAAAAGCCATTTTTGTCACCTTACATCACAAAAAGTGCAACAGCAAGCGATCAAAAAGGCTTATGACCCCCAAAATAGTACCAATCAAACCGTCACCTCATCTCGCAAAAAATGATACCCTATTTAAGACAATCGCCCAAAAAATAAAAAAGCTATGGCTCTCAGACTATGGAGACACTAAAACTTAATTTTTTTGGTTTCAGAAATGCTATTATTGTGTAAAACTTGAATAAATAAAAAAAAGTATACATATTAGGTATTGCCACGTCCATAACAATCTGCTCTATAAAATTGTCACATGACCCAACCCCTCAGATAAACGCTGTAAAAATAAATAAATAAAATCTGTTCCAAAACAGCCAATTTTTTGGTCACCTTGCCCCATAAAGTGTAATAATGAATGATCAAAAAATCCTATGTACCCAAAAATGGTACCAATAAAAACCTCAACTCTTTCTGCAAAAAACGAGCCCCTGCACAAGACGATCGGCAGAAAAATTAAAAACATATGGCGTTCAGAAAATGGACACACAAAAACATAATTTCTTTTTCAAAAATGCTTCATTATGTAAAACTGAAACAAACCAACAAAGAAAGTAGACATATTTGATATCATTGTGTCCGTAACAACCTGCTCTATAAAAATAGCACATGATCTACCCTGTCAGATGAATCTTGTAAAAAAAATAAAAAATAAACAGTGCCAAAACAGCCATTTTTCGGTTACCTTGCCTCACAAAAAACTTAATATAGAGCAATTAAAAATCATATGTACCCCAAAATAGTACCAATAAAACTGGCACCTTATCCCCTAGTTTCCAAAATAGGGTCACTTTTTGGGAGTTTCTACTGTAAGGGTGCATCAGGGGGCTTTAAATGGGACAAGGCATCTAAAACCAGTCCAGCAAAATCTGCCTTCCAAAAACCATACGGCGTTCCTTTCCTTCTGCTCCCTGCCGTGCGCCCTTACATCAGTTTACGACCACATGTGGGGTGTTTCTGTAAACCGCAGAATCAGGGTAATAAATATTGAGTTTTGTTTGGCTGTTAACCCTCAATGTGTTAAAGAAAAAAAATTAATAAAATGGAAAATCTGCCAAAAAAGTGAAATTTAGAAATGTCATCTCCATTTTCCTTTAATTCTTGTGGAACACCTAAAGGGTTAACAAAGTTTGTAAAATCAGTTTTGAGTTACTTGAGGGGTGTAGTTTCTACAATGGGGTCATTTATGGGGGGTTTCCACTTTGTAATCCCCCACAAAGTGACTTTAGACCTGAACTGATCCTTAAAAAGTGGGTTTTGGAAATTTTCTTAAAAATTTTAAGAACTGCTTCTAAACTTCTAAGCCTTCCAACGCCCTAAAAAAATAAAATAACATTTCCAAAATGATGCCAACATAAAGTAGACATATGGGAAATGTTAAGTAATAAATATTTTATTAGGTATGACTTTCTGTTTTAGAAGCAGAGAAATGTAAATTTAGAAAATTGTGAATTCTTCCAAATTTTTGCTAAATTTGGGATTTTTTCATAAATAAAGGTGAAATATATTGACTCAAATTGTTGACTATCATGAAGTACAATATGTCACGAGAAAACAATCTCAGAATGGCTTGGATAAATAAAAGTTTTCCAAAGCTATTACAACATAAAGTGACGCATGTCAGATTTGTAAATTTTGACCTGGACACTGGGGCATCAATGACCCTTGGTCATGAAAGGGTTAACTTCCCCCTCTCTTCATTCTCATCCTCAACATACACACTGTCTTGACAACTCCCCCAGCTATATCTATTAGTGGTGCCAGCACTACCTAGGGGCGAATAAAGGTAAATGACACTGCCAGCCTGTTAAAGGGAATTATAGCACAATACTGCAATACATTTCATATGACATTTAGCAACAATTTACAGTGCCACATCAAAAAAAAACCTTTGCAGTAAATATATGTAAGGGAAGAAACAATCAATATACACTGGAACACCTTCCCAATTAAAATATAGCTTTTATTATTATTATACTAAAAAATGGCCTACAGCCGGACTACATGTAACAGGAGAGTCAGGAAAAACATATACTATACATATTAGGTTATAATGAATAGAATCAAGAGGAATAATGGTGATACATGTGTGACTCACATATATCACCATTATTCCTCTTGATTCTATACATTATAACCTAATATGTATAGTATATGTTTTTCCTGACTCTCTTGTTACATGTAGTCTGGCTGTAGGCCATTTTTTTGTATAATAATAATAAAAGCTATATTTTAATTGGGAAGGTGTTCCAGTGTATATTAACAATTTACAGTGCCCACATATAGCACATAGTGGGACACTGCATCAAGATGAATCAGGCGTGGATCAACCAGGATTTCCACACACCAATGCCTGATGCATCAGACTAGATCATCCATGGTGCCACACCAACAATTTGACAAACGAGACCGGTTTCTTCTGGCTACCTGCCTCAGCTACTATTCGCCTGATGCCACACATCTCGCCTGATGCCACACATCCTATGCCAAGTGTTCCTTTTTGCACCCACATTCGTCAGTGGGTACTGGCATTGCCACCCACCGCCCCACTCTGTTACCGGGTCACTTTGTGGTCTCCTGATGCAGCTGCTGCTGTCATATCCAAACTATGTCACCTTGCCACTCTGTGGCCTCCTGATGCTGCCGCCACCTAAAAATTATGTCACCTTGCCACTCGGTGGCCTTAGCATACTGCTGCCATCTACAGACTCTGTCATTGTGCCACTCGGTGGCCTTCACATGATGCCACTGCTGCATCCGCCACCTCCACCTCTTTCAGATCTGGAGTGAGTGGTGTAAAAATGCAAATTGTCTACTAACAAGTCAAAAATGTCACAGTTCTATTTTGTGACTTTTTGAAACCAAATATGCTGGAGTGCAGGGCTTCATAAATTCCCCCAATGAGTAGTCTGGATAAAAAAGTGGGTCATATAATACTTTACGCACTTTGTCCCTTTGGTGAAATAGCATTTTAAGATTACATGTAAAATGTGTTTTTGTGTGTTCTTGTGTTTTTCCCTACACTATTCCAGTGTTAAGCCTAGCATTTTATCCACCAGATATGTTGGTGTGCTCCTTAGTGCTTAGGCTTATCCTTAAATGTATTTTCTTTTTATCACTATGGCACCTAACTTTATTTGTTCTGACCCTATCGCATATCACATACTTCTGTGTGACCCTGAATTTTCTTGGCAACTGTTTTCGACATTGCTTAGTGTCAATGTCCTTTTCTTTCTGCACGTTTTCTTAGTACAGTATTGGAAATCAGTCAAAATGTGATACCCTTGTCTATTTTCCTTGCGAGAGGAAGCTCACAATAGACGCAATTGAAAATTGTAATATTGTTTGTGGACTGAAGCCTTTGTAAAGCAAGAGCTCTTATACTGCTGAGCCTCGGCACTCTTTTCTAAAGGCAGATGTTTTAAATGAAGGAAAAGCATGTGTGCAATACAGAATGAAACCTGATCAGACAATGGCAGAAAAACTACAACTGCTTCTTCCTTAAACCTGGTAATTGAGAAGTAAATACATTCTTTAAATGTTTTGCAGGATGCCCTATGATAAGGATGAAGGTCAAAAGAAAAAAAAAATTATCACAGTTAAAATAAAATACCGTAACTATGGAGAAGACGACACATTTTAGTAACTTACAATATAACAAAAGGAGAATGATTTGCAGACAGGATAACCTTTTTATATTTTTTTATCTTGATGCATGTTTAGTCTTAAAGGGACATTTTTATAAAAGAAAAGTTTATTTCTTTACAAAATGCAAGTGACTATTCACACTCCATGTATACTATAAATGTTTAACTTTTTTTTTTACTGGGCATTCAGCACTGTAGATAGTCTCACATAACATTCTCTTTCAGACCATCAATCAGACCAGGGAGGAGAGACAGGTGGGACCACACCTCATCTATGCTATCTCAGTGTGGTTGGTCATGGCTTCTGACATTATACTCAGTACACTGCACCTCTGTGGGCTTTGACCAGTAACAGATAAATTTGTGCTGTTACCATGTGACTTGTAGGCCACAATATATACCGTACATCAAACCAACAAAAAAATCCCCATAAATAGCACTTATCAAAAATATTTTATTGTACTAAAATTAACCCCTTCACGCTTTATCACATACATGTACGTTATGATGCATGAGGAGATGAATGGAGGTGACCTCTGCAGTGGAACCGTACCATACGCGGCAGGTGTCGGCTGTATCATACAGCTATCACTCACCTGCACTGACAGGGAGCAACAATCGCACTGACCCATCATTTAACCTCTCAGCTGCTGCAAAGGATGTGGCTCCCTTTGCCTTCCGATCGGAGCCCCCGTAGAGAAATCACGGGGCCCCGATCGGTTTTCATGGCAGCTTGGACACTGCTGAAGTGATCCAGGTCTGTCATGGCAATCTCCATACTGAGCTATGCACGAGGCATAGCTCAGAATGTAGAGTGTAAAAATCCTATTCACCCTAATAGATCTCTATTAGGGTGAATAGGAGAAGGGAATCATAAGATCCTATGTACTAGCACCCAATGTGAACTAATAGTTAAAGAAAAGTGAAACAAAAAATGTAATAACAAATGAAATAAAAAACACCAATATTTTAAAAGTTTAAATCACCCCCTTTCCCAATTTCACATATAAAATATATAAACAATAAAAAATATTAATATATTAGGTATAACTGTATATACAGTACAGACCAAAAGTTTGGACACACCTTCTCATTCAAAGAGTTTTCTTTATTTTCATGACTATGAAAATTGGAGATTCACACTGAATGCATCAAAACTATGAATTAACACATGTGGAATTATATACATAACAAACAAGTGTGAAACAACTGAAAATATGTCATATTCTAGGTTCTTCAAAGTAGCCACCTTTTGCTTTGATTACTGCTTTGCACACTCTTGACATTCTCTTGATGAGCTTCAAGAGGTAGTCCCCTAAAATGGTTTTCACTTCACAGGTAGGCCCTGTCAGGTTTAATAAGTGGGATTTCTTGCCTTATAAATGGGATTGGGACCATCAGTTGCGTTGAGGAGAAGTCAGGTGGATACACAGCTGATAGTCCTACTGAATAGACTGTTAGAATTTGTATTATGGCAAGAAAAAAGCAGCTAAGTAAAGAAAAACGAGTGGCCATCATTACTTTAAGAAATGAAGGTCAGTCATTCAGCCAAAAAATTGGGAAAACTTTGAAAGTAAGGGCTATTTGACCATGAAGGAGAGTGATGGGGTTGCTGCGCCAGATGACCTGGCCTCCACAGTCACCGGACCTGAACCCAATCGAGATGGTTTGGGGTGAGCTGGACCGCAGAGTGAAGGCAAAAGGGCCAACAAGTGCTAAGCATCTCTGGGAACTCCTTCAAGACTATTGGAAGACTATTTCAGGGGACTACCTCTTGAAGCTCATCAAGAGAATGCCAAGAGTGTGCAAAGCAGTAATCAAAGCAAACGGTGGATACTTTGAAGAACGTAGAATATGACATATTTTCTGTTGTTTCACACTTGTTTGTTATGTATATAATTCCACATGTGTTAATTCATAGTTTTGATGCCTTCATAGTCATGAAAATAAAGAAAACTCTTTGAATGAGAAGGTGTGTCCAAACTTTTGGTCTGTACTGTATATAAAATAAAAGTCCGCAGCACTCCTTGAAAGATGAAAAAATTTATTTACACATGTCATATAGCAACATTTCGGTTCTCTCTCAGAACCTTTTTCAAGCCAAGTGAGGCTTGAAAAAGGTTTTGAGAGAGAATTGAAACGTTACTACAGTTGCAAGAAAAAGTACGTGGACCCTTTGGATCAAACGTGCACAACGGTCAGGAGTAATTCTTGACCATTCCTTTTTACAGAACTCTTTCAGTTCAGGAATATTCTTGGGATGTCTGGTGTGAATCGCTTTCTTGAGGTCATGCCACAGCATCTCAATCGAGTTAAGGTCAGGACTCTGACTGGGCCACTCCAGAAGGCGTATTTTCTTCTGTTTAAGCCATTATATTGTTGATTTACTTCTATGCTTTGGGTCGTTGTCCTGTTGCAACACCCATCTTCTGTTGAGCTTCAGCTGGTGGACAGATGGCCTTAAGTTCTCCTGCAAAATGTCTTGATAAACTTGGGAATTTATTTTTGCTTCGATGATAGCAATCCGTCCAGGCCCTGACGCAGCAAAGCAGCCCCAAACCATAATGCCCCCACAACCATACTTCAAAGTTGGGATGAGGTTTTGATGTTGGTGGGCTGTTACTCTTTTTCTCCACACATAGTGCACAACAGTTTCTTCCAAACAACTCAACTTTGGTTTCATCTGTCCACAGAATATTTTGCCAGTACTGCTGTGGAACATTCAGGTGCTCTTGTGCAAACTGTAAACATGCAGCAATGTTTTTTTTTTTTGGACAGCAGTGGCTTCCTCTGTGGTATCCTCCCATGAAATCCATTCTTGTTTAGTGTTCTACGTATCGTAGATTCACTAATAGGGATTTTAGCATATGCCAGAGACTTTTGTAAGTCTTTAGCTGACACTAGGATTCTTCTTCACCTCATTGAGCAGTCTGCGCTGTGCTCTTGCAGTCATCTTTACAGAATGGGCACTCCTAGGGAGAGTAGCAGCAGTGCTGAACTTTCTTCATTGATAGACAATTTGTCTTACCGTGAACTGATGAACAGCAACGCTTTTGGAGATACTTTTATAACCCTTTCCAGCTTTATGCAAGTCAACAATTCTTAATCGTAGGTCTTCTGAGAGCTCTTTTGTGCGAGGCATCATTTACATCAGGCAATGCTTCTTGTTAAAAGCAAACCCAGAACTGGTGTGTGTTTTTTATAGGGCAGGGCAGCTGTAACCAACACCTACAATCTCATCTCATTGATTGGACTCCAGTTGGCTGACACCTTACTCCAATTTGCTCTTGGAGATGTCATTAGTCTAGGGGTTCACATACTTTTTCCACCTGCACTTTAAATGTTTACATGGTGTGTTCAATAAAAACATGGTAACATTTAATTCTTTGTGTGTTATTAGTTTAAGTAGACTGTGATTGTCAATTTGTGTCAGAAACAGGCGTCGTTCCACTATAGAACAAAAAAGAATGGCGCACCATAGGGTAATAACGTAGAGAAAATAGATAAAATAGGTATCTCCACTGGGGAGGCTCACCTGATGGAGTTGTGCTAGTTTAGGCACAACTCTAATGTGGACGTATATCGAAGTGACATGAACTCCTCACAACGGATGGTGTGCAGCCCGGGATGGATACTTCTGTTCAGGGATGCCTGGAATCCCGCAGAAAGCCAGTAGTTCAAGTAAAAGAAAAGGTATCCCACGGCGCAAAAACCACCCAGTAATTGGAGTGATATAGGTTATTATTTATTTGAGCAAGTGGTACAACGCGTTTCGGGGTTTAAACCCCTTCTTCAGGTACAATTTGCTTGCATCATAGCAAGCATGCAAGCAAATTGTACATGAAGAAGGGGTTAAACCCCGAAACGCGTTGTACCACTTGCTCAAATAAATAATAACCTATATCACTCCAATTACTGAGTGGTTTTTGCGCCGTGGGATACCTTTTCTTTTACTTGTCAATTTGTGTGACTTAGATGAAGATCAGATCACATTTTATGATCAATTTGTGCAGAAATCCATATCATTCCAAAGGGTTCACATACTTTTTCTTGCAACTGTATATGACATGTGTAAATAAATAGCACATTTTTTTTATTATTTGTTCATCATCCTGAATCGAGGGATTACCGCTGGCACCCATCTGTCAACCAAATTAAAGGAGTGCTGCCTGGCTTTTTATGGATATTTATATATATATAAATATATATATATATACACTCATCTAAAGAATTATTAGGAACACCATACCAATACGGTGTTGGACCCGCTTTTGCCTTCAGAACTGCCTTAATTCTACGTGGCATTGATTCAACAAGGTGCTGATAGCATTCTTTAGAAATGTTGGCCCATATTGATAGGATAGCATCTTGCAGTTGATGGAGATTTGAGGGATGCACATCCAGGGCACGAAGCTCCCGTTCCACCACATCCCAAAGATGCTCTATTGGGTTGAGATCTGGTGACTGTGGGGGCCATTTTAGTACAGTGAACTCATTGTCATGTTCAAGAAACCAATTTGAAATGATTCGAGCTTTGTGACATGGTGCATTATCCTGCTGGAAGTAGCCATCAGAGGATGGATACATGTTCTCATTCTGTTTACGCCAAATTCAGACTCTACCATTTGAATGTCTCAACAGAAATCGAGACTCATCAGACCAGGCAACATTTTTCCAGTCTTCAGCAGTCCAATTTTGGTGAGCTCGTGCAAATTGTAGCCTCTTTTTCCTATTTGTAGTGGAGATGAGTGGTACCCGGTGGGGTCTTCTGCTGTTGTAGCCCATCCGCCTCAAGGTTGTGCGTGTTGTGGCTTCACAAATGCTTTTCTGCATACCTCGGTTGTAACGAGTGGTTATTTCAGTCAACGTTGCTCTTCTATTAGCTTGAATCAGTCGGCCCATTCTCCTCTGACCTCTAGCATCCACAAGGCATTTTTGCCCACAGGACTGCCGCATACTGGATGTTTTTCCCTTTTCACACCATTCTTTGTAAACCCTAGAAATGGTTGTGCGTGAAAATCCCAGTAACTGAGCAGATTGTGAAATACTCAGACCGGCCCGTCTGGCACCAACAACCATGCCACGCTCAAAATTGCTTAAATCACCTTTCTTTCCCATTCTGACATTCAGTTTGGAGTTCAGGAGATTGTCTTGACCAGGAGCACACCCCTAAATGCATTGAAGCAACTGCCATGTGATTGGTTGACTAAATAATTGCATTTATTAGAAATAGAACAGGTGTTCATAATAATTCTTTAGGGGAGTGTATATATATATATACAGTGGGATGCGAAAGTTTGGGCAACCTTGTTAATCGTCATGATTTTCCTGTATAAATCGTTGGTTGTTACGATAAAAAATGTCAGTTAAATATATCATATAGGAGACACACACAGTGATATTTGAGAAGTGAAATAAAGTTTATTGGATTTAAAGAAAGTGTTCTATAATTGTTTAACCTTCTCAGGACTGCCGTACGCAGGATTGCGTCTTTGCGGCGGCCCTGCTCTTCTGGGTGGACGCGCCGGCGCGTCCTCTCGCGAGACGCGAGATTTCCTGTGAACGCGCGCACACAGGCGCGCGCGTTCACAGGAACGGAAGGTAAGAGAGTGGATCTCCATCCTGCCAGCGGCGATCGTTCGCTGGCATGCTGGAGATGTGATTTTTTTAACCCCTAACAGGTATATTAGACGCTGTTTTGATAACAGCATCTAATATACCTGCTACCTGGTCCTCTGGTGGTCCCCTTTGTTTGGATCGACCACCAGAGGACACAGGTAGCTCAGTAATATGTTGCACCAAGCACCACTACACTACACCCCCCCTGTCACTTATTAACCCCTTGATCACCCTTGATCACCCCTGATCACCCCATATAGACTCCCTGATCACCCCCCTGTCATTGATTACCCCCCTGTCA
Organism: Bufo bufo; assembly: GCF_905171765.1. Taxonomy (NCBI): domain Eukaryota; kingdom Metazoa; phylum Chordata; class Amphibia; order Anura; family Bufonidae; genus Bufo; species Bufo bufo. The sequence goes on along the minus strand of NC_053390.1, from coordinate 698,421,529 downwards.
TTGATCACCCCCCTGTAAAGCTCCATTCAGATGTCCGCATGATTTTTACGGATCCACTGATAGATGGATCGGATCAGCAAAACGCATACGGACGTCTGAATGGAGCCTTACAGGGGCGTGATCAATGACTGTGGTGATCACCCCATATAGACTCCCTGATCACCCCCCTGTCATTGATTACCCCCCTGTCATTGATCACACCCCTGTAAAGCTCCATTCAGACGTCCGCATGATTTTTACGGATCCACTGATAGATGGATCGGATCCGCAAAACGCATACAGACTTCTGAATGGAGCCTTACAGGGGCGTGATCAATGACTGTGGTGATCACCCCATATAGACTCCCTCATCACCTCCCTGTCATTGATTACCCCCCTGTCATTGATCACACCCCTGTAAAGCTCCATTCAGACGTCTGCATGATTTTTACGGATCCACTGATAGATGGATCGGATCCGCAAAACGCATACGGACGTCTGAATGGAGCCTTACAGGGGCTTGATCAATGACTGTGGTGATCACCCCATATAGACTCCCTCATCACCCCCCTGTCATTGATTACACCTCTGTCATTGATCACACCCCTGTAAAGCTCCATTCAGATGTCCGCATGATTTTTACGGATCCACTGATAGATGGATCGGATCCGCAAAACACATACAGGCGTCTCCCTGGAGCCTTCCAGGGGGGGTGATCACCCCATATAGACTCCCTGATCACCCCCCTGTCATTGATCACCCCCCCCTGTCATTGATCACCCCCCTGTCAGGCTGCATTCAGATGTACGTATGATTTTTACGGATCCACGGATAGATGGATCGGATCCGCAAAACACATACGGACATCTGAATGGAGCCTTACAGGGGGGTGATCAATGACAGGGGGGTGATCACCCCATATAGACTCTCTGATCACCCCCCTGTCATTGATCACCCCCCTGTCATTGATCACCCCCCTGTAAGGCTCCATTCAGACATTTTTTTGGCCCAAGTTAACGGAAATTATATATTTTTTTTCTTACAAAGTCTCATATTCCACTAACTTGTGTCAAAAAATAAAATCTCACATGAACTCACCATACCCCTCACGGAATCCAAATGAGTAAAATTTTTTAGACATTTATATTCCAGACTTCTTCTCACGCTTTAGGGCCCCTAGAATGCCAGGGCAGTATAAATACCCCACATGTGACCCCATTTCGGAAAGAAGACACCCCAAGGTATTCCGCGAGGGGCATATTGAGTCCATGAAAGATTGAAATTGTTGTCCCAAGTTAGCGGAAAGGGAGTCTTTGTGAGAAAAAAAAAATTTCAATTTCTGCTAACTTGTGCCAAAAAAAAAAATTTGATGAACTCGCCATGCACCTCATTGAATACCTTGGGGTGTCTTCTTTCCAAAATGGGGTCACATGTGGGGTATTTATACTGCCCTGGCATTCTAGGGGTCCTAAAGCGTGAGAAGAAGTCTGGGATCCAAATATCTAAAATGCCCTCATAAAATGAATGTGGGCCCCTTTGCGCATCTAGGCTGCAAAAAAGTGTCACACATGTGGTATCGCCGTATTCAGGAGAAGTTGGGAAATGTGTTTTTGGGTGTCATTTTACATATACCCATGCTGGGTGAGATAAATATCTTGGTCAAATGCCAACTTTGTATAAAAAAATGGGAAAAGTTGTCTTTTGCCGAGATATTTCTTTCACCCAGCATGAGTATATGAAAAAAGACACCCCAAAACACATTGCCCAACTTCTCCTGAATACGGCGATACCACATGTGTGACACTTTTTTGCAGCCAAGGTGGGCAAAGGGGCCCACATTCCAAAGAGCACCTTTAGGATTTCACAGGTCATTTACCTACTTACCACACATTAGGGCCCCTGGAAAATGCCAGGGCAGTATAACTACCCCACAAGTGACCCCATTTTGGAAAGAAGACACCCCAAGGTATTCCGTGAGGGGCATGGCGAGTTCCTAGAATTTTATATTTTTTGTCACAAGTTAGCGGAAAATGATGATTTTTTTATTTTTATTTTTATTTTTTTCCCTTACAAAGTCTCATATTCCACTAACTTTTGACAAAAAATAAAAACTTCCATGAACTCACTATGCCCATCACGAAATACCTTGGGGTGTCTTCTTTCCAAAATGGGGTCACTTGTGGGGTAGTTATACTGCCCTGGCATTCTAGGGGCCCAAATGTGTGGTAAGGAGTTTGAAATCAAATTCTGTAAAAAATGACCAGTGAAATCCGAAAGGTGCTCTTTGGAATATGGGCCCCTTTGCCCACCTAGGCTGCAAAAAAGTGTCACAAATCTGGTATCTCCGTATTCAGGAGAAGTTGGGGAATGTGTTTTGGGGTGTCATTTTACATATACCCATGCTGGGTGAAAGAAATATCTCGGCAAAAGACAACTTTTCCCATTTTTTTATACAAAGTTGGCATTTGGCCAAGATATTTATCTCACCCAGCATGGGTATATGTAAAATGACACCCCAAAACACATTCCCCAACTTCTCCTGAATACGGAGATACCAGATGTGTGAAACTTTTTTGCAGCCTAGGTGGGCAAAGGGGCCCATATTCCAAAGAGCACCTTTCGGATTTCACTGGTCATTTTTTACAGAATTTGATTTCAAACTCCTTACCACACATTTGGGCCCCTAGAATGCCAGGGCAGTATAACTACCCCACACGTGACCCCATTTTGGAAAGAAGACACCCCAAGGTATTCGCTGATGGGCATAGTGAGTTCATGGAAGTTTTTATTTTTTGTCACAAGTTAGTGGAATATGAGACTTTGTAAGAAAAAAAAAATCATCATTTTCCGCTAACTTGTGACAAAAAATAAAAAGTTCTATGAACTCACTATACCCATCAGCGAATACCTTAGGGTGTCTCCTTTCCTAAATGGGGTCATTTGTGGGGTGTTTGTTTGTAAACGCTATAACTTTTACCCAAACCATTTTTTTTTTACCCAAACATTTTTTTTTTTATCAAAGACATGTAGAACAATAAATTTAGAGCAAAATTTATATATGGATCTCGGTTTTTTTGCAAAATTTTACAACTGAAAGTGAAAAATGTCATTTTTTTGCAAAAAAATCGTTAAATTTCGATTAATAACAAAAAAAGTTAAAATGTCAGCAGCAATGAAATACCACTAAATGAAAGCTCTATTAGTGAGAAGAAAAGGAGGTAAAATTCATTTGGGTGGTAAGTTGCATGACCGAGCAATAAACGGTGAAAGTAGTGTAGGTCAGAAGTGTAAAAAGTGGCCTGGTCTTTCAGGGTGTTTAAGCACTGGGGGCTGAGGTGGTTAAACAAAATTAGGCAGGTGCATAAATGTAGGCACTGTTGTCATTTTATTGATTCCAAAACCTTTAGAACGAATTATTGGAACTCAAATTGGCTTGGTAAGCTCAGTGACCCCTGACCTACATACACAGGTGAATCCAATTATGAGAGAGTATTTAAGGGGGTCAATTGTAAGTTTCCCTCCTCTTTTAATTTTCTCTGAAGAGTAGCAACATGGGGGTCTCAAAACAACTCTCAAATGACCTGAAGACAAACATTGTTCACCATCATGGTTTAGGGGAAGGATACAGAAAGCTGCCTCAGAGATTTCAGCTGTCTGTTTTCATAGTTAGGAACATATTGAGGAAATGCAAGACCACAGGCTAAGTTGGAGTTAAGGCTCGAAGTGGCAAACCAAGAAAAATCTCAGATAGACAGAAGCGACGAATGGTGAGAACAGTCAGAGTTAACCCACAGACCAGCACCAAAGACCTTCAACATCATCTTGCTGCAGATGGAGTCCCTGTGCATCGTTCAACCATTCGGCGCACTACACAAGGAGATGCTGTATGCGAGAGTGATGTAGAGGAAGCCTTTTCTCCGCCCACAGCACAAAAAGTGGCGCTTGAGGTGGGCTAAAGCACATTTGGACAAGCCAGCTTCATTTTGTAATAAGGTGCTGTGGACTGATGAAACTAAAATTGAGTTATTTGGCCATAACAAGGGCGATATGCATGGAGGAAAAATAACACAGCATTCCAAGAAAAACACCTGCTACCTACAGTAAAATATTGTGGTGGTTCCATCATGCTGTGGGGCTGTGTGGCCAGTGCAGGGACTGGGAATCTTGTCAAAGTTGAGGGACGCATGGATTCCACTCAGTATCAGCAGATTCTGGAGACCAATATCCAGGAATCAGTGACAAAGCTGAAGCTGCGCCGGGGCCGGATCTTTCAACAAGACAACGACCCTAAACACTGCTCAAAATCCACTAAGGCATTTATGCAGAGGAACAAGTACAATGTTCTGGAATGGCCATCTCAGTCCCCAGACCTGAATATAATTGAAAATCTGTGGTGTGACTTAAAGAGAGCTGTCCATGCTCGGAAGCCATCAAACCTGAATGAACTAAAGATGTTTTGTAAAGAGGAATGGTCAAAAATACCTTCAACCAGAATCCAGACTCTCATTGGAACCTACAGGAAGCGTTTAGAGGCTGTAATTTCTGCAAAAGGAGGATCTACTAAATATTGATTTTATTTCTTTTTTGTGGTGCCCAAATTTATGCACCTGCCTAATTTTGTTTAAGCAATTATAGCACACTTTCTGTAAATCCAATAAACTTCATTTCACTTCTCAAATATCACTGCGTGTGTCTCCTATATGATATATTTAACTGACATTTTTTATCGTAACAACCAACGATTTATACAGGAAAATCATGACGATTAACAAGGTTGCCCAAACTTTCGCATCCCACTGTATATATATATTTCTGTACGGTGAATGCCATAACGGAAAAAAAAAAATTAAAACACACGATTGGCCATTTTTTGTCATCTTATCCCCACAAAAACAATAAGTAACAGTGTTCAAAAAGATGTACAGTCAGGTCCATAAATATTGGGACACCACCACAATGGATTTGAAATGAAACAAACAAGATGTGCTTTAACTGAAGACTGTCAGCTTTAATTTGAGGGTATTTACATCCAAATCAGGTGAACGGTGTAGGAATTACAACAGTTTGCATATGTGCCTCCCACTTGTTAAGGGACCAAAAGTAATGGGACAAAATAATAATCATAAATCAAACTTTCACTTTTTAATACTTGGTTTCTAATCCTTTGCAGTAAATTACAGCCTGAAGTCTGGAATACATAGACATCACCAGATGCTGGGTTTCATCCCTGGTGATGCTCTGCCAGGCCTCTACTGCAACTGTCTTCAGTTCCTGCTTGTTCTTGGAGGATTTTCCCTTCAGTTTTGTCTTCAGCAAGTGAAATGCATGCTCAAACGGATTCAGGTCATGTGATTGACTTGGCCATTGCATAACATTCCACTTCTTTCCCTTAAAAAAAACTCTCTGGTTGCTTTTGCAGTATGCTTTGGGTCATTGTCCATCTGCACTGTGAAGCGCCGTCCAATAAGTTCTGAAGCATTTGGCTGAATACGAGCAGATAATATTGCCCGAAACACTTCAGAATTCATCCTGCTGCTTTTGTCAGCAGTCATATCATCAATAAATACAAGAGAACTAGTTCCATTGGCAGCCATACATGCCCACGCCATGACACTACCACCATCATGCTTCACTGATGAGGTGGTATGCTTAGGATCATGAGCAGTTCCTTTCCTTCTCCATACTCTTCTCTTCCCATGACTCTGGTACAAGTTGATCTTGGTCTCATCTGTCCATAGGATGTTGTTCCAGAACTGTGAAGGCTTTTTTAGATGTTGTTTTGCAAACTCTAATCTGGCCTTCCTGTTTTTGAGAATCACCAATGGTTTACATCTTGTTGTGAACCCTCTGTATTCACTCTGGTGAAGTCTTCTCTTGATTGTTGACTTTGACACACATAAACCTACCTCCTGGAGAGTGTTCTTGATCTGGCCAACTTTTGTGAAGGGTGTTTTCTTCACCAGGGAAATAATTCTTTGGTCATCCACCACAGTTGTTTTCCATGGTCTTCCGAGTCTTTTGGTGCTGCTGAGCTCACTGTTGCGTTCCTTCTTTTTAAGAATGTTCCAAACAGTTGTTTTGGCCACGCCTAATGTTTTTGCTATCTCTCTGATGGGTTTGTTTTGTTTTTTCAGCCTAATGATGGCTTGCTTCACTGATAGTGACAGCTCTTTGAATCTCATCTTGAGAGTTGACAGCAACAGATTCCAAATGAAAATAGCACACTTGAAATAAACTTTGGACCTTTTATCTGCTCATTTTAATTAGGATAATGAGGGAATAACACACACCTGGCCATGGAACAGCTGAGAAGCCAATTGTCCCATTACTTTTGGTCTTTTTGGCTTGTATTAGTGGCAAAAAAATATATATTATTTGCCGTTCAGCGGTGCAGTTATATGTTCTAAAGCCCTTTTTGGCGTCTATTAGTGGCAAAAAATATATATTATTTGTCTTCAGTGGTGCAGTTATATGTTCTAAAGCCTTTTGTGGTGTGTATAAGTGTGGGGGGGGAAAGGGCCTATTTGCAGTTTGGCAGTGCAGTTAAATGTTCTAAAGCCCTTATTGCCATGTATTAGTAGCAAAAATATATATATTTTGCCGTTCAGCGGTGCAGTTATATGTTCTAAAGCCTTTTGTGGAGTGTACAAGTGGAAAAAAGTAAGGGCCTATTTGGCGTTTAGCGGTGCAGTTATATGTTCTAAAGCCCTTTTTGGCGTATATTAGTATTAGAAAATGGGCTTATTAGCCGTTGTGTGGTAAAGTGAGAAAATTACAGACTTTTTTGGGGTGTTTTAATTTCCATTTTATTTATTTATTTATTTGATCTAACAGTATGTTAGACAGAGAAGTACCAGGCCTTGCACAGTGGAGTGGGGAGGACAGTCAGCAGCTACTGGCCTACATAGATGTGGAAAAGACATCTACGGCTTCCTCTGATAGGCAAGCGTTCAGGCTCCTGACCCAGAGACCGTTAAAGAGGACATCAGTGACGTGCAGACAGTACTCGATGATGATGATGATGTAGCTTACCACACTTGGGAGTCGGGTGAATTAGGGGCTTCATCACCATCAGGAGAAGAGGGTGGCAGCTTGCCAGTGATGCAGCGGAGGAGTCAACAAGTTGCTAGCATGGCCAGGAGTCAGCAGGGTGGCAGCAGTGGGACGTCAGAAGCCAAATGTGCCCGGGGTAGACCACCGGCTTCACAGAAGCCTACCTGCCCGGTAAGTAGTGGTGCAGGGGTTCACAGAAGCAGCGGCTGTAGCAATCAGTCAGTGTGGAGTGTTGGAGGGAAAATCACCTACTCGGCGATGTATGCCGCTGCATCACCAAGTGGCATGCACCCGATTTCAGGCAGTCAAGGCTCCAACACCTCAGCCGAAGGGAACTGTCTGTCCTTTCCATCATCTGCTTGTCCTGATGCTCCTGTTCCTCATCCTACTTCTCGTCACTCATTCCATCAGCAATCGGTAACCAAAGTGATTGCCAAGAGACAGCAGTATGTGTGCACTCATCCAACGGCACAGAAGCTGAATGTGCTCCTGGCCAAGTTGATGGTGCTGCAGTCCCTCCTTTTCCAAGTGGTGGACTCTGCACCTTTCAGAGAACTGATGGCTTGTGCCGAGCCGAGGTGGAGAGTCCCAAGCCGTCATTTCTTTACCAGAAAGGCTGTACCAGCCCTGCACATGTATGTAGAGCAGAAGTTGGGCCAGTCCTTGAGCCTGTCGGGGTCTGCCAAAGTGCATGGCAGTGCCAATGTGTGGAGCTGTAACTATTCTAAAGGACCATACATTTATGGCCTACTGGGTGAATGTGGTTCCTACACAGCCACACCAGCAACTTGGCCAGGTGATGCCGCTTCAGCCTCCACGTTCTCGGCCTCCATATTCTTTGATATCAGCCAGTGGCAGCTCATGCGTGACACCTGCCACTTGCTTAGGCCCTTTGAAGAGGCCACATTATTTGTCAGTCGCCAGCACTGGATGAACAACGTCATTCCACTGCTTCATGTCCTGGAACACATGCTGGTAAATCTGGCTGGTCAGGGAACTGGAGATGTGGCGCCTAGATCTCATGGTCACATGAGTCCTGTGGGGACTGAACTGGAGGAGGAGGACATTGTAGCACAAGCAATGTGTAGCGAAATGGGTGGTTTTGCTACACAGGTAACAGGAGAGGAGGAGCAGGAGCAGCCAGAGGAGCTACAGGGTGATGAGGAAGATGAGGCAGATGACCCAGACACACAGTGGCAGTATGAAGTGTAGATGGAGGCAGGGAGTCCCTCCGAGTCACTTGCACAAATGGCCTTATGCATGCTCACTTGCTTGCGTAGTGACAGGCAAATTGTCACCATTCGGCAGAGGGATGACTTCTGGTTTTCCACCTTATTGGACCCTCGCTACAGTCCAAAATGGGGGCCTTTTTTACACCCGTTGAGAGGGAGGACAAACTGAACTACTATAGAGACATCGTATGTAGTCAGTTGGCCGCTGCCTATCTGCGCCATCGACCATCCTCTCGCAGGTCTGACCGGGGTGGCCCTCTGGATCATGTTCCTCTGCAATGGATGCTGTGACAGGGTGGGGGAGCAGGAGCAGTTCCAGCTCCATCAGCAGCAATTTGAGTCTAGAGTCGCTGATGAGCAGCTTTCTTCACCCGACTAGTGAAAAAACTACTCACCAACAGCAGGACCTGGAGCAGGACCTGAACCAGCAGGTGGTGGCATATTTGGACAGCACCCTGCCACCCCACATTGAAGATCCGCTGGACTACAGGGCAGCCAAACTGGATTTGTGACCACAACTGGCAGAGTTTGCCCTGGAAAAGCTGTCCTGCCGGGCCAGCAATGTGGCATCAGAACATGTGTTCACTGCAGTGGGGGCCATAGTTACCCGAAGAAGAACTCACCTGTCCACCCAAAATGTGGAGAGACTGACCTTTGTCAAGATGAATCAGCTGTGGATCAGCCAGGATTTCCACCCACCAATGCCTGATGAATCAGACTAGATCATACATGGTGCCATACCAATACTTTGACAAAAGAGACTGGTTTCTTCTGGCTACCTGCCTCAGCTACTATTCTGATGTTGCCACCCACCTGATGCCACACATCTGATGCCAAGTGTTCCTTCTTTTACCCACCATCTAAAACTGGTACTGACATTGCTACCCACATCCCCACTCTGTCACCGGGTCACTCTGTGGTCTCCTGATGCTACTGCAACCTCCACACTATATCATCTTGCTACTCTGTGGTCTCGTGATGCTGCTGCCACCTCCATACTATGTCACATTTGCCACTCTTTGGCTCCTGATGCTGCTGCCACCTCCACACTATGTCACGTTTGCCACTCTTTGGCTCCTGATGCTGCTGCCACCTCCACACTATATCACCTTGCCACTCTGTGGTCAACTGATGCTGCTGCCATCTCCACACTATGTCACCCTGCTACTCTGTGGTCTCCTGATGCTGCTGCCACCTCCAAACTATGTCAACTTGCCACTCTGTGGTCTTCTGATGCTGCTTCTACCTCTACACTCTGCCATTGTGCCACTATGTGGCTTTCTGATGCTGATGCTGCCTCCTCCACACTGTCATTGTGCCAACCGGTGGCCTCCTCCTGATGCTACTGCTGCCACCTCAACACTCTGTCATTGTGCCACTTTGCAGCCTCCTGATAATGCTGCTGCCACCTCCACACTCTGTCATTATGTGACCCTGTGGCTTCCTCCTGTTGCTGCCGCTGCTGCCACATCTAAACTCTGTCATTATGCCTCTCTGTGGTCTCCTGATGCTGCTGCTGCCACCTCCACACTGTCATTGTGCCACCCTCTGGCCTCTTCTTGATGCTGCTGCCACCACCTCCTCACTCTGACATCCTGATGCAGCTGATTCCACCTTCATTCTGTCATTGTGCCACTCTCTGGCTTCCTGATGCTGCTTTTGTTGCCACCTCCACACTCTGTCATAGTGCTACTCTGTAGTCTCCTGATGCTTCTGCCACCTCCATACTGTAATTGTGCCACTCTGTGGCCTCCTCCTGATGCTGCTGCTATCTCCAGACTGTCATTGGGCCACTCTGTGGTCTTCTTATGCTGATTCCACCTCACCACTATGTCATAGGGCCACTCTGAGGACTTTTCATGCTGTCCCCACAATCCCCACTTTATGACTGGGCCATTATTTAGCCTTTCGGCGGCCTGGCTGACATCCTCATTTTATTTGACCCTTCTTCCGATCTGTCAGAAGAAAGCAAAAATGAGACACACAAAGGATCCTGTCTATGTAATAGATGTAAAACCTGCATGACATGGTCCCTATTTTGCTTCAGAATTGACTTATGATTTAGTAGCCAAAAGCAGGAGTGGGTACAAAACACAGAAGACATGTAAATATTCCATTCACGTGTCATCTCTGTTTTGGATTTACTCCTCTTTTTTTGGCTTCAGCAATATTGATGGATTACTGATCAAATGCTGACCGAGTGAAGGCGGATGCTCCACAGACAGGTTCCGTTTTTTGGGGGTTATTGTTCTGACGGATCAGAGGAAGGGCAAAATAATAAGTGACGTCAACATAAAATTACTGCTGACACCCTCTCCACTCTGTTGGGGGGGGCTCTACTTGTTTAAGCGTTTTGTAGAACCAGTTCTGTAGACATCTATGTGGAATCAGCTGCTGACGGTGTAAAAGGAGTGCGTTTCTTCTTGACGTTAACATTGACCTGTAAGGCTGAGTTCACACTTGAGTTATTTGGTCAGTTTTGGCCCCGTAACTGCCCAAATAAGTGAAGTTTGCAGTGATTCTAAGAGCGAAGCCTGTCATCTGCCTTTCATACTGACTCACAGTATTGTTTACTACCACAGTAGACTCCCTATGCGTATTACTGAAAGGCACAGTGTTCTACACCACTATAAAGGCTCTCTGTAGTCAGGAAATAGCTTTTTTTTACACGATTCACCGCAAATAAATTCGGATCAAACCAATTTTTTTTTTTATTCAGTGAACCGGCCGAATCAAATTTTTGAGAAATTCGCTCATCTATAATCATAAGCATACTGGGAGAAAGGTATAGAGAATGTCATGAAGTCAGTAAGTTACTCATATTTGTATGATTGAAATTGAGACATCTTGCCAAAAGGCAAGTGTAATGGTCTGTATTAAATGAAAAATTGTGGTCAACTGGGACAGTTTGCTGACAAAAGTGGAAAAAGTTCTGACATTGTAAAAACTATTAATTACAATCCCTTGAAAGAGTGGTGCAGTGGCATAATATTAGTGACTTATCCTCAGGATAGAGGGAAAAAAATGGTAAAAAGCAGAGTGGATCCAGCATGCATGTGGATCCAACACTCCTTGAACTTTATGGCGGCCATTATGGCGCATAACAGGTAGTATTTAGTGTTAGGACCCGTCTAACAGAGATCACCTTGACGTACGGCAGACGGGCTCAGATGGTTTTGTACAAAATGCATTGGCCAAGCATCTCACTTTATAAATAAGCGTAGCATTAGCACTATAATTTTTGGCATTATTGCACTTTATCTGATTTGCAGGGTGCTGCTGCATTGTCTCTTTTTTTCCTCTAGGTCTTTGCCATGGTGGTCGTGCACCTGCGCACTGGGAGGTGCTGACTAACCCCCTTTTTTTGCAGATTTACAATGCTGGAGATGTGGCACTCCAGCGAGTCATGCACTCCTGATTAGCCTGTCTGCCCCATAGGTTGATTTTAATTAGTTTCAGTATAAATCTGTAGCCTGCTCTCTACATTCATTGGAAGCTGTCTGGCACAAGGAAAGGTATAGAGTGGGCTCGGCATGCATGTTGGTACCTGCATCCCTTGTAATGGAGGCCATTATGGCACCAAAAATGGTAAAAAGCAGAGTGGATCCAGCATGCATGTGGATCCAACACTCCCTGAACTTTATGGCGGCCATTATGGCGCATAACAGGTAGTATTTAGTGTTAGGACCCGTTAGAAATAGCCGTGTTAGGAACCGTGTTAGGAATAGCCTTCCTGCAGAAGTGGCAGCTGCAAATACAGTGGAGGAGTTTAAGCATGCATGGGATAGGCATAAGGCCATCCTTCATATAAGATAGGGCCAGGGGCTATCCATAGTATTTAGTATATTGGGCAGACTAGATGGGCCAAATGGTTCTTATCTGCCGACACATTCTATGTTTCTATGTTTCTATGTTTCTAACAGAGATCGCCTTGACGTACGGCAGACGGGCTCAGATGGTTTTGTACAAAATGCATTGGCCAAGCATCTCACTTTATGAATAAGCGTAGCATTAACACTATAATTTTTGGCATTATTGTACTTTATCTGATTTGCAGGGTGCTGCTGCATTGTCTCTTTTTTTCCTCTAGGTCTTTGTCATGGCGGCGTGCACCTGCGCACTGGGAGGTGCTGACTAACCCCCATTTTTTGCAAATTATCCTCAGGATAGGTGATCAATATCAGATCGGTGGGGGTTTGACTCCTGGTGTCCCTGCCGATCAGCTGTTTGAAGAGGAAGCAGCACTACTGCAAGCACGGCACCCTCTTCATTGTTTTCATGTATGCTTTCTTCTTTGTGGCAGAGGTGCAGTGTAATTACAAATGTGTGTCCCAATTTTGGTGTAAAACTTTGCATATTAGACCATGTGCCCTGTGTCTAGGATAGGTGATCAATATCAGATCGGTGGGGGTTTGACTCCTGGTGTCCCTGCCGATCAGCTGTTTGAAGAGGAAGCAGCACTACTGCAAGCACGGCACCCTCTTCATTGTTTTCATGTATGCTTTCTTCTTTGTGGCAGAGGTGCAGTGTAATTACAAATGTGTGTCCCAATTTTGGTGTAAAACTTTGCATATTAGACCATGTGCCCTGTGTCTATGAAACGAATCCCTTTTACCGCATGTCATTCAAAGTGGAGAAACTCTAGTTGCACCAAATTGCATTAACATTTTGCCACAACTTTTTAGACAGATTTTAAGAACAAACACATCTTGACCTGCATATGTGGACTTTTGAAAATTTTACTAAAGATTTTATACTAATATCTGCCATCTGTGTTTTTGAGCTAAAGAAGACAATGTTAAGATATGCATTAAAATGCTTTGTGTGAATCTTTATTTCTTTTCAATCTACTATGTTTGGCTAGAAAAACTGCACAAAAATATATGTGCTGCATGAATCCATCTTTGAAACCTGCTGATACAATTAGGTTGGTGGGCATAGGGATGACTTATATATTGGACTACTGCAAATAACAAGTGCTTATAGTAAAACATTAGTAAACTTTATTTTATTTTATGCTTTATTTTATTTATACTATGCAAAATGCTATAAATATATTTGTTCTAAATTACATAGTATTTATCATAAAATCCACAACAACCTGGATTAGTTTAATTCTGTACTTTTTAATGAAATTTCAAGTTTGAATGATTTCAGCTCTGATTGTTTTCACAAAAAAATGCATAATTTATAAACAGCTTGTTATTTTCATCAAATCTCATTTATCAAATTAAGCAATACATTTTAGAACACCTTTCAAAGCAAAGATTGCATTATACTTCCGAACCATTAAGAGGCATATGCACATGATATGAAGTTATCTAACGTGTGTCTCGAAGGAACTCTCAGACTCAGTTTTATGTACCAGCAATTTATGGTTAAATGTTTCTACTTGGGAAAAGATGAACAATAAAGAAAAGTGCTTTTCAAATAGTTGAATGAGAAAGAATATTAAAAAAAAGTGCTTGTAATCGATGGAAATGCAGATGTGGACGATATAACATATTGTTATGCAGTTTATAAGAATAAATGTTGTGTAACAAAAGGAAATGTGACACCTCTACATTGTATCAATAGTCCAGTCATTCCACATTAAATGTTCAGTGTTTTATTTAACACATTAACATAGTCAACAGCAGAAAATAATATTTGTACAGTCAACCTTCAATCAGTAGGATGGCTCTACATGACACAACATGGAGGCTTACAAAGGTCACATTCCAATGACTGTCAAAAAGAGTTTTATAAACCCAGCAGCTACAATAAGTTTGCACACTTAGACATAGACCATATGTTCCATGTATACAGTATTTATACATCAAAGCATGTTCATGCTATCACATGAAGTCTTATGAACATGGCTAGTGACAATGCTTTTATGTTGGGTATTTCTATATACAGTATAGTAACTAATTGACTAATGTGCCCACTGTGTAAACAAGTCTCCAGGCAAATTGAAAAAATTCCTTCTGTACAATAGTCTAATCTCCAAACTGTCACACCATGTTATGTGTTTGAGTTTGAAACAGTCCTGATGAACTGTATCTAGACCTATAGAGTTGCATAAATCTGCCATCAACTGTTATACAAAAAAAAACCATACATGTGCAGTATACCGTTTTTCTTATGCATGTGATTACATTGAAAAGAGTAGTCAACAGATCCTAGCCAAATTCCTTATTTCTCGCCCTATAAGACATACTTTTTGCCACCCAAAGTGGGGGAAAATGGCACTGCATTTTATCGAGCGAATACTAATGAGCACTTCCAGTAGCAATGAGCAGTAAATCAAGCGCTCCTTGCGCTGGCTCTTTATTTATCGCTTCCTGGTTTTCGCCTGCCGGCAGCGCATTTTATGGTGTCACCTGTACACAATGTGATGGTCTTCTTGTATACTATAAATTACAACCTGTTCTGACATTCACTATTAGTTCAGTATGTGATTAGGTTAATTACCAAACAAAAGATCACTGATTTGAATCAAGGAGCAGCTATGAAGATTTCCCAAGCAAACAGAAACAGCATCACCCAGCTCATCGATAGCGGTATCTCGGCCAAGAAAGTCGCCAAACTGCATCATGTGAGTGCCATGACATTTGGAAAATTACGAAATAAAGTCTGTCCATCCATTCCAAAGCCAAGTGGAGGACATCCAGGCAAATTATCGGCGTCAACAAGTCTATAAAATCTGGTGCGACAAACATGGCAGTGGAGGTGGCTCATATGCTTCATAATAGTGAGATCACATACATCCATGTAAGCACCATGTGACACACATTACACAAGTCTATAATGGTGGCCCAATAAAAGGTGAAGAAGCCTGTACTTCAATATTTTCATAAGAAGCATCAGCTTGAGTTTGCAAAAAAGTACAAACAGTGGACAGTAGAAGATTGGAAACAAGGGATCAGACAAAAGCCAATAGACTGGGCTCTGATGGGTGCAAATAGGTCTGGAAGAAACAAGGGACAAGAGGGCTAACGGATCGCGAAATTGAGGAAATGTCAAGTTTGGTGGAGGAAGCCTGATGATATGGGGTTGTTTCATAGCCAAAGGCATTGGATACTTGACCAGAATCGATGGTGGTATCAATGCTGAGCTATATGTGAATATCCTACAAGACGAGTTACTTTGTACACCTGAATACTATGGGTATTAAAGGGACAACATAGTGTTCCAGCAGGACAATGCATACATCAAGAATGGCAAAGAAATGGTTCAATGACAATGAAGTAGAGGAGCTGGACTGGCCACCACAGTCCCTAGACCTTAACCCTATTGAACACTTGTAGGTAGAGTTGAAGAAAAAGCTGTATTCATACCCAAGTGAGTCGACCAGTATGCACCAATATTGGGAATGTGTAGAAGACACCTGGGAACTGACATGCTTGAATCTGATAGAGAGCATGCCCAAAATAATTCAGGCACTGTTGAAAGCCAAGGGTAGATTTACAAAATACTAACAAAATAATAAAAATTAAAATTTTGAATTTTGGGAGCAAAACAGTAATAATGCAATTACATTTCAAGCATACACAAACCTAACTAATCATATACTAAATAGTTGCAAGTCCAATTTATGTATGAGAAAGCCAAGATGATTATCTATAAAATGATGATAGTCTCACATTCAAAGCTGTATTGGATGGTGAGATATGGAGCCTGAAAGTCAAAAGTTCAAAACATTGTTACCCTTTTGCTCATCAGTGTACATGTAATTAAAACATGAAAGAATATGAGTGGAGTGGACTCATGATAGTATCATTCAGTGATACTTACTGTACCAAAATGTGAAACACAAGGGACATTTTCATATTTGGTAAAATGGACCTACTTGAGTCATTTAATATAAATGTACATGAATTATTTAATTATACTCCCCCAAATGTAAGTTTTTAAGGTGCTCTGTAAAAACTGTAGGTTCTTAACCCCTTAAGGACTTAGCCCTATTTCACCTTAAGGACCAGGCCATTTTTTTGCAAATCTGACCAGTGTCACTTTAAGTGCTGATAACTTTAAAATGCTTTGACTTATCCAGGCCATTCTGAGATTGTTTTTTCGTCACATATTGTACTTCATGACACTGGTAAAATGAAGTAAAAAAATAAAATAATTTTATTTATAAAAACATACCAAATTTACCAAATATTTGCAAAAAATTTCAAATTTCCAAGTTTCAATTTCTCTACTTCTATAATACATAGTAATACCTCCAAAAATAGTTATTACTTTACATTCCCCATATGTTTACTTCATGTTTGGATCATTTTGGGAATGATATTTTATTTTTTGGAGATGTTACAAGGCTTAGAAGTTTAGAAGCAAATCTTGAAATTTTTCAGAAATGTTCAAAAACCCAATTTGTAGGGACTAGTTCAGGTCTGAAGTCACTTTGCGAGGCTTACATAATAGAAACCACCCAAAATTGACCCCATTCTATAAACTAAACCCCTCAAGGTATTCAAAACTGATTTACAAACTTTGTTAACCCTTTAGGTGTTCCACAAGAATTAATGGAAAATGTCAGATTTTCTATTTTAATTTTTTTTTTCCAGTTACAAAGCAAGGGTTAACAGCCAAACCAAACTCAATATTTATGGCCCTGATTCTGTAGTTTACAGAAACACCCCATATGTGGTCGTAAACAGCTGCACGGGCACACGGCAGGGCGCAGAAAGAAAGGAATGCCATACGGTTTTTGCAAGGCAGATTTTGCTGGACTGGCTTTTTTGACACCATGTCCCGTTTGAAGTTCCCCTGATGCACCCCTAGAATAGAAACTCCAAAAAAGTGTCCCCATTTTAGAATCTACAAGATAGGGTGGCAGTATTGTTGGTACTAGGTACATATGATTTCTGGTTGCTCTATATTACACTTTTTGTGAGGCAAGATAACAAGAAATAGCTGTTTGGAACCGTTTTAATTTTTTGTTATTTACAACACTTATCTGACAGGTTAGATCATGTGATATTTTTATAGACCAGGTTGTCACGGATGCGGTGATACCCAATATGCATACTTTTTTTTTTATTTATGTAAGTTTTACACAATGATTTCATGTTTTAGTTTTTCCATAGTCTGAGAGCCATAATGTTTTCAGTTTTTTGGCGATTACCTTGGGTAGGGAATGATTTTTGCGGGATGAGATGATGGTTTTATTGGCACTATTTTGGAGTGCATGTGACTTTTTGATCGCTTGCTATTACACTTTTTGTGATGTAAGGTGACAAAAAATGGTTTATTTAGCACAGTTTTTATTTAAAATTTTTTACGGTGTTCATCTGAGGGGTCAGGTCATGTGATATTTTTATAGAGCCGGTCGATACGGATGCGGCGATACCTAATATGTATACTTTTTTTTATTTATGTAAATTTTACACAATGATTTCGATTTTGAAGCAAAAAAAATAATGTTTTAGTGTTTCCATAGTCTGAGAGCCATAATTTTTACAGTTTTTGGGCGATTACCTTGAGTAGGGTATGATTTTTGCGCGATGAGATGACGGTTTTAGTGGCACTATTTTGGGGTGCGTGTGACTTTTTGATCGCTTGCTATTACACTTTTTGTGATGTAAGGTGACAAAAAATAGTTTACTTAGCACAGTTTTTATTTTTAATTTTTTACGGTGTTTATCTGAGGGGTTAGGTCATGTGAAATTTTTAGAGAGCCGGTCGATATGGACGCAGTGATACCTAATATGTATACTTTTTTTTTATTTATGTAAGTTTTACACAATAATATAATTTTTGAAACCAAAATAAAATCATGTTTTAGTATCTCCATATTCTGAGAGCCATAGTTTTTTCCGTTTTTGGGCAATTATCTTAGGTAGGGTCTCATTTTTTGCGGGATGAGATGCCGGTTTGATTGGCACTATTTTGGGGTGCGTGTGACTGTTTGATCGCTTGCTATTACACTTTTTGTGATGTAAGGTGACAAAAAATGGTTTATTTAGCACAGTTTTTATTTTAAATTTTTTACGGTGTTCATCTGAGGGGTTAGGTCATGTGATATTTTTATAGAGCCGGTCGATACGGATGCGGTGATACCTAATATGTATACTTTTTTTTTATTAATGTAAGTTTTACACAATGATTTCATTTTTGAAGCAAAAAAAAATAATGTTTTAGTGTTTCCATAGTCTGAGAGCCATAATTTTTTCAGTTTTTGGGCGATTACCTTGGGTAGGGTATGATTTTTGCGGGATGAGATGACGGTTTTAGTGGCACTATTTTGGGGTGCGTGTGACTTTTTGATTGCTTGCTATTACACTTTTTGTGATGTAAGGTGACAAAAATGGTTTATTTAGCACAGTTTTTATTTAAAAATTTTTACGGTGTTCATCTGAGGGGTTAGGTCATGTGATATTTTTAGAGAGCCGGTCTATACGGACGCGGAAATACCTAATATGTATACTTTTTTTTTATTTATGTAAGTTTTACACAATAATATCATTTTTGAAACAAAAAAGAAATCATGTTTTAGTGTCTCCATATTCTGAGAGCCATAGTTTTTTCATTTTTTGGGAGATTATCTTAGGTAAGGTCTCATTTTTTGCAGGATGAGATGACGGTTTGATTGGCACAATTTTGGGGTGCATATGACTTTTTGATCGCTTGCTATTACACTTTTTGTGATGTAAGGTGACAAAAAATGTTTTTTTAGCACAGTTTTTATTTTTATTTTTTTACGTTGTTTATCTGAGAGGTTAGGTCATGTGATATTTTTATAGAGCCGGTCGATACGAACGCGGAGATAACAAATATGTATACTTTTTTTTAAATTTATGTTTTACACAATAACCGCTTCTTTCAAACAAAAAAAATTATGTTTTAGTGTCTCCATATTCTGAGCCATAGTTTTTTTTTTTTTTGGGCGATTGTCTCAGGTAGGGGCTCATTTTTTGTGGGATGAGGTGACGGTTAGATTGGTACTACTTTGGTGGTCAAACGCCTTTTTGATCGCTTGCTGTTGTACTTTTTGTGATGTAAGGTGACAAAAAATGGTTTATTTAGCACAGTTTTTATTTTTTACGGTGTTTATCTGAGGGGATAGCTCATGTGATATTTTTATAGAGCCGGTCGTTACGGACGCGGCGATACCTAATATGTATACTTTTTTTTTCTCCTATTTTTTACCAATTTTTTTAACTTTGTTTGGGGAAAATGACGTTTTTGTTTATTTTTACTTGAAATTTTTTTGGGGGAAAACTTAATTTTTTCAACTTTTTTTTTCACTTTTTTTTTTGTCCCACTTTGGGACTTGATGTTTTGGGGGTATATTCCTTTACAATGCATTCCAATACTTCTGTATTGGAATGCATTGGCTGTATGAGTAATACTGTGTGTATTACTCATACAGCTTCCGGGGCCTGTGAGATCCAGGGGGCTGAATCTCACAGGCTCTTCACCGGAAGGCAGCGCAGATGCCTCAGGAAGGCATTGCGCTGCCTTCCATGCCATCGGGTCCCCCCCCACAGCCCCATGGGGACCCGATGGCACCACCGCCGCACCAGGTAAAAACCGCAAACCGCAGGTCTGAATTGACCTGCGGTTTGCGGCGTTCGCCGACACGGGGGAGGCACGGGACCCCCCTGCGCATTTAGCCGAGGTGATCGGAACAATACATGATGTACCGGTACGTCATGTGTCCTTAAGGACTCGGGAAACATGCCGTACCGGTACATCATGTGTCCGTAAGGGGTTAATACCTCAGGCAATATATCCTGCTGTATGTTACTGGGTTGTACAGCAGAAGTCATGCAAGCCTTTTTTGATACCACTGTAACTGTTCTTCACATACTTTCTACTCTGTCTTTCCTTTTCATGAGATGTGCACATACTGTATAGTAGAAATACAGTAGTACTGGTAATACGGTTCTATCACAATGTAGCAATGCATACATACATTTATTTTCTGTATTCTTTTTTGCAACAAGACAATCTACTTTGTGTTAGCATTTTATGTTTTTAAAAGTATCTGACACCAGTGACCCTCCTATTCGACTGTTTGCATAGACATATAGCTGTGGTTCACCTGACTAAAACACTGCTTTTCTTTTGTTGATAAGAGGCTCCCTTTTGGAGTTATCATACTTTTTTTTAATATGCAAATTCGATTTTTGGTGCAAAGAGGGCATCTCCATTGCCCTTGTTCCACAAAAGGTCCACTCCTTTCTGAGGCTACTCCCTGCTTAGCAGCTTTGATTGACAGGTCCAGGCAGTAGTAAAGCACTGAGGGAGGGGATGGCCTAATAGTGATGGTAACATAGTAACATAGTACATAAGGCCGAAAAAAGACATTTGTCCATCGAGTTCGGCCTGTCATCCTGCAAGTTGATCCAGAGGAAGGAAAAAAAACTGTGAGGTAGAAGCCAATTTTCCCCACTTTAGGGGAATAAAAAATTCCTTCCCGACTCCAATCAGGCAATCAGAATATCTCCCTGGATCAACGACCCCTTTCTAGTAGCTATAACCTGTAATATTATTACACTCCAGAAATACATCCAGGCCCCTCTTGAATTCCTTTATTGTACTCACCATCACCACCTCCTCAGGCAGAGAGTTCCATAGTCTCACTGCTCTTACCGTAAAGAATCCTCTTCTATGTTTGTGTACAAACCTTCTTTCCTCCAGACGCAGAGGATGTCCCCTCGTCACAGTCACAGTCCTGGGGATAAATAGCTGATGGGATAGATCTCTGTACTGACCCCTGATATATTTATACATAGTAATTAGATCTCTCCTCAGTCGTCTTTTTTCTAATGTGAATAACCCTAATTTTGATAATCTTTCAAGGTACTGTAGTTGCCCGATTCCAGTTATTACTTTAGTTGCCCTCCTCTGGACCCTCTCCAGCTCTGCTATGTCTGCCTTGCTCACTGGAGCCCATAACTGTACACAGTACTCCATGTGTGGTCTGACTAATGATTTGTAAAGTGGTAGGACTATGTTCTCATCACGGGCATCTATGCCCCTTTTGATGCAACCCATTATCTTATTGGCCTTGGCAGCAGCTGCCTGACACTGTTTTTTGCAGCTTAGTTTGCTGTTCACCAAAATTCCTAGATCCTTTTCCATGTCAGTGTTACCGAGTGTTTTATCATTTAGTATGTATGGGTGACTTGCATTTTTCCTTCCCATGTGCATAACCTTACATTTGTCAGTGTTAAACCTCATCTGCCACTTCTCTGCCCAAGCCTCCAGTCTATCCAGATCCCTCTGTAGCAGTATACTGTCCTCTTCAGTGTTAATTACTTTGCACAGTTTAGTGTCATCTGCGAAAATTGATATTTTACTATGCAAGCCTTCTACAAGATCATTAATAATATATTGAAGAGAATAGGGCCCAATACTGACCCCTGAGGTACTCCACTAGTGACAGTGACCCAATCTGAGTGTGTACCGTTAATAACCACCCTCTGTTTTCCATCACTGAGCCAGTTACTTACCCATATACAGATGTTTTCTCCCAGTCCGATCATTCTCATTTTATATGCTAACCTTTTATGTGGTACAGTGTCAAATGCTTTGGAGAAGTCCAGATATACGACATCCATTGATTCGCCGCTGTCAAGTCTAGAACTTACCTCCTCATAGAAACTGATTAAATTAGTTTGGCATTACCGATCCATTATGAAGCCATGCTGATATGGCGTTTTATTTGCTTATTTCCGTTGAGATGCTCTAACATAGCATAACATGGTGATGTCATTGTTGCACGGAAGGTCTAAACTGCATATTAATCATTTTTCTCATGTGAACCTTAGCTATGTATCTATACAAACAGCTGGATATGGAGGTCACTGCTGACAGACTCCCATTAAATTTACCTTTGCTGAAATTTGGGACTGGTCTATTACATCTACCACATTGAGCAAAGGAACAGCTTCTGAGGATAAATATTTTATGTGTTATACATCATTACAAATGCTATTAAAACACAATCAGCAACATAATAATTTGTGAATTAATTTTCCATATACAATAATTTGGCTTTATTGTGCTGTTTCTGTTTATTTTCAGTAACCATATGAATGACAATAATACAGAAGCAAATAGGATTGTATTCTTCAAGCCAATTAGAACAAAACAAAATCCCAATATTAAAAATCCAAGTTATCAATTCAATCTAAAATAGCATGGGAATGTGTGAAGGAAATCTATAAAATACATATGCAATATATAGTGGTTACTAATAAAGAAAGGGCAAAATAGAGGTAGGCATTAAATAGACAGAAAACTAATGGGATTGTTACACTATATCCATGTGCCCAATTCTCGGTGGACCAAGCACAGCAGCATAAACTTCTCCTGAAATCCGTAATAATTTTTCTAACCAACACATTCGGAGAACGTCTTAAAGGGGTTGTCTCATGTCAGACAGTGAGGGCATATCAAGAACGGAACCCAGAAAGTCCTGGAGGGCACACTGCACATATGCAGCCGCCCGCCATTCATTTCTATGCTGCTGGAAATAGTTGAGCGCTGGCTGGGCTATTTCCATAAGGCCCATAGAAGTGAATGGGAGCTTGGTGGTGGCTGGACCGAAGTCCTCCAGCTACTATTTTGCGGTGCTCCATTCTCGATATAGGTGTGGGCCCAGCGGTGGGACCTCCACCTATAAGACAATGGGAGCATATCCTAGCGATATGCTCCCATTGTCTGAGATGAGACAACTCCTTTAACCTCTTATGGACACAGGACGTACCTGTACGCCCTGATGTCCGAGTCCTTAAGGACACAGGGCGTACAGGTATGCGCTGTGTATTTCCGATCACCGCCATGCGGTGGCGATGATCGGAACAGGTGCCTGCTGAAATCGTTCAGCAGGCACCCTGTGACAATGTCGAGGGGGGTCTTGTGACTCCCCCATATCGGCGATCGCTGCAGATTAACCCCTTCTATGCCGCAGTCGGTGCTGACCGCGACATAGAAGTTGTTTGTGATTCAGGAAGCCCATCGAGTCCATCCGATAGATACGATAAAAAAATAAAAACAGTGTAAAAAAAAAGCCATTTTTGGTCACCTTACATCACAAAAAGTGCAACACTTAGTGATCAAAAAGGCGTATGCCCCCCAAAATAGTACCAATCTAAATGTCACCTCATCCCGTAAAAAATAAGCCCCTACATAGGACAATCGCCCAAAAAAAATAAAAATAAACTATGGCTTTCAGAATATGGAGACACTAAAAAATATTTTTTTTTTCAAAAATGCTTTATTATAGAAAACTGAAACAAACAACAACAAAAAGTTGTCATATTTGGTATTATCGCTTCCGTAACAACCTGCTCTATGAAAATAGCTCATGATCTAACCTGTCAGATAAACGTTGTAAATAACAAAAAAATAAAAACTCTGCCAAAACAGCATTTTTTTTGTTACCTTGCCTCACAAAAAGTGTAATATAGAGCAACCAAAAATCATCTGTACCCTAAAATAGTACCAACAGAACTGCAACCTTATCCCATAGTTTCCAAAATTGGGTCACTTTTTTGGAGTTTCCACTCTAGGGGTGCATCAGGGGGTCTTCAAATGTGACATGGCAAGTTAAAAATATCCCAGTGAAATCTGCCCTCCAAAAACCATATGGTGTTCTTTTCCTTTTGTGCCCTGCCGTGTGACCGTACAGCAGTTTACGACCACATATGGGGTGTTTCTGTAAACTACAGAATCAGGGCAATACATATTGAGTTTAGTTTGGCTGTTAATCCTTGATTTGTTAGCGGGAAAAAATGATTAAAATGGAAAATCTGCCAAAAAAGTGAAATTCTGAAACTTCATCTCCATTTTCCATTAATTCTTGTGGAACACCTAAAGGGTTAACAACATTTGTAAAATCAGTTTTTAATACCTTGAGGGGTGTAGTTTCTAAAATGGGGTCATTTTTGGGTGGTTTCTATTATGTAAGCCTCACAAAATAACTTCAGACCTGAACTGGTCCTTAAAAAGTGGGTTTTGGAAATTTGCGTTCCATGCCTGTGGTAGGCATTTCCTGTACGCCCGATCTCATCATCTTTATTTGTATATATTTTTTGCATATGATTTGATAGTGATGTGGGCATGCTTTACGGTACCATTCCTGGTATCCAATTTATACTATATACTTATGTCCCAACGTAGTTATTCCTCCTTCCTCCTCTCCTCCTGAACCGGAAGTGACGCATTGCGTTCCACGACGCGGTGCGTTCCTTCCGACGACCGGAAGTGACGCTGTGCGTTCCACGGTGGAGCGCACTCGCCTCCCTTCCATGTGTGGCCACACATGTCCTTCTCCAGCTGCCTATAGTTGTAATTTATCATCCATCTATAAAAGGTACCCTATTATCTTGACCTACACACACTCCCCCCTGAGGAAGCTTACGCGAAACGTCCGTCGGGGCTCTCTGGTTCACCACTTAGGTATCTATTCTATGGCTTTTCAGTAACAGTTCAGTATATATTATCTATGTACTTTGCACTTTGCACTCTGCACTTTATACATTCATGTATTGTATTTGATTTTAATACTGTTCTGACGGCCCTGGCTGTTTCTATATACTATATACCTATCTTGGGTTATTTACATACTATCCTGTACTTTCATGTCCTTGCCAGTACTGTTATGCGGATTGCCTAGTGTTGTCCCACTTTTATCCTGTGTGTTCTCCACTCACCATTGTATTGTCTTTTATTGTATTTTACTGGATTTTCTGTCTCTTTGTGAGACTATAATAAAGTTTATATTCATTGCTATTTGTGCTAGCCTCTCTCTCCACGGTTGTGAGTCATTCATTATTGGTGTATATATATTTAATGTATTATAGAAGTAGATAAATTGAAACTTAGAAATTTGCTAATTGTTCAGAATTTTTGGTAAATTTGGTATTTTTTATAAATAAAAATTTATTTTTTGGACTCCATTTTACTAGTGTCATAAAGTACAATATGTGATGAAAAAACAATCTCAGAACGGCCTGGATAAGTAAAAGCATTTTAATGTTATTCACACATAAAGTGACACTGGTCAGATTTGCAGAAAATGGCCTGGTCCTTAAGATGAAAATGAGCCCGGTCCTTAAGGGGTTAAGACTGTGGACTTAAAAAAAATGCACTGGTGTATGATGCACCAGAATTATTTACAGCGCCTGCCTCTCTGCACCATAAAAAGAAATCTACAGCAGCATGGAGTCGGCATAGCTTTCAGGTGTAATGTGCACCAGTTTTCTGTCACATTAACTCTCACCAGTTTTATGGTGTCCTTAGGACAGTATAAACTAGTAATAGTTCCTATGAGCAAAATGCCTGGACACATTTCTAATTGTTTTGCTAAAATCTTACATTGAACAGCCCCAGCGCATTTACACCAATAATACATTCCTCCACTGTTTGAGCAGATTATGTTTTTTTCATCCTTTTTTCACCCTGTGAAATGGTGGGGCTTATAAGAGTAAAATGGTAGAAGAGCAACCATCAAGTTCAACCTGTAATCATACAGTGTTGATCCAGAAGAAGATATAAATTCACCAAGATAGTTGTATTGTCTTTTTTTTTAGGGGAGAAATGTCTGCATGACTCAAAATCCAAGTAAAGTAATTTAGTACATACTGTAACTTTTATTACGTTCAACAACAAAGACATTAGTCCTCTCTTGAACTGAACAAATTAGTTATGACAACCTCCTCTTACAGTAAAAAAGACCCATATTTGAGGATGTAGAAGGTTAACGTTCATTCCTTTAGATGCAGTGTATACTCCCTTTTTACAGTTCCTGACCTAGGTACACAAAAATGACTAGACAGATCTCTGTAGATGTGCTGTTTTGTATCAGTAGAGGTGAGCAAAGTTTTCAAAACTTCGATTCGGCTGCTTTGCCGACTTTCACAAAGAAATTTGCTTTGTGACTAATTACTTCATAATGAAGCGCATTTCTTTGTAAGGCTGAGTTCACACGGGTGAGATTTCCGTGCGGGTGAAATGCGGGAGGTGAGCGCATTGCACCCGCACTAAATCCAGACCCATTCTCTTCTATGGGGCTGTGCACATGAGCTGTGATTTTCACGCATTACTTATGCGTTGCGTGAAAATCGCAGCATGCTCTATATTGTGCGTTTATCACGCAACGCAGGCCCCATAGAAGTGAATGGGGCTGAGTGAAAATCACAAGCATCCGCAATCAAGTGAGGATGCGGTGCGATTTTCAGGCATGGTTGCTAAGATTACAGTTTATTCACTGTATTACTTTCCTTTATAACATGGTTATAAGGGAAAATAATAGCATTCATTAATACAGACTGCTTAGTAGGTGGTCAATTGAGGGTTAAAAAATAAAAAATAATTAACTCACCTTCTCCTCTTGATTGCGTAGCTGCCGGTCTCTTCTTACTTCTTTAATCATGAGCTGCCGGCTAAAGGACCTGTGGTGACGTCATATCACATGGTCCAATCACATGATCCATCACCGTGACCACCTACTAAGCATTCTGTATTAAAGAATGCTATTATTTTCCCTTATAACCAGGTTATAAAGGAAAGTATAACCATGTTATAAAGGAAAATAATTACATCTACACAACCTTGAACCCAAACCTGAACTTCAGTGAAGAAGTTCGGGTCTGGGTACCACAGTCAGTTTTTTATCACGCGCGTGCAAAACGCATTGCACCTGCAAAACAAAAACTGAACGGAAACTCTACAATAAACTGACTGCAATTGGGTACCTACTCGCGCGGGTTTTCCGCAACGCATCCAGACCTTATCCGGACACGCTCGTGTGAACTCAGCCTAAGTAGTGATTTACGGCAAATCAAATTTTCCTGAAATTTGTATCTAAGTCCACTTCGGATACTTCTTTTCACTGAACACTGATCATAAGTAGAGTTGAGCGGACACCTGGATGTTCGGGTTCGGCGGGTTCGGCCGAACTTCGGCCCGAACTTGACCCCGAAACTGAACCCCATTGAAGTCAATAGGGACCCGAACTTTTGAGCACTAAAATGGCTGTAAAAATGTCATGGAAAGGGCTAGAGGGCTGCAAATTTCGTCAAAATGTGGTTAGGAGCATAGCAAGTGCTCTGCAAACAAATGTGGAAAGGGAAATTACTTTAAATAACATAAAATACGTAAAAATAAAAAAATAATAATCTTGATCTAGGAGGTCCATATGGAGTAGGAGGCAGTGGATGTGGCGGTGTATGTGGAAGCGGCAGTGGAGGAGAAGGTAGCCTACACAGTTTTTTTCTGTTTTCAAATTTAAAATTAGAGTTGAAATATGGGAGAAATTATTAACCACTTAAGGACCACAGGTTTAAACCCCCCTAGTGACCAGGCCCTTTTTAACAAATCGGCACTTCACAACTTTAACGGTTTATTGCTCGGTCATGCAACTTGGCACCCAAATGAATTTTACCTCCTTTTCTTCTCACAAATACAGCTTTCTTTTGGTGGTATTTGATTGCTGCTGACATTTTTTGTTTTTCTGATATTAATCAAAATAGACAGCAATTTTCTCAAAAAAAGTGTATTTTTAACTTTTTCTGGTAAAATTGTTCAAATATAATTATATTTCTATACAAGTTTGTGTCAGAATTTATTGTGCTACATGTCTTTGATAAAAAAAAATCCAATAAGTGTATATTTATTGGTTTGCGCAAAAGTTATAGCGTTTACAAACTATGGTACAAAAATGTGAATTTCCGCATTTTGAAGCAGCTCTGACTTTCTGATCACCTGTCATGTTTCTTGAGGTGCTAGAATGCCAGGATAGTATAAATACCCCCCAAATGACCCAATTTTAGAAAAAAAGACACCCCAAAGTATTCGCGGAGGGGCATGGTGAGTTCATGTATGATTTAATTTTTTTTCACAAGTTAGCGGAAAATGACAGTTTCTGATTAAAAAAAATTAATAAAGTTTCCATTTCTGCTAACTTCTGGCAATAAAACAAAAAATCTCCCACGGACTCACTATGCCCATCAGTGAATACCTTGGGGTGTCTACTTTCCGAAATGGGGTCTTTTGTGGGGTGTGTTTACTGTTCTGGCATTTTGGGTGGGGCTAAATTGTGAGCAACCCTGTAAAGCCTAAAGGTACTCGTTGGACTTGCGGCCCCTTTACGTACTTAGGCTGCAAAAAAGTGGCACACATGTGGTATTTCCGTACTCAGAAGAAGTAGGGCAATGTGTTTTGGGGTGTATTTTTACATATACCCATGCTGGGTGAGAGAAATATTTCTGTAAATTGACAACTTTGTATAATTTTTTTTTTTTTAAGTTGTCATTTACAGAGATATTTCTCACACACAGTATGGGTATATGTAAAAATACACCCCAAAACACATTGCCCTACTTCTTCTGAGTACGGCGATACCACATGTGTGACACTTTTTTGCAGCATAGGTGCGCAAAGGGGCCCAAATTCCAATAAGTACCTTTAGGATTTCACAGGGCATTCTTACGCATTTGGATTCCAAACTACTTCTCACGCTTTAGGGCCCCTAAAATGCCAGGGCAGTATAAATACCCCACAAGTGACTCCATTTTGGAAAGAAGACACCCCAAGGTATTCCGTAAGGGGCATGGCGAGTTCATAGAAGATTTTTTTTTTTGGCACAGTGTTTTTGCAGTGATCAGAAAAAAAAATATTTTTGTCACTGCGGTGGGGCGGACTGAACGCAAGTGTGCGCACAAGATCAGGCCTGATCGGGCGAACACTGCGTTTTTTGTAGAGCCTAAGGTGACCCTAATGTACTGATATAGATCTGATTGCGATCAGTCTTGATCACTTACAGATACTATATAGTACTAGTGCTGATTAGCGACAGCGATGACGCTAATCAGCGACTAATCAGTGACTGCGGTGCGGTAGGCTGGGCGCTAACTACCTAACAAGTACCTAACTGGCGGTGATAAGGGACTCTTAGGCCCCATTCACACATCCGCAATTCTGTTCCGCATTTTGCGGAACGGAATTGCAGACCCATTAATTTCTATGGGGACAGACTTTGTCCCGCTTGGATCCGGAATTCACGTCTAAAATTGTATAATGTCAACCCAAGAATGGAACAGAAAAATTATTGAAATTTATTAAGCTGTCAACTAGGTAGAGGAGGGGTATATTACACCCAAAAATAAATAAATGGATTTATGAGGTAGAGTTCCATATGGAGTAGGAGTTTGAGGAGGTGGTGGACGTAGCGGAGTAGGTGGAAGCGGCGGTGGAGGAGGGCAAGCTCAGGCGATGTGACCAATTTGGAGGCCCAGAAGTTTAAGGGGGCAGACCCGTCATTCACTACGTGTAGGCGAGTGCACACATACTGCTCCACCATGTTGGCGAAATGCTGCCTCCTGCTAAAATGTTCCATATCAGCTGGTGGTGCTGGTTGTTGTGGCGTGCTGACAAAGCTTTTCCACATTTCGGCCATGCTAACCCTGCCTTCTGAGGTGCTGGCGGTGCCCCAGCTGCGTTGGCGACCTCTTCCTCGTCCTCTGCCTTCGCCTTGTGCTTCCCCTGTGCCCCCGCTGTCAGGTGGGAATGCCACCAGCAGCGCGTGTACTCGCGCATCTTATGATCACACTCCAGTGACGGAATTAAGGACGGTACATTGTCCTTGTAACGGGGATCCAGCAGCGTGGCCACCCAGTAATCAGCACAAGTTAGAATCTGGACAACTTGGCGGTCGTGGCGAAGACACTGCGGCATGTAATCGCTCATGTGTGCCAGGCTGCCCAGAGGCAACGAAAAGCTGTGCTCTGTGGAAGGTGTATCGTCTGTGTCCTCTGTATCCCCCCATCCATTCACCAGTGATGGTCATGAGCTGGTCTGGGTGCCACCCTGCTGTGAACATGGTTCCTCCTCCTCCATTTCCTCCTCCTCATCCTCCACCTCGTCATCCTCCTGAACTGTGCCCTGGCTGGACAATTGTGTACCTTGGGTTTGTGGGTGCAGGAACCCACCCTCGGAGGCACTTGAGAATGACTGGCCAGAAACCCTACGAAATGATCCCTCTTCCTCCTCCTCCTCCTGTGCCACATCCTCTTCCATCATCGCCAGGAGCGTTTTTTCAAGGAGGCATAGAAGTGGGATAGTAACGCTGAGAACGGCGTTATCGGCACTGGCCATGTTGGTGGAGTACTCGAAACAGCGCAACAAGGAACACAGGTCTCGCATGGAGGCCCAGTCATTGGTGGTGAAGTGGTGCTGTTACGGCGAGCGACTCACCCGTGCGTGCTGCAGATGAAACTCCACTATCGCCTGCTGCTGCTCGCATAGTCTGGCCAGCATGTGCAAGTTCCACCTTGTCGGCGCGTCGCATATGAGGCGGTGAGCGAGATGGCCGAAGTTACGCTGCAGCGCTGACAGGCGAGCAGCAGCAGGGTGAGAAGGCCCAAAGCGCGCACAGACGGCCAGCACTTTATGCAGCAGCTCTGACATGTCGGGGTAATTTTTAAGGAATCTCTGCACCACCAAATTCAGCACATGAGCCAGGCAAGGAATGTGCGTCAAACCGGCTAGTCCCAGAGCTGCTACGAGATTTTGCCCATTATCGCACACCACCAGGCCGGGCTTGAGGCTGACTGGCACAAACCACTCATCGGTCTGTTGTTCAAGGCCCATCCACAGCTCCTGCGCGGTGTGGGGTTTGTCCCCCAAACAGATAAGTTTTAAAACTGCCTGCTGTCGTTTACCCCTGGCTGTGCTGAAGTTGTGGTGAAGGTGTTACGCTGACCGGATGAGGAGTTGGTAGAGGATGAGGAAGCAGAGTAGGAGGAGGAAGCAACAGGAGGCAAACTGCATTTACCCAGTGTGCTGTTATGGTGATATAACGGCCCTGACCGTGCTTACTGGTCCACGTATCCGTTGTCAAGTGCACCTTGCCACAGATGGCGTTGTGCAGTGCAAACCTGATTTTGTCCCCTACTTGGTTGTGCAGGGAAGGGATGGCTCGCCTTGAAAAGTAGTGGCTGCTGGGCACAACGTTCTGTGGGACAGCCACCGCCATAAGGCCTTTAAAACTATCCGTCTCCACCAGACAGAATGACAGCATTTCAAAGGCCAGTAATTTAGAAATGCTGGCATTCAGGGCTAGGGATCACAGGTGGGTAGGGGGGTACTTCCTCTTCCTCTCCAGCGTTTGCGGGGTGCCAGGTGGCACTGTCACTCCAGAGGTGGATGAAGAGGCCGCGACTGCAGCAGAAGAGGAAGCAGGAGGAGCCAGAGACCTTTCTTGGTTTTTGAGGTGTCTACTCCCCTGCAGCTCGTGCTTTGCACTTAAATGCCTG
This sequence comes from Bufo bufo, assembly GCF_905171765.1. Taxonomy (NCBI): domain Eukaryota; kingdom Metazoa; phylum Chordata; class Amphibia; order Anura; family Bufonidae; genus Bufo; species Bufo bufo. The sequence continues at coordinate 698,390,004 of NC_053390.1, read as the reverse complement.
GTCATGCAGGTTGTGCTCAGGTTCAGAACGTTTATGCCTCGCTTCAGGCTCTGATTGCACAGCGTGCAAACCACTCTTGTCTTGTCGTCAGCACATTGTCTGAAGAACTGCCATGCCAGGGAACTCCTTGGAGCTGGCTTTGGTGTGCTCGGTCCCTTGCTGCGGTGGGCAGTAGGAGGCGTACTGTCTAGAGGACTGCTCCGCTTTTGCACCCTCCTCCATTTCCTCCTCCTCATCCTCCACCTCGTCATCCTCCTGAACTGTGCCCTGGCTGGACAATTGTGTACCTTGGGTTTGTGGGTGCAGGAACCCACCCTCGGAGGCACTTGAGAATGACTGGCCAGAAACCCTACGAAATGATCCCTCTTCCTCCTCCTCCTCCTGTGCCACATCCTCTTCCATCATCGCCAGGAGCGTTTTTTCAAGGAGGCATAGAAGTGGGATAGTAACGCTGAGAACGGCGTTATCGGCACTGGCCATGTTGGTGGAGTACTCGAAACAGCGCAACAAGGAACACAGGTCTCGCATGGAGGCCCAGTCATTGGTGGTGAAGTGGTGCTGTTACGGCGAGCGACTCACCCGTGCGTGCTGCAGATGAAACTCCACTATCGCCTGCTGCTGCTCGCATAGTCTGGCCAGCATGTGCAAGTTCCACCTTGTCGGCGCGTCGCATATGAGGCGGTGAGCGAGATGGCCGAAGTTACGCTGCAGCGCTGACAGGCGAGCAGCAGCAGGGTGAGAAGGCCCAAAGCGCGCACAGACGGCCAGCACTTTATGCAGCAGCTCTGACATGTCGGGGTAATTTTTAAGGAATCTCTGCACCACCAAATTCAGCACATGAGCCAGGCAAGGAATGTGCGTCAAACCGGCTAGTCCCAGAGCTGCTACGAGATTTTGCCCATTATCGCACACCACCAGGCCGGGCTTGAGGCTGACTGGCACAAACCACTCATCGGTCTGTTGTTCAAGGCCCATCCACAGCTCCTGCGCGGTGTGGGGTTTGTCCCCCAAACAGATAAGTTTTAAAACTGCCTGCTGTCGTTTACCCCTGGCTGTGCTGAAGTTGTGGTGAAGGTGTTACGCTGACCGGATGAGGAGTTGGTAGAGGATGAGGAAGCAGAGTAGGAGGAGGAAGCAACAGGAGGCAAACTGCATTTACCCAGTGTGCTGTTATGGTGATATAACGGCCCTGACCGTGCTTACTGGTCCACGTATCCGTTGTCAAGTGCACCTTGCCACAGATGGCGTTGTGCAGTGCAAACCTGATTTTGTCCCCTACTTGGTTGTGCAGGGAAGGGATGGCTCGCCTTGAAAAGTAGTGGCTGCTGGGCACAACGTTCTGTGGGACAGCCACCGCCATAAGGCCTTTAAAACTATCCGTCTCCACCAGACAGAATGACAGCATTTCAAAGGCCAGTAATTTAGAAATGCTGGCATTCAGGGCTAGGGATCACAGGTGGGTAGGGGGGTACTTCCTCTTCCTCTCCAGCGTTTGCGGGGTGCCAGGTGGCACTGTCACTCCAGAGGTGGATGAAGAGGCCGCGACTGCAGCAGAAGAGGAAGCAGGAGGAGCCAGAGACCTTTCTTGGTTTTTGAGGTGTCTACTCCCCTGCAGCTCGTGCTTTGCACTTAAATGCCTGGTCATGCAGGTTGTGCTCAGGTTCAGAACGTTTATGCCTCGCTTCAGGCTCTGATTGCACAGCGTGCAAACCACTCTTGTCTTGTCGTCAGCACATTGTCTGAAGAACTGCCATGCCAGGGAACTCCTTGGAGCTGGCTTTGGTGTGCTCGGTCCCTTGCTGCGGTGGGCAGTAGGAGGCGTACTGTCTAGAGGACTGCTCCGCTTTTGCACCCTGCTCCCTCTTCTGCTGTGCTGGTGGCTCTGTGCGACCACCACCTCTTCCTCCGAACTACATAGTTCACTCACATGACCTTGATTCCATGTGGGGTCGAGGACCTCATCGTCCTCCACATCATCTTCCACCCAGTCTTCACCTCTGCATTCCTTGTCGGTCTGCACACTTTCGAAAGCCCCAGCAGTTGGCACCTGTGTTTCATCATCATCCGAGACATGCTGCGATGGTCCTCCCATGTACTCATCTTGAAAGATTAGTGGTTGGGCATCAGTGCACTCAATCTCTTCCACTTCTGGGGCAGGGCTAGGTGGATGGCCCTGGGAAACCCTGCTAACAGAGTCATCAAAAAGCAGAAGAGACTGCTGCATGACTTGAGGCTCAGACTGCTTGGCTGATTTGCAAAGGGGTGAGGTGAAAGACTGATGGACTTTGGCTGCAGGTTCCAACTGTGGTCTTTCAGCAGGAGACTGGGTGGGAGACAATGTGAAGGAACTGGATCCACTGTCAGCAACCTAATCTACTATCGCCTGTACTTGTTCAGGCCTCACCATTCGTAGAGCAGCATTAGGCCCGACCAAATACCGCTGCAGGTTTTGTCGCCTACTCGCACCTGAGGAAGGGGTTTCACTTGTGCGTGTAGCTGGCACAGATCGACCACGTCCTCTCCCTGCAACAGGAGCTCCACCAGCAGCACCACGACCTGGGCCACGTCCCTTATTTGACGCTCTCCACATATTTTTTGAATTTAGGATCTTGCCCTAAATGTGTGTTTAATTAATAGTAGAATAGAACGACAGTATGTAAAGGGAGTATCTCACAGGGCCTGAACCATTGTAGGCCTGAAGTAAATATTTCTTTGCCCAAAATGGCTGTATTTCAAATGCCTGATACAAACCCCTGTTTGTAGAGGGGGTATCTCACAGGGCCTGAACCACTGTAGGCCTGAAGTAAATATATATTTGCCCAAAATAGCTGTATTTCAAATGGCGGCATTTGAAATCCCTGAATCAAATCCCTGTATGTAGAGGGAGTATCTCACATGGTCTGAACCACTGTAGGCCTGAAGTAAATATATCTTTGCCCAAAATGGCTGTATTTCAAATGGCTGTATTTGAAATGCCTGATTCAAACCCCTGTATGTAGAGAGGGTATCTCACACGGTCTGAACCACTGTAGGCCTGAAGTAAATATATCTTTGCCCAAAATGGCTGTATTTCAAAAAGCTGTATTTCAAATGCCTGATTCAAACCCCTGTATGTAGAGGGGGTATCTCACAGGGCCTAAACCACTGTAGGCCTAGAGTAAATATATCTTTGCCCAAAATGGCTGTATTTCAAATGGCTGTATTTCAAATGCCTGATTCAAACCCCTCTATGTAGAGGGGGTATCTCACAGGGCCTGAACCACTGTAGGCCTGAAGTAAAGATATCTTTGCTTAAAATGGCTGTATTTCAAATCCCTGAATCAAACCCCTGTATGTAGAGGGGGTATCTCACACGGCCTGAACCAGTGTAGGCCTGAATTCAATATTGGTGCACCAAATGGCGGTATTTAAAATCTCTGAATGTAACCCAAATGTATTAAGGGTGTATCTCACAATGACATCTGCATCAAAAGCTGCCAACAAAATTTTTTGTGCCCAAACGAGTGTTTATTTAACAACTGATTTTGACAGCAGTATATAAGCCTGTAATTTCACAAGTGCTAATGCTGCAAGGCCTGAAAATAGTGTTTTTTGTCAAAAAAGTGTGTTTTTCAAACCCCAGAAAATGATTGGTGTATTTCTAGCTTACATTGCACACTGACTAATACAGATGTTGTAGATTGCCAAAAAAGTCTTTGTTTGGTAACAGAATATGAAAGCTGTATATATTAAACTTGAATTTAACACTTGCAGATCTGGAAAATACAGTTTTTTGAAAAAAATTGTGTGTTTTTAAAACCCCAGAAAATGATGGGTGTATTTCTACCTTAAATTGCACACTGACTAATACAGATGTTGTAGATTGCCAAAAAAGTCAATTTTTGGTTACACAATATGAAAGCTGTATATATTAAACTTGAATTTAACACTTGCAGATCTGAAAAATACAGGTTTTTTTTTAAAACAAAAGTGTCTTTTTCAAACCACAAAAAATGATGGGTGTATTTCTACCTTAAATTGCACACTGACCAATACAGATGTTGTAGATTGCCCAAAAAGTCTTTTTTTGGTAACAGAATATAAAAGCTGTATATATTAAACTTTAATTTAACACTTTCAGATCTGGAAAATACTGTTTTTTGAAAAAAAATTGTGTGTTTTTAAAACCCCAGAAAATGATGGGTGTATTTCTAGCTTAAATTGCACACTGACTAATACAGATGTTGTAGATTGCCAAAAAAGTCTTTTTTTGGTAACAGAATATGAAAGCTGTATATATTAAACTTGAATTTAACACTTGCAGATCTGGAAAATACATATATATTTTTTTTAAAGTGTGTTTTTCAAACCCTGAAAATGATGGGTGTATTTGTAGCTTAAATTGCACACTGACTAAGGCCACTGTATACTGTATATGCCATACGGAAAAACGGAACGGAACGACGGAACGGAAACGGAAACACAATGGAACCAAAAAAACGGAACAACGGATCCGTTAAAAACGGAGCGCAAAACACTGAAATGGACATACTGTAGTGTGAAAGAGGCCTAAGGCCTAGTTCACACGAACGTTTTTTTTGCGAGTGTACGGGCCGTTTTTTTGTGTTCCGTATACGGTCCGTATACGGATCCATTCATTTCAATGGTTCCGCCAAAAAAACGGAATGTGTTCCGTATGCATTCCGTTTCCGTATTTCCGTTTTTCCGTTCCGTTGAAAGATAGAGCTTGTCCTATATTTGGCCGCAAATCACGGGTCGTGGCTCCATTCAAGTCAATGGGTCCGCCAAAAAAACGGAACACTTACGGAAATGCATCCGTATGTCTTCCGTTTCCGTTCCGTTTCCGTTCCGTTTTTTCTGAACCATCAATTGAAAATGTTATGGCCAGCCCAATTTTTTCTATGTAATTACTGTATACTGTACATGGCATACGGAAAAACGGAACGGAAAAACAGAAAGGAAACGGAAACACAACGGAACTCAAAAACGGAACAACGGATCCGTGAAAAACGGACCGCAAAAAACAATAAAAGCCATACGGTCGTGTGAACTTGGCCTAATACAGATGTTGTAGATTGCCAAAAAAGTCTTTTTTTGGTAACAGAATATGAAAGCTAATTCAAATATTTAGAGAGGGCTCACCTACTGCTCGAGAATGGTGTGGGTGCACCTGCAAAAGGATTCACCCAATCCTTTAAAATAATTAAGAAAACAATTTAAAATAGTAGGGCACACCACCACTTGATGCCACACGGAGAGTTAATATATAAAGATATTTATTATAACATACCACTGAAGAAGGAGTCGTAGTCGCCGAAACGCGTATGGTAATTAATCCCATGAGAGAAAACTACAGTACCGGAGAACAATAAGCGCTTCAAGGAAGGGATCGGTGAATTTGCATCTTGTTGTAAAGAAAAGCTGGATACCTGTCGTTTTGTGCTGAGACTCATTTTTCCTGGTGAAAGTCAACCCTGCATATTATGAACAAATAACACAGAAGGTATACACTTCCAGGTGATCTCTAAGACGGCACAGCTAACTACAACCACCGAGGATCCCGAAAGTTTTCTTCCATTTATTTCTGCCGCAAGTGAAAACCGCACTATACCGCAGCCTATAAAAGACTTTCACTACACGTGGGACGCCACGAGTGATATGGAAACCGGCATTATCTAAAAACAGTGAGTAAAACCATTCCGGCTCAGTCTTGCAATTAGGCAGCATTTTACTTGCGGCATTACTGCGATTCAGGATAAGTGGCAACTAATCCATATAAAAAATACAAGTGACTATTATTCAAGTATTATATCCAACTATCAGATTGAATCCCCATCTGGGATATTACTTTGGGTCAATTAACCCTTAGAAAAGACTGCTATATTTTTGATTATATCCCAGTTGATTATACTATTTTTGTTCATAGCCCAGCTGATTATACTATTGATAACTGTATTGTAGGAATTTTATAGTAATAATTTATGTGTTTTAGTAAATTTTAACATTATATGTTATAATAAATATCTTTATATATTAACTCTCCGTGTGGCATCAAGTGGTGGTGTGCCCTACTAGAATATGAAAGCTGTATATATTAAACTTGAATTTAACACTTGCAGATCTGGAAAATACTGTTTGTTTTTTTTTAGAAAAGTGTGTTTTTCAAACCACAGAAAATGATGGGTGTATTTCTACCTTAATTTGCACACTGACTAATACAGATGTTGTAGATTGCCAAAAAAGTCTTTTTTTGGTAACAGAATATGAAAGCTGTATATATTAAACTTGATTTTAACACTTGCAGATCAGGAAAATACTGTTTGTTTTTTTTAAAGTGTGTTTTTCAAACTCCAGAAAATGATAAGTATTTCTACCTTAAATTGCACACTGACTAATCCAGCTGTTGCAGTTTGTCCCAAAAAAATGGCGATTTGCAATGTTCCAAAAGCTCAGATGCAGTGCTGGTGCACTAAGCATGCATAAAATGGCCGCCGCCGCCGCCACCCACCTAAACTAACAGAATTATAAAAGTTCTTTTTTTTTTTTGGTCAATGGCCTCAGGTCAGGGTAGAACGATTGTGCCCTGCACCCACACACCTATTTCTAGGTAGTTCGCTGAGTTAGATTCTCTCCTTTTCTCTCCCTGAAATCACAAGTCCAGCAGCATCCTCTCCCTACACTTGTAACACCAGATTGACGTGCAGCGCTACCTGACTCAAGCTTATATAGAGCCTGGGTCACATGCAGCTCTGGCCAATCACAGCCATGCCATTAGTAGGCATGGCTGTGATGGCCTCTTGGGGCAAGTAGTATGACGCTTGTTGATTGGCTGCTGTGCAGCCTTTCAAAAAGTGCCAAGAAAGCGCCGAACACCGAACCCGAACTTTTATGGAAATGTTCGGGTTCGGGTCCGGGGTCCAAAAACCCTAAAGTTCGGTATGAACCCGAACTTTACAGTTCAGGTTCGCTCAACCCTAATCATAAGTTTAAGGCCTCATGCACATGACCGTTGTTGGGTTCCGTGTCCGTTGTTCCGTTTTCCGTGATTTTCTGCGGACCCATTGACTTCGTTGAAAACTCGGAAAATACACCATTTGTCATCCGCATCCGTGTTTCCAGTCCATCAAAAAAATATGACCTGTCCTATTTTTTTCACGGACAACGGTTCACGGACCCATTCAAGTCAATGGGTCTGTGAAAAAACAAGGAGGCACACAAGATTGTCATCCGCGTCCGTGATCCGTGTACGTTTTTTTCCTATCATTTTCAAGGCAAACTTGACTTAGATTTTTTTTTCACTTTTCATGTCTGGTGATCCTCCTCCAAAAATCAAGGAAGACAGACGGGAAAAAAAACGGAAACGGATCACGAAACAACGGAACCCCGTTTTGCGGAACGTGAAAAAATACTGTCGTGTGCATGAGGCCTAAGGCACATGTAGGATTCCTACAATATTATGCTGAGTTCTGATCATGTTTAGCTTTCCATTCTTCTGATCTATTAGAAGAGAAAAAAAAAAACACTGAATCTTGCAAGAAAAACAGACCAGTTATATATGGGATCCGTTTTTTTAGATGAAAAAAAAAGTGCATGCAGGACTTTTTTGTTTTTGTCTAAAAAAACGGATCTCAGATGGTAATGGCTCAAACAGATGCCAACTTATGCAACAGGGTTGTTTTTTTTACAGGATCCATTTTTTTTTCTCTTCTGACAGACCAGAAGAGTGGAAAGCTAAATGGTGATGTGAAATCAGCCTTAGGCCTCTTTCACACGACCGTTTTTTTATTCCGTTTTGCGGGCCGTTTTTTGCGTTCCGTATACGGTCCGTATACGTAACCATTCATTTCAATGGTTCCGCAAAAAAAGGAATGTACTCCGTATGCATTCCGTTTCCGTATTTCCGTTTTTCCGTTCCGTTGAAAGATAGAACATGTCCTATATTTGGCCGCAAATCACGTTCCGTGGCTCCATTAAAGTCTATGGGTCCGCAAAAAAACGGAATGCATACGGAAATGCATCCGTATGTCTTCCGTATCCATTCCGTTTTTTGCTGAACCATCTATTGAAAATGTTATGCCCAGCCCAATTTTTTATATGAAATTACTGTATACTGTATATGCCATACGGAAAAACGGAACGGAAAAAAGGAACAACGGATCCGTTTCAAACGGACCGCAAAACACTGAAAAAGCCGCTTGTCGTGTGAAAGAGGCCTTACTATGATTCTAAGGGCTCAGGCACACAACAGCATTATAAATCTGTGCAATAAAGAACTATTATGCGGAACCCATAGTCGTCCATGGACTACTTTCCCTCTGTGTATATCCATTTTTATATGTAGATTTTATATGGAGGTTCATATAGGTATTTAGGTATTCATTAAAAAATTGTCACAAGCAGACAGCTGAGAAGTTCTGACAGGAGCCGTTCAGATCCTCCCCCTTGAGTTTCTTTGTTTTGGTTTCTGTTCCTCACCTCGTTAGGCTATCTCAGCTGTCATGCAGTCAGACTCATTACCTCCCTTTATATTCTCCCCCATAAGGTAGTTGGGTGTGGCTGATACAACTTCCTGGAATGAGTGTGCATGCTGTCTTCAGCTCCTAGCTTCCAGCTACCAGTTCTCAGTTCACAGTTCACAGTCGTCTGCAGATCAGCTCCCAGCTTCCAGCTACCAGTTCTCAGTTCACAGTCGTCTGCAGATAAGTGCTGTTTTAGTATTTATGATTTTCTGTTGTCTGGATCCAGGTGACCCTGACTCCCTCCGTGTCTGTGTAGGGAGCCGGTGGTCGTGTCCCCTCACTATTGTAGGGCCTTCAGGTTAAGATAGCCGAGGTACGTGGATATGCGCCCATTCACCTTTAGAGTGGTCGCATAGGCTGAGCAATAAGGGAGAGCGGCAGGTCGATTGCAGGGGTCTCCCTTTTGTTCCTTAGTTGTGGATCCAGTTAGTCATCATTTGTTATTTGTATCATATTGTTTCCTGTACACCATCCGTGACATTATCAGCCACCAAAACCGTCTCAAAGCATGGATCCGGTTTCACTTTTGGCTGAACGCTTCCAGGGTCTTTCATTGGAGGTAGCTGATCTCCGTAGGACTTTTTCTCAGTTTCAAGTGACCGGTTCAGCTTGCGTTCATGGAGTTTGTGCTGAGCCTAAGATTTCGCTCCCGGATACGTTTTCCGGGGGTAGTGAGAATTTTGTACGTTTTAGAGAGGCTTGAAAACTCCATTTTCGCCTTCTTCCCCATTCTTCCGGTGATGAAGAACGAAGGGTGGGCATCATTATATCGCTGCTCAGGGGTAATGCTCAGTCCTGGGCCTTTTCGCTGCCGGAGGGGGCACAACCCCTCCGTTCAGTGGATGAATTCTTTTTAGCCCTGGGTCAGATATATGATGATCCGGATCGTATTGCTCTGGCTGAGTCTAGACTACGTCTGTTATGCCAGGGTAAACAATCCGCAGAGATATACTGCTCAGAATTTCGGAGATGGGCAGCAGATACGGGTTGGAATGATGCTGCACTCCGAAGTCAATTTTGCTATGGTCTTTCTGAGGGATTGAAAGATGCATTTGCCTTTCATGAAAGACCTACCTCCTTGAATTCTGCTATGTCTCAGGCTGTTCGTATTGACAGGCGTCTTAGAGAAAGAGGAGAGATTTCTCCTTCTTGTCATGCTCAGTCCCGGGACAGTGCAGCGGTGTCATTCTGTGCACAGGGGTCTCAGTCGCTGTCAGCCCCATCTGAGCAGGAGCCCATGCAGTTGGGGTTGATTGCCTCTGACAATAGAGGATTCAGCCCGCAGGGCAGGGTTTGCTTTTGTTGTGGAGGTATAAATCATCTGGCAAATGTTTGTCCCTCTAGGAGATTCAGGCAGTTTTCTGGGAGTAATAAAGAGACAAAAAGGAAGAAATCTTTTAAGAATATTCCGTCTGTTACTATTGGCAGGGTTGAGGCGGAAATTGAAGAATTGTCTTTTGCTTGTAGTTACCGTTTTGTCCTGCCTGCTAGGGTGGCGCTAGAGAGCAAGAGCATTTTTTGTGAGATTTTTGTGGATAGTGGAGCAGCTGTCAACCTCATTGATAACCAATTTGCAATAACTCATGGTTTCCAGGTATGCACTTTGCGAAAAAATATTCCTGTTTTTTCTATTGATTCAGCTCCACTTTCTCAGAAATCATTAAAGGGCATAGTTCACAATATCCGTTTAATTGTGAATGATACTCATGTTGAGGATGTGTCATGTTTCGTCCTCAGCGGTTTGCCTACTCCTCTAGTGTTGGGGCTACCCTGGCTCTCTAAACATAACCCCACCATTGATTGGCCAGCGAGGCAAATAAATGGTTGGAGTGACTTTTGCAGAGAGAATTGCCTCATAACATCTATTTCTGAGGTTTCTACTAAAACTGTACCACCTTTCCTCTCTGAATTTTTGGATGTTTTCTCTTAGAGTGGAGTTCAGGATTTGCCTCCGCACAGGGAGTATGATTGCCCCATTGATCTTATCCCAGGTGCCAAGCTGCCTAAATCTCGTTTATACAATCTTTCCCAACCTGAGAGGGTCGCGATGCGTGCTTATATCTCTGAGAGTCTGAGAAAAGGACACATACGACCCTCAAAGTCACCTGTTGCCGCTGGTTTTTTCTTTGTTAAGAAAAAAGATGGTTCTTTAAGACCTTGTCTGGATTTCAGGGAGCTGAACAGTATCACTATTCGTGATCCGTATCCGCTTCCTTTAATCCCAGATTTGTTTAACCAGGTTGTTGGGGCTAAAGTCTTTTCCAAATTAGACCTAAGAGGGGCATACAACCTGGTTAGGGTCAGAGAAGGAGACGAATGGAAGACGGCTTTCAATACCCCTGAGGGCCATTTTGAGAATTTGGTTATGCCTTTTGGTTTGATGAATGCCCCAGCCGTTTTTCAGCATTTCGTCAACAGCATTTTTTATCATTTAATGGGAAAATTTGTATTAGTGTATTTGGATGACATTTTGATTTTTTCTCCTGATTTCAAAACTCATAAGGAACACTTATGTCAGGTCTTACTCATCCTGCGGGAGAATAAATTATACGCGAAACTGGAAAAATGTGTGTTTGCGGTTCCAGAGATCCAATTTCTGGGGTTTCTTGTCTCCGCTTCTGGTTTTCGCATGGACCCCGAGAAGGTCCGCGCTGTGCTTGAGTGGGAGCTTCCTGAGAATCAGAAGGCGCTGATGCGTTTTTTGGGCTTTGCTAATTATTACAGGAAATTTATTTTGAATTATTCCTCTGTTGTTAAACCACTCACGGATATGACCAGAAAGGGGGTAGATTTTTCTTCCTGGTCGGTAGAGGCACGTAAGGCCTTTTCTGATATCAAGGAGAGTTTTGCTTCCGCTCCCATCCTAGTACAACCTGATGTTTCCTTACCCTTCATAGTTGAGGTTGATGCTTCTGAGGTGGGGGTGGGGGCGGTCTTGTCTCAGGGTTCCTCTCCTGCCAAATGGCAACCGTGTGCCTTTTTCTCAAAGAAGCTCTCCTCCGCAGAGAGAAATTATGATGTGGGAGATAGGGAATTGTTGGCCATCAAGTTGGCTTTTGAGGAATGGCGCCATTGGCTAGAGGGAGCCAGACACCCTATTACCGTGTTTACTGACCATAAAAATCTGGCCTACTTGGAGTCAGCCAAGCGTCTGAACCCGAGACAGGCCAGATGGTCTTTGTTCTTTTCAAGGTTTAATTTTGTTGTTACGTTCCGCCCTGGGGTTAAGAATGTGAAGGCAGATGCCCTGTCACGTTGTTTCCCGGGAGGTGGGAATTTTGAAGACCCGGGTCCCATTTTAGCTGAAGGTGTGGTGGTCTCTGCTCTTTTTCCTGAACTGGAGGCAGAGGTGCAGGCAGCCCAGTCAGAAGCTCCTGATCTTTGTCCTCCTGGGAGGTTGTTTGTGCCTCTCGCTTTGAGACACAAGATTTTTAAAGAACACCATGATACGGTCCTTGCTGGGCACCCGGGGACAAGAGCCACACTGGATCTCATTGCTCGGAGATTCTGGTGGCCTGCGCTTCGTAAGTCGGTTGAGGGTTTTGTGGCAGCTTGCGAGACTTGCGCTCGTGCCAAGGTCCCTCACTCACGGCCATCAGGTCCTCTCCTTCCTTTGCCCATTCCTTCCCGTCCTTGGACACATCTGTCCATGGACTTCATAACGGACCTGCCTCGTTCCTCGGGGAAGTCTGTGATTCTGGTGGTGGTGGACCGTTTTAGCAAAATGGTGCACTTTATCCCTTTTCCCGGTTTGCCCAATGCTAAGACGCTGGCGCAGGCATTTGTTGACCACATTGTCAAATTGCATGGGATTCCTTCTGACATAGTCTCTGATAGGGGCACGCAGTTTGTTTCCAGATTCTGGAAGGCTTTCTGTTCTCGCTTGGGGGTTCGCTTGTCATTCTCTTCTGCTTTCCATCCGCTGTCGAATGGCCAGACAGAGCGTGTCAATCAGAATCTGGAGACATATCTGCGCTGTTTTGTGGCGGAGAATCAGGAGGATTGGTGTTCGTTTTTGTCCCTTGCTGAGTTTGCTTTAAATAACCGTCGTCAGGAGTCCTCTGATAAGTCACCATTTTTTGGTGCATATGGGTTTCATCCGCAGTTTGGGACTTTCTCTGGAGAGGGCTCTTCTGGTTTGCCTGATGAGGACAGATTCTCCTCGTCTTTGTCTTCTATTTGGCAAAATATTCAGGATAATCTAAAGAATATGAGTGAGAGATATAAGCGTGTGGCGGATAAGAGACGTATGCCTGGTCCGGACCTGAATGTTGGTGATTTGGTGTGGCTGTCTACCAAGAATATCAAATTGAAGGTTCCCTCCTGGAAGTTGGGTCCTAGGTTTATTGGGCCTTACAAGATCCTGTCTGTCATCAATCCTGTTGCCTACCGTCTTGATCTTCCTCAGACTTGGAAGATCCATAATGTTTTCCATAAGTCCTTATTGAAACCTTATGTTCAACCTATTGTACCCTCACCTTTGCCTCCTCCTCCGGTTATGGTTGATGGGAATCTTGAATTTCAGGTCTCTAGGATTGTGGATTCTCGTCTTGTCCGCGGTTCCCTCCAGTACCTCGTTCATTGGGAGGGTTATGGTCCTGAGGAGAGGATGTGGCTCCCAGTGACGGACATTAAGGCCTCTCGCCTCATCAGGGCTTTCCATAGGTCCCATCCTGAGAAGGTGGGCCCTGAGTGTCCGGAGTCCACTCCTAGAGGGAGGGGTACTGTCACAAGCAGACAGCTGAGAAGTTCTGACAGGAGCCGTTCAGATCCTCCCCCTTGAGTTTCTTTGTTTTGGTTTCTGTTCCTCACCTCGTTAGGCTATCTCAGCTGTCATGCAGTCAGACTCATTACCTCCCTTTATATTCTCCCCCATAAGGTAGTTGGGTGTGGCTGATACAACTTCCTGGAATGAGTGTGCATGCTGTCTTCAGCTCCCAGCTTCCAGCTACCAGTTCTCAGTTCACAGTTCACAGTCGTCTGCAGATCAGCTCCCAGCTTCCAGCTACCAGTTCTCAGTTCACAGTCGTCTGCAGATAAGTGCTGTTTTAGTATTTATGATTTTCTGTTGTCTGGATCCAGGTGACCCTGACTCCCTCCGTGTCTGTGTAGGGAGCCGGTGGTCGTGTCCCCTCACTATTGTAGGGCCTTCAGGTTAAGATAACCGAGGTACGTGGATATGCGCCCATTCACCTTTAGAGTGGTCGCATAGGCTGAGCAATAAGGGAGAGCGGCAGGTCGATTGCAGGGGTCTCCCTTTTGTTCCTTAGTTGTGGATCCAGTTAGTCATCATTTGTTATTTGTATCATATTGTTTCCTGTACACCATCCGTGACAAAAATCCCTGTTAAAACAGTGTATCAGGGAGGACTACAAGTCCTAAATTCACATTCATAGGGACTGTGTCAAGCTGGTGTAATTTATTTTGCCATAAGCTGATAGAGTGCTAAATATTAACATACCCTAGGCCAGCGGTGGCGAACCTATGGCACGGGTGCCAGAGGCAGCACTGAGAGCCCTCTCTGTGGGCACCTGCACCCTGGAAAAAGTCTATGGTGTACCAATATGTCTTAGATTTTTCCTGCCATTGATCAGCGCAGGGCGCACTATGAACAGCACAGGCAGTGCATGTATAGAAATACTGGGGGTCATTTATCATTTCAGATTGTTTTCATGTCACTTTTAAATCTGGTTAGCATTGTGAGGTTGCACTAAATTTATAAAATGGTGCATAGTTTGTGTTCATGTATTCGGTGCAACACAGTGTTGTATGACTTAATCTTAAAAAATACACCAGGGGGCTGCCATAATCCAGGTCTAATTTCACTTTTCTGCCTTAAATTTAGACCACATTAAAAAGTCTCTAAATGTTGCAGAAATGTCTCAAAAACGTCTCAATTAGCATGTCAGTTTTACACCAAAAACCTGACATATCTGGTTTGATATTACCCCCCTCCCCCTTAGGCCTATTGCACACGACCGTATGGCTTTTTCAGTGTTTTACGGTCCGTTTTTCACGGATCCGTTGTTCCGTTTTTTGTTTCCGTTGTGTTTCCGGTTTTGTTCCGTTTTTCTGTTCCGTTTTTCCGTATGGCATATACAGTATACAGTAATTACATAGATAAAATTGGGCTGGGCATAACATTTTCAATAGATGGTTCAGCAAAAAACGGAACAGAAACGGAAGACATACGGATGCATTTCCGTATGTGTTCAGTTTTTTTTGAGGCCCCATTGACTTGAATGGAGCCACGAAACGTGATTTGCGGGCAATAATAGGACATGTTCTATGTTAAAACGGAACGGAAAAACGGAAATATGGAAACGGAATGCATACAGAGTACATTTTTTTTTTTTTGTGGAACCATTGAAATGAATGGTTCCGTATACGGACCGCAAAAAACAGCCAGTAAACGGGAAAAAAAAAACAGCCGTGTGCAGGAGGCCTTATAATCAATAATTTTCATTATTTGCTGTCATAAATGTAAGGCCTCATGCACACGACCGTTGTGTGCACCCGTGGCCGTTGTGCCGTCTTCCGTTTTTTTTCGCGGACCCATTGACTTTCAATGGGTCCGTGGAAAAATCGGAAAATGCACCGTTTTGCAGCCGCATCCGTGATCCGTGTTTCCTGGCCGTGAAAAAAATATGACCTGTCCTATTTTTTTCACGGCCAACGGTAGACGGACCTATTCAAGTCAATGGGTCCGTGAAAGAACACGGATGCACACAAGATTGGCATCCGTGTCCGTGATCCGTGGCCGTAGGTTAGTTTTTATACAGACGGATCCGAAGATCCGTCTGCATAAAAGCTTTTTCAAAGCTGAGTTTTCACTTCGTGAAAACTCAAAACCGACAGTATATTCTAACACAGAAGCATTCCCATGGTGATGGGGACGCTTCTAGTTAGAATACACTACAAACTGTGTACAAGACTGCCCCCTGCTGCCTGGCAGCACCCGATCTCTTACAGGGGGCCGTGATCAGCACAATTAACCCCTTCAGGTGCCGCACCTGAAGGGGTTAATTGTGCTGATCACGGCCCCCTGTAAGAGATCAGGGCTGCCAGGCAGCAGGGGGCAGACCCTCCCCCCCTCCCCAGTTTGAATATTATTGGTGGCCAGTGCGGCCCCCCCCCTCCCTCTATTGTAATAATTCGTTGGTGGCACAGTGTGCGCCCCCCCCCCTCCCTCCCTCTATTGTAATAATTCGTTGGTGGCACAGTGTGCGCCCCCCATCGGCCCCCCCTCCCTCTATAGCAATAACAACATTGGTGGCCAGTGTGCGGCCTCCCATCTCCCCCCCCCTCATTGGTGGCAGCGGAGTTCCGATCGGAGTCCCAGTTTATTTGCTGGGGCTCCGATCGGTAACCATGGCAACCAGGACGCTACTACAGTCCTGGTTGCCATGGTAACTTAGCAATAGTACAATAGTAGAAGATTCATACTTACCTGCTGCTGGCTGCTGCTGCGATGTTCGTGTCCGGCCGGGAGCTCCACCTACTGGTAAGTGACAGGTCTGTGTGGCGCATTGCTAAATGAACTGTCACTTACTAGTAGGAGGAGCTCCCGGCCGGACACGAGCATCGCAGCTCCCAGGTAAGTATGAATCTTTTACTATTGTACTATTGCTAGTAACCCGCTGCCACCAATGATCGGGGAGGGGGGGGGAAGATGGGAGGCCGCACACTGGCCACCAATGTTGTTAATGCTATAGAGGGAGGGGGGGCCAATGGGGAGCGCACACTGTGCCACCAACGATTTATTACAATAGAGGGATGAAGGGGGGGGCGCACACTGTGCCACCAACGAATTATTACAATAGAGGGAGGAAGGGGGAGTGGGGGGGGCACACTGTGCCACCAACAAATTATTACAATAGAGGGAGGAAGGGGGGGGCCGCACTGGCCACCAATGATATTCAAACTGGGGAGGGGGGGGTCTGCCCCCTGCTGCCTGGCAGCCCTGATCTCTTACAGGGGGATATGATAGTACAATTAACCCCTTCAGGTGCGGCACCTGAGGGGTTAATTGTGCTGATCACGGCCCCCTGTAAGAGATCGGATGCTGCTAGGCAGCAGGGGGGCAGTCATGTACACAGTTTGTAGTATATTCTAACTAGAAGCATCACCATCACCATGGGAACGCCTCTGTGTTAGAATATACTGTCGGAAATGAGGTTTCACGATCTAACTCATATCCGACAGTATATTCTAACATAGAGGCGTTCCCATGGTGATGGGGACGCTTCAAGTTAAAATATACCATCGGATTGGAGAAAACTCAGATCTGATGGTATAAAAGGGACTCCAGACTTTACATTGAAAGTCAATGGGGACGGATCCCTTTGAAATGGTACCATATTGTGTCAACGTCAAACGGATCCGTCCCCATTGACTTGCATTGTAATTCAGGACGGATCCGTTTGGCTCCGCACGGCCAGGCGGACACCAAAACGACTTTTTTTTCATGTCCGTGGATCCTCCAAAAATCAAGGAAGACCCACGGACGAAAAAACGGTCACGGATCACGGGAAAACGGTACCCCGTTTTGCGGACCGCAAAAAAATACGGTCGTGTGCATGAGGCCTAAGTATTCTTAGGGGAGAATACAATTCCACCTAGATGTCCTGTCTGGTGGCGCCTAGTGCTTATGGGCCTATAGTATGCATGCTTAGAGACAACGTGTGGAATTGATCACTCCCCTTATGCCTCTTTTTGGCAAATAAAAGTCACAAATCCACTTGCAATCTCTATTTTACTTTCACCAAGCCTACGAAAAAACAGCATGGCAAGGAGGGGTTGAGGGAATAATAAAGGCAGGGCCATTGGTCCTAGCTAATTCATCATTATTTACACCAGACACTGGCATAAATAATGAATGAAATGTATGGCAGCTCCGAACTGTTGCAGATTTTATTGCGACTCATGGAAAGCATCATACATTATATTACTACTTCTGGGACCGCAGACCCTATCAGCTTTGATAAATCAGAGCCAAAACGTGTGTCCATCAACGCAGCATTGGTGTGTGCACAGGGTTTAAAATGTTATAACTAATAATGCATAAGCATATTGCTATGTCTAATAAAAAATGACAGAAATGAAAGTATAAAAGAGAATATTGACAATCTAAATGAGCAGTTTTTGTTCTCCTGGTCTGTATAATTATATGATGAAGTCATGTACAGCAATAGAAAAATTATTAACAACTCTTACAAACAGGAATGTCTTGCTCTCTTAGTCGGCAATTAGCCCTGGGTAACCTTACCACCGGTAATTTACAATTAGTTAATGAGGCAAGTGTAGGGCTATTTGTTGCAGATAAAGACATAGGTTAGCCTTACAACTACTTATATCGGTCACATATTTCAGAAGAGAAATTTTACAAAACCAAGACATTTTCAAGTCAATTAAGGAAATATCTGATCATCAAACATATTGGATAAATCTTCATTTCTGACTCCTCCAATATCTTACTCTCTTCACCATTAGGCCTCTTTCACACGACCGTTTTTTTTTTTTTTTCCGTTTTGCGGGCTGTTTTTTGTGTTCCGTATACGGTCCGTATACGGAACCATTCATTTCAATGGTTCCGCAAAAAAAAAACGGAATGTACTCCGTATGCATTCCGTTTCCGTTTTTCCGTTTTTTCGTTCCGTTAAAAGATAGAACATGTCCTATTATTGCCCGCAAATCACGTTCCGTGGCTCCATTCAAGTCAATAGGTCCGCAAAAAAACGGAACACATACGGAAATGCATCCGTATGTCTTCCGTATCCGTTCCGTTTTTTTGCGGAGCCATCTATTGAAAATGTTATGCCCAGCCCAATTTTTTCTAGGAAATTACTGTATACTGTATATGCCATACGGAAAAACGGAACGGAAAAAACGGAACGGAAACGGAAACACAACGGACATTGTATGTACATTTAACATTGGCTAAATACCAATGTGCTCATTATTATCTTTGCTTGAATTTGGTTAAATCACCAATTTCTCATGAAACAAATTTTAAATAATATTCACACACCAGCTCACCCGTGTAGTCCACAGCACTTCCTGGAGCCTCAGGTATACAAAACTGTAGTCAAATGTAAAGGGCAGCACTCGATGCCAAGGTTATAAATAAAATCCGTGGCTTTATTGATAGAAGAAAAAAAAGTAAAATCCATACACGGAGCCCTCTTCACGGTTTATGCTTTTCGGCTATTACAGTATGCCTTATTCATGACCTAATCCAAAGTGAGTCAAACTCTGCGTCATATAACATATTATCACATAATTAATCAATACAAATTAAAAATAAATGATACCTCCACAGGTTAGTGTGATTTAAGCCTTGTGCTCATTCAAGTAATACTGCAGGATAATGGATGTGTAAGGACTCATCCACATTTCTGTGTCAGTGACAGGTCCGTAAAAAAAAGCGTACTTGTTTCATCCGTGAAGAGATCTGTGGTTGGTCCATGTGTCTTTTTTTTTACCATCCTTGTGTCATCCGTAATTCACTGACATTGCTCAGCTGAAAATTAAATCTCCACATAGTGTGTCCGTGATTTTCACGGATCCATAGACTTCAATGGGCGTGCTTGGTCCGCATCACAGATCAAAGTAGTGAATGTCTTCATGATTTTTTTACTGACCCACGGTCAGTAAGAAAAATACTTAAATGTGAATAGACACATTTAAATCAATGGGTACGTGTGCTGTCCATGGAAAATGTGGACAGCACATGTCAGTGAAAAAAAGAAATGTGGATGAGGCCTAAGGAATGTAATGGAGGCTACTGTGATGGTGTTAAATAAGTTTTATAAGTGAAAAAGAGGGGAAAAATACTGCAGGATTAGATCATGTCATCTATTCATATCCTGCTGTTCCCTACTAGATTGCGAACAAATAACCAAAAGGATTTCTTATTTAGTAATTTCCTGGGATGGTCAGCCCTTCTCTTAGGTCTATATACTTTATCGATGCAAGATATTTTTAGGCTAGCTACACAGCCCCAATGTGTATCTTTAAAGTGCCCGGACAACATAGGTATATTAGACTGTTTATTTCCTTCACTATCAGATATATATTTTCTAATCCACGTTTTTGAATGTATTTGTGTGGCAGTCCACATATTGTTTATGACACTTGACACAATTTGCCAAGTAAACAAACAAACAAACAAGCAATGTTACAGTTAATATAGCTACTGTAGCAATATTATATGTGGATTGTGTCACTGATTATTGGAAGTTATTACAAACTTCAACATGAGAACATACATTACACATAGTATGACCACATCTGTACGAACCACATACTGTCAGCCATGCATTATTCCATTTTACTGAATGATTATCTGAAAATAAACTAAGGGAAGGTAACAAGCCTAATGTTGAAGCTTTCCTAGATACAACCACCAATCCAGCCTATAATATTGTTTCTTACTGTTTATCCTGCAGGAATATACACTGCTCAAAAAAATAAAGGGAACACAAAAATAACACATCCTAGATCTGAGTTAATTAAATATTCTTCTGAAATATTTTGTTCTTTACATAGTTGAATGTGCTGACAACAAAATCAGACAAAAATTAAAAAATGGAAATCAAATTTTTCAACCCGTGGAGGTCTGGATTTGGAGTCACACTCAAAATTAAAGTGGAAAAACACACTACAGGCTGATCCAACTTTGATTTAATGTCCTTAAAACAAGTCAAAATGAGGCTCAGTAGTGTGTGTGACCTCCACGTGCCTGTATGACCTCCCTACAATGCCTGTGCATGCTCCTGATGAGGTGGCGGACGGTCTCCTGAGGGATCTCCTCCCAGACCTGGACTAAAGCATCTGCCAACTCCTGGACAGTCTGTAGTGCAACGTGACGTTGGTGGATAGAGCGAGACATGATGTCCCAGATGTGCTCAATTGGATTCAGGTCTGGAGAACGGGCGGGCCAGTCCATAGCATCAATGCCGTCGTCTTGCAGGAACTGCTGACACACTCCAGCCACATGAGGTCTAGCATTGTCTTGCATTAGGAGGAACCCAGGGCCAACTGCACCAGCATATGGTCTCATAAGGGGTCTGAGGTGCTCATTTCGGTACCTAATGGCAGTCAGGCTACCTCTGGCGAGCACATGGAGGGCTGTACGGCCCTCCAAAGAAATGCCACCCCACACCATTACTGACCCAATGCCAAACCGGTCATGCTGGAGGATGTTGCAGGCAGCAGAACGTTCTCCACGGCGTCTCCAGACTCTGTCACGTCTGTCACATGTGCTCAGTGTGAACCTGCTTTCTGTGAAGAGCACAGGGCACCAGTGGCGAATTTGCCAATCTTGGTGTTCTCTGGCAAATGCCAAACGTCTTGCACGGTGTTGGGCTGTAAGCACAACCCCCACCTGTGGACGTCGGGCACTCATATCGCCCTCATAGAGTCTATTTCTGACCGTTTGAGCAGACACATGCAAATTTGTGGCCTGCTGGAGGTCATTTTGCAGGGCTCTGGCAGTGCTCCTCCTGTTCCTCCTTGCACAAAGGCGGAGGTAGCGGTCCTGCTGCTGGGTTGTTGCCCTCCTACGGCCTCCTCCGCGTCTTCTGATGTACTGGCCTGTCTCCTGGTAGCGCCTCCATGCTCTGGACACTACGCTGACAGACACAGCAAACCTTCTTGCCACAGCTCGCATTGATGTGCCATCCTGGATAAGCTGCACTACCTGAGCCACTTGTGTGGGTTGTAGACTCCGTCTCATTCTACCACTAGAGTGAAAGCACCGCCAGCATTCAAAAGTGACCAAAACATCAGCCAGGAAGCATAGGAGCTGAGAAGTGGTCTGTGGTCACCACCTGCAGAACCACTCCTTTATTGGGGGTGTCTTGCTAATTGCCTATAATTTCCACCTGTTGTCTATCCCATTTGCACAACAGAATGTAAAATTGATTGTCACTCAGTGTTGCTTCCTAAGTGGACAGTTTGATTTCACAGAAGTGTGATTGACTTGGAGTTACATTGTGTTGTTTAAGTGTTCCTTTTATTTTTTTGAGCAGTGTACTTCCAGCTAATATTTCTTATTGCCACAAACTGATGGCTATAGGTACTGACAAAAGTGACTTGTGCTCTATTTTCATACATTATCCCCTTTTCTCTGCTCTTATTTTTATCTACACATACAGTACAGACCAAAAGTTTGGACACACCTTCTCATTCAAAGAGTTTTCTTTATTTTCATGACTATGAAGGCATCAAAACTATGAATTAACACATGTGGAATTATATACATAACAAACAAGTGTGAAACAACTGAAAATATGTCATATTCTAGGTTCTTCAAAGTAGCCACCTTTTGCTTTGATTACTGCTTTGCACACTCTTGGCATTCTCTTGATGAGCTTCAAGAGGTAGTCCCCTGAAATGGTCTTCCAACAGTCTTGAAGGAGTTCCCAGAGATGCTTAGCACTTGTTGGCCCTTTTGCCTTCACTCTGCGGTCCAGCTCACCCCAAACTATCTCGATTGGGTTCAGGTCCGGTGACTGTGGAAGCCAGGTCATCTGGCGCAGCAGCCCATCACTCTCGTTCATGGTCAAATAGCCCTTACTTTCAAAGTTTTCCCAATTTTTTAGCTGACTGACTGAACTTCATTTCTTAAAGTAATGATGGCCACTCGTTTTTCTTTACTTAGCTGCTTTTTCTTACCATAATACAAATTCTAACAGTCTATTCAGTAGACCTATCAGCTGTGTATCCACCTGAATTCTCCTGAACGCCACTGATGGTCCCAACCCCATTTATAAGGCAAGAAATCCCACTTATTAAACCTGACAGGGCACACCTGTGAAGTGAAAACCATTTCAGGGGACTACCTCTTGAAGCTCATCAAGAGAATGCCAAGAGTGTGCAAAGCAGTAATCAAAGCAAAAGGTGGCTACTTTGAAGAACCTAAAATATGACATATTTTCAGTTGTTTCACACTTGTTTGTTATAAATATAATTCCACATGTGTTAATTCATAGTTTTGATGCCTTCAGTGTGAATCTACAATTTTCATAGTCATGAAAATAAAGAAAACTCTTTGAATGAGAAGGTGTGTCCAAACATTTGGTCTGTACTGTAGGTCAGATCTTGTTTTCTCTTAGGAGTCCCTCAACATAACCCCTTGACTTAAGCCTCTCTCGTGGTACCCAAAATTCCTAATCAAATGTAACATCATCAAAAACCATTCTTTCTCAGCCTCAGCTACTCCCCATATGGAATATGACATAAAACATGTTTGGGAATTAGCTTGCAAAATAGTATTCCCTGTAGTAGTCTTGTTTCTACTTTTTTCTCTCTGCCTGAAATCAAGAAAATATATATCAGATTTTTGGAAGTAAGCAGTGACCTACAACTAGTGTTGAGCGAACTTCTGTTTTAAGTTTGGCGTCTAAAGTTCGGCTTCCGGTTAGCGGAGAATCCCAATATGGATTCCGAATTCTGTTGTGGTCCGTGGTAGCGGAATCAATAATGGCCGATCAATAATTGCCAAACTTAAAACAGAAGTTCGCTCAACACTACCTACAACCAATAATTTTTTAGAATTATACACTGCTCAAAAAAATAAAGGGAACACTTAAACAACACAATGTAACTCCAAGTCAATCACACTTCTGTGAAATCAAACTGTCCACTTAGGAAGCAACACTGAGTGACAATCAATTTCACATGCTGTTGTGCAAATGGGATAGACAACAGGTGGAAATTATAGGCAACTAGCAAGACACCCAGAATAAAGGAGTGGTTCTGCAGGTGGTGATCACAGACCACTTCACAGTTCCTATGCTTCTTGGCTGATGTTTTGGTCACTTTTGAATGCTGGCGGTGCTTTCACTCTAGTGGTAGCATGAGACGGAGTCTACAACCCATACAAGTGGCTCAGGTAGTGCAGCTTATCCAGGATGGCACATCAATGCGAGCTGTGGCAAGAAGGTTTGCTGTGTCTGTCAGCGTAGTGTCCAGAGCATGGAGGCGCTACCAGGAGACAGGCCAGTACATCAGGAGACGTGGAGGAGGCCGTAGGAGGGCAACAACCCAGCAGCAGGACCGCTACCTCCGCCTTTGTGCAAGGAGGAACAGGAGGAGCACTGCCCGAGCCCTGCAAAATGACCTCCAGCAGGCCACAAATGTGCATGTGTCTGCTCAAACGGTCAGAAACAGACTCCATGAGGGTGATATGAGGGTCCGACGTCCACAGGTGGGGGTTGTGCTTACAGCCCAACACCGTGCAGGACTTTTGGCATTTGCCAGAAAACACCAAGATTGGCAAATTCGCCACTGGCACCCTGTGCTCTTCACAGATGAAAGCAGGTTCACACTGAGCACATGTGACAGACGTGACAGAGTCTGGAGACGCCGTGGAGAACGTTCTGCTGCCTGCAAAATCCTCCAGCATGACCGGTTTGGCATTGGGTCAGTAATGGTGTGGGGTGGCATTTCTTTGGAGGGCCCCACAGCCCTCTATGTGCTCGCCAGAGGTAGCCTGACTGCCATTAGGTACCGAGATGAGATCCTCAGGCCCATTGTGAGACCATATGCTGGTGCGGTTGGCCCTGGGTTCCTCCTAATGCAAGACAATGCTAGACCTCATGTGGCTGAAGTGTGTCAGCAGTTCCTGCAAGACGAAGGCATTGATGCTATGGACTGGCCCGCCCGTTCCCCAGACCTGAATCCAATTGAGCACATCTGGGACATCATGTCTCGCTCTATTCACCAACGTCACGTTGCACCACAGACTGTCCAGGAGTTGGCAGATGCTTTAGTCCAGGTCTGGGAGGAGATCCCACAGGAGACCGTCCGCCACCTCATCAGGAGCATGCACAGGCATTGTAGGGAGGTCATACAGGCACGTGGAGGCCACACACACTACTGAGCCTCATTTTGACTTGTTTTAAGGACATTACATCAAAGTTGGATCAGCCTGTAGTGTGTTTTTCCACTTTAATTTTGAGGGTGACTCCAAATCCAGACCTCCATGGGTTAAAAAATGTGATTTCCATTTTTTTTTTTTGTGTGATTTTGTTGTCAGCACATTCAACTATGTAAAGAACAAAGTATTTCAGAAGAATATTTACTTAATTCAGATCTAGGATGTGTTATTTGTGTGTTCCCTTTATTTTTTTGAGCAGTGTAGTTCATATAGTGGGAATGCGTAGTATTTTAAGAGCTCTGTGTATGGATTTTACAAGTAATATTTTTCTATAAGAGTTGAGTGAACACCTGGATGTTCGGGTTCGAGAAGTTCGGCCAAGTCAATGGGGACCCGAACTTTTCTGCACTGAAAAGGCTGTAAAATAGCCCAGGAAAGGGCTAGAGGGCTGCAAAAGGCAGCAAAATGTAGGTAAATCCCCTGCAAACAAATGTGGATAGGGAAATGAATTAAAATAAAAGTAAATAAATAAAAATTAACCAATATCAATTGGAGAGAGGTCCCATAGCATAAAATCAGGCTTCATGTCACCCACCACTGGAACAGGCCACTGTCAGATATTTACGTCCCGGCACCCAGACAGAGGAGAAAGGTCCCATAGCAGAGAATCAGGCTTCATGTTACCCACCACTGGAACAGGCCACTGTCAGATATTTTTAGGCCCCGGCACCCAGACAGAGAAGAGAGGTCCCATAGCAGAGAATCAGGCTTCATGTCATAGCAGAGAATCAGGCTTCATGTCACCCACCACTGGAACAGGTCTTTGTCAGATATTTTTAGGCACCGGCACCCAGACAGAGGAGAGAGGTTCCATAGCAGAGAATCAGGCTTCATGTCATAGCAGAGAATCAGGCTTCATGTCACCCACCACTGGAACAGGCCACTGTCAGATATTTTTAGGCCCCGGCACCCAGACAGAGGAGAGAGGTCCCATAGCAGAGAATCAGGCTTCATGTCATAGCACAGAATCAGGCTTCATGTCACCCAACACTGGAACAGGCCACTGTCAGATATTTTTAGGCCCCGGCACCCAGACAGAGGAGAGAGGTCCCATAGCAGAGAATCAGGCTTCATGTCACCCACCACTGCAACAGGCCACTGTCAGATATTTAGGCCCTGACACCCAGACAGAGGAGAGAGGTCCCATAGCAGAGAATCAGGCTTCATGTCATAGCAGAGAATAAGGCTTCATGTCACCCACCACTGGAATAGGCCACTGTCAGATATTTTTAGGCCCCGGCACCCAGACAGAGGAGAGAGGTCCCATAGCAGAGAATCTGGCTTCATGTCATAGCAGAGAATCAGGCTTCATGTCACCCACCACTGGAACAGGCCACTGTCAGATTTTTTTAGGCCCCGGAACCCAGACAGAGAAGAGAGGTCCCATAGCAGAGAATCAGGCTTCATGTCATAGCAGAGAATCAGGCTTCATGTCACCCACCACTGGAACAGGCCTTTGTCAGATATTTTTAGGCACCGGCACCCAGACAGAGGAGAGAGGTTCCATAGCAGAGAATCAGGCTTCATGTCATAGCAGAGAATCAGGCTTCATGTCACCCACCACTGGAACAGGCCACTGTCAGATATTTTTAGGCCCCGGCACCCAGACAGAGGAGAGAGGTCCCATAGCAGAGAATCAGGCTTCATGTCATAGCACAGAATCAGGCTTCATGTCACCCAACACTGGAACAGGCCACTGTCAGATATTTTTAGGCCCCGGCACCCAGACAGAGGAGAGAGGTCCCATAGCAGAGAATCAGGCTTCATGTCACCCACCACTGCAACAGGCCACTGTCAGATATTTTTAGGCCCCGGAACCCAGACAGAGGAGAGAGGTCCCATAGCAGAGAATCAGGCTTCATGTCACCCACCACTGGAACAGGCCACTGTCAGATATTTTTAGGCCCCGACACCCAGACAGAGGAGAGAGGTCCCATAGCAGAGAATCAGGCTTCATGTCATAGCAGATAATCATGCTTCATGTCACCCACCACTGGAACAGGCCACTGTCAGATATTTTTAGGCCACGGCACCCAGACAGAGGAGAGAGGTCCCATAGCAGAGAATCAGGCTTCATGTCATAGCAGATAATCAGGCTTCATGTCACCCACCACTGGAACAGGCCACTGTCAGAAATTGTTAGGCCCCGGCACCCAGACAGAGGAGAGAGGTCCCATAGCAGAGAATCAGGCTTCATGTCACCCACCACTGGAACAGGCCACTGTCAGATATTTTTAGGCCCCGGCACCCAGACAGAGGAGAGAGGTCCCATAGCAGAGAATCAGGCTTCATGTCATAGCAGAGAATCAGGCTTCATGTCACCCACCACTGGAACAGGCCACTGTCAGATATTTTTCGGCCCTGGCACCCAGACAGAGGAGAGAGGTCCCATAGCAGAGAATCAGGCTTCATGTCATAGCAGAGAATCAGGATTCATGTCACCCACCACTGGAACAGGCCACTGTCAGATTTTTTTGGCCCGGCACCCAGACAGAGGATAGAGGTCCCATAGCAGAGAATCAGGCTTTATGTCATAGCAGAGTATCAGGCTTCATGTCACCCACCACTGGAACAGGCCACTGTCAGATATTTTTAGGCCCCGGCACCCAGACAGAGGAGAAAGGTTCCATAGCAGAGAATCAGGCTTCATGTCAGAGCAGCAGAGAATCAGGCTTCATGTCACCCAACACTGGAACAGGCCACTGTCAGATATTTTTAGGCCCCGGCACCCAGACAGAGGAGAGGGTTGCCCCGCTTTGGGTTGCCCCGCAATATAATGGTAAAATGAAAATAAAAATAGGATTGAATGAGGAAGTGCCCTGGAGTGCAATAATATATGGTTAAGGGGAGGTAGTTAATGTCTAATCTGCACAAGGGATGGACAGGTCCTGTGGGATCCATGCCTGGTTCATTTTTATGAACGTTAACTAGTCCACATTGGCTGTAGACAGGCGGCTGCGTTTGTCTGTAATGACGCCCCCTGCCGTGCTGAATACACGTTCAAACAAACGCTGGCCGCCGGGCAGGCCAGCACCTTCAAGGCATAAAAGGCTAGCTCTGGCCACGTGGACAATTTGGAGACCCAGAAGTTAAATGGGGCCGAACCATCAGTCAGTACATGGAGGGGTGTGCACTCGTACTGTTCCACCATGTTAGTGAAATGTTGCCTCCTGCTAACACGTTCCGTATCAGGTGGTGGTGCAGTTAGCTGTGGCGACAAAACTTTTTCACATCTCTGCCATGCTAACCCTGCCCTCAGAGGAGCTGGCCGTGACACAGCTGCGCTGGCGACCTCTTGCTCCTCCTCTGCCTTCGCCTTGGGCTTCCACTTGTTCCCCTGTGACATTTGGGAATGCTCTCAGTAGCGAGTCTACCAACGTGTGCTTGTACTCGCGCATCTTCCTATCACGCTCCAGTGCAGGAAGTAAGGTGGGCACATTGTCTTTGTACCGGGGATCCAACAGGGTGGCAACCCAGTAGTCCGCACACATTAAAATGTGGGCAACTCTGCTGTCGTTGCGCAGGCACTGCAGCATGTAGTCGCTCATGTGTGCCAGGCGGCCCAGACGTAAGGACAAGCTGTCCTCTGTGGGAGGCTCATCGTCCTGCGTTTCCCCCCAGCCACGCACCAGTGATGGGCCCGAGCTGCGTTGGGTGCCACCCCGCTGTGAACATGCTTCATCCTCATCCTCCTCCACCTCCTCCTCATCCTCATCCTCCTCGTCCTCCAGTAGTGGGCCCTGGCTGGCCACATTTGTACCTGGCCTTTGCTGTCGCAAAAAACCTCCCTCTGAGTCACTTCTAAGAGACTGGCCTGAAAGTGCTAAAAATGACCCCTCTTCCTCCTCCTCATGGACCACCTCCTCTTCCATCATCGCCCTAAGTGTTTTCTCAAGGAGACATAGAAGTGTTATTGTAACACTGATAACGGTGTAATCACCACTGGCCATGTTAGTGGAGTACTCGAAACAGCGCAACAGCGCAACAGGGCACACAGGTCTCGCATGGAGGCCCAGTCATTGGTGGCAAGTGCTGCTGTTCCGCAGTGCGACTGACCCGTGCGTGCTGCAGCTGAAACTCCACTATGGCCTGCTGCTGCTCGCACAGTCTCTCCAGCATGTGCAAGGTGGACCTCATCGTCCCCTGCATCGTCTTCCACCCAGTCTTCCTCCCTGACCTCCTGTTCAGTCTGCGCACTGCAGAAAGATGCCACAGTTGGCACCTGTGTTTCGTCATCATCATAGATGTGCTGAGGTGGTATTCCCATGTCCTCATCATCAGGAAACATAAGTGGTTGTGCATCAGTGTATTCTATGTCTTCCACCGCTGGGGAAGGGCTAGGTGGATGCCCTTGGGAAACCCTGCCAGCAGAGTCTTCAAACAGCATAAGAGACTGCTGCATAACTTGAGGCTCAGACAGTTTCCCTGATATGCATAGAAGTGATGTGACAGACTGATGGGCTTGGTTTTCAGGCGCCATCTGTGCGCTTTCTGCAGAAGACTGGGTGGGAGATAATGTGAACGTGCTGGAGCCACTGTCGGCCACCCAATTGACTAATGCCTGTACCTGCTCAGGCCTTACCATCCTTAGAACGGCATTGGGCCCCACCAAATATCGCTGTAAATTCTGACGGCTACTGGGACCTGAGGTAGTTGGTTCACTAGGACGTGTGGCTGTGGCAGAACGGCCACGTCCTCTCCCAGCACCAGAGGGTCCACTAACACCACCACGACCATGTCCGCGTTCGCGTCCCTTACTAGATTTTTTCCTCATTGTTACCGTTCACCACAATAAGAAAAAAATTATTTGGCCCAATGTATTGAATTCAAATTCAGGCCTTTTTTCTACAGGCGCCTAACACTATCTGGCTATCTATTTATGTACCGTTTTACACTAATACAGGCACAGCAGTTTTTACAGATTTAGCTGAATATAAATTGTAGGCCTAGTATTTAGGCCCTGGATGAAAGGTTTCCTTTTACGGACAGAATTACACTTGGAGATGCATGGTAGCGTGTGAAGTTATTGGGGATGACCCTATCAGCACTTTAATTTGCACCTTGAGTGTAATATACCTTTTTACAGACAGAAATACACTATGAGATGCACAATAGTGCGTGCAAATTTAAAGGCTTATGCTATCAGCAATTGTAATTTAACACTTTGTGTAATATACCCTTTTATGGAAAAAATTACACTTGGAGATGCACGCTGAGTGTGATATCCCCTTTTACGGACAGATTTACACATGACCTGCAACAGCAGAAACCACTGATTTAGGGTATTGCTATTTTGGGAATTGAATTTCAAGCCAGAACAAAAATTATGCTTTGACGGACACTATAAAACTTGTCCTGCCACAGCTGGAACACCAGATTTAGGGGATTGCTATTTTTGCAAGTGAATTTCACCCCTCAATAAAATATAGAAAATTCTATCCTGAGTTTCTAGGGGTGACAATAAGCACAGCCAAGCCCCTGATGTAGGATAGAGCAAAAAAAAAAAACCCTACTATTGATGGTTAAATGGACTTGGTGGCAGCTTGTGCTGGCGCACCACAAGACACAAAATGGCCGCCGATCACCCCAGAAAAAAGTGACAGAAAAACGCTCTGGGCAGCCTAAAAACAGTGAGCAATTAACTAGCAGAAGTTGAATGATTCACAGCTGTAGATCGATCACTTCATTAAGGGTTTTTGCTGAGTTAATCCCTGCCTAATCTCGCCCTAACAGCAGCTGCATTCTCTCCCTACACTGATCAGAGCAGAGTGATGTGCGGCTCTACGTGACTCCAGCTTAAATAGAGGCTGGGTCACATGCTGCACTGGCCAATCACAGCCATGCCAATAGTAGGCATGGCTGTGATGGCCTCTTGGGGCAAGTAGTATGACGCTTGTTGATTGGCTGCTTTGCAAAAGCTCCGAACACCGAACCCGAACCCAAACTTTTACTTAAATGTACGGGTTCGGGTCCGTGTCACGAACACCCCAAAATTCGGTACGAACCCGAACTATACAGTTCGGGTTCGCTCATCCCTATTTTCTATTAATAAAGCTGTGGATTTTATTTATAACCTTGGCATCAAGTGCTGGACTTTACATTTGACTACAAAATTGTGATATGCTGGCAAAACCCTTGACAGGCTGCAATTCACACTTAGTCCAAACTTGACAATAATGATGAAATTTACATGGAATTGATGCATTTTATCATTATGTTTTCTAGGGACTAAAAATATGTTGAACTTCCCAAAAAGATTGTTTAGCCCTTGAGTGGTATGCATGGCTCCCCACTCTAGGACGGTGGAAGGAATGCAGCTGGACACAGATGGATCTGGAATCACAGGTTTCTACTGGTATTACATGGGGCAACAAGGGTATGGTTATAGCAATCTTACAAGAGGCAACAAGCTAAGCACATACAATTTCACACAGGAAATAAGCATATGGTAATAGTCTCTCAAAAAGACACAGTCCTTATGATTGGAAACAGGTGTAGCAATAGTACTGTCTCTTTGACTATCAACAGCTTACTCTCTCCCTTGTTTTGCCATGTACCCGACTTTCCTGAACATCAACATTCTGGCTGCAGTTTCTTTAAGGTGGTGAAGATGGCTAAGCTGCATTCAGAGCCACTCCACTATATTTCTTTCAATGTGAAGTGGTTTTGCACAATATAGACAGTTTCAAACAGACACTTCCAGGTTGTGGTATTACTACCCTCAAAATCACCCTGAAGACTGTATACTATACTATCCCATACAATATTGCTCACAGTAAGAAGTCTCTGCACAGCATATTTGGCAGCAAACTGACTGATCTTGATCACAGACCTATCTTTCCTTTAGGCCATGGCTGGTCTAATGGTGGAGGGAGTAGATGGCTTCATTGTATAATAGCTGTGACCTGCAGTCCTCAGTGGTGCAAAGCTTCATCTTTTCAAAATCTAGCACCTGAGATGGTGCAACTTTATGGCTAATTACCTCCACTGCTAGCTAGCTACATGCAAAAGTCTGTAGAATCTTTCTGATCACACCATTGCAAAGTCACTTAGAAACTTTACTGTCTCTCTTTCTCTCTCTCTCTATTGTTTATGCACTTTTATATACTCCCTCTCGATAATGTACTAGTGTGCATGGGGATGCTGAAGGTGCAATCCTCAAACAGACCCTTTTCTTGCCATATTCTATGCCATATAAACAAATCATTTACAGTGTGTTTTCTACTTCAATACTTGCAGTTTAGTACTAATCAGTGTGGACCATCTTTTGGACCCCTTGGCACCCTGCCTGAGGTGCTAGAATGAGACATTGGTTCATATCCCCACTATGGCTTCTACAGATACAGGGAATTTCACCTACAGTTATGCACATCATGTCTGTTTTCCCCACTGGAGTCTCCAAAGCAGCATGGCACATATAAAGACTAGAAATTAGTTAATCAATTCTGTAGAATCAAAATTCAAACAGAATTAAAACAAAATCGGATTTGTAAGAATCAGAGTTCCTGGAGAAAAAATTCTGGCAAATTTTGATTCTAAGGAAGAGAAGAATGGGGTATTTTCCAGCTATTCAAAGCACTTTCAAAATTGAATTGTAATTGAATCTTATTAAAAGCATTAAACAATTGTGTATTATGCATGGGTGCAAGTTAGATGGAAAATTGAAGTGTGGGGAAACATGACAATCATATACAGTATATCACAAAACTGAGTACACCTCTCACATTTTTGTTAATATTTTATTATATCTTTTCATTGGACAACACTAAAGATATGACACTTTGATACGATGTGAAGAAGTCAGTGTACAGCTTGTATAACAGTGTAAATTTGGTGTGCTCTCAAAATAACTCAACACACAGCCATTATTGTCTAAACAGCTGGCAACAAAAAGGAGTACACCCCTAAAAGAAAATGGCCAAATTGTGCCCAAAGAGTCAATAATTTGTGTGGCCACCATTATTTTCCATTACTGCCTTAACTCTCTTGGGTATGAAGTTCACTAGAGCCTCACAGGTTGCCAGTGGAATCCTTTTCCACTCCTCCATAACGACATCAAGGGGCTGGTGAATGTTAGAGACTTCCACCTTCCATTTGAGGATATCCTATAGATGCTCAATAGGGTTTAGGCCTGGAGACATGCTTGGCCAGTCCAGCATCCTTACCCTCAGTTTCTTTAGCAAGGCAGTGGTCATCTTGGAGGTGTGTTTGGGGTCATTATCATGTTGGAATACTGCCCTGCGCCCAGTTTCTGACGAGAGGGGATCATGTATGTCATACTACATGTTGGCATTCATGGTTCCCTCAATGAATTGTAGCTCCCCACAGCCGGCAGCATTAATGCAGACTCTGCTGCATATACTGTGTCCTAATTAGCATGGCTAGCACTTGCTGCATTGACCTTTGGCACCTTGTTGTGTCCACCCCTGGGATCTTGCTATGTCTACTCCTGGTTTTGAGATCTGTACTGGCGGGACAACATAGAAACATAGAAACATAGAATGTGTCGGCAGATAAGAACCATTTGGCCCATCTAGTCTGCCCAATTACTAAATACTATGGATATCCCCTGGCTCTATCTTATCTGAAGGATGGCCTTATGCCTATGCCATGCATGCTTAAACTCCTCCACTGTATTTGCAGCTACCACTTCTGCAGGAAGGCTATTCCATGCATCCACTACTCTCTCAGTAAAGTAATACTTCCTGATATTACTTTTAAACCTTTGCCCCTCTAATTTAAAACTATGTCCTCTTGTAGCAGTTTTTCTTCTTTTAAATATTCTCTCCTCTTTTACCTTGTTAAATTCCCTTCATATCCCCTCTGTCTCGTCTTTCTTCTAAGTTATACATGTTAAGGTCCTTTAATCTTTCCTGGTAAGTTTTATCCTGCAATCCATGTACTAGTTTAGTAGCTCTTCTCTGAACTCTCTCCAAAGTATCAATATCCTTCTGGAGATATGGTCTCCAGTACTGAGCACAATACTCCAAATGAGGTCTCACTAGTGCTCTGTAGAGCGGCATGAGCACCTCCCTCTTTCTACTGGTAATTCCTCTCCCTATACACCCAAGCATTCTGCTAGCATTTCCTGCTGCTCTATGACATTGTCTGCCTACCTTTAAGTCTTCTGAAATAATGACCCCTAAATCCTCAGATATTGAGGTTAGGACTGTATCACTGATTTTATATTCTGCTCTTGGGTTTTTACGTCCCAGGTGCATTATCTTGCACTTATCAACATAAAATTTTAGTTGCCAGATTTTTGACCATTCCTCTAGTTTTCCTAAGTCCTTTTCCATTTGGTGTATCCCTCCAGGAACATCAACCCTGTTACAAATCTTTGTGTCATCAGCAAAAAGACACACCTTACCATCGAGGCCTTCTGCAATTTCGCTGATAAAGATATTAAACAATATGGGTCCCAGAACAGATCCCTGAGGTACCTCACTGGTAACAAGACCTTGGTCTGAATATACTCCATTGACTACAACCCTCTGTTGCCTGTCCCTCAGCCACTGCCTAATCAATTCAACAATATGGGAGTCCAAGCCCAAAGACTGCACTTTATTGATAAGCCTTCTATGTGGGACATCGTGTCGACTAGCATGTGGGACGCCGTGCTGGCCGCGCACGCATCGAGGAGAGATATAGCAGAAGGGGCGCGCAGACAAACAGACCACTCCTAAGGGAGAAAGAATGAGTGTTCGCAAGTCAGCAGAGCTGAGCGCAATCAAAGGAACATAACATGCTGAACCAGGAGGGTTCCAACAACTGGTAATGTAGCACTGCAGCCAAAATCGAATAATGGTGATAACATAGCCCACAGAAGGAACCAAAAGCCATACAAAGTATTAACTTTGCCGGGGAGACTAATAGTTATATATACATTTTTAACGCTATGGTAATATATTACCATTAGAAGCCATAGTATATTATTGGAGTACTCCAAGTACAGTTTTAATCATATGAAACATATGCCTGTTCTCAGTGGAACCTGTCTTGTTAAACCGCTGTATAGCCTTGGCCACCATGCTGCAGTTTAGTTTCAGGGTGCTGGCAATCTTCTTATAGCCTAGGCCATCTTTATGTACAGCAATAATTCTTTTTTTTTGATCCTCAGAGAGTTATTTGCCATGAGGT
This sequence comes from Bufo bufo, assembly GCF_905171765.1. NCBI lineage: Eukaryota > Metazoa > Chordata > Amphibia > Anura > Bufonidae > Bufo > Bufo bufo. The sequence goes on along the minus strand of NC_053390.1, from coordinate 698,355,399 downwards.
GCCATGTTGAACTTCCAGTGACCAGTATCAGAGAGTGTGAAAGCGATAACACAAAATTTAACACACCTGCTCCACATTCACACCAGAGAAATTTGTAACACTAACGAGTCACATGACACTGGGGAGGAAAAATGTCTAATTGGGCCCAATTTGGCCATTTTCCCTTAGGGGTGTACTCACTTTTGTTGTCAGTGGTTTAGACATTAATGGCTATTTATACTGTTATACAAGCTGTACACTGACTACTTTACATTGTATCAAAGTGTCAGATCTTCAGTGTTGTCCCATGAAAAGATAAAATAAAATTTACAAAAATGTGAGGGGTGTACTCACTTTTGTGACATACTGTAACAGGCCAGCAATTCACTTGCCAACAAATAACTGCAAAGGATACATTTTTGTAAGAGGGGGTATGGCTGTTTACAAGCCTCTTACAAACATATCTTTTTTCTCAGAGTTGGATAGTACTACTTTCTAAGTACTAGTATTAGCAAAAGTAATTGTCTTCCGTTTGTTTCGGCTTTCAAGGCTCAGGACCAGAAGCACTTAAGGAGAAAAAGTTGAGTAGTAGTAAACCAGAGAAAATTTTATTTGAAACCTGGTTCAAAGCAAGCAACGAACAAGAGTCTAAATTAGGTAGCATGGATATTAACAATATCATTTTTTTGCTACTAAAAATCTTTCACCATATAGAAGGATTAAGCTTGTTTAAGCAAGGCATTAGAGATACCAAGCATTGCTTCCCCAGCCTCCAGAGCAGGCAGCACTTTATAAACAGATTCTGCTCCATACAATCGTGTCTATTAAAGAATATGGCTTATAACTTAATATCTGACTGCAGACGTGTATATGAATAAAGACAGTTTCACAAGATCAAGTCTTATTCACTGAGCTGCATAGTCAGGTTATCAAAAGGGGAACCAATCAGCCAATCAAACATAGGAGCTTGCTGAGGTGCTAACAGCGAGTCCCAGCCTGAAACATGCCTCACTGCTATCAGCAATTTAACAAGGAGAACATGAAAATTATAGGGATTGAGAACACAATTTGCACCTGGTTACACATATTCCTAGCTGTACTATAGTAGGAAATTACAAATCTGCTTCCTTTTCTCATGCTTTTAACTCTGTCAGATTCTGCCTACTACAGTATCACGCTTAATGTTACTACAGAATGTATATATATATATATGTATATATATATATATACACTGCTCAAAAAAATAAAGGGAACACAAAAATAACACATCCTAGATCTGAGTTAATTAAATATTCTTCTGAAATACTTTGTTCTTTACATAGTTGAATGTGCTGACAACAAAATCACACAAAAATAAAAAAATGGAAATCAAATTTTTCAAACCATGGAGGTCTGGATTTGGAGTCACACTCAAAATTAAAGTGGAAAAAACACTACAGGCTGATCCAACTTTATGTAATGTCCTTAAAACAAGTCAAAATGAGGCTCAGTAGTGTGTGTGACCTCCACGTGTCTGTATGACCTCCCTACAATGCCTGTGCATGCTCCTGACGAGGTGGCGGACGGTCTCCTGAGGGATCTCCTCCCAGACCTGGACTAAAGCATCTGCCAACTCCTGGACAGTCTGTGGTGCAACGTGACGTTGGTGGATAGAGCGAGACATGATGTCCCAGATGTGCTCAATTGGATTCAGGTCTGGAGAACGGGCGGGCCAGTCCATAGCATCAATGCCTTCGTCTTGCAGGAACTGCTGACACACTCCAGCCACATGAGGTCTAGCATTGTCTTGCATTAGGAGGAACTCAGGGCCAACCGCACCAGCATATGGTCTCACAAGGGGTCTGAGGATCTCATCTCGGTACCTAATGGCAGTCAGGCTACCTCTGGCGAGCACATGGAGGGCTGTGCGACCCTCCAAAGAAATGCCACCCCACACCATTACTGACCCAATGCCAAACCTGTCATGCTGGAGGATGTTGCAGGCAGCAGAACGTTCTCCACGGCGTCTCCAGACTCTGTCACGTCTGTCACATGTGCTCAGTGTGAACCTGCTTTCATCTGTGAAGAGCACAGGGCGCCAGTGGCAAATTTACCAATCTTAGTGTTCTCTGGCAAATGCCAAACGTCCTGCACGGTGTTGGGCTGTAAGCACAACCCCCACCTGTGAACGTCGGGCCCTCATATCACCCTCATGGAGTCTGTTTCTGACCGTTTGAGCAGACACATGCACATTTGTGGCCTGCTGGAGGTCATTTTGCAGGGCTCTGGAAGTGCTCCTCCTGTTCCTCCTTGCACAAAGGCGGAGGTAGCGGTCTTGCTGCTGGGTTGTTGCCCTCCTACGGCCTCCTCCACGTCTCCTGATGTACTGGCCTGTCTCCTGGTAGCGCCTCCATGCTCTGGACACTACGCTGACAGACACAGCAAACCTTCTTGCCACAGCTCGCATTGATGTGCCATCCTGGATAAGCTGCACTACCTGAGCCACTTGTGTGGGTTGTAGACTCCGTCTCATGCTACCACTAGAGTGAAAGCACCGCCAGCATTCAAAAGTGACCAAAACATCAGCCAGGAAGCATAGGAACTGAGAAGTGGTCTGTCGTCACCACTTGCAGAACACACTCCTTTATTGGGGGTGTCTTGCTAATTGCCTATAATTTCCACCTGTTGTCTATCCTATTTGCACAACAGCATGTGAAATTGATTGTCACTCAGTGTTGCTTCCTAAGTGGACAGTTTGATTTCACAGAAGTGTGATTGACTTGGAGTTACATTGTGTTGTTTAAGTGTTCCCTTTATTTTTTTGAGCAGTGTATATATATATATATATATATATATATATATATTATTTTTTTCCCCCATATGTAAGATAATTTTAACTGATATTGCAGTCATTCCATAACTGGACATAACTTCCAAAACTTAGCTTATAATAAATATTTAATTAACTGTAAGGTTCCTGCAGTCTAGCATTTATAAAAGGTTACATTTTTTTATGCTGTAATAGTGATTTTAAATTAACTTTGCAAAAAATAAATAAAAAATCCTTCGCTGGACAAAATTAGTTTCAGTCATTAAGTTCTTTTCAATTAGCGCACACCCTTAGTTAAAACATATTTTGCAAATGCTCAGCCAATATTCACTAACATACTATAGATGTTTATAGAAATGAATTCATTTATTCAGCATCCCACTGATTTCATATTTTACATCTGATTAATTTCCAGTAATGTTTAATTAGGAAACAAAGGTTTTATTAAATTACTCTGGATTATTTAAAACATAAAATCAATAACAGGACAGACATCCCTACAGCTACCTGACATACTTAATGAAGTGTTTTATTAATTGGATGACCATGTTTCAATGTGAAAGGAGGCATTTAGTAGGAAGATGACCTCTTCCGTATTTTACAATATAGCACGTATTAGGAAAATGAAATAAAAATTTACTTGTTCAGTATGGAGGAATTTTTTCAGCACAAAATAAATTATGGTCAATTGAGTGAACTTTTCTGATGTGTAAATTGAATCATTCCTACACACTAGGGCTTCATAATTAAAAAGCACTTTTCACTGTGGGAAATTTGACAGAATTTCATATTAAAAGAAAAAACAAACCATCAATCAGGAGGAGGTAGGGATTCTCAAAGAGCTCAACCCATTAAACTTGAAGAGCACAGGCAAATGGTGACTGATTTGCTTCTGGAAACTGTAAATCTTTTAAGACATAGTACTGTACATACATTAATCAGCAGATAACTTATGTGATATTCTATTCAGAAATCGTTTGTAGTTTTGTAAGAAGAACATAATTTCAGATAAAAAATGAATAATAGGAATACATTACACATACTTAAATGCACTATCACCTTTGTAGTGAGTCAGACAGGCTATTAAAGGGAATCTGTCACCTACTTCGTGCTGCCTTCTCAGAGAGCCATATGCAAGACACACTGATTTCTATGAAGTATGAAAATACTGTAGTTTGGGAACCCTGCCAATCAGATATTGATGGCTTATCATCAGGATAGGACAGTAATATAAAAGGAGTAGACAGATATCATATTACAGAACTTTAAAAATAAGGTATTAACCCTGTACACCTGCTATTAAATAACAATATGATGGTAACAACAGGATACTACTCACTTTGATTGCTTTAAACATAGTCAATAAAAAACTTTTTCAGGTGATTAACCCCTTCTACCCTGGGACAGTTTTCACCCTCCTGTCCAGGCCATTTTTTGCAAATCTGACCTGTGTCACTTTATGTGGTGATAACTTTGGAAAACTTTTACTTATTCCAAGCCAATCTAAGAATCTTTTCTCGTGACAAATTGTATTTCATGACAGTCATACATTTAAGTCAATATATTTCACCTTTATTTATGAAAAAATCCCAAATTTACCAAAAATTGGGAAAACCTTGCAATTTTCTAAATTTCAATTTCTCTGCTTTTAAAACAGAAAGTGATACCTCATAAAATATTTATAACTTAACATTCCCCATATGTCTACTTTATGTTGGCATCATTTTGTCAATGTAATTAAAAAAATTTAGGACGTTAGAAGTCTTAGAATTTTAGAAGCAATTCTTAAAATTTTTAAGAAAATGTCCAAAACCCTTTTTTTAAGGACCAGTTCAGTTATGAAGTCACTTTGTGGGGTTCACATAGTAGAAACCTAGATAACATAAATGATGCCATTTTAGAAACTACACCCCTCAAGTTATTTAAAACTGATTTTACAAACTTTGTTAACCCTTTAGGTGTTTAACAAGAATTAGAGGAAAAAGAAGATGGAATTTCTAAATGTAACTTTTTTGGCAGATTTGCCATTTTAATCAGCTTTTTCTGTAACATATAAAGGGTTAAAAGTTAAACAAAACTCAATATCTATAAGGGCTAATGCACACGACCGGTGACCATCCATGGCAGTATTGTGGCCAGCATACGGCGGGTCCGCAATACACAGGCACCGGCCGTGTGCACCCCGCATCACAGATGCGGACCCATTTAAGTGAATCCGGGAGATGTGGTGCAGAATAGAAGAACGGATTGGAAGCCCACGGAAGCACTACGGAGTGCTTCTGCGCTGTTTCTGTCTGTGCCTCAGCACCACAAAAAAATAGAACATGTTCTACTTTTTTACTCTGCGGACGGATCACGGACCCATTCAAGTTGAATGGGTCTCGATTTGTCCTTGCCGCATACAGCGGGTCCGCAATACACAGGCACCGGCCATGTGCACCCCGTATCACAGATGCGGACCCATTTAAGTGAATCCGGGAGATGTGGTGCAGAATGGAAGCATGGATTGGAAGCCCACGGAAGCACTACGGAGTGCTTCCGTGCTGTTTCTGTCCGTGCTTCAGCACCGCAAAAAATAGAACATGTTCTACTTTTTTATGGTGCGGACGGATCACGGACCCATTCAAGTTGAATGGGTCTCGATTCATCCTGGCTGCCACAATGCAAATTGCGGTCCACAATGCACGGAACAGCCGCACAACGGCTGTGTGCATGCGCCCTAACCCTGATTCTGCAGTTTACAAAAAAAAAACACATCTGTTGTAAACTGCTATAAGGGCACACGGCAGGGCGCAGAAGAAATGGAGCGCCATATGGTTTTTGGAGGGCAGATTTTGCTGGACTGGTTTCTACACACCATGTCCTATTTGAAGCCCCCCTGATGCACCCCTTCAGTAAAAACTCCCAACAAGTGACCCCATTTTGGAAACTATGGGATAAGGTGACAGTTTTATTGGTATTATTTTGTGGTACATATGATTTTTTATCGCTCTGTATATGTTTTTTTCTTTTACTTGAAACTTTTTCTATTATTAAAACACTTTTTTTTTTACTTTTGTTACAGTTTTTTTTATTTCTGGCCCACTCTGGGATTTCAACTTTTGGGGGTTCATTCCCTTCTGCAATGCATTACAATACATCTGTATTGTAATGCATTGCCTGTTAGTGTATTACGCTATGCATGCCTGTGAATCTCTTAGGCTTCCGTAGGAGACAGGACCCAATGCCTCTGCAAGGCATCAGGTTGCCTTCTCATCCATCGGGTCCCCGTCACCGCAGCGCAGGAACCTGATGGGATCTTTCACCCGCCGCACACACTTGCTATGCCGCAGTCTGCACTGAACGCGGCATAGAAGGGGTTGATCCGTCAGCATCGGCTTTTAGATGCTGGTGGATACAGGAGGGGCCCAGCTATCAGTGACTGCCGGGCCCTCGCACTGATTGAGCAGGCATCGGAGCGGTGCCCATCCCATGAGCATGTCGTAACAATATGTCAAATTGCAGGAACTCACCTCCTGCTATGACGTACTATTACGTCATGTGTCAAGAAGGGGTTAAAAATGACAGGATTCTTTACAATGACAGTTTAGCTTCAGTTAAATTAATGGGTTTCCTCTATCAAAAATACATGCACTATATGCAATTCCATATACCATGTTAGAGAATTTGGACATCATAGGAGGGATTTCCCTTTTGGGATCTCCTTCTATTAGCCAGATTGGTCAATAATTAAGGAAGACTCTCAAAATGTTGGATCCAGCTGCTGCAGGGGCAATGTGTAACTCCAGTTTTCCACAAATTAGCAAGTGAAAAAATGATGTAAATATTGAAACATTGTCCACATACAGTACATCACAATTCACCACATACAGTATTTGCAGTTTTTCTGCAACCAGATCTGCAGTGATCAGCTCTCTGGAGAGCTCATTCTCTGACAGTGCTGCTTCTGTTGATGCCATATGCTTTACTAGGTTTCCAGCTAGGGCTGTGGATGGGACATCATTGCACTGTGGATGGGTTCAGAATATTAATCTCCCTGGTGCATGCCAAATTCCTTTTAAGGTTTTGAATGCCATTACAGCCATAACAAATAATATCAGAGTGACACTGACAAATATACCTGTGTGTAAACTCATGGCTGATGATGTTAAAAAACAGAGTGTAAAAACACACTGTGCCAGCACGTGTTATGTTTTTCCATATTAAAAAGCTTCCTTGCACTCTGTTGGGTGGCTTGTTGGGACCAAGAGTCAAAAAAACTATGCCTCAATGGGGGCCTCAATGGGGGCAGATCCCTGCACCTGTTTATATATTATAATGTCAGACGAAAAAGTGGCTTGTTCTGCACAAACATGCAACAATTATACCTATTAATGAGGTGCATCAGCAGTACAGTGTAGCTTTGGAAAGGGTAGGGTAAAAGTGGCATGTGATTGCAATAGTAGCGGCAGCAGTACCAACACTTAGTAGATTTAGTAGCGTGTGTGGAAGTTTAGAGGTAATAGTAGTAGTAATAGTGACTGTGTGGCGGTAATGGTAAAGGCAGTAGCGGTAGTGGAAGCGGCAGTAGGAGATTATCAGGGAGTAGCAACTGTGGTGGTGGCAGCAGTGGCCACAGAAGCCATTCAGTATAGAACATGATGGTAGGGAGGCAGACAGCGGTAGTGGCATGATGGTGTCAGCCATACCATACAAAACATGATGTTGGACAGGTAGATAGGGGCAGTGGAATGACGGCAGCATCAGCCATACAATATAGAATATTATGGTAAGGTAAGGCAGTTCTATTTTTCAGCCTCAGCTAGAGTGTGAAAATCTTCATGCTTCCATGCCTGGTTCATTTTGAGAAAAGTGATGTTTTAGATGCTGGCGGAAGACATTTTGTCTGTTTAGGTATCACAATGCCTCCTACCAGACTGAAAACCCTTTCTGAGATGACATAGGAGGCTGGGAAACAAAGAACAGAGAGATTATAGTTCAGGTCACTGTTCCAGTCTGCCTACTGTTCTTCTTCTGCTGTCCCCTGATGCACCAGCGTGAGCGTCTATTGTGAGATAAATATTAGGGAGATAAGAGCATTCATGCTGCAGTTGCCTCTACTGACAAATTTTGTGGTCTCTGCGAAGGGCTTCAGCACACAACAGGCGTCTCTGATGAACTGCCAGTGCCTGACCTTGAAACAACACATGCTCCCTGCTATGGTGGTCTGGTGCATTACAGAATTATTCATGGCTTTATGCTGCTTTGTAAAATATAAAATTACTCCCACTAGTGGATAACAACCGACATTCAGTCTCACTCCGACTCTGTGTCCATAATCTCAATATAATTCAGGTGCAACCAGACAACTTAAATACTCTTAGGCCCCTTGCAGACGAGTGTGTCCGGATTAGGTCCAGATGCGTTGCGTCTGCGATCAGGGAAAATCGTGCGAGTGCGTACACAATTTCAGATTGTTTTGACTGTGATTACGTTGCTCAGTTTTTTCCGCACGAGTGCAATGCGTTTTGCACGCGTGTGAGAAAAAACTGATTGTGGTACCCAGACCCGAACCCTGACTTCTTCACTGAAGTTCGGGTTTGGGTTTGGTGTTCTGTAGATTTTATTATTTTCCCTTATAACATGGTTATAAGGAAAAATCATAGCATTCTCATTACAGAATGCTTAGTAAAATGTGACATGAGGGTTAAAAAAAAAAACCTCACCTCATCCACTTGTTCGCGCAGCCAGCACCTTCTTCAATCTTCTTCTTTCAGGACCTGCCAAAGGACCTTTGATGACATAATCGCGCTCACCATTTGGCAGGTCCTGAAAGAAGAAGAAAGAAGACATGCCGGCTGCGCGAACAAGTGGATGAGGTGAGTTAATTATTTTATTTTTTTAACCCCTCAATTGACATTTTAGTAAGCCTTCTGTATTAAGAATGCTATTATTTTCCCTTATAACCATGTTATAAGGGAAAATAATACAGTAAATTGACTTTAATGTGGTTGCTCATCCCTATCATCTCCTAGCAACTATGCATACGCACTTGCTTGTGGATGCTTGCAATTTTCATGCATCCCCATTCATTTCTATGGGGCCTGCGTTGCATGAAAAATGCAGAATATAGAACATGCTGCGATTTTCACGCAACGCACAAGTAATGCGTGAAAATCAACGCTCATCTGAACAGCCCCATTGAAGTGAAGGGGTCCGGATTCAGTGCGGGTGCAATGGGTTCACCTCACGCATTGCACCCGCACAGAATTCTTGCCCGTGTGAAAGGGGCCTTATTTATCATGTCTCAATCATCAACATTATTAAAAACTTATGGTTACACAAAATCTGATTCACAAAAATACCCTAAATTTACATATGTCATTTAACCCCTTTGGTTTGAGTGTTTCCATCTTTGTGATCCATATTGTTTCGTGTTGTAATAGTTTACCTTTATTTTCTTCTGGAGTTTGTCCAGGGTTCACATACTGTATTCTAATACTACCCATTTTAACTCGTTCCATTTGTGTTTTCTCTCTCTACAGTGTTGCAGTAGCGTTGTCTCCTGATTTTTATTTTTACTTTCTTTCTTACTTTCTTTTTTATCCACATCCTCCATAAGTCTTTTTATGCTTGATCTATGCTTGTTAAGCCTTATTCGGATTTCTCTTTTTGTCTGTCCTATGTACCACATGCTGCAAGGACATCTAATGCCATAAGTTTGTAATCAAACATGTAGCATAATGGTACATAGGTATATTATATCCTTTTCTAGGATGATTTATTGTATTTCCTTTTATGATCTGATTGCAATTCATACAGGATAAACATGGAAATGTTCCCTTTTTGCTTGTGGCCCAAAAAGTCTGTTGATCTTTCTTTTGTATTTTTATTTCACCTTTGATTAATCTATTGCCTATTGATTTCCCTTTTCTATATGCAAATTTTTATTTTTGTTTAATGGGAACCTTTCACCTCCAAAAACCATCTGAAGCTGCCAGCAGAACCTGAGAGAAGCGAGCATTGTATTTGCTCCTGAAAGCAGATGCGGCAAAAGCTCTGAAAACGTTCCTTTATCCCCTGCCGGCGCGCTTCTCTAGACATGCTTGAAGTCAAGGGGGCAGCGGCCTCCTTGCTTCAAGTCAAGGTAACCAGGCCCCCTTCCCTGCCTCTTCGCTGTGACTGACATCGCTTATGCAGAGAGTTCCATAAAGCCAGCCAAACTGCCGGCTGGCATAGAGATTGTATCCAACTGCTCACTAGGGGGAGACAGACACCGTGAACTCCTTAGAAGAGAAAGCAGATGGATTTTGCGCTCATGCGCAATGGGCCCCTTAGGTTTAAATGAAAAAATCTATTTGGGATTATGTTTTCAAAATGTGTGTTTTGTAACACTTCATGTAATGCCGACCCCAGTGAGACGTCACATGTAAGCGCTGTTTCACGAGGTCACGCACATCACGCAGATGATGTATGGAGCCAACATTTAAATATTGGCGCAGTGGCACAGTGCATGTTACTGGCCTGAAGAAGCACGGAGGCGCAAAATGGCCGTTGCCGTATATCCGCACATTGCCATTTATGCCAATTAGAGGGGCAAAGGTTTAAAAGTAATATCAGGAAGTATTACTTTACTGAGAGAGTAGTGGATGCATGGAATAACCTGCATGGGATAGGCATAAGGCCATCCTTCATATAAGATAGGGCCAGGGGCTATCCATAGTATTCAGTATATAGGGCAGACTAGATGGGCCGAATGGTTCTTATCTGCCGACACATTCTATGTTTCTATGTTTCTATGCATCCAGCTTTTATGTATCCAGCCGTGATGTACCCAGCTTTATGTACTCAGCCCTGGATATGTTTTTTCGTTTATATTGGCTACAAGTCTTCTGTGGGCAGAGCATCGCCAGGTGGCAAAAGTTTGCACCCATGATGCACAGTGACATAGCCCGCTTATAGGGCAGAGGAAGTTATATGCAGTGCCGCTCAAACTATTTCTTAACACGAGTGAATATTGCATAGTTGCTTTAGATTTGATAATAATATTCCAGCGCCTTCTGCTTGGGATCGGATATCAGTGCGGTCAGCTTTTGAAAGATGGTACAACTCGGCTTTATTCTCAGTCATTTTTGCTATGTCTCCGAAAGACTTATTGAAATCCATTTTTTCTCCCGGGAGTTTAGTGAACAGTCACTGCAAAATATCGAATTACTCCCACTAGTGGATAACAACTAACCTTGAGTCTCACTCCGACTCTGTGTCCAGAATCTCAATACAATTCAGTTGTATATAGCTCTTAGCTTACATGTATAAGTGAGGAAAAATTGCTACTCACTTTTTATGAAGTGCTTAAACTTTCAGTCCTTTATTTGCAAAACATTTAAAGCAGTCTCTAGGCACGCAGGCCTCTTTTTATGCCGCTTCATCATTTACAAGGTGGAATTTCAGCGAGTTGGAATATTGCAAATCAAGAAGTATAACTGTAGAACATTCTGTCACTGCAAATCGATTGAGTTCCTTGCCATATAAGAGTGGATCAAATGTGAGGACAGTCTCCTGGACAAGACCAGAACCCTTTGCAAGCCAATGTATTTTTTCAAATTAGTTTCACTGCTAGAATTCTCATATCTGCCATGCAGGGTGGCCATAATGTTCCTGCCATTTTCACTGGCCACCTCTATTGGGCATGACTATGGACAATGATGTCGAGGAGACGGATAAATGTCTGATGTGGGAATCAGGTCGACACAAACACGGAGGACCTGACCTTTTTGCAGCATTGCTGCTTCGCCACTGACATGAAAAACATTGACTTAATGCGCAGTGAAAGACATATACTGTTACTTCCCATAACAGCTGTTCCAGGTGTCCACCTTGGTGTTTATGGAGTTGTTTTTTGCCACATATTCCATTATTGATTGCTGATAGGGACTAGTAGTCTAAGCAGGAGAAACAGTAAGTGATGATGAAGGATACTGTACTGCATGTGGATGCAGCCTGGCTGCCACAAAGGGGATGCTCTTTTGCACTAGCTGCCAGACACTTCTGTTTTCCCACAATAACTGGCAATACTGTTTCATGTTTTTCAATGTAGAAGTGCTGCCTATGTTTGTGTTTGAATGCCGTGGTTTATTTTAATCCTGCAGATCTTGTACACTCTATTGCACACGCTATTTGTCTTCTGGTACTGTGGAGAAAAATTACCCGATGAAAGGCACTCACAAAGAGCTATCAGCAGCCCAGCTTGACTTATGTCTGCTACACTTTGAGCCTGTGCCCACAGTATCAGAACCACCACCAGTTCCTGAGCTGACCATAATAGAAGCAAATCTGGCCCTGGAAGTGCTTTGGGAGGTCCTAGCCATACGTTACAATTTTCACGCCTACCACTGCCACCACCCTCCACCTCAACACCACGATCTGGCTCCCCAGTCCTGTCCAACGCACAATCATCATCATAGTCATCATCCTCCCCATCACTTTTATCATGTGATATTTCATTGTGGGCTCCTTGGCTTCCCTTCTGATTCTCTACTCTGCATTTGCCCTGAGTGACACTGTCGCTACCACTGCTATTACCACCACCAGCGTGGCTATAGGTGCCACTAATTTCACCATCACCACCACCAATACAGCATGTATGTAATACTCCGCCTCCCCCTAATCTTCCTCTGCATTGCAGTCCAAATGCTGACTGGTCTCACACAACTCATCAGCAGGGAGACTCTCTTGAGTATTTTTTGTAGTGCATATGGGATTTTGTTGCTCCTTCTTGAAAAAAGAAGACACCCCACTAGGGGGCAGTGAAGACAGAGAAAATGCATCTGAAACTGAAAGGCTTCTCTGCAATTGAAAGGAGGAACTATAGGAGGAATGATGTGACCCTTGGTTCCAAGGCACAGTGTCAGACTCAGAGGTGACCTCCACATCATCCTGCTATGACTCAGGAGGACTGAGATATGCAATTGATAATCACATCCTATTTGTTCTCAATAATAATGTTGCACCTTTCGGAAGCCAGGGAGAACTGTGGTGTACTACTACTACTATTTACTTCTACTACTATTACTGACCAAATGGCTGGTGATACTGATGCCACAGTCTGGGAGTACAAGGCACAAGTCTTTCATTTTGTGCCCTTCTGTTTTCCATAAAATTTATTATGAGGCTTATAAGTGAAAAGTCATGGGTTTCTTATAAACAAAAGGTTTATGAACAAAAATTATGTTTTGTATATGAAAAGTCACTGGTTTGTTACACACAGATTATTGAAAGGTACTAGGAAAATTGCAAATGTGTCTACTGTAATTTAAAGACAGAGACGCAATTAAATTGTCATCTCCTCTACAAACATGCTGCACAGTGTGATTGACAGTTTACTTTGGGAATAATGTAAATAATGAAGTGTTTGTAGTGGCATTACTTTGAACTATGTATGCGTTTTAACAATGAAATTATGCAAAGTTTGCGGTCAATTGTCTTAGGACTGGACTCTCTGATGCAGTAAAACTACCCATTATTTGGCAGCAATGTACAACGCATTCAGCAACACAGCTATGATAATGGTGAATTTTTTTTTTTTGCGGTGAAACATTTTTCAACTACACACTAAAACTACATGCAGTAATGCCTTCAGGAACATGGTTATAATTTGTTTTATTAATGTAAATTTTTTTTACCTGTTATCTTGTAGCAATGTACAACGTATTCAGTAACTTGGTTATCACACACTGAGATGCCCAATTACAGACAGTAAATTAAAACTGGTTTCTAGAAAATAAAAAAGGGGCGATTCCACAGTTCTTGCAATAATGTATTTTGTGTAGCAATAAGCCTATGAAGTATAGAAAGAAACATATATATATATTTTTTTTAAAGATGTTTTTGCAGAAATCTATAATGTAGGGGCGGAGCCTAACCGCTGAACAAGACGGAGGCTTGAGCAGGAGCTCTCTCCCATCAAACCCACATTACATAGCTTTTGCACACCCCAATCGGATCCGAAATGGTCAAAATCAGCAGAGATAGACCCAGAGAGGCCCCTGACACTCCAAGTTCTAAGAAAAATCAGGGAGACATGGACAAGTTCTTCAGCAAGAAGGCGGCACTGTCCCCTGCCCGTGCAGCTAAGATGGCGGCCCGCCGCATTGAAAAGGAAGCAGAGCGGGAATAGGAACAGGAGGAAAGTGAGGCTGATTATATGGTTACCCCTGAAGAGGGACCAGCACAGAAAGACAGCGACTCACTCACCAAAGCCTTCTTCAAAGAGACATTATCCCAAGCTCTAGCTCCTCTGCTTCAGGAGGTACGTGACCTTAGACAGGATATGCGCGCCCTGGGGAATCGGGTCGAACAACTAGAGACCAGTCAGGAACATGGTGCGTCCCACAGTGCCGATGTAATAACTGCTATGGAAGCGCAAGTCTCCTCTCTTAATAATGCTTTCCTCATGATTGAGGACCAAGAGAACAGGAGCAGACGTAAGAATATAAGACTGAAGGGGTTAGATGAATCAATTAAACCAAATGAACTAGAAGCAGTTGGCAAGTCTTTATTTGTTAAATTGCTGGGAGAAAATAGAGCTGCAGAGATAACTATTGAAAGAATCCATCGCTCACTGCGCCCTGTACCTAAAGAGGGCGAAGCCCCCAGAGATGTGATCTGTGGTCTGCTAAGTTTCAGGGATACAGCAGCCATCTTACAGGCTGCCCGCAAGAGCACAGACATAAGAATCGGGTAAATTCTTCAGTCTCGCTGTATCAGGACATTGCTTCATCCACCTTAGCGAAGCGCAGGATCTTAAAACCCCTAACTGATCACTTAAGGAATCACAACTAGGGATGAGCGAACCCGAACTGTATAGTTCGGGTTCGTAACGAATTTTGGGGTGTCCGTGACACGGACCCGAACCCGAACATTTTCGTAAAAGTCTGTGTTCGGGTTCGGTGTTCGGCGCTTTCTGAAAGGCTGCAAAGCAGCCAATCAACAAGCGTCATACTACTTGGCCCAAGAGGCCATCACAGCCATGCCTACTATTGGCATGGCTGTGATTGGCCAGTGCAGCATGTGACCCAGCCTCTATTTAAGCTGGAGTCACGTAGCGCTGCACGTCACTCTGCTATGATCAGTGTAGGGAGAGGTTGCAGCTGCGACATTAGGGCGAGATTAGGCAGATTAACTCCTCCAAAAGACTTCATTCTGTGATCGATCTGCAGCTGTGGATCATTGAAGTGCTATTATTGACTTGCTCACTTTTTTGAGGCTGCCCAGAGCGTTTTTAGATCACTTTTTTTCTGGGGTGATCGGCGGCCATTTTGTGACTTGTGGTGCGCCAGCACAAGCTATCACCAAGTGTATTTAACCATCGATAGTGTGGTTATTTTGTGCTATATCCTACATCAGCTGCAGGCTGAGCCTGTGTCACCGAAGTGCATTTAACCATCAACAGTCTGGTTATTTTTTGGCCATATACTACATCAGCTGCAGGCTGAGCCTGTGTCACCCAAGTGCATTTAACCATCAACAGTCTGATTATTTTTTGGCCATATACTACATCTGGTGCAGGCTGAGCCTGTGTCACTCAAGTGCATTTAACCATCAACAGTGTGGTTATTTTTTGGCCATGTATTACATCAGGGGCAAGTTGAGCCTGTCACCCAGTGCCTAAAAAATAGAACTGACATTTCTATTCAACCAAATCTGTACTGTTTTAGCTGGTCAAGTTATTTGTAGTGACCGTAAAAGCACACTTTTTTTTCTGGGTTGAAAAACTATTCCCAAATTTGCCATTCTCAAAATAACTAGTTTCTGGTATTTGAGGCCTACTTGAAATCTATCCCAAAAAGGATATCTTAAATTGAAGGTGCTGATAGTGTCATTCAGAAAAACCTAAGACACACGCTAGCGTGCTGATAGAAGTCTGATTCGGTGATTAAACCTATACCTGTCACACAGCGCAAAAAAAAACAGGTCTCACATCTCTATTCAACCAAATCTGCACTGTTTTAGCTGGTCAAGTTATTTGTAGTGACCGTAAAAGCACACTTTTTTTTCTGGGTTGAAAAACCATTCCCAAATTTGCCATTCTCAAAATAACTAGTTTCTGGTATTTGAGGCCTACTTGAAATCTATCCCAAAAAGAATATCTTACATTGAAGGTACTGATAGTGTCATTCAGAAAAACCTAAGACACACGCTAGCGTGCTGATAGAAGTCTGATTCTGTGATTAAACCTATACCTGTCACACAGCGCAAAAAAAAACAGGTCTCACATCTCTATTCAACCAAATCTGCACTGTTTTTGCTGGTCAAGTTATTTGTAGTGACCGTAAAAGCACACTTTTTGTTCTGGGTTGAAAAACCATTCCCAAATTTGCCATTCTCAAAATAACTAGTTTCTGGTATTTGAGGCCTACTTGAAATCTATCCCAAAAAGAATATCTTACATTGAAGGTACTGATAGTGTCATTCATAAAAACCTAAGACACACGCTACCGTGCTGATAGAAGTCTGATTCTATGATTAAACCTATACCTGTCACACAGCGCAAAAAAAAACAGGCCTCACATCTCTATTTAACCAAATCTGTACTGTTTTTGCTGGTCAAGTTATTTGTAGTGACCGTAAAAGCACACTTTTTTTTCTGGGTTGAAAAACCATTCCCAAATTTGCCATTCTCAAAATAACTAGTTTCTGGTATTTGAGGCCTACTTGAAATCTATCCCAAAAAGAATATCTTACATTGAAGGTACTGATAGTGTCATTCAGAAAAACCTAAGACACACGCTACCGTGCAGATAGAAATCTGATTCTGTGATTAAACCTATACCTGTCACACAGCGCAAAAAAAACCAGGCCTCACATCTCTATTCAATGGTCTGCCGGTTTTTCACTCCAAGGTCATGGAAGTCACGCCTGCGGCCACCCCGTTCTCCGAGGGATATGTCCTGAAATCCAGCTGAAAGCTGCAGAACATCAGTCGGAGGTCTCTCCACTACTGGCGGGCCTCTCTGGCGCCCTCTTCCCACAAGCAAAGGCTCGGCTGGTGGCTGCTGGGGTCTTTCAATGCGTCTAGGTTCTTGAGCCTCTTGCTCCTGTCCAGGCTGTCTTTGGCTGGGCTGCCCCCTGGCACGTGCTCTTCCGCGGGCTCTGGCTCGTCCACTCATCTTCTATTCCTGAGAGGATATAAACCGCTAATAAGGTCAATCTGCCGCCTAGCAGCTCCGCCGTGGCACAATCACCTCAGAACTCGCACACTGGTGACTTTAGGTATCTTCACTGGTCACTTTGAGCAGAATGATGACATCCGAGTCACGGCACCAAATGTAACCCTATTTTCCTTGCACCATCTGCGACACCTCCAGCTTTCACACTCACTCGGTCACCAGCTCCTCCAGGCATAAACTCTAAGTGGACTCTAAGGGACGACACTCAGGTCTTCTGTGGTTTAAAGCTTTATTGAGGTGGAGTGCACTTGGCTGGAGCCTGTAATACAACAGGGAAACACTGCCACTATGTGGTATACAGCCAGGTCACCAGCCCACCTCCTTCACAGTAAATGTCTGCACTCTAAATATATTATAAAACAGTGATCGTATAGTGGATTTTACATTGAAGTATATGAAGATAACAGCAACATACCTGTAATACAACAGGGAAACACTGCCACTATGTGGTATACAGCCAGGTCACCAGCCCACCTATATCATAACAGGCAGTCATTATATTACATTCCCACATACATGTTACAGGATATAACAAAGCATACAGAAAAATGAACAAGAGAAAATCATTTACAAAGATATTGCAGCAGGGTGCCCTGGAATACAGCATGTCTTGCAGCCATTTTAGGAAGAACACATGGCTCTCTAACTGTACATCATCTACTCAGCCTAGCATGTGCTGCAGGGTTTAAAGGCTGCTAAAAAACATACAGTCACAGTGGGCAAAATCAGAACACCCGCCGCCAAGAGACTCCGCCTGCTACTGACCGCCGCCATCTGGGACCGAGCACCCGAAAGGCAGCTTCAAGGAGTTCCCTGGCATGGCACTTCTTCAAACAATGTGCTGACGACAAGACCCGAGTGGTTTGCACGCTGTGCCATCAGAGCCTGAAGCGAGGCATTAACGTTCTGAACCTTAGCACAACCTGCATGACCAGGCACCTGCATGCAAAGCATGAACTGCAGTGGAGTAAACACCTTAAAAACAAGGAAGTCACTCAGGCTCCCCCTGCTGCCTCTTCTGCTGCTGCCGCCTCGGCCTCTTCTGCTGCTGCCGCCGCCTCGGCCTCTTCTGCTGCTGCCGCCGCCTCGGCCTCTTCTGCTGCTGCTGCCGCCGCCTCGGCCTCTTCCTCTGCCTCTGGAGGAACGTTGGCACCTGCCGCCCAGCAAACATGGGATGTACCACCAACACCACCACCTGCGTCACCAAGCATCTCAACCATGTCACACGGCAGCGTTCAGCTCTCCATCTCACAAACATTTGAGAGAAAGCGTAAATTCCCACCTAGCCACCCTCGATCCCTGGCCCTGAATGCCAGCATTTCTAAACTACTGGCCTATGAAATGCTGTCATTTAGGCTGGTGGACACACACAGCTTCAAACAGCTCATGTCGCTTGCTGTCCCACAGTATGTTGTTCCCAGCCGGCACTACTTCTCCAAGAGAGCCGTGCCTTCCCTGCACAACCAAGTGTCCGATAAAATCAAGTGTGCACTGCGCAACCCCATCTGTGGCAAGGTCCACCTAACCACAGATACGTGGACCAGTAAGCACGGCCAGGGACGCTATATCTCCCTAACTGCACACTGGGTAAATGTAGTGGCGGCTGGGCCCCAGGCGGAGAGCTGTTTGGCGCACATCCTTCCGCCGCAAAGGATCGCAGGGCAACAATTTTTGCCTCCTGTCTCCTCCTTCTCCTACTCAGCTTCCTCCTCCTCTTCTTCCACCTGCTCATCCAGTCAGCCACACACCTTCACCACCAACTTCAGCACAGCACGGGGTAAACGTCAGCAGGCCATTCTGAAACTCATATGTTTGGGGGACAGGCCCCACACCGCACATAAGTTGTGGCGGGGTAAAGAACAACAGACCGACGAGTGGTTGCTGCCGGTGAGCCTCAAGCCTGGCCTGGTGGTGTGCGATAATGGGCGAAATCTCGTTGCAGCACTGGGACTAGCCGGTTTGACGCACATCCCTTGCCTGGCGCATGTGCTGAATTTGGTGGTGCAGAAGTTCATTCGCAACTACCCCGACATGTCAGAGCTGCTGCATAAAGTGCGGGCCATCTGTTCGCGCTTCCGGCGTTCACACCCTGCCGCCGCTCGCCTGTCTGCGCTACAGCGTAATTTCGGCCTTCCCGCTCACCGCCACATATGCGATGTACCCACCAGGTGGAACTCCACCTTGCATATGCTGGACAGACTGTGCGAGCAGCAGCAGGCCATAGTGGAGTTTCAGCTGCAGCACGCACGGGTCAGTCGCACTGCGGTTCAGACACACTTCACCACCAATGACTGGGCCTCCATGCGAGACCTGTGTGCCCTGTTGCGCTGTTTCGAGTACTCCACCAACATGGCCAGTGGCGATGACGCCGTTATCAGCGTTACAATACCACTTCTATGTCTCCTTGAAAAAACACTTAGGGCGATGATGGAAGAGGAGGTGGCCCAGGAGGAAAGGAGGAAGAGGGGTCATTTTTAGCATTTTCAGGCCAGTCTCTTCGAAGTGACTCAGAGGGAGGTTTTTTGCAACACGAGAGGCCAGGTACAAATGTGGCCAGACAGGGCCCACTACTGGAGGACGAGAAGGACGAGGATGAGGAGGAGGTGGAGGAGGATGAGGATGAAGCATGTTCACAGCGGGGTGGCACCCAAAGCAGCTCAGGCCCATCACTGGTGCTTGGCTGGGGGGAAACACAGGACGATGACGATATGCCTCCCACAGAGGACAGCTTGTCCTTACCTCTGGGCAGCCTGGCACACATGAGCGACTACATGCTGCAGTGCCTGCGCAACAACAGCAG
The DNA here is from genome assembly GCF_905171765.1 of Bufo bufo. NCBI lineage: Eukaryota > Metazoa > Chordata > Amphibia > Anura > Bufonidae > Bufo > Bufo bufo. The sequence goes on along the minus strand of NC_053390.1, from coordinate 698,335,604 downwards.
AGTTGCCCACATTTTAACGTGTGCGGACTACTGGGTTGCCACCCTGCTGGATCCCCGGTACAAAGACAATGTGCCCACCTTACTTCCCACACTGGAGCGTGATAGGAAGATGCGCGACTACAAGCGCACGTTGGTAGACGCGCTACTGAGAGCATTCCCAAATGTCACAGGGGAACCAGTGGAAGCCCAAGGCGAAGGCAGAGGAGGAGCAAGAGGTCGCCAACGCAGCTGTGTCACGGCCAGCTCCTCTGAGGGCAGGGTTAGCATGGCAGAGATGTGGAAAGGTTTTTGTCACCACGCCACAGCTAACTGCACCACCACCTGATACGGAACATGTTAGAAGGAGGCAACATTTCACTAACATGGTGGAACAGTACCTGTGCACACCCCTCCACGTACTGACTGATGGTTCGGCCCCATTCAACTTCTGGGTCTCCAAATTGTCCACGTGGCCAGAGCTAGCCTTTTATGCCTTGGAGGTGCTGGCCTGCCCGGCGGCCAGCGTTTTGTCTGAACGTGTATTCAGCACGGCAGGGGGCGTCATTACAGACAAACGCAGCCGCCTGTCTACAGCCAATGTGGACAAGCTGACGTTCATAAAAATGAACCAGGCATGGATCCCACAGGACCTGTCCATCCCTTGTGCAGATTAGATATTAACTACCTCCCCTTAACAATATATTATTCTACTCCAGGGCACTTCCTCATTCAATACTATTTTTAATTTCATTTTACCATTATATTGCAGGGCAACCCAAAGTTGAATGAACCTCTCCTCTGTCTTGGTGCCGGGGCCTAAATGTGTGACAGTGGCCTGTTCCAGTGGTGGGTGACGTGAAGCCTGATTCTCTGCTATGACATGAAGACAGATTCTGCGCTGACATAAGCCCAGATTCTCTGTTACGGGACCTCTCTCCTCTGCCTGGGTGCCTGGGCCTAAATGTTTGACAGTGGCCTGTTCCAGTGGTGGGTGACGTGAAGCCTGATTCTCTGCTATGACATGAAGACAGATTCTGCGCTGACATAAGGCCAGATTCTCTGTTACGGGACCTCTCTCCTCTGCCTGGGTGCCTGGGCCTAAATGTGTGACAGTGGCCTGTTCCAGTGGTGGGTGACGTGAAGCCTGATTCTCTGCTATGACATGAAGACAGATTCTGCGCTGACATAAGGCCAGATTCTCTGTTACGGGACCGCTCTCCTCTGTCTGGGTGCCTGGGCCTAAATGTGTGACAGTGGCCTGTTCCAGTGGTGGGTGACGTGAAGCCTGATTCTCTGCTATGACATGAAGACAGATTCTGCGCTGACATAAGGCCAGATTCTCTGTTACGGGACCGCTCTCCTCTGTCTGGGTGCCGGGGCCTAAATGTGTGACAGTGGCCTGTTCCAGTGGTGGGTGACGTGAAGCCTGATTCTCTGCTATGACATGAAGACAGATTCTGCGCTGACATAAGGCCAGATTCTCTGTTACGGGACCTCTCTCCTCTGCCTGGGCCTAAATGTGTGACAGTGGCCTGTTCCAGTGGTGGGTGACGTGAAGCCTGATTCTCTGCTATGACATGAAGACAGATTCTGCGCTGACATAAGGCCAGATTCTCTGTTACGGGACCTCTCTCCTCTGCCTGGGTGCTTGGGCCTAAATGTTTGACAGTGGCCTGTTCCAGTGGTGGGTGACGTGAAGCCTGATTCTCTGCTATGACATGAATACAGATTCTGCGCTGACATAAGGCCAGATTCTCTGTTACGGGACCGCTCTCCTCTGTCTGGGTTCCGGGGCCTAAATGTGTGACAGTGGCCTGTTCCAGTGGTGGGTGACGTGAAGCCTGATTCTCTGCTATGACATGAAGACAGATTCTGCGCTGACATAAGGCCAGATTCTCTGTTACGGGACCTCTCTCCTCTGCTTGGGTGCCTGGGCCTAAATGTGTGACAGTGGCCTGTTCCAGTGGTGGGTGACGTGAAGCCTGATTCTCTGCTATGACATGAAGACAGATTCTGCGCTGACATAAGGCCAGATTCTCTGTTACGGGACCGCTCTCCTCTGTCTGGGTGCCGGGACCTAAATGTGTGACATTGGCCTGTTCCAGTGGTGGGTGACGTAAAGCCTGATTCTCTGCTATGACATGAAGACTGATTCTGCGCTGACATGAAGCCAGATTCTCTGCTATGGCATGAAGAGACTGATTCTCTGCTGACATGAAGCCAGATTCTTTGCTATGGCATGAAGAGACTGATTCTCTGCTAACGTGAAGCCAGATTCTCTGCTATGGGACCTCTGTCCAATTGATATTGGTTCATTTTTATTTTTTAATTTTTATTTTAATTCATTTCCCTATCCACATTTGTTTGCAGGGGATTTACCTACATGTTGCTGCCTTTTGCAGCCCTCTAGCTCTTTCCTGGACTGTTTTACAGCCTTTTTAGTGCCCAAAAGTTCGGGTCCCTATTGACTTCAATGGGGTTCGGGTTCGGGACGAAGTTCGGATCGGGTTCAGATCCCGAACCCGAACATTTCCGGGAAGTTCGGCCGAACTTCTCGAACCCGAACATCCAGGTGTTCGCTCAACTCTAATCACAACCTACTGTATAAGCTGCTGTATCCGTTCAGGGTTACCTTTGCCAGGAATGGTCGAAGCTGTGTTATTCGTTCTCCACAGGACCTACCCCAAGCCTGGAAGATCTTGGACATTTCTCCCATCAAGATGGATAGCTGGCTGGCAGTGGATATTTCGGTTCCTAGACTTCCACAACTACTCACTCAAGAGGCTTGGTCCATACATTCCAAACAAAAAATGCCCAACAACAGAAAGATGCAGGGGAGAAGAGACCTTACCTGATTTCATCTGAACTTGTGACATGCTGTTTCCAGAGTCTCTATAACTGGGACTTATGGAGAATCTATCGCAGTATCGCCTGCAGCAGAGGCGATTTTTCTCCCAACAGGTTATTTCTGCCATATTCTTAGGTTTTTATTATACTGTTCTATACGTATAGTTGTATGGATCCTTCTATAAGGAGTCTTATGTTATAAGACATGTTCAATATTCTTTGGATGTGCATTCCTTTAGCTACCTTAATTGATGGCTTTACTAATTCAAGTTTGAATTTGCCTGCATAAGGTGTTTTTCTAGTTATTGGTAATGTGGGTTATGATGATCCGGGTTAGGATACATCTCGGTCCCTACATGGTTAGCCACGGCTCACAACGGTGGCACCTTTTCAATTGTAATCACCCACTACCCCTACTGTTTCATATACCTAGTTCATTTACCTTATTTGTTTTCGGTTTTTTAAACCCCCTTTTAATTGCACTCAGCTTATTGCCAGGTTATGTACTCATTTCATTCAGTAGCCATACTCTCAGCCACACTAATCAATATGGACCCAGTCTGTTGGTTTCACCATGGGTTTCACCCTTCTACATGTCCACTCTAATTTCTAAACAGCATCTCTCACCACTCTTCCCATGACAGATCTACACATAACTACTTTTAACGTCAGAGGCTGCAATACACCCCAGAAAAGATCCCCAAGTTCTCACACTTCTGAAGAAAAATGGGAGTGACATATGCTTTCTCCAGGAGACTCATTTTAAATCAAATAAAATCCCACATATATCTAAGATGAGATACTCGCAATGGTTTCATAGCACATATGGATCTGCCTCTAGGGGCGTTAGCATAGCTATTAGCAAAAATGTACCGTTTTCATGGACAGCTACTCAGCAGGACCCTGAAGGCAGATTTCTATTTGTGAAAGGAAAAATTGGTCACTTGGTAATAACTCTTGCTTGTTTATATGCACCTAATATCAGACAACATAACTGGCTTAAGAAAACCCTTTCCAGACTCACTGACTTTGCGGAAGGGATTAAAATAGTTGAAGGCGACCTGAATGTTTCTCTAAATCCCCGGCTAGATTCGTCACTAGGTAGCTCTACTAAATCCCAGAAAACACTGGGTGGAATACATAAGCTGTTACAAGATTTGCATCTAACAGATACTTGGAGGACACTAAATACCACAATAAAAGATTATTCCTTTTATTCAGCTGTTCACCAGTCTTATCAAAGGCTGGACTATATTTTCCTCTCTAACCCACACTTGGCTATGTTGAAGAAATCATCCATAGGTCCTATTACAATTTCCGATCATGCCCCAGTCACTTCCTCCATAAATTTCTCCAATCTCCCAGCAAGGGAATGGGTCTGGAGATTAAACGAAACACTATTAGATTCTGATAATCACATTGTAGATATATCCCTTAAACTATCCTACTACTTCCAAGAAAATAAACTACAGGACACGCCTCAACCCATTATTTGGGAGGCCCACAAAGCTTTCATCCGTGGAGAATTCATTGCACTAGGCTCCAAAATTAAAAAGGAGAGGCAGAGAAAGCTTGATTCTCTTATCCACCAGATCTCTGCGATTGAATCTATTCAGAGACAATCTAGGAGATCCGCTGCATCTGAGGAACTTGCTTCATTGAAGAGACAACTGAAAGAGCTACTCAATATTAAATGTGCAAAGGACTATCAATATACAAAGTTTAAACAATACATTCATGGTGACAAAGGGAACAAGTATATGACGCATCTGATTAAACAGAGGAAAGATGCCCAATTTGTCACTTCAATCAAAACCAAAGAGGGAAAAACAGTCTCGTCCACTGAAGCTATAGCAAAGGAATTTTGCTCCTTCTATGGTGCCTTATATAATCTAGATAATGGGAACGACAAAACCCAAAATATGTTGTCTGATTCAGTGAGAGAGAAACAGATTGATAACTTTTTGGAGACTTTAAATCTTCCTAAAATTAGCCAAGAGGATTGCTCCTCATTGTTATACCCGATAACAGAAATTGAAGTACAGAAAATTATCAAAAGTATGCCCTTGGGTAAAGCCCCAGGACCAGATGGACTACCAATAGGTTATTATAAAAAACTTTTAAACATATTATCCCCACAACTAGTTAAATGGTGTCATGCGTTATCTGCAGGTGAGACCCTCCCGAAACAATCATTAGAAGCTATAATTACCATAATCCCGAAGGAAGGAAAGGATACCCGCGATTGCGGTAACTATAGACCCATATCCTTGCTCAACATAGATGTAAAAATCTGGGTAAAAATCCTAGCTTCTAGACTTAGCTCCATAATACCTCGAATTATTAATAAAGAGCAAGCAGGTTTCGTGAAAGGGAGAGAAGGAAACTCTCAGTCTTGTCGACTTATCAATGCTATTTATTGGGCCAAGAAAAACTCTAAACCCCTGGTATTACTAAGCACAGACGCGGAAAAAGCGTTTGACCGGGTAAGCTGGTTATATACCCAACAAACTTTACATAGATTTGGGATTCCAGACCCGTTCATAAAAGCTGTAATGTCACTTTATCATAACCCTAGTGCCAAAGTTAGGGTTAACGGTACCCTATCCAAGCCTTTTCCCATTACCAACGGCACCAGACAGGGCTGCTCCTTGTCATCTTCCCTGTTTATAATGGTGATGGAAACGCTACTTCAGGCATTTAGGGACAACCCAAACATCCGTGGTCTGTTGCTGAATAAAACCGAACATAAATGCGCAGCTTTCGCGGATGATTTAATGTTGCTAATATCGAATCCTAAACAAGCACTTCCCCATATATTAGATCTCTTCTCCACTTTTGGCACTGTCTCTAATTTCAAAATAAACTACTCGAAATCGGTAGCAATGGGCGTAGCTTTGCTTTCCCAGTTGGTTCATTCTCTCAAAAATGCCTTTCCCTTTAATTAGAACGAAAACTCCCTCACCTACTTAGGAATTTAACTCACAAAAGACCCCTCTAACCTATTCAGACTGAATTATCTGCCCCTACTGAAAAAGATACAAACTCAACTCCAATCATTAACATTGCCTTGGGTTTCTTGGTTCGGACGAAAGAATCTTCTGCAGACTTATATTGTTCCAAAGCTGACTTACCTTCTACAAATGATTCTCATCCATGTCCCTAATTCGTACTTTAAAAAAGTCAGACAAATATTTGCCTCATTTCTTTGGAGGGACAAAAGGCCCAGGGTAGCACATGATAAACTAATCAGAACTCGTTTAAATGGAGTAATGGGTTTGCCAGATATACATTACTATTATAAAGCGATCCAGCTGAAACGCTGGTTACAAGTGTGTATACCCAAATACCGAACAATTGGAGCAGACATAGAACTGGACCTTATGTCAAATAAACAACAGGCAGGGCTATGGGGAATCACTACCCCCATCAACACTCCAATGGGCTTGTCTAAGGGTATTTATCTAACTATGCGTAATCTTCAATCTGAAGTTCATTTACTCTCAAATCCCACTGTTAGCTTGCCAGCAAATATTATACCTTATCTTATCAAACCAGAATTACCTGACATTCCACAATTCTGGGATACTCTAGGAGAAGTGGCTTTAACTGATTTGTTATCAGACCTGAAACAGAAAGAGAAAATCTCTATTCTAGATTACTATTATACCAAAGAAGGAGATTTCCTGGCAAATTATGAATTTAAGAATATATGTCAAGCTCTTCGCACCAAATTAATTACCACACCTACCCCAACTTGGTTTGAGCAGTTATCCTCCCACGACATCCTTCCAAGACATAGTATGTCGCTACTGTACAACTGGTTGATCCCCAAAAAAGGAAACAGTACTCCAGCTTTTATAAGAGCTTGGGAAAGTGATTTAGATCAATCGTTTTCCCCTCAGGAGATTGATCTTATATACCTGAGATCTCATGGATTTTCCAGGTGTATAAAGGTGCAGGAACACTCTTTTAAAACCCTTACTAGGTGGTACAATGATCCCCACAAGCTCTTTAGAATGGGTTGTGCAGAAAATTATACATGTTGGAGGTGTGGGTCCCAGACAGGTACACTAGGTCATATCATGTGGAAGTGCCCCCTGATTCGTTCGTTTTGGGATCAGGTCGAGGAAAAAATTTATGAAATCTGTGGCACTACAATAAAATTGACACCTCATTCAGTCCTTCTTTGGCTCCTTTCCAAGAACTGGAAGCCCTCGAAGTTTGACTTACCCACTCTGCTTGTTCAATCAGCAAGGTTATTAATACCAGTTAATTGGCTTTGTACCTACCCTCCTTCAGAAAAGATTGACCAAGTTTTCCTGATGGAGGAACTTGCTAGTTGGGCAACCAGATCACACTCAAAGTTTCAGAGCCTGTGGAATCCATGGAAAGTGTACTGCGACTCAAGGATCTTGTAGGAGATTTCTACATTAGACCCACCTAATATGCCGCTTCAGTTAGAGATCTAATTTTTAACTCCTGTCTACTACACACGATAGACTATGCTATCTAATAATTATAACATGTAGAGGGTTTAGCTTGTCATTGATTACTGGTATACGGTACCCATGAGTGAGTAGATTTCCTGGGTTATTATGTTGCTACCAGCTTTGAATCTGCCATAACTTTTCATAACCTATCTACATTTACATGTAATAATATAAGCTGAGCTGTTTATCTTTATTTGTAACCTTTAATAACATTTGTTATTGAGTTATTATGCAATCTATACTCTGTCCCCCCCCCCTTTTTTACCCTCCTCTCCCTCTATCTTCCCCCCCCCTCCCCCTTTCATTTCCACTTATCTGATCTCATCAATATTGCTCGATATTTGCTAGACTTTAAAATGCTATTATTATAATGTCACCAATGCCTTGTCTAACTTTCTTGATTTCCTAAATAAAAAGAGATTTGTTAAAAAAAGAAATCTATAATGTAGAACTAGTTGCCAGAAGCTGAGCTGACAGTAGTCTGCCGGAAAATACACTGATAGAGACTAGTAGTGATGGACGAACATCGGCCGGGATGGTTCGCGAACGCGATTGCTCGAACGCAATCAAATGTTCGTGAACTGCAAGTTCACGGTGGGCCCCATTCACTTAATGGCAGGCCAGCCTAAAAAACATTCAGCTCATATTTGCAGCCACCAAATACTTAGTAGAAGTGTACAAATAGTCCCACAACATGGACAGTGACATACTAGAGGGGTACAATGACAAAAATTCCAACAAAAAATATGTATCTTAATCAGGGGACATTTTTATGCTTCTTAAAGGGAAATTCTCTGAAATGTGCCCTGTTGGAGCCTAGAAAAATTATATTTTAAGCCACAGAAGTACGGGCCTTCAAAATTAAGCATTCACCTGACATGAAAGAAATTGTGATTATGTGGCTCGAGGTACATTATGCGGTCAATGGATAAAAATGTTACTGTAGGCCACTTTATTTTTCACTTTTTGGGGGGGCAACTGTTATATCACACCAACAGAAATTCTTTGTTCCTATAGCGTTTGTCACTATCTGTAGCTAAGATAACGCAGCAAAACCGCAAACAAATGCTGCACTACCCAAATGCACTATATAGAAAGTATATTATTGGTATATAACACAGCTGCTTTAATCAGATTTTTTAGAGGGCAACTGGTATATAACACCAGTAGAAATTATTTGTTCCAATGTTGTTTGTCACTATCTGTAGCTGAGGTAGCGAAACCGCAAACCAATACTGCACTACCCAAATGCACTATATAGAAAGTATATTATTAGTATATAACACCCCTGCTTCAATCACTTTTTTGGGGGGGCAACAGGCATATCAGACTAGTAGAAATTATTTGTTCCAATAGCGTTTGTCCCTCTGTGTAGCTGCAGTATCACAGCAGAACCGCACACAACTGCTGCACAATATAAATGCACTATAATATACTTTCTATGTTAGAAAGTATATTGTAATTATATTTCACCCCTCAGTAAGTCACACCTATCGATAGCACAACTATACCAGTCCTTAAAAGGACTGTAGTGACCCTATTAGCTAGTGTTTGGTGTCCCTAACAGTCTGTCCCTAGTCCACACAGCAACCTCTCCGTACACTGGCAAAAGGCTGAATGTAAAATGGCGGCCAGATCAGGTTTATTTATAAGGTAGGGGGTATGTCCATGTGCTGAAACGTCTCAATTAGCTGTCCTGTACCACCTGATGGATGTGTCATGGGTCAAAGTTCTTCACAATGTAAAAGAATATGGCGCCGGCGGACATTGCTATATGTTCGTCCGTTCGGCGAATCGCGAATGAGCAAAGTTCGCCTCAAAACGACCGCCGGGCAAACCGCAAGCCCATCTCTAGTGACTAGTGCTTAGTGAATTGAAGTCCACAAAGTTAACTTCAATTCGAATTTCAGGGAAAAAACAGACATGACATGACCTTGCTGACTATTGCCCCTCATTGGCTGACCAGGCTGTATCTCTGCCTATGAGCCAATCAAGGCAAGCCCTCCCCCCACTTCCTCCTCGTGCCATGTAACCATCCTTCTTCTTCATCCATCATGGTTTTGCCTACCAATATGAACAGTAAAATGGCACTGGGTGACATTTTTATCCGATTCATCCTAAGCAAATCAAAATAGCTTTAGATTCATTTGGTGGGCAAATTTATGTGAAGTTTAGTTCTTTTAAACTCAGTTTGCTCATCCATAGTAAGAAGACTTTCGAAATGATCCATCTAAAGCAGGATCAACCCTCTGTAATGGAACAATTAAATGATATGCCTGACAATAAGGTGATTTTTTAAATTGACTAAACTACTTAAGGACACCAATCATTATTTAATGGTCAGTAAACAATAAGGAGAAACTAGACAACTCTTCATTTGCAATTAAATTGTGCAAGTACCACATTGTAAATCTTATCAAATGTAAAACAAGACATACATTTTTTTCTTGTGAATGAAGCAGTACAGCTTAACCAGGCCATGAATTTAAGGAAAGTCAATAACTTATTTAGTGCTTAGAACCCTGATCACAAAACAATTTGTGCAATTTGACCAGATGTTCATAAAGTAATTTATTACAAAAAAAAATCAATAGGAACTTTAATGTTTTCTTAGAAATACTATTCATTGCCCTCTGCCTAATTCCAATGACTGCGCATAAATGTGCAATATTGCTATTTCCTTTCAAATCTGATGGCTACATATATTAAATACAAAGCTAACTTGCAAATCAGAGAAACCACTAATTCTCTTTTCACATTATGATAGTAACATGCTGTAGTTATGGTATCATTGTTTCTTCTAGAATGTAATGACATTTGCAATCAATTTACATCAAGATACAAGTATCCATTGGGGGTATATGGGTACAAGATCAAATATCCAGCAACAAAATGTATAACCCTTAAAATATTATATACTTTATTTTTACGTTCTAAAAAACAATTACCCTAAATAAATTTAATGCGACGGTCGAATATAGAATAAACTTTTATAGATATACAATATTGGGGGTACACATTTGGTTATAGGGAAGGGGATCCTTTCCCTAAAGTTACCCTGCAGTAAGGCTCAGCCCAGAGATGACCCCTAATGTTGGGGTCTCTATGTCCTCATACCTGGGCTATAGCACCCTAGATGGCCCTAGTGGGTCCTTGTACCCTTACTTACCCCAACGTGTTTCCCCCAGGCTTTGGGTCAATCCCGTGGGTGATTCACATTTAAGCACATAGAAACACAAAGTTTCAGATGATAAAGAAAACAGATACACAGGTATATAGATATAAAGATAAGAACATATGGAGGTTGAAAAGGATCATCAAGATATAACCTGGGTGGTCACACCAGATGCAGGGGACTGATTAACATACAGTCATATCTGTTTACGGCTAATATGTGCCGGAAATGACAATGTAACAGTCCTTTAGAGAGTCAGTTGGGTAGACAGGGCTTATCACAGATATGCATAAATGAACAGTTAAGAACTGATGAGTAATGTTTAAAGCATACATCTCTGGATGTCATGGACCGTTAGACCAGTTATTGCCAAACCCGTGGACCAGTTATTGTTAATAATGGTTGAGCAGAGAGCTGACTGCACTCTCACCAGCATAGAAGCCCGTCCAAGGTGATATGGGAAGTGTATCCACAAGCCCTAGATACATTCACCCTCCAACTTGTCGCCTGACCGCTCAGCAGGATCCTCCATATTAGATGCGTAACTTTAGGAAAAGGATCTAGATGTGTACCCCCAATATTGTGTATCTATAAAAGTTTATTCTATACATTAAATAGGTCTTCGACCGTCACATTATATTTATTTAGGGTAATTGTTTTTTAGAACGTAAAAATAAAGTATATAATATTTTAAGGGTTATAAATTTTGTTGCTGGATATTTGATTTTGAACTTGATAACTCAGTTATAGGACAATTGGTATTGGTAAATTGCTGGAATTCTTATATGGGTACACGACTAAGATAATCACTGTAATAAACTTACTTGTCTGGGCTCCAGTGGCACAATCCTCAGCCTCGGCACGGCCATGCCAGGAGAGATGTGCTGCTGAGCTACACTCACTTGTACAATTAACTGTTTCCACCCACAGTGGGCATGTGCTGGGGGAGATAAGCAGTAGGCTAATTATCTCAGCTGCTCTATTCTTGTGTACTAGTGTTTCTGAGTAATGGAGCACAGAGTTAATGAACCTATCAGGTTCTGATCCATCTCACCTTTTTTTTGTAATTATAGTTTTAATCCACTTTTTTCATCAGTTTTTGGGTTAAGCTCTGTGAGTCCTGCGGTGGGTGCTATTGTTAATGATCTTGATCTGTGCACAGTTTGGGCCAAGACTCGCAAGAGCGTGTAAAAAAACTTAAACCATTCAGTATAAACAAGCCAATAAAAAGCATTCTTCGGGTCCGAACTTTGTTTTGAGAGAATTGTCTGGCTTTTTACAAAAAAATTAGCATCTCATTTTACTGTCTGGTAAACACACTCCTAAGTTTATTGGCCCATATAAGATCACCTCTATAATAAACCCTGTACCATTCCATCTCCAATTGCCTTCTTCATTCAGAATATTATGTGTTTCACAAATCTTTGCTTAAGCAGTACATTCCTCCTATGACTCCTCTAACTATACCTTCTAAACCAATTGTACTGTAATTCAAGGAGACTTAGAGTACAAAGTAAAGAAATTCTTGACTCTCGGAGAGTCCAGGATTATCTTTAGTACTTTATCCATTGGAAGTGATATCGTGCTGAAGAAAGAACTTGGTTCGCTGCTTGTGATGTTCACACACATCGCTTAAAGAGAAAGTTTCATCTCGGGTTTCCATCGAAACCTGCTCCTTATGTTGAGGGTCCAGTGGCCCCTCCTAAGAGAAGGAGGGGTAATGTAATAAACTTGCCTGTCTGGGATCCAGTGGCGTGATTCTTAGCCTTGGAATGGCCACACCAGGAGAAATGAGTTGCTGAGCCGCGTCACCTGGTGACGTGACTACATCCTTAGTAACAGGATGAAATGCTCTGTTTTTACCCACAGCAGGCATGTGCTGGGGGAGATTAGCAGTGGAATAATTAGCTCAGTTTCTCAATTCCTGTGTACTAGTGTTTCTGACTAATGTAGCACTGAGGTAATGGACCTATTAGGTTCTGATCCAGGGACTCAGCGCTCTATTCAAATCCATTCCTGAACATACACCATTGCCAGTGATAGTCTTGTTTGGCTCACTAGTTAGGTTCCTTGTTCCCTGTTCCTGCATTTGTTTACCGATTCCTCTGTGCTTCTGACCTTGGCTTGTCATAAGCCCCTCTCTGTTTCTTATTTGGTACTGCGTAGACCATCTGTTTCCTACTCATTTCTGTATGACTTTGCTTTGGTGCTTGTTTGTCTATTGGTGTTTGTCCGTCTCTGCACTTATTTAGTGTAGAGACCATTGTCCAGTTGCTGTCTTTCCAAGTAGGGATTATACTGCAAGTAGGTAGGGAAAGCAGGCTGAGTATTAGGTTAGGGCTCACTGTCATGATCTGTCCCTATCTACAGGTGTTACAATCACATTTTACTTAGGGTGCTGTCTCACATTTAAGTTATCTTAAATCAAGTCGGATCCATTTGCCAGTTTTGATATATCTCCCCTATAGAGTTTTCTTTTGTTTTTAGAAGGAAGACTGGTTTACAAGTTGGTGTTCCAGAGAAATATTAAATGGATACATTTACTATTCTTTCCTTTTAGAAGAAGGTATGATTTGCAGGGTTTTTTTTTCAGAGAAGAGCTATATGTTTGTATTTTTCTCTCCCTTTGTGTAGTTGTCCCGAATTTAGTTTTGTTAGAATAATTAGATCTCAATTCAATTGTTTATGCTTAGGGTACTTTCACACTAGCGTTCGAAGAATCTGGCAGGCAGATCCGTTTCCGGAACTGCCTGCCGGTTCCAGAAATCCATATGCAAACGAAAATCATTTGTTTCTGGATCTGGATCCGTCTGACAAATGCATTGAAATAATGGATCCATCTTTCCGGTGTCATCCGGAAAAACGGATCCAGTATTTTTTTTTTTACATTTTTAAAGGTCCGGAAAACCGGATCCTTCAATGCGCCAATTTCATGAACACTTGGTACCAGATCCGGCATTAATATATTTCAATGGAAATTAATTCCGCATCCGGCAATCTGGCAAGTGTTCCGGAATTTTGGCCGAAGAAAATACTGCAGCATGCTTCGGTATTTTCTGCGGCCAAATACCATAAAAGGGACGGAACAGAAGACATCCTGATGCATGTTGAATGGATTGCTTTCCATTCAGAATGCATTAGGATAAAACTGATGTTTTTTTCCAGTATTGAGCCCCTATAACGGAACTTAATACCGGAAAACTTTAATGCTAGTGTGAAAGTAGCCTTTACGCTCTTTCAGGTAGTATTAGAAATAGAGATAAACAAATTACTCAAAAAATGCAATTTGTGTCTGGATTGATTACTACACTAATCAGAGGGAGAGAGAGAACAACAAATTCTGGAAAAAAGACAAAATGAGTCCTTTTTCCAAAAGCAAAGAAAACTTAATTTTTCCACATAATGCTCCTCATTCTTTATCCCAAAAGGAAAATACTGAAACTTCTTTTAACATAGCTGAGCAAAAAGAATTAGTTAAGCTGCCTGAGAGGCCTTGGTTGGGTCCTTCCAGGGAAAGAAAGGGGGGAGGACTAGTTTCCAAATGTACAGACCTATATCTTTCTTCATACTGTACACATAAAAAAGCTAACCACCATTGACCTATAAAAGATAAGACTTAAATTTGAGAGCTTTAAAATGTGCCTTTTATAATACAGTTTTAATGTACTTTTTAAAGGGAGTCTGTCAACTTATTTTTGCTTACTAAACTAACCATAGTGTCAGGTAGTACTTTCAAAGACATTAACAGTATTAGGCTACTTTTACACTAGCGTTTTAGTTTTCCGGTATTGAGATATGGCAGAGGAAAAATGCTTCAGTTTTGTCCCCATTCATTGTCAATGGGGACAAAACTGAACTGAACCGAACGGAGTGCTCCAAAATGCATTCCATTCCGTTTAGTTGCGTTTCCATACCAGAGAGCAAACCGCAACATGTTGTAGTTTGCTTTCCGTTCTGGGATGTGGAGCAAGACGGATCCGGCATAACCCCCAATGCAAGTCAATGGGGACGGATCTGTTTTCTCTGCCACAATCTGCCACAATAGAAAACGGATCCGTTCTCCATTGACTTTCAATGGAGTTCATGATGGATCCATCTTGGGTATGTTAAAGATAATACAACCGAATCCGTTCATAATGTATGCAGATGGTTGTATTATTAGTAACAAAAGTGTTTTTGCTGGACCCTGACGGATCTATCAAAAATGCTAGTGTGAAAGTAGCCTTACCCATTGCTTTATTTAGCAGAATAAGTAGTTTGAATGCATATGCAAATTAGTTGCTCAGAATGCCAAGGGTATATCCTTTCTGACTGGTATGCCATTGTCCCTTCCTTCTGCTCACTCAGCTAACTTGGAGATTGACCTTGCCAGGCTTCTGAGAACTGCTCTCAGCTGGCTCCATAATCTCATGTGTGCACTGTGCACCAGAATTTCAGTGCATGCATAGTATATTTATTTTCTTTAGCTCAGGAACAAGATGATATACTCTAAAAGATTCTAGAACACATACTTGAGATGATGTGGCCAGGAGATAGAATTTCTCAGAAGGCTGGTCTTGTCAATCACCTACTAATATGAGTGGCTTAGCGAGCAGAGGGGAAGTACCAATGTTATATTGAGGGGGAAAGGTGTTTTAAAAAATTAATTTACATACATTTCCCCATGATCGATAATATGCACTCTGGAAAACCAAATATGATTTATTACTGTCCAATAGGTGTATGGTGCTTTATGGTTTGTTTGTTTGAATGGTTAGTAAGTTGTTTCATCAGAATATTGCTATTAGACGCATAAGGAGAGATACAAGAAGATTCAAGGAGGACAGCTCACACAGGTTATAAATAGTGAAGCAAACAAATGACTATTTGAAGGGGAAGACAGAAGCATCCTGGTCAAAAAGATCTAGCATACATTACTGGCAGGGGCACACCCACATGGTAATACTAGGCCCAAGTTGCAAACGGTCTACAAATAAATAAAGGAACAAAGATAGCAGACTGCAGCTGAGTCTAACTTTTTTAAATTCAAGATAACCGCTGCAAATGTAAAAATATTTCCATGGCCTTTAACATTTTTATGTATTTATGGAACCCAGGAACGTGTCTATGTATTGATTCCCATTAAAACTTTTAATTTAAACTCCTTGAATATTATTATTAATAGTAATGCACTTACTGTTTTCTGTATTTAACCGTGGATTGGTATATTCCCAGTGGCAAAATGCAACATAATAACTAAGTGGTCTAGAAAAATCAATGATTTTTATTACAACAGTCTTTGAAAATTCAATATTCATTGTTTATTTAATGCAATTTGGTGTGCTCAAGTACATCTCTTTCATGTCTATTCTCTTTATATTCTCTCTATTAGAAATGATTCTAAATATTCTCAACTAACATCCAAACAATCTATTGTATCAATCTTATAATTTTGTCTTTGTTAATTTGTTCATGGTATGAATGAAGCGCTTTTGTAAAAGTTATTTTAACAAATTGATTGTGCAAGGTAATATTCTAATTATTAAAATTGAATTATATTTCCAAAATGAGACACTCCTTTGTTACACAGGCGCTTGCACCTCTTAATCACTAACGCTGCGGTACCACAGCGGTATCGCCGCCGCTGCTATTCACAAATGACTCGTATATTTTATACTATGGTACTGTGCGATGCACTCCCTGTCCACCTTCACTATCTGTCAGTGTTTTAAAAACACAATATACAATAGCTATACAAGTACAGATTGGTGATTACCTGTTTCTGGGTTCTTGTTTATTTGACTGTATATTCGTGCATTTTCTGTTGCTCTCACATCAACGTGAGGGGGATTCGGGAGGCTAGACCCTATTACTTTCACTGAGCTTGCCCCATCCAGCGGCACAGCTGTAATTCAAAATTTTGCTCCATCGCGCTCACACTGAGCGCTGTGTGACGTCACAATTTGCGTTACGGATCGTTAGGAGGATCAAAGTTACTCCAACGCGTTTCGAATAAAACGTTATTGACCCCTGGCAAAGAATAACGTTTTATTCGAAACGCGTTGGGGTAACTTTGGTCCTCCTAACGATCCGTAGCTCAAATCGTGACATCACACAGCGCTCCGTGTGAGCGTGAGCCAGCAAACCTTTAAACTAGAGCTGTGCCGCCGGCCGGGGCAAGCTCAGTGAAAGTAATAGGGTCTAGCCTCCCGAATCCCTCTCATGTTGATGTGAGAGCAAGAAAAAAAGCACGAATATACAGTCGAATAAACAAGAACCCAGAAACAGGTAATCACCAATCTGGAGTTGTATAGCTATTGTATATTGTGTTTTTAAAGCACTGACAGATACTGAAGGTGGACAAGGGAGTGCATTGCGCTGTACCATAGTATAAAATATATTTCCAAAATGTTTTTGGTTTACAGTAATTAATTACATATTTCACATTTTTGTTGTTGTGCAATGATAGTTAATATATTTAGTGGGTTGGCTATTGAATTATTTTTCTTAAAAGGTCTTTTCTAATAAAATAATAAAAATAATAATAATTTAAAAAAAATTTAAACGTTTAAACTGTCAGAACTTTTTCTGATCTAGCGCCACTGCTTTGTCTTCTTCCACAGGCTGCAGTGGTATTATCTGTATACCACTGCAGTAATTACCTGGATTTAGTAGTGTTCCACAACAAATAAAATAAAAATGTATTAAGTTAATAAAAACAACATGGAAAATCCCTATCATTTGTAAATAAATCATAATTTTGGTATTAACCCCTTAAGGACCATGCCATTTTTCACCTTAAGGACCTGGCCATTTTTTGCAAATTGTTTTCTCGTCACACATTGTACTTCATGACAGTGGTAAATTTGAGTCAAAATATTTCATTTTTATTTATAAACAAAAATACCAAATTTACCAGAAATTTGGAAAAATTCATAATTTTCAAAATTTCTATTTCTCTGCTTTTAAAATAGATAGTAATACCTCCTAAAATTGCTCACTTTACATTTCCCATATGTCTACTTCATGTTTGGATCATTTTGCAAATGACATTCACTGGTCACACAGCTCCCCAAACATAGCACTAATGAAGGGCTATGGATGTGTGAGGAGTACTGAAGGGGTTAACTCTGCTGCTGAGGAGGAAGGGCAGGCTAATCCACAGCTTTGATCTCCTCAGCACTAGAGAAGGAGAATTACAAGTAGCTCAGTTCTTATCAACTGTGTGTCTACTCACAGTGACAGTTTTACTGCAGGACAAAATTGTTCGTCCTAGTGCGTTAAGTACCTGCAAGTTAGGACGAGCATTCTCGTCCAAGGTCCTGAACGTGTTAACTCACTCACATTTTCTCTCTACAAAAAACCATACTGGCTGGTAGTGCTCATCATGTTAATTAAAACGATACCTTTCTTTTGTCTTTATGATAAATAGCTACAGAGAAATCTGTGTTTCTATTCATATCCATATGAGCAATTGGAGCACCAGGAGGAGGGGCTGAATCCTTTGAACACTGCTTTGTAAGAACATCTGTGTTCTGCACACTCCTCCCTTCCCTTGATTGACAGGGCGAGATATGCTGAGGGCAGAGCTGTGTCCTAGCATCTACATATCATTTACACTATTTACTACAGCTTCACCACACTGACACCTGCTCAGAAAGCTAATATAAATATTACTGCTTTATTCTCACACAATATATGAATATAGACACTATTAATATTTGTTAGCTTATAAGCATAAGAAAAACACACATCTATGGCCTCATGCACATGACCGTATTTTGTTTCCGTGTCCGTTCCGTTTTTTTTGAGGATAGGATGCAGACCCATTCATTTCAATGGGTCCGCAAAAAACACGGACAGTACACCGTGTGCTGTCCACATCAGTATGTCCGTTCTGTTGCTCCACAAAAAAAATAGTGCATGTCCAATTTTTTTCTAGTTTGCGGACAAGGATAGGTATTATTACAATGGATCCGCAAAAAAAACAGATGCCATACGGAATGTCAAAAACACATACGGTCGTGTGCATGTAGCCTATGTGTGATAATGTTATAGCTTGGTAGTTAAGTGGTTAGTTTTGTATGTAGAGATTCCAGATTTGAATCTTGATAGAGGCATCAGTATTTATTCATCAGATATGTTTTTTCTTCCACATTTATCCCGATAAGAAAAGTCTATGTTCTTTTTTATTTGATCAAATCTTTTTATTTGAAGACAAAAAATCTCCATATTTTATGTTTTACAACACATACAATAAGAACAACACAGAAAAACCCCTTCCCAACCCCCCCTCCCCAAAGTCCAGGTGCAGTTCATCTTGGAATCATCTTGCAGCAAAGTTCAGTATATGATCAAACCCGCTCTCACACTCCATGCCATCCTGCTCATATACACTCTATTCATTTACCCAACTAGACCCAAGTAATGCGCGACCTATCATCTTCTCCTCTCACTCTACCTTCACCCTACACCCCTAAATAACCAAATGAAAATGGTCAATCCATGCATACCAAATTTTGTTAAACTTTTTGTTATTTCCCCTCTTCTGATACACATAACTCTCAAGTTTGACCAAATTGTGTACAGCCTCCACCACCTCCTGCACCTCCGTTGGGTCTTCAGCAATCCAACGGGATGCTATCCGCTTCCTGGCCTGATATAGAACACGCTGTATTGCCAACTTAACCTCCTTCAGCCCCGAAATTCCACCAGTAAATCCCAATACACATATTAGAGGTGATTGTTCAATCGCGACCTCATAAACCTTCTCGATGAGGTCTGCCACATCATTCCAGTATCTGCGCAACCGCGGACAGTTCCACATTAAGTGTACGAGGTCAGCGGACGCCATCCCACATCTAGGACATTTATCATCGGCACGAAACCCTATTTTATGCAACATTTTCGGGGTTCTATATGCCCTGTGAAGCAGCAGCAATTGTGAAACCCGATGGGCCTCACTTACCGCTACATCAGGGAAGTCAGCAAGCACTTTTTCCCATTGGTCCTCTTTCAATTCCGGTATATCCCTTTCCCATTTTCCAAACAGGTGCAATGGATTTTTTTTAATTATAGCGTCCATTAGGCTTAGATAGTGCAGCGATATCACTCCCCCAGAACCGCCCCCAGTAGCCGTGAGGTCAACAATCAGATGTTTCTGAGCGGGCAACAACTTCTCCCGTCGCTCCTGCACTTGTACGGCATGTCTCACTTGCAAATAAACATAAAAAAGAGCTTTAGGTAAGCTAAACTCCTGTTGTAGAGCAGTAAATTCTTTAAGGGATGTACCTACGAATAACTGATATAGTCTGTCCAGACCAAACTTCCCCCATGCCCTAGCACTAGAGACCTTATTAAGTTCATCATACATGATATTTGGCCATATGGGAGTAAATTTCGTATATCCCGTAACACCTGCCATTTTCCTTGTCTTCCACCATACCTTATGAATCATGCCCAGCAACTCGTACCTCCTCCCTATTTCCCTGAAAGTGCCGTCCTCTAACGCCAATAGAAGGCATCCCCTTTTAAGCAAGTATTTAACTATTCTACCTGTTTTATTAACCTGTTCCTCCTCGCCCCAACCCCTGATGTGCTGCATTTGAGCCGCCAAATAATACACCATTGGATCGGGGACACTCAATCCTCCCTGGGTCTTAGGTCTGCACAGGGTGCTCAGTTTTATACGGGGGATTCCTTTCTTCCAGATTAGATCCCTAAAAATGGCGTTCACAGTGTAAAACACCTTCATTGGAATCCACACGGGAGCATTATGCAGCACATACAGGAGCTGGGGCATAAGAATCATTTTAACCAGGTTTGTTCGGCCAACAATAGATAACGGAAGCTTAGACCACGCCTGCACCTTCTTCCTGAATTTGTCTAGTAATGGCGCTACATTCAGATCTATATAGTCCCCACTATTTCTGGAGATCTGTATTCCTAGGTATTTGAAACTAGACACAGTCTGCAACCCACCGGTCCTGACAAGATCCATAGAAACATCTCCATCCAGCGGCAACAGGACTGACTTAGTCCAATTAATTTTCAGGCCCGAGATTTGTCCAAAGCCATCAATTATCTCCATTGCAGCTGGCAGGGACGCCTCCCAGTCGTCTAAAAACATAAGCAGGTCGTCTGCATATAACGCAACTTTTTCTGTTACTGACCCATATCTAAATCCTTTAACCCCGGTGGATGATCGTAGAGCCTCCGCCAAAGGTTCTATTGCCACCGCAAACAGTAGCGGCGACAACGGGCAGCCCTGCCTGGTACCCCTCTGCAATATGAACCCTTCAGATATGTATCCATTTACCTGCACTCTGGCCGAAGGGCACGCGTACAACATTTTCACCCAATAGATAAAAAGAAAAGTCTATGTTCTTATCATATTGTGTTCTTTTTTTTTTTTTTTAGAAAGCTAATAAATATTACTGTTTTCTTTATAATCATATGTTGTGCCTATAAATAAACCAGCAATAGGTTTAGCAAAAAAAAAAAACACAATTCTTATTATAGTAAGGACTTTTTTATTATTATTATTATTATTATTAAAGTTATTAGAGATGAGCAAATTTTTTGAAAATTCGATTCTCCTGATTCGCAGAATTTTTAGAAAAAATTTGCTTCCATCTGAATTTATTCATTGCAAATTGCGTTAAAAAAATGCTATTTCCTAGCTGCAGAGAGCCTTTATAGTGGTGTAGAACACTGTGCCTTGCAGTAACATGCATAGGGAGTCTGCTGTGGTACTGAAACAGTACTGTGAGTCAGTATGACATGCCTATTTCAGGCCTATTTCACAGGACTGTATGGCTTTTTCAGTGTTTTGCGGTCCGTTTTTCACACATCCGTTCTTCCGTTTTTTTTGTTTCTGTTGTGTTTTCGTTTCTGGTACATTTTTCAGTTCCGTTTTTCTATATGGCATATACAGTATACAGTAATTACATAGAATAAATTGGGCTGGGCATAACATTTTCAATAGATGGTTCAGCAAAAACGGAATGAATACGGAAGACATATGGATGCATTTCCGTATGTGTTCCGTTTTATTTGCGGACCCTTTTACTTGAATGGAGCCACAGCACATGATTTGTGGGCAATAATAGGACATGTTCTATCTTTCAGTGGAACGGAAAAACAGAAATACGGAAACAGAATCCATATAGAGTACATTCCGTATTTTTTTTTTGCGGAACCATTGAAATGAATGGTTCTGTATACGGACCGTATACAGAATGAAAAAAAGTCCCGTATACGCAAAATAAAAATGGTCGTGTGAAAGAGGCCTTAGAATCACTGCACACTTCATTTGGGCAGTCACGGGGCCAAAACTGACCAAATAACTCAAGTATGAACTGAGCCTTACAGGTTGATGTTAGTGTCAAGAAGAAGTGCACTCCTTTCACACCATTGTCAGCTAATTCCACATAGATGTCTACAGAACCTGCTCTATTAAACACTTATACAAGTAGAGACCCCCGACAGAGTGGAGAGGGTCTGAAAGAAAACAGTCAGCACTCCGTGTTCCAATGGCGTGGTGCACGTGTCTCGAGTCGGCGTCTCCGGTACAAAATGTGAAGATAAGACCGGCACTCACTGGTAAGTTGCAATTTCTTTTGTCTATATTTGTCACATAATTATACAATAGTGATGCGTTTTGGCTCTATGTATGAGCCTTTCTCAAACTATTTTTGAGAAAGGCTCATACATAGGGCCAAAATGTGTCACTATTGTATTATTATGTGACAAAGACAAAAGAAATTGCAACTTACCAGTGAGTGTCGGTCATATCTTCACAGAGTGGAGAGGGTGTCAGCAGTAAGTTTGTGTTGAAGTCTCTGATTATTTGACCCGTCCTCTGATCCATCAGAACAATAACCCACAAAAAATGGATCCTGTCTGTGAAGCTTTTGCCTTCACTCAGTCAGCATTTGGTCAGTAATCCATCAGTATTGCTAATGGCCAAAAAAAAAAAAAAAGGAGTTGATCCAAAACACAGATGACACGTGAATGAAATATTTGCATGTCTTCTGTGTTTTGTACCCACTCCTGCTTTTGGTTACCAAATCATAAGCCAATTCTGATGGGACCATACAGGCATTACAGCTGCTACACAGACAGGATCCATTGTGCGTCTAATTTTTCCTTCCTTCTGACAGATCAGAAGAAGGGTCAAATAAATGATGATATCAGCCAGGCCGAAAGGCAAAATAGTGGCCTAGTAATGAAGTGGGGAGGGTGGGAACAGCATGAGAAGTCCACAGAGTGGCCCTATGATATAGTGGTGGGGTTGAAGAAGCAGGAGGAGACCACAGAGTGGCCCAATGACAGAGTCAGGAGGTGGCGGCAGCCTCAGGAGGCCACAGAGTGGCAAAGTGACCGAGTGTGAAGGTGGCAGCAGCATCAGGAGGCCACAGAGTGGCACAATGACAGTGTGGAGGTGGCAGCATCATCAGAAGACCACAGAATGGCAAGGTGACATAGTGTGGAGGTGGCAGCAGCATGAGGGGACCACAGAGTGGCAAGGTGACATAATGTGGAGGTGGAAGAAGCATGAGGAGATCACAGAGTAGCAAGGTGACATAATGTGGATGTGGCAGCAGCATCAGGAGGCCACAGAGTGGCAAGATGACATAGTGTGGAGGTGGGTGGCAATACCACTACCCGATGAAGATGGTGGGTGAAAGAAGGAGCACTTGGCATCAGATGTGTGGCATCAGGCGGGTGGCAGCATCAGAATAGTAGCTGATGCAGGTAGCCAGAAGAAACTGGTCTCTTTTGTCAAATTGTTGGTGGGGCAAAATGGATGATCTAGTCTGATGCATCAGGCATTAGTGGTTGGAAATCCTGGCTGATCCACGCCTGATTCATCTTGACAAAGGTCAGTCTCTCCACATTTTTGGTCTACAGGTGATTTCTTCTTGGGGTAACTATGGCCCCCGCCGCACTAAATGCCCCCTCTGAAACCACACTACTGGCAGGGTAAGACAGCTTTTCCAGGGCAAACTCGGCCAGTTGTGGCCACAAATCCAATTTGGTTGCCCTGTTGTCCAGCGGATCTTCAAATTTGGGTGGCAGGGTGCTGTCCAAGTATGTCACCACCTGCTGGTTCAGGTTCTTCTCTATGTCTACCTGCTGCTGCTGGTGAGTAGTTCCTTCATTAGGCGCATGAAGAAAACTGTTCATCAGCGACTTAAGTTGCTGCTGATGGAGCTGGTACTGCTCCTGCCACGCCACCCCTCTCCAGCAGCCATGGCAGTGGAACGTGAGCACAGAGGGACCCCCGGTCAGACCTGCATGAGAATGGGCGATGGCGGACATAGGCAGCGGCCAACTGACTACATAGGATGTCTCTATAGTAGTTCAATTTCTTCTCCCTCTCAGCGGTTGTAAAAAAGGCCCCCATTTTGTACCGGTAGTGAGGGTCCAACAAGGTGGAGAGCCAGAAGTCATCCCTCTGCCGATTGGTGACAATTCGGCTGTCACTACGCAAGCAAGAGAGTATGCATCGGGCCATTTGCTCGAGTGACTCGGAGGGACTCCCTGCCTCTATCTCCACTGGATACTGCCACAGTATGTCTGGGTCCTCTGCCTTATCTTCCTCATCGCGCTGTATCTCCTCTGGCTGCTCCTGCTCCTCCTCTCCTGTCACCTGTGTAGAAAAGCCACCCATTTCGCTACACATTGCTTGTGCTATAATGTCCTCTTTCTCCTCCTCCTGTTCAGCCCCCACAGGGCTCATGTAGCTGCGAGATCTAGGCGCCATGTCTCCAGTCCCCTGACCAGCCAGATTTACCAGCATCTGTTCCAGGACATGAAGCAGTAGAATGACATTGTTCCTCCCGTACTTCTGGCGACTGACAAATAATGTGGCCTCCTCAACGGGCCTGAGCAAATGGCAGGTGTCACGCAAGAGCTGCCACTGGCTGACATCACAGTTACACAGGGGAGTACTCCTGTCAGCATTGATCATCATGAAATTGTTTATGGCCTTTCTCTAATCGTATAGTCGGTCCAACATATGGAGGGTGGAATTCCATCTGGTGAAAACGTTGCATATCAGCCTATGTTCGGTAATGCCATTCTGCCGCTGCAGCTCAAGTAGGGTGTGCTTTGCGGTGTACGAGTGGCTAAAGTGCATGCAAAGTTTCCTGCCCATTTTTAGGATGTCTTGCAGACGGGTGTAAGACTTCAGGATCCGCTTGACAACCAGATTGAACACGTGTGCCATGCATGGCGCATGGCTCAGCCCTCCTTGATGCAGCGCCGACACCATGTTCTTCCCGTTGTCGGTCACTATGGTTCCCATTTTGAGTGGTCGCGGAGAAAGCCAGGATTCAATTTCTTGATGTAGGACATAGAGCAGTTCCTCCCCTGTGTGACTCCATTCGCCCCGGCAAACGAGGTGTAGAACAGCTTGACACCGCCGTGCCCTGCACATGTGCTGGAGGAGCACTGTTAATTGTCTCTGCAGTAGAAGCTGAGGACACGGTGGAGGATAAGGAGGCTGAGGCGGACATTGTAACAGGACCAACGGTGTGACAATGTGCAGGCGGACACCTGACCAAGTTGCTGGTGTGGCTGTGCAGGAACCACATTCATCCTGTGGGCTGTAAAAGACATGTATTGTCCCTGACTGTAGTTAAAGCTCCACACTTCGGCGCTGCCGTGCACTTTGGCAGACACTGACAGGCTCAAGGACCAGACCACCTTCTGTTCTACATGAATTTTGCATTTGAGAAATGACAGCTTGGGACTCTCCACCTCGGCTCTGCACAAACCATCAGTTCTCTGAAAGGTGCAGAGTTCACCACTTGGAAAGGAAGGGAATGCAGCACCAGCAACTTGAACAGGAGCACGTTCAGCTTGAGTGCACGCATACTGTTGTCTCTTGGCAATCGCTTCGGTGATCGATTGCTGACGGAATGAATGATGATGAGAAGGAGGAGGAGCAGGAGCATCAGCACCAGCAGATGATGGGAAAGACAGGCAGCTCCCTTCGGCTGAGGTGGTGGAGCCTTGACTGCCTGAAATCGGCTGTATGCCACTTGGTGATGCAGCAGTTGCTGCGACATGCTGGACCACCACATCGGAGCCACGCTTCTACCAGGCCACTTTATGGTGACGCTGTATATGTTGACGCAGGGCCGTGTTGCCAACATTGCCAACCTGGCAATGCTTCACCTTCTGCCCACAGATTCTACATATGGCCATGTTCACCTCCTCCAGCGGCTTAATAAAAAAATGCAACACCGCCAAATCGGTGATTTTACCCCCAACAGTACGCACTGACTGCACCGCTACTTTCTGGGCAGGTAAGCTCCTGTGAAGCGCGTGGTCTACCCCTTGCACGTTTGGCTACTGATCTCCCACTGCTGCCACCCTGCTGACTCCTGCCACACTAGTGACTCTCTTGCTTTGCCGCTTCCTCGCGGGCAAGCTGCCACCCTCTTCTCCCAATGATCATGAAACCACTAATTCACCCGGCTCCCAAGTGCGATCAGCTACATCATCATCATTGAGTACTGTCTGCAAGTCACTGAAGTCCTCCTCAACGGTCTCTGGGTCAGGAGCCTGACCGCTCGCAACACCAGCTCCATGCCACTCTCCTCATCACTACTTGCCCGCCTAGAGCAGGAAGTGGTGAATGTCTCCTCCATATCTTGGCTGGTCAGTAGCGGCTGACTGTCCGCTAGTAGCTCATCCTAACGGTATAGTGAAGTTGAGCTCACAGCATATAATACTTCTCTGGCTGAGGGAACAGAAAAGGACAGAGGCAGGTTGAGAACAGGTGAGGGCACAGGGCCTGCTCCCAGGCCATGCCAACTAAGGGTTGTGTCTGAAGAACACTTGGGATGAAGTCGATGACTGAGTCAACCATTCAAGAACCGCTGGGTTGCTGGTCAAGACATGACCGCTAGATGACACCCGGAGCTCAGGCGTCTCGCTGCGACTACTGCTGCCATGCCCCCTTACTCTGCTGCGACCTGTGCCTGCGCCCTTTTAACTGCAAAGCTGAACGGCAAATATATTTTTTCTTTTTCCACTAATGCACGCCACAAAAGGCTTTGGAACATATAACTGCACCACTGAACGGCAAATATAAATCACACAAAAATAAAAAAATGGAAATCAAATTTTTTAGCCCATGGAGGTCTGGATTTGGAGTCACACTCAAAATTAAAGTGGAAAAACACACTACAGGCTGATCCAACTTTGATGTAATGTCCTTAAAACAAGTCAAAATGAGGCTCAGTAGTGTGTGTGGCCTCCACGTGCCTGTATGACCTCCCTACAACGCCTGTGCATGCTCCTGATGAGGTGGCGGACGGTCTCCTGAGGGATCTCCTCCCAGACCTGGACTAAAGCATCTGCCAACTCCTGGACAGTCTGTGGTGCAACGTGACATTGGTGGATAGAGCGAGACATGATGTCCCAGATGTACTCAATTGGATTCAGGTCTGGGGAACGGGCGGGCCAGTCTATAGCATCAATGACTTCGTCTTGCAGGAACTGCTGACACACTCCAGCCACATGAGGTCTAGCATTTTCTTGCATTAGGAGGAACCCAGGGCCAACCGCACCAGCATATGGTCTCACAAGGGGTCTGAGGATCTCATCTCGGTACCTAATGGCAGTCAGGCTACCTCTGGCGAGCACATGGAGGGCTGTGCGTCCCTCCAAAGAAATGCCACCCCACACCATTACTGACCCAATGCCAAACCGGTCATGCTGGAGGATGTTGCAGGCAGCAGAACGTTCTCCACGGCGTCTCCAGACTCTGTCACGTCTGTCACATGTGCTCAGTGTGAACCTGCTTTCATCTGTGAAGAGCACAGGGCACCAGTGGCGAATTTGCCAATCTTGGTGTTCTCTGGCAAATGCCAAACGTCCTGCACGGTGTTGGGCTGTAAGCACAACCCCCACCTGTGGACGTCGGGCCCTCATATCACCCTCATGGAGTCTGTTTCTGACCGTTTGAGCAGACACATGCACATTTGTGGCCTGCTGGAGGTCATTTTGCAGGGCTCTGGCAGTGCTCCTCCTGTTCCTCCTTGCACAAAGGCGGAGGTAGCGGTCCTGCTGCTGGGTTGTTGCCCTCCTACGGCCTCCCAACGTCTCCTGATGTACTGGCCTGTCTCCTGGTAGCGCCTCCATGCTCTGGACACTATGCTGACAGACACAGCAAACCTTCTTGCCACAGCTCGCATTGATGTGCCATCCTGGATAAGCTGCACTACCTGAGCCACTTGTGTGGGTTGTAGACTCCGTCTCATGCTACCACTAGAGTGAAAGCACCGCCAGCATTCAAAAGTGACCAAAACATCAGCCAGGAAGCATAGGAACTGAGAAGTGGTCTGTGATCACCACCTGCAGAACCACTCCTTTATTGGGGGTGTCTTGCTAATTGCCTATAATTTCCACCTGTTGTCTATCCCATTTGCACAACAGCATGTGAAATTGATTGTCACTCAGTGTTGCCTCCTAAGTGGACAGTTTGATTTCACAGAAGTGTGATTGACTTGGAGTTACATTGTGTTGTTTAAGTGTTCCCTTTATTTTTTTGAGCAGTGTATATTGGTATATAACACCCCGCTTAAAATGTAACCTTTAATAGTGTTACTATGAGGGTCCATTCACACGTCCGTAAGTGTTTTGCGGATCCGCAAAACACGGACACCGGCAATGTGCATTCTGAAATTTGCAGACCGCACATCGCCGGCACTATAATAGAAAATGCCTAATCTTGTCTGCAATTTCGGACAAGAATAGGACATGTTCTATTTTTTTGCTGAAATGGAAGCACGGATGCGGAAGTGCAGAACGGATGCGGACCCATTTTGCGGACGTGTGAATGGAAAAGATATCCCTCAAAGTGAAAATAAATTAAATTATTAAAGTTAACCAAAAAGCATAGATGTGGTAAGCAATAACAAGTGCTCGGTCGCACTAAATCAGGTGCTCGGCGGCAGCAAATCAGAAACCATATGGCCTACCACAATCCGGGGGGTTCCAGTGCACATCAATGAATCCCGGAGGGAAAGAAAAAAAACATCTATTCCTGGGCTAGATGATGATGTGGTATTGAAGGAAAGGGTGGGCAAAGAACTGTCCCTGATATTGCCCTACAGGGGGGTGCTATTCTGGCCCTGATAGCCTAACCACAGACCACTCGCCCTGATAAGAGTGACCCCGTCTGGAACCTTACCCTATATAAAAATGGCCCTAGTAAGCCCCTAGGCCGCTGACTTCCAGGTGATCACTATATAGATCTATGTGTGTTTGACTCATTATAAAAGTATATTATAAGTATATCGCACCCCTCTGTGTATCACACCTATTGATAGCACACCTATACCATTCCTTAAAATGACTTTTGTGGCCCTATTAGCTAGCGTTTGGCGTCCCTAACAGCCTGTCCCTGCTCCACACAGCAACCTCTCCCTACACTGGCAAAACACTGAATGTAAAATGGCGGCCAGATCAGGTTTATTTATAAGGTAGGGAGTAAGTGTGCTGAAACGTCTCAATTGGCTGTCCTGTACCACCTGATGGATGTGTCATGGGTCAATGTAAAAGAATATGGCGGGCGCAAATATCTCCATATGTTTGGCGAATCGCGAACACGCAAAGTTCACCGCGAAACGACCGCCGGGGAAACTGCAAGGCCATCTCTAATTGGGGGCTCCCAAAAGGGGCATTTTTCTACTGGAACACATTATTAGCAAGCCACTATGGGGACATTTGTTCTACTGGGGGCACTAAAAGGAGATAATTTTTTGTACTAGTACATGTTATAAGGCATTGTTATGGCAGCAGATATGTAACCATTTTGTTAACCAACAGATTTGGCTTAGGGCTAACCCTAAGGGCATTATCCTGGCAGTCCCCTGGTGTCCACCCTTATACAGGGATCTGGACTTCAATATCCAAGCGAAAAGTCACCCAGCACACAGACTGCACAATCTTTGGACTGCAGTGCAGGGTAACCCCCAGGTTGCTACCTCTTGGAGTAATCTCTGTGCAGGCACCAAAGTGTCTGGCAAAATAATTCTCAGAGACAGGCTAAGGTTTGGGCTGGAAGAGTGCATGCAATAGGCTAAACAGTCCAATGTCAGTGCAGGCAATGAAGGATCAATACGGAGGTCAGGCACAGTTTGAGTCAGGTAGCATAGGGCCAGAATACAGAAAACAGGCAGAAGTTGATACATGGGCAGACAAGAAACAGCAAACCTTAAGGAACCTAGCAATCTAAGAAACTTATTGTTGCGAGAAGGGGCTTTAAGTACCCCAGGGTTGCCAGGCATTGACTGGTGAAGATGAAGTTGTGTGCTGGCCCTTTAAGAGCTAGAGGAAGTGAGTGTGTACGCCCTAAGATGAAGAAAAGCCTTGCTGGTCTGCAGGCCATAGTCTGCATGGGAGAATAGAGAGGACCTGCCAGGAAGATGCCAGTGGGATGTGGGTTCTAGTCAGGGCCGGCTCCAGGTTCATGTGGGCCCTTGGGTGATAAATCCCAGTGGGCCCCCATGAGGCATTTTTTTAGATTTACATGTCCCCCTGTGGCTCCCACAAGGTATAATGACCCCCAGTGGCCCCTATACAGTATAATGACCACTAGTGGCCTTTCACACAGTATAATGAACCCCCAATTCCCCCCGCCCCACTGTATAATAACCACCAGTGGCCCTCCATTCAGAATAATAACCCCCAGTCGCCCCCATTCAGAATAATGACCCCCAGTAGCCTCCACACTGGGGGAATACTGTATGGAGGGGGCTCTGGGGGTCATTATACTGAATGGAGGGTCATTGGGGATCATTATACTAAATGGGGGACACTGGGGTTCATTATACTATGTAAAGGGCCCTCACAGTGTAATGACCCCACAGTGGCCCTCCATTCAGAATAATGACCCCAGTCGCCCCCACACTGGGGGTCATACTGTATGGAGGGGGCACTGGGGGTTATTATATTGAATGGGGGCTCTGGTGGTCATTATACTAAATGAAGGGTCAATGGAGATCATTATACTAAATGGGGGGCACTGGGGGTCATTATACTGTGTAAGGGGCCCTCACAGTGTAAGGACCCCCCCAGTGGCCCCCTCACATACCTATCATTGCTGGAGCGCAGGGGAGCCGGTGGTCCTGTCATTCACTAACCGCAGCTCCCTGCGCTCCTTCTCTCCTCCGGACTGCTGCAGCAGTGAGACACACGTCATGACATCACCCCTGGGCCAGGCCTGGAGGAGAGAAGGAGATGTGCAGTGATGTAGCTAGAACGGACTAAATTAGTTTTAATTTTCTACTGGGAAATACACGGCACAGTATAATACTCTAGAATCTATATAATATAAAGATATTAACCCTACCCCTGAATAATAATACAATTAGGGGGTCATTTATTATATAAAAATACGTCTATATTAGGCATATTTCTGACACCGATTGTGGAGCAAAGGTCTGTAGCACCGCAATCTGTATCTTTTCCTGCTCATGCTAGGTCTAAAAAATGTGGTGTGGGCAGGGAAGGGGATACAGTTATGGCCATGAAGTTATTGGATACCACCGCCATATAGTGATAACACCGCCATACAATGATAAAACCACCATACAGTGACCGGATAAAAGGGTATAAGAGGGCACAGTACAGGGAATGACTAGGGGTACTGCACAGGGTGTGGTAAGAGGGCACAATGCAGGGTATAAAGGGGCACAGTACGGGGTGGGGGGCACAGTACAGGGTGGGGGGCACAATCACTGTGACGTTAGAAGGTCCTTATGGTGAATGCGGTTCAGATGCCACCATAATGAGAGGCAGAGGAGTGAGACAGGGGCCCTGGATCGACAGGAGGGGTGGACACAGCAAGTAGGTGGAAGGGGCTCTGAGGGGGATTCATACAACAAGTAGTGGCAGGAGGTCTGTGCAGAGCAGCAATAGGATATAGGAGGGTGGGACAGGAGCTCTGGATACATGAGGGAGGAAAGGAGACAGCAGGGGCTCCATGAGGATGAGATAGGACAGGATATGGGGGGGACAGGTGTCATTGAGACAAACTGCTTAATGAAACAGATAGAATGAAGCAGCATCCAGCAGCAGATCGAAGAGTCCCCCCCCCCCCTTCTGTCCCACAGAGAAGAGACAGTCACAGTGCAGACTCACTCACAGACTGTCGGCACACTTCTCTGCTCCAGCCCTGCGGTCTCTCTCCTCAGGCAGCATGTCCTGTGTAGAAGGGGCGTGTTCTGAGTCTCTGCAGCAGCCGGACCCATGTGACTCAGAGGGCCCACCAAAGGGGTACTGCGTAAGTGAAATGACAGCAGTGAGAGCTTCCATCTGTATTGATGGAAGTGCTCATAGCAGCTTAGTGGGCCCCCCCAGGAGCATTGGGCCGCGGCACTTGCCCGGGGATGCCGTGTTATGACACCGGCCCTGGTTCTAGTCATTGAGCAAGGTCAGTGAATCAGCGGCAACTCACAACCACTGCTATAACACTCTATTTTTTATCTCCTTTTGGACTCTTAACCCTTATTGTTAAGCAGATTATACTGAGGGCAGCATTATCTGTTATCCTCATCATGATGCCTGACCAAACTTCTCAAAATTAGATTCAGATTTGATTCAGCAAAATTGGTCAAACGATTCGATTTGGGTGCAAATTAATACTACCAGGATAGAAAGTGCTCCAGTTGGCCTTAAAAAGTGTGCATGACACTCTGAGGTCTCCTAGGATTTACATTTTTTTCTCATGTTTCTCACTTTTAAAAATATATTTTATTAATTTATCCCCGCTCATTCTCACTCAAAAATTCACCCAAATAAAATCACCGAAAAGTTTGATTTGGATCCACCTTGAATTTCTAAAAGAGTTGGTTTAATCATTTCTACTCATTATGCAAATTTGTTGGTTGTACGTACATAATTTATTTTTTTTTTTTCATTTTAGTTAGACAGTTTGTACAAGGTAACATATTTGATAAAAGGCTTCTCTATTGTAACTTTTGCTATGACTTGGTGTCTGAAACATCTCAGGTGTGTTTTTACAATTTATTTTGCATGTATTTTAAAAAGGATTTACATTGTTTTCCATAATGCTTGTGCCAGATTTTATGAATGCTTCATTACATTTTGAGCTTTCCAACTTGTCCTGTGCACCCCTGAGAGTTTACCTATTCAGGAATCTAGGGATCTAATTGTGCTAGTTTTTTTAATCATATTTCACATTAATAGTTAAGGCTGCATGCAGCCTGTTATTGTGGGGGGGCCGCACAGAGGGGAGCTCTATCCCCCGCCACGGCCGGGCTGCGCACCCGCTGCCCGCCTCCCACACTGCGGCCGGGGCTGTCTCGGCTGACGGCTGCCATGTCCCCGGTTGGGGGCTGAGACATGCGGGCTCCTTGTCCTCCCACTCCGGTGGGGCTGCCGCTGCTGCCGCTCAGCCGGGGTGCTCAGGCAGCCGCCACCCGCGCTGTCCCGCGGCCACATCTTAGTGACACAAGTGGCCTGGGGCAGGCGCCTTACTCCCCCACTAGGTAGCTGGTTAAGCTTCCTCCCAATTCATGGCTCCTGCAGCCATGGATCCATGGTGGCCAGCCTGCAGTTGCAGGCAGGCCACGTCCCGCTCCAGGCCCGGCCTGGGCCGGCGGGGACGGCTCTCTGGTCATGACCAACTTTAGGGTGGTCTGAGCCCTGGCACGCGCTAAAATTGCCCATCACAGGTGGCCAGATGGGCAAGTCACGGGCCACACCCCCTCCACGTCCCACATGGCCCCATTCAGGTCACCGTGCCTGGCCCGGCATGTCCACCCCCAGGCCCCGCTCCTGCCAGGCTGGCATACGCCACGGTCTCCGTCACACACATTCAGGTCAGATCCGTGGCGCTCCGGGTCCTTCCACGCCCCGGCCTACCCACGGCCTCCCAGCGGGGCCCTTGGGGGCTCCGGCCTTGTTGCTCCCTATGATTCACATGTGTGTTCCTTTCCCAGGTGCCAGTAGCGTTCGTGGTCCCCGTCGTACCTTATCTCGACTTCCCTGACGTCAGGTTAGGTCCTGCAGAAAATCGCTGTCGGCCGCTCGCGGGAAAACTCATACTTGAGGGTTCAGGTAGGTAATCTGGGGCTGCTCCTGGCAGTTCCTCTTCCCGACATCCCGGGTTGCCTCCCAGGAGGCACGCGGGGATGTTTTTCTCGCTCTCAACCCGAGACGTTCAGGTGTCTCCTCTGTCCTGCTTAGCCTGAGGCGTTCAGGTGTCTTCTCTTTCCAGGTACCCTGAAGCGTTCAGGTGTTCTCTCTGTCCATCTTGGCCTGAGGCGTTCAGGTGTCTTCTCTCTCCAGGTTCCCTGAAGCGTTCAGGGGTCCTCTCTGTCCATCTTTGCCTGAGGCGTTCAGGTGGCTTCTCTGTCCAGGTACCCTGAAGCGTTCATGGGTCTTCTCTGTCCATCTTTGCCTAAGGCATCCAGGTGTCTTCTCCATCCAGGTACACTGAAGCGTTCTGGTATCTTCTCTGTCCTTCCTTGCCTGAGGCGTTCAGGTGTCTTCTCTGTCCAGGTACCCTGAAACGTTCAGGTGTCTTCTCTGTTCATCCTTGCCTGAGGCGTTCAGGTGTCTTCTCTGTCCAGGTACCCTGAAGCGTTCAGGTGTCTTCTCTGTCCATCCTTGCCTGAGGCGTTCAGGTGTCTTCTCTGTCCCAGCACCCTGAAGAGCTCAGATGTCTCCTCTGTCCATCTCAGGCGAGACGTTCAGGTGTCTTCCCTGCCAGGGGCCCTGAGGCGCTCAGGTGTCTTCTCCATCCACGGTGGCTGGTAGCGTCGGGGTCGGCCCTGGGCTCGTCAGCCTCAGGTGCAGCCACCTTCCCGGTAGGCAGCCGGTGCATTCAGGCCACGCATCGCCACGCGTCTCGGTACTCCCAGGCCCTCCTTACCACAGTCCCTAGTCTCCGCCTCCTGGTGCCCTTCTTCCTGGTCCATGTTTTATCCACGTCTCCCTGTCTCCACATTAGACGACACTACGCTGTGTCCACGCGCACCCGCGATGGCTTCCTGTCTCGCGCAGCATTTTGCTCACGTCACTCCTAACTTTTCCAGTCCTCAGGGCCAGCCGGTTCGTTCCCGTCCATCCTCTGACGGTAAGACAAGGGTGTTGATTCCACGCTCTCAGGTACGTCATCGCATACGTTCATCCACGACCTTCTTAGTCGGGGTGCACGTCCCCATGACCTCTCCAGCGGCCATATTGTTGTCTCTAATTCCAGGTGTTGCAAGGTCTCTGCTATTGTTGAAGCCATGTCACAGGTTTCTGACGTCGACGACACGTTGTCCCTCCCGGGTACGTCGGTCTCCAGCCAAGGCGGCCCAGTTGCCCTCCGTAGATGGACTGTGCCGAGGCTCGTTGCGGAATTGGCCAAGAGAGGCATCAGACACCCAGCGTCAGCCAGGAAGGCCGAGTTATACCGCCTATTGATGACCAAGCCCAGCGCTCCTGAAAGGGAAGATCCACCCCCAGCCATCCAGCAGTCCCTGGTGCTGTTGCAGGCCTCCTTGGATTCGCTCATCTCGTCCGTTGCCGACATCAGGACCAGGGTGGTGGACTTGGAGTCCAGAACACCGGCGTCTTCACAGGCGGTGGTCCCCATCTCCGATCCCCCTCTATTTCAGCTTCCGGCTCCAGGTACGTCCCCGGCTGCTCCGGTGGTGGCTCCTGCGCACTTGGTGCCGGACCACATCAGGAGGGACATCTTGGCGGGCAAGGACGTGAATCTCGCGTCCATCCTGATTGCGTCCCACGATGCCGCAGACAACAAGACTTTTGACTGCGGGGAGGTCTCGGTGGTCCTTCGGGCCAAGGATGGACGTCTCAACCGCAAGCTCTCTGTCGTCGAGTTTGTTTTGGCCTTCGGCCTGTTTAGAGACGTGCTCTGCTCCGCTTCCCGGCCAGCCGGGAGGAGCTGGACAGGTATCTACACAGGGTCACGGGACTTGGGCACAAGTGCGGCGGCACGGCTTTTTATGACTACCACCACTCCTTTTCAGCCAAGGCCGCCGCCGCGCTTGCCCAGTTTCAGTTCTCCGTCAACTGGGCCATGCTGGACATGGAGTTGTTCTGCCAGCATTTCGCCGGTCTCCGGGCCCCCGCTTGTTCGACCTGCCAGTCGATTTTCCACTCTACTGAGTGGTGTCCTCAAACGGCCACGGCCCAACCAGACAAGGCTATTCCAGGCCCCTCTGGGGTCCCCCGCAGTCCCTCCACCACCGATAAGTTGGGTAGACCCATTGTCTACCTTGGCAACAGCCAAGTTTGCAATAACTTCAACTTTGGTTCCTGTCTATTTAGCGGTTGCAGGGCCCTGCACATCTGCTCCATCTGCTTCAGGGCTCACCCCAGGTCCACATGTCCCAAGAAGGCTTACAAGCGCCTATGACTAGCCGACTGCGACATCGACCTCCTGGCTCTCCTGTTACGGGACCATCCGGTGCCAGGGTTCGTGGACTTCCTGGTCTCTGGCCTCTGCTCCGGGTTTGACACAGGGTTGGTGGCACTACCCCATTCCAACTGGGAGTGCGACAATCTGCAGTCAGCCAGGTCAGATCCCACCGCTGTACAGGAACTCCTGAATTCGGAGGTGGAGAAAGGGTTCCTCCTGGGCCCCTTCACCAGGTTCCTTTCTCTCGCTGGCGGATCAGCCCCATAGGCATCGTGTCCAAAAAAGATTCGAATAAAAAACGTTTGATTTACGATCTCTCCGCCCCCCATGATTCCGTCATCCCCAGCATCAATTCACTCATCCCTTCTGAAGAATTTTCCATGACCTATGCGTCCATAGACGAAGCCATTGCCCTCATCCTTAGCGCCGGGAAAGGCGCCTGGTTGTCTAAAACTGACATAGCGGACGCCTTCAAACTGCTGCCCATTGCCCCTCACCTTTGGCAGTTCTATGGCATCAGGTGGGAGGGCAGGTTCTATTTTGCCAACAGGTTGACCTTCGGCTCAAAAAGCAGCCCGTGGTTATTTGACCAATTGGCGCAGGCCCTGCACTGGATCCTGATCCACCACGGCAGCGCCCCAGCGGTCATCCATTACCTGGACGACTTCCTCCTCATAGAACCTCCGCTATGTCGGCCATCCGGGCTGCTCTCCCTCCTGGAGATCTTTGCCGCCCTTTCCATCCCAATTTCGCAGGGAAAGACCGCGGGGCCGGTCACTTCCATCACCTTCCTGGGTATTGTCCTGGACTCAGACAGAATGGAAGCCAGGCTTCCCGTATCTGGGATAGCTTTGCCTCAGGAAGTCGTGGCCAGGGCCATCACCTCTTCCCAGGTGACCAAGGTCGAGCTACAGTCCATCCTGGGTCGGCTGAACTTTGCCTTAAGGGTCATGCCCCAGGGCAGGGCTTTCATTTCCCGGCTGCTCTCGCTCCTTCCCTCAGCCTCCGAACCCAGCAGCATTGTCCACTTGGACAGGGCTGCCATGGCAGATTTGCGCATGTGGGACAGCTTTCTGTTATCTTGGAACGGGGTCAGCCTGTTTGTTCCCTCATGGTCCCAGTCATCTACCAGGGTGTTTGCTGATGCCGCAGCATCCCGGGGTTTCGCGGCCATCTTCGGGTCCCAGTGGCTGGCTGGCCCATGGCCTCCTCAGGTCAGTTCCGACCCTCAGTCCCTCAGCTCATCACCGTTCCTGGAATGTTACCCCATCGTGGCGGCCGCATCCGTCTGGGGTCACCTCTGGGCGAATTCCAGCGTCATGTTTATATCTGACAGTCAGGACCTGGTGGACATCATCTCCAAAGGCCGAGCTAAGTCGGCCAGGGTCATGTCCCTGTTGCGCAAACTGGTCTGGCTGGCCATGACCCATAACTTTCACTTTTCATGTTCCCATATCCCAGGTGCCAGCAACACGGCGGCCAATGCCTTATCGAGGTTCAATTTTCACACCTTCTTTCAGGTATGTCCAGAAGCAGACCGGACCGGGGCCCGGATTCCCGGTTTCAGCGACCTGATGTTGGACTGAGGTCTCTGCTGGCAACCGCCGAGGACCTCAGGCACCGATCCCTTTCGGTCAACACGGCTCGCAACTACGGCACAGGTTGGAACCACTTCCA
The DNA here is from genome assembly GCF_905171765.1 of Bufo bufo. Lineage (NCBI taxonomy): Eukaryota > Metazoa > Chordata > Amphibia > Anura > Bufonidae > Bufo > Bufo bufo. Next base: position 698,298,028 of record NC_053390.1, on the reverse strand, counting down.
GAAGTTTTCCAGGGACCATCCCCAACAGGATATGTCCTTCATTGCGTACATCATGGCTTTCATGGCCCATTGCCATGTCAACCTCAAGCTGGCACCCAGCACCATCCATTTGTACCTGGCCGGGGCACAGCATTTCTTAGCCCTTCAGAACCCAGAAGTACGCGCAGCGTTCACATCCCAAGCCGTCAAGGCCACGCTCAGGGGCATTGAGAAAAACAGTAAAGACTCCAACCCGTCCCGTCGGCCGGTCTCCGGTGAGCTGTTTAGGCAGCTGTCTGCATCCCTAGATGGCAATCCTTTTGGCCATTTCACTAGTCTGGTCATCAAAGCCGCCATGTACCTAAGCTTCTACGGCTTCCTCCGTCCAGGAGAATTTTCAGTTTCTTCCCTGAAGACGATCTTCCTGAAAAAGAAGCAGCTATCCTGGAGCCAGGATCATCTGGTATTAAGCCTGCCTTCCACCAAGACGTCCCAAACCGGTCCTCCCATACTGATCCGTTTCTTCAAGTCCGGGAACGCCTGGTGTCCGGTGGTGGTACTCCAACATCTCCTGGGTTCCACACCATCTCCAGATCCAGAGTCTCCGTTGCTGCCATTCCAAGGGAAACCCCTATCCACGTCACAGTTTGTCTCCCACATCAGATCCCTGGTCGCAGGGTTGGGGGTGGACCCCAAAACCATATCAGGACATTCGTTCCGCATCGGAGCGGCTTCAGCAGTTTCCAAGCACGGGACGCCTCCGCACGTCATCCGTCACATGGGTAGGTGGAGATCTGCCTGTTTTTCCCGGTACATCCCGGATCCGCTGACTGAAACCCGGCAGGTATTCCGTTCCTTGGTTTTGTAACCCTGTTCCACATGCATTAAACAGCAGCACTTCTCCTACCTGGTGTCTTTTTGGCCCTCTTTTAGGCAGGCCCACGTCCCGTGGCTCCAGGCACACCCCAGCCACTGTCTAGCCCCCTCCTGTCACCTTACTGACCGTGGCCGCGGCCACAAATAGTTAAGGCTACATGCAGCCTGTTATTGTGGGAGGGGCCAGGTCCCCTTACTTAAACCCCCTCGTACAGCTTACCATCACCGCGCCCGCCGACCAGCACTTCACCCACCCTTTCCCCCCCCTTTTTTCTTCCTACTCTCCCTAGGGTTGGCCCTCTTTTAGGCAGGCCCACGTCCCGTGGCTCCAGGCACACCCCAGCCACTGTCTAGCCCCCTCCTGTCACCTTACTGACCGTGGCCGCGGCCACAATACTTAATAAAGGATTCTTCACATCTGCATGTCTTTTCTTCAGCTATTGCGGTGCACAATCAATTTTGTTAAAACTACAATTTAAAAAGGACCTTTAATGGTCCAGACTTTAAAAAATAAGTAGCACGTTATGTAAGGCATAAAGCATGGATCTAATAGCGCTTACTATTTTTTCCTGGGCGCCGCTCCATTCGCCCACTGTGCCCCTGTTAAATTTTCCCGCCTGGTATGCTAATTAGCATCAGAACAAAAAAAATTCTAATCATCTTCTCCCTGGCTGTGACGCTACCCTTTGTGATTGGACCACGCTACAGCCAGGGAGAAGTAGACGCCCATTGAGAAAACCTGGCGTCTTCTCCTCCCTTTTCTGCTATTAATTAGCATACCAGGCAGGAGAATTTAACAGGGGCACAGCAGGCGAATGGAGCCGCACCCAGGAAAAATAGTAAGCGCTTTTAGATCCATGCTTTATGCCTTACACAACGTGCTACTTATTTTATAATGTCTGGAACCATGAATGGTCCTCTTTAACAATAGTCCTGTCTACAGGAACCTCATTCTCCATAATACTACAGGAGAGCTTACAATACAGCTTAGAATGCAGCCAAACATTAATGATCATTATTATATCTTTCCTCAACTGAATTATTCAGAGCCACTTGGAACTGTTCGTTTCCACTACTTGACCGCAGTTTTTTTTTTCCACAAGACACTTTGTAGCTTTTAGTGTACATATCAAGTTGGCTACAAATTACCTTTGCTATTCATAATTTATTCTATGGAAAAATTAAGAATAATTGCTTTAATTATTGTATCTAGATGCATATTGTGTTTGCTTCTCCATTTCAACTCAATTACTTAGAATTTATTTTTGCATTATAATTTAGTACATCTTTGTATTAAAATAGTCTTTTTGTCACAGCTCCACAAATGCCATTTGACAATTTCTAAAATGAAAAAAAATGGAAAGGAGAGAAAAAAATAAGCTGCACATTTTTTAAGACAATCGTTTTAGATGCCTGTCTTAATAAGCCCTATACCTGGGGGTGGTTCTGACAAAATAAATGAAGAGGTGCAGGCCTTTCCCTAACGAATCCAGCGACAGTTCTAAATGTAAGACAGCTTCCTTGCTGCCTTACATTTAGACTTTTTCCAGCCTGACCCCTTTCCCGACCGAGCCAAGCCCACTTATCTAGACCTGAAGTGAGCGGAAAAAAGTCATAGCTGTTGCCTCGCAATCTGTGCCTGAAATACGCCAAATTTAGGCATATTTCAGAATGATAAATGACCCCCTAAGTTTTAAAATAAAAGAAATAAAATATAAAAATAAATAAATAGCTAGTTTATTTAAGGCTACTTTCACACTTGCATTGTTAATTCTGGTATTGAGATCTGGCAGAGGATCTCAATCCCGGAATTAAACAGATTTGTTTTGATCAGAATACATCCATTCCGTTAGGATGCAGTTGTGTGAAATCAAAGCAAAATAAACGGATCCATCACTAAATACATTGAAAATCAATGGGTGACAGATTAGTTTTTTTAGGCTCCATTTTTATGACCAGACACAAAACGGCAGCTTGCAGAGGTTTCGTGCCTGGTCACAAAACGGAATGCTGATGGAACAGAAGACATACTGATGCATCCTGAATGGATCTCTTTCTATTCAGAATGCATGGGGACTAAACAGAAATATTTTTTTTCCGGTATTGAGATCCTCTGCCAGATATCAATACTGGAAAACAACAACGAAAGTGTGAAAGTAGCCTTACATAAGTGAGAAATTTAGCTTTAGACCAGATTCACACCCAGTTTTTACGTTTTTTTTTTCCTGCTTTTTAAGCAGTTTTTTCAGACTTTTTTGGTGGTATTTGATGCAAACATATTGATTCCTCTATCAATTGATTTGCGTTTATAATGCACCCTGCAGAAACTTTTAGGGTAATCTGCACAAAAAGGTAGCAAATGGTCATGTGCAGTAATTTTGCAGCACTATTTATGATAGCTATTGAGATTACTTTTAGCAAATCTGTTATTTTTTGCTATAGTTAGTATAACAGAATTCTGTGTGTGCAATATACACAAGTATACATATTTTCTTTTGTTTATTTCACATAACCACACATACATTTTTGGGGAGCACACATGCCTTTATTTTTCTCATAAAAATGAAGAAAAAATGTGTTATAGTAACAATCTTTTGCATACATTATATAAAAGTCCTTTGTGTGTGTATATGTTTTCTTCTTTTTTTTTTTTTTTTACAAACATAGAGTTCTATTGACCGCCATCAGTAATGGAATAGGTGCCAGGCAAGTCCCACCTAGGCAAGTTGCTAGCGGTGTAATTGCTGCTATACCACTTAATGTATTTTGCTGCCTTCATAGAGCTGATACGATCAGCCTCATTGGAAGATATAAATCACTGCCTGAATGGATACTGAAAAACTAAAATAACAATGTTTTATTTGATACTTATTAAAAACAAAAAGGGGGCATTTGCCCTGCATATCTCAGGCTAAGCCTCCAAACAACTGATATGGGGTATGATGTATGGTAATGTTGAGCTATTACCACCCTATGACCACCCACCACCCATCCAGTGGGAACTGGACCACAGGTGACCATGGGTTAACAAATATATAACCTACCCACACTACGAGAGACACCATGGTCCATAAGACAAAAAATGCTAGCAATCACTATATCTAAAGGAGAGTTGTGGCCAAACCAGAGCCTGAAGCGCGGCCTCATAGTAACAAGTGGGGCCGCATCTTCTGTATATTGTAACTTTCTGTGTTTCCTCCCAGTGTGACCTCACACCATCAACTGAGACCGCACTTGCGTCTTTATCCTTACGTATTTCTGACATTTATTTTTGGGGGCCCAGCACCATCAGCTGGGTCTGCACAGTATACCCTGCTATAACTCTGTTCTAGCACAAAAGCCCAGAATTGCTTGCATTGCCTCCCCCTAGTGGAGATCAGGGTCCTCGGTCGGTGAGTGCGGTAGCCTCTGTGCTCTTGAATGATTTGGGGCTGCCGCACATAGTTTCCTATAAAGCTCATACCAAACAATGTCCATACTATTAAAACATAAAAATATGTATCCTGTATGCCAAATGGCAAAACAGAAAAAAGTGAAAATAGCTGATTTACTATTTTTGGTCGCTTCAGGTCTCACAAAAAAATTCTATACAAAGTGAAAAAAGCATCATACATACCCCAAAAGGGTATTGATGCAAAGTACAAATCACCACACAAACTTTTTTTCCAATTTCATCCAATTTGGAATTATTTTTTTCTAGTTCCCCACTACATTGTATTTAATATTAAATAGGCGCATTATAAATTGTAACTTGTCCTTTAAAAAAAAAAAAAAAAAGCCCAATAGGGCTATGCAAACGTGAAAAACAGGTGAAAAACTAAAACGCAAAAACTGAAAAACCTCTGAAGCTGAAATGGTTAAATCATAATTTTTGTGTGTCTTGTGCAGAACAATTCACTGTTTCTTATGAAGTTAATTTGTGACTAGGGATGAGCGAACCCAAACTGTATATTTTGGGGTGTCCGTGACACGGACCCGAACCCGAACATTTTCGTAAAAGTCCGGGTTCGGGTTCGGTGTTCGGCGCTTTCTTGGCGCTTTTTGAAAGGCTGCAAAGCAGCCAATCAACAAGCATCATACTACTTGCCCCAAGAGGCCATCACAGCCATGCCTACTATTGGCATGGCTGTGATTGACCAGTGCAGCATGTGACCCAGCCTCTATATAAGCTTGGGTCACGTAGCGCTGCACGTCACTCTGCTGATACAAGTGTAGGGAGAGGTTGCAGCTGCGACGTTAGGGCGAGATTAGGCAGTGATTAACTCCTGCAAAAGACTTCATTCAGTGATCGATCTACAGCTGTGGATCATTGAACTGCTGCTATTCAATTGCTCACTGTGTTTAGGATGCCCAGAGCGTTTTTCAGTCACTTTTTTCTGGGGTGATCGGCGGCCATTTTGTGGCTTGTGGTGCGCCAGCACAAGCTGCCACCAAGTACATTTAACCATCAATAGTGTGAATATTTTTTGCTATATCCTACATCAGGGTCAAGCTGTCATCAAGTGCATTTAACCATCAATAGTGTGGTTATTTTTTGGCCATATACTACATCAGGGGCAAGCTGAGCCTGTCACCAAGTGCATTTAACCATCAATAGTGTGGTTATTTTTTGGCTATATCCTACATCAGGGTCAAGCTGTCATCAAGTGCATTTAACCATCAATAGTGTGGTTATTTTTTGGCCATATACTACATCAGGGGCAAGCTGAGCCTGTCACCCAAGTGCATTTAACCATCAATAGTGTGGTTATTTTTTGGCTATATCCTACATCAGGGTCAAGCTGAACCTGTCACAAAGTTATTCTCAATAACTTCACACACACGCTACAGTGCAGATCCAAGTCTAATTCTGTGATTAAACGTATACCTGTCACCCAGCGCCTAAAAAATAGGCCTCACATTTATATTCATCCAAATCTGTCATTATTGCTTTAGCTGGTCAAGTTATTTAGTGTCCGTCAAAGCATAGTTTTTGTTCTGAGTTGAAATACAATTCCCAATTTTGCAATTCTCTAAATTAGTGGTTTCTGCTGTATCAGGCCTACTTTAAATCTATCCCTAAAAGGGTATATTAGATTCAATGTGCTGATAGGGTAATTCTCAATAACTTCACACACACGCTACTGTGCAGATCCAAGTCTAATTCTGTCCGTAAACGTATACCTGTCACCCAGCGCCTAAATAATAGGCCTCAAATTTATATTCAGCTAAATCTGTCATTACTGGTGTGCCTGTATTAGTGTAATACGGTACCTAAATAGATAGCCAGATAGTGTTAGGTGTCTGTAAAAAAAGGCCTGAATTGAATTCAATACATTGGCCCGAATAATATTTTTCTTATTGTGGTGAACGGTAACAATGAGGAAAACATCTAGTAAGGGACGCGGACGTGGACATGGTCGTGGTGGTGCTAGTGGACCCTCTGGTGCTGGGAGAGGCCGTGGCCGTTCTGCCACAGCCACACGTCCTAGTGTACCAACTGCCTCAAGTCCCAGTAGCCGCCAGAATTTACAGGGATATTTGGTGGGGCCCAATGCCGTTCTAAGGATGGTAATTTCTGAGCAGGTACAGGCATTAGTCAATTGGGTGGCCGACAGTGCATCCAGCACGTTCACATTATCTCCCACCCAGTCTTCTGCAGAAAGCGCACAGATGGCGCATGAAAACCAAGCCCATCAGTCTGTCACATCACCCCCATGCATATCAGGGAAACTGTCTGAGCCTCAAGTTATGCAGAAGTCTCTTATGCTGTTTGAAGACTCTGCTGCCAGGGTTTCCCAAGGGCATCCACCTAGCCCTTCCCCAGGGGTGGAAGAGATAGAATGCACTAACGCACAACCACTTATGTTTCCTGATGATGAGGACATGGGAATACCACCTCAGCACGTCTCTGATGATGACGAAACACAGGTGCCAACTGCTGCGTCTTTCTGCAGTGTGCAGACTGAACAGGAGGTCAGGGATCAAGACTGGGTGGAAGACGATTCAGGGGACGATGAGGTCCTAGACCCCACATGGAATGAAGGTCGTGCCACTGACTTTCACAGTTCGGAGGAAGAGGCAGTGGTGAGACCGAGCCAACAGCGTAGCAAAAGACAAAGAGGGAGCAGTGGGCAAAAGCAGAACACCCGCCGCCAAGAGACTCAGCCTGCTACTGACCGCCGCCATCTGGGACTGAGCACCCCAAAGGCAGCTTCAAGGAGTTCCCTGGCATGGCACTTCTTCAAACAATGTGCTGACGACAAGACCCGAGTGGTTTGCATGCTGTGCCATCAGAGCCTGAAACGAGGCATTAACGTTCTGAACCTTAACACAACCTGCATGACCAGGCACCTGCATGCAAAGCATGAACTGCAGTGGAGTAAACACCTTAAAAACAAGTAAGTCACTCAGGCTCCCCCTGCTACCTCTTCTGCTGCTGCCGCCTCGGCCTCTTCTGCTGCTGCTGCCGCCGCCTCGGCCTCTTCCTCCGCTTCTGGAGGAACGTTGGCACCTGCCGCCCAGCAAACATGGGATGTACCACCAACACCACCACCTGCGTCACCAAGCATCTCAACCATTTCACACGGCAGCGTTCAGCTCTCCATCTCACAAACATTTGAGAGAAAGCGTAAATTCCCACCTAGTCACCCTCGATCCCTGGCCCTGAATGCCAGCATTTCTAAACTACTGGCCTATGAAATGCTGTCATTTAGGCTGGTGGACACAGACAGCTTCAAACAGCTCATGTCGCTTGCTGTCCCACAGTATGTTGTTCCCAGCCGCCACTACTTCTCCAAGAGAGCCGTGCCTTCCCTGCACAACCAAGTATCCGATAAAATCAAGTGTGCACTGCGCAACGCCATCTGTGGCAAGGTCCACCTAACCACAGATACGTGGACCAGTAAGCACGGCCAGAGACGCTATATCTCCCTAACTGCACACTGGGTAAATGTAGTGGCGGCTGGGCCCCAGGCGGAGAGCTGTTTGGCGCACGTCCTTCCGCCGCCAAGGATCGCAGGGCAACATTCTTTGCCTCCTGTCTCCTCCTCCTCCTACTCAGCTTCCTCCTCCTCTTCTTCCACCTGCTCATCCAGTCAGCCACACACCTTCACCACCAACTTCAGCACAGCCCGGGGTAAACGTCAGCAGGCCGTTCTGAAACTCATATGTTTGGGGGACAGGCCCCACACCGCACAGGAGTTGTGGCGGGGTATAGAACAACAGACCGACGAGTGGTTGCTGCCGGTGAGCCTCAAGCCCGGCCTGGTGGTGTGCGATAATTAGGGGGCGAAATCTCGTTGCAGCTCTGGGACTAGCCGATTTGACGCACATCCCTTGCCTGGCGCATGACCTGAATTTGGTGGTGCAGAAGTTCATTCGCAACTACCCCGACATGTCAGTGCTGCTGTATAAAGTGCGGGCCGTCTGTTCGCGCTTCCGGCGTTCACATCCTGCCGCTGCTCGCCTGTCTGCGCTACAGCGTAACTTCGGCCTTCCTGCTCACCGCCTCATATGCAACGTGCCCACCAGGTGGAGCTCCACCTTGCACATGCTGGACAGACTGTGCGAGCAGCAGCAGGCCATAGTGGAGTTTCAGCTGCACCACGCACGGATCAGTCGCACTGCGGAACAGCACCACTTCACCACCAATGACTGGGCCTCCATGCGAGACCTGTGTGCCCTGTTGCGCTGTTTGGAGTACTCCACCAACATGGCCAGTGGCGATGACGCCGTTATCAGCGTTACAATACCACTTCTATGTCTCCTTGAGAAAACACTTAGGGCGATGATGGAAGAGGGGGTGGCCCAGGAGGAAGAGGAGGAAGAGGGGTCATTTTTAGCACTTTCAGGCCAGTCTCTTCGAAGTGAGGGAGGTTTTTTGCAACAGCAGAGGCCAGGTACAAATGTGGCCAGACAGGGCCCACTACTGGAGGACGAGGAGGACGAGGATGAGAAGGAGGTGGAGGAGGATGAGGATGAAGCATGTTCACAGCGGGGTGGCACCCAACGCAGCTCAGGCCCATCACTGGTGCGTGGCTGGGGGGAAACGCAGGACGATGACGATACGCCTCCCACAGAGGACAGCTTGTCCTTACCTCTGGGCAGCCTGGCACACATGAGCGACTACATGCTGCAGAGTTGCCCACATTTTAACGTGTGCGGACTACTGTGTTGCCACCCTGCTGGATCTACAGTACAAAGACAATGTGCCCACCTTACTTCCTGCACTGGAGCGTGATAGGAAGATGCGCGAGTACAAGCGCACGTTGGTAGACGCGCTACTGAGAGCATTCCCAAATGTCACAGGGGAACAAGTGGAAGCCCAAGGCGAAGGCAGAGGAGGAGCAAGAGGTCGCCAACGCAGCTGTGTCACGGCCAGCTCCTCTGAGGGCAGGGTTAGCATGGCAGAGATGTGGAAAAGCTTTGTCACCACACCACAGCTAACTGCACCACTACCTGATACGGAACGTGTTAGCAGGGGGCAACATTTCACTAACATGGTGGAACAGTACCTGTGCACACCCCTCCATGTACTGACTGATGGTTCGGCCCCATTCAACTTCTGGGTCTCCAAATTGTCCACGTGGCCAGAGCTAGCCTTTTATGCTTTGGAGGTGCTGGCCTGCCCGGCGGCCAGCGTTTTGTCTGAACGTGTATTCAGCACGGCAGGGGGCGTCATTACAGACAAACGCAGCCGCCTGTCTACAGCCAATGTGGACAAGCTGACGTTCATAAAAATGAACCAGGCATGGATCCCACAGGACCTGTCCATCCCTTGTGCAGATTAGACATTAACTACCTCCCCTTAACCATATATTATTGTACTCCAGGGCACTTCCTTATTCAATCCTATTTTTATTTTTATTTTACCATTATATTGCAGGGCAACCCAAGGTTGAGTGAACCTCTCCTCTGTCTGGGTGCCGGGGCCCAAAAATATCTGACAGTGACCTGTTCCAGTGGTGGGTGACATGAAGCTTGATTCTCTGCTATGACATGAAGACTGATTCTCTGCTGACATGAAGCCAGATTCTCTGCTATGGGACCTCTCTCCTCTGCCTGAGTGCCTGGGCCTAAATATGTGACAATGGACTGTTCCAGTGGTGGGTGACGTGAAGCCTGATTCTCTGCTATGACATGAAGACTGATTCTCTGATGACATGAAGCCTGAATCTCTGTTATGGGACCTCTCTTCTCTGTCTGGGTGCCGGGGCCTAAAAATATCTGACAGTGGCCTGTTCCAGTGGTGGGTGACATGAAGCCTGAGTCTCTGCTATGACATGAAGACTGATTCTCTGCTGACTTGAAGCCTGAATCTCTGTTATGGGACCTCTCTCCTCTGTCTGGGTGCCGGGGCCTAAAAATATCTGACAGTGGCCTGTTCCAGTGGTGGGTGACATGAAGCCTGATTCTCTACTATGACATGAAGACTGATTCTCTGCTGAGTCGCTGACATGAAGCCAGATTCTATGTTATGGGACCTCTCTCCTCTGTCTGGGTGCCGGGGCCTAAATTATATGACAATGGACTGTTCCAATGTTGGGTGACGTGAAGCATGATTCTCTGCTATGACATGAAGACTGATTCTCTGCTGACATGAAGCCAGATTCTATGTTATGGGACCTCTCTCCTCTGTCTGGGTGTCGGGGCCTAAAAATATCTGACAGTGTCCTGTTCCAGTGGTGGGTGACATGAAGCCTGATTCTCTACTATGACATGAAGACTGATTCTCTGCTGAGACGCTGACATGAAGCCAGATTCTATGTTATGGGACCTCTCTCCTCTGTCTGGGTGCCGGGGCCTAAATTATATGACAATGGACTGTTCCAATGTTGGGTGACGTGAAGCATGATTCTCTGCTATGACATGAAGACTGATTCTCTGCTGACATGAAGCCAGATTCTATGTTTTGGGATCTCTCTCCTCTGCCTGGGTGCCGGGGCCTAAAAATATCTGGCAGTGGCCTGTTCCAGTGGTGGGTGACATGAAGCCTGGTGGGTGACATGAAGCCTTTTTAGTGCCGAAAAGTTCGGGTCCCTATTGACATCAATGGGGTTTGGGTTCGGGACGAAGTTCGGGTCGGTTTCGGATCCCGAACCCGAACATTTCCGGGAAGTTCGGCCGAACTTCTCGAACCCGAACATCCAGGTGTTCGCTCAACTCTATTTGTGACATAAAGTGTGCTTTTAAGGACACATGATGAATATAAAAAAGGCCACTGAATCAAACATTTTGGGGAAAAAATGCTACCTTCCTTTTTTCTTCCTCACAGAGAATATACCTGACAAAACAAAGATGTGCAGGTTGCGGGACACCTAGGAAATAGTTACCATAAAGTAATAACCTTCAAATTGTCATTCAAAAGAGTGTTTCTTCAGGGAGGAACAAAAATACCAAAATTCAAAAAAGCTAAATTTAGCCAACTTAGAGAGGCCATAGGCCTAACTATCTGGGACAAAGTCCTCAAAAATAAAATTAAAATATAGCCACAAAATTGAATATTTTTAAAAACATCCTAGAATCTAATTGTGAGAGATACATACCTCATGGGAATAAAAGATAAAGGGACAAGAAAAAAACTATGTGGATAAAAAGAAATATGAAGAAAGCAATAAATGACAGAAATAAAGCATTTTAATCACTATATCAGGAGGGTAGCGAGGAAGCATTGAAAAACTATAAGGAAAAAAATTGACTATGTAAAAGACAAGTAAAAGCAGCCAAACTAGAGACCAAGAGATTAATTGCCAATGAGAGTAAAACTAACCCTAAAAATGTTCTTCAATTATATAAATGGTAAAAAGTATAAATCTGAAGGTGTCGGCCATTTATAGAGTAATGAGGGCAGAGTTGCAGAGAGCAATGAGGAGAAAGAAAAGCTATGAAATATTTTTTCTCTCCACTGTATTCACTAAGAAAAATAAACTGTCAGATAAAATGCAGAATGAAAAAGTAAAAATTCCCCATTAAAAGTGTCCTTTCTGACCTAGGAAGAAGTATATCAGCGTCTTAAAAAGATTAAAATATACAAATCACTGACACCAGATGGCAAACACCCCGTATCCTAAAATAATTCAGTAATGTCATAGCCCGACCCTTATTTCTGATATTTAAGGACTCTATACTGACAGGGAGTGTTTCACAGGATTGGCGCATAGCGACTGTGGTGCCAATATTCAAAAAGGTTCCAAAAACAGAGCCCGGAAACTATAGGCCCGTAAGTTTAACATGTGCCTTGGGTAAACAGTTTGAAGGTTTTCTAAGAGATACTATCTTGGAGTACCTCAATGAAAATAAGCAAATAACACCATATCAGCATGGCTTCATGAGGAATCGGTCATGTCAAACTAATTTAATCAGTTTTTATAAGGGGGTAAGTTGTAGACTTGACCCCGGAGAATCAATAGATGTCGTATATCTTGACTTCTCCAAAGCATTTGATACTGTACCACATAAACAGGTTACTATATAAAATAAGAATGCTTGGACTGGGGGAAAATGTTTGTGTGTGGGTAAGTAACTGGTTCAGTGATAGAAAACAGAGTGTGGTTATTAATGGCACACACTTAGATTGGGTCACTGTCACTAGTGGGATTCCACAGGGGTCAGTATTGGGCCCTATTCTCTTCAATATATTTATTAATGATCTTGTAGAGGACTTGCATAGTAAAATATAAATTTTTGCAGATGACACTAAACTGTGCAAAGTAATTAACACGGAAAAGGACAGTATACTGCTACAGAGGGATCTGCATAGATTGGAGGCTTGGGCAGATAAGTGGCAGAGGAGGTTTAACATTGACAAATGTAAGGTAATGCGCATGGTAAGGAATAATGCAAGTCAACAGTACATACTAAATGGTATAACACTGGGTAGCACTGCTATGGAAAACGACCAAGAAATTTTTTTGAACAGCAAACTAAGGGTGGGTTCACACTAGCGTTAAGAATTCCGTTATGGCTTTCCGTTATAACATGGTTATAACAGAAAATAACGGTATCAATAAGACGGAAGGACGGATCCTTTCTTCTGCCATAGACTTGTTTTATGACGGAATGCAAAACGGAAGCCTTTAAAAGGCATTCCTTTTGCTCTCCGTCCTAATAGAAGTCTATGGTAATCAAAACGGATCTGTCTGGGTCCCGTTATGCAAGACGGAAAACAATTTTGCATTATTTCTGGGCATTCCGTTATTTTCCGTTATAACCATATTATAACGGAAAGCCATAACTGAATCCCTAACGCTAGTGTGAACCCACCAAACCAGTGTCAAGCAGCTGCTACCAAGGCCAATAAGATAATGGGTTGCATCAAAAGGGGCATAGATGCCCGTGATAAGAGCATAGTCCTGACACTTTACAAATCACTAGTCAGACCACACATGGAGTACCGTATACAGTTCTGGGCTCCTGTGAAGGAGGCAGACATAGCAGAGCTGGAGAGGGTTCAGAGGAGGGCAACTAAAGTAATAACTGGAATGGGCGGACTACAGTACCCTGAAAGATTATCAAAATTAGGGTTATTCACTTTAGAAAAAAGACGACTGAGGGGAGATCTAATTACTATGTATAAATATATCAGGGGTCAGTACAGAGATCTATCCCATCATCTATTCATCCCCAGGACTGTGACGAGGGGACATCCTCTGCATCTGGTGAAAAGAAGGTTTGTACACAAACATAGAAGAGGATTCTTTACGGTAAGAGCAGTGAGACATTACATTAGGATTTATGGATAAATTCCGATATGAACAATTACGACACGCCATACACTACACGGAGAACAAGAATTATTTGAATATTGCACAGAACACTTTTTTGGATTTTTGTCAGGCTATGACTTTTAACACATCTATATCACACATCTATGCAAAGTTTAAACTTGAATACACTAAAAAAAATCACATTTAGAGGTGAGGCTAAATGGGAAAAGGACTTGCAAAATGGGGAACCCATTCCGTGGAATATCGTTTTAAAATCATACACCGTCTCTATTACACTCCGGCATTATTACATACCATTTACAAGGATAGAGAACAGAATTGTTATAAATGCAGTAAAGACAGAGCAGACTATAAACACCTGCTGTGGGAATGCCCAGGGATAAAAGATTACTGGATTAAAATATTTTGGAAACTACGGGATAGCTCTCTGGGCACTGGGCACTCTCCCAGAAACAGATAAAAACAAAATTGATCAGACAATTTGGTTTCGGGGCATTGCCCTGGCCAAAATAATAATAGTTAAATATTGGGGCACCACAGAATATCCCAGTTTTCAGGAGTGGAAGGAACGGATGAACAGGGTTAAGCAATATGAACATATCCTTGCCCAAACTGCAGGGAAAAAGGTAGCCTGGTTGCGGATTTGGGGCAATTGGGAATGAAAACATCTGATGTAATGAAAAGGCAACGACAGTAGCCCCGCGGAAAGAAAATAAAAAAAGGGGGTTGGAGGGTGGGATGGGGGGGTTAAAAATAAGAGGGAAATTCAATATTAGATGGGATGATGCACAAATGTTTTTGTAATATTGAAATGGAAGAATGTACATTTTTACACTTTTTGAAAATAAAAAGATACAAAAAAAAAAGAGCAGCGAGACTATAGAACTCTCTGCTTGAGGAGGTGATGATGGTGAGTTCACTAAAAGAGTTCAAGATGGGCCTGAATGTATTTCTGGAGTGTAATAATATTATAGGTTATATTTACTAGAGATGGGTCATTGATCCAGGAAATTATACTGATTGGAGTCATCAGAAGTTTTTATTTTTTTCCTTCCTCTGGATCAACTTGCAGGATAACAGGCTCTTTCTGTAAGGTAAGAGTGCCACTTGCTGGCATTAAAATGAAATGTCATCCTGCAGGCTGGGAATTAAAGGGAACCTGTCAACGGGATTTTGTGTATAGAGCTGAGGACATGGGTTGCTAGATGGCCACTAGCACATTCGCAATACCCAGTCCCCATAGCTCTGTGTGCTTTTATTGTGTAAAAAAAAACAATTTGATACATATGCAAATTAACCTGAGATGAGTCCTGTCCCTGAGATTAATCAGGGACAGGACTCATCTCAGGTTAATTTGCATATGTATTAAATGGCCGTTTGAGTAGACACAAAAGTGGGATGGCTACGCTGATAATAGCGTTATCGCCGCTCACCATCTGTGTTGATTCCTCAAAGTTGCGTAAAACCTCACAGAGGTCTGACATTAATGCCCACTTGTCGCTTGTGAAGAGCGGAATCTGACTGGAAAGGCGACAACCATGTTGTAGCTGGTATTCCACTACTGCCCTCTGCTGCTCACCAAGCCTGGCCAACATGTGGAACGTGGAGTTTCAGAGCGTGCTCATGTTGCAAAACAGTCGGTGAGCTGGCAATTGCAAGTGCTGCTGCAGCGTTGCCAGACCAGCGGAAGCTGTTGATGACTTGCGAAAATGGGCACACACGCGGTGCACCTTCACCAGTAGCTCTGCGGCAGTGCGCTGTTTGTCACCTAAGAAAATCAGTTTAAGCTCGTCCTGTTGCTGCTTCTCCACTGCAGTGCTACACTGCTTCCAGCTACTGACTGATGTCTGACTGGTGCTGCAAGATGATAATTCAGAGGTGGAAGTGGAGGAGGAGGTGAAGGAGGAAAAGGGGGGGTTTCAGCCACTAACGTAGGTCGTGGCGTAAACCGTGATGGAAGTAGGGCCCGCAATCCTTGGCGTCGGTAGCACCTGTGCCATCCCAGGGTATGACTCGCTCCCGACCTCCACAATGTTCACCCAGTGTGCCGTCAGGGAAATGTAGTGTCCCTGGCCAAAGGCACTTGTCCATTGGTCAGGGCACGGGTGATGTTACTGGACACATGCTGGTGTAAGTCTGTGACTGCACACCGTGAAAAATATTGGTGGCTGGGGACAGAGTAACGCGTGACGGCCACCGCCATCATTCTGCGGAAAGCCTCAGTGTCCACAAGTCTAAATGGCAAAATTTCCAGGGCCAGCAATTTGGAAAGGTGCACATTTAGTGCTATGGTCTGTGGGTGGGTGGCTGGGTATTTTTGCTTTCGTTCAAAGGCCTGGAGTATAGACATCTGAACGCTGCGCTGGGACAAAGAAGTAGATATGCTAACTGGTGGTTTCGAAAGGTCCAGGTGCATAGCGGGAGGCATCTGGGTCTGCATCTTGGACAGGGGATTGGCCAGCACGTAACACAGGGGAACAGGAGGCAGTGGTGTGACCCACAGACACTGATTGTGAACCCAGGCTTTCGGCCCACCTATTACGGTGCTTTGATGCCATGTGGCGGATCATGCTGATGGTGGTGAGGTTGCTAGTGTTCATGCCCCTGCTCATTTTGGTACGAACAGGTTGCAAATGACAATTATTTTATCGTCTGCACTTTCCTCAAAAAAGCGCCAGACTGCGGAACACCTTCCCCTTGGCAAGGGAGATTGCCTCAAAGAGGTGCACCGGGGAACAGTTGCCGGCCTGTTTGGTGTGGTCCGCCTTCTCCATTTTGCCACTCCACTGCCTCTTCCAGTCTGTTGAGGTGCTGCGGATCCCTCCCCCTCTGTACTGCTGTCCTTGCTCGGCTTGCCACCTTCCCAGGTTGGGTCAGTGGCTTCATCGTCCACCACCTCTTCTTCCACTTCCTCACTCTGGTTATCCTCCTGACTTGTTGACCTAACAACAACCTCAGTTATTGACAACTGTGTCTCATCCTCATCATCAACCTCTTGAGACACTAATTGTGGTTGACTTATTGGCAACTGAGTCCCATCATCATCATCCACCTCGTGAAACACTAATTGCCGTTCCCGACCGTCATCTTCTTGTGACTATGGATGCTCAAGAGTTCAGGAATCAGGGCATAATATCTCCTCATGTCCCTCTTCAACCAAGCTTGTCGAGAGGCTCAAATCAAGGAATGGTTCTGAAAAGAGTTCCTTGGAATATCGGACTGTGGGATCACTTGTTTGCAAGACTCTCCTTGGTGGGAGGAAGAAGTATCAGGGTGAGGATTCTTTTGACCAGACTCTTGGTTACTGAGAATGGACTTTGTGGAAGACAGGGTGGTGCTTAACCGACTGGAAGCATTATCTGCTGCAATCCAACCGACCACCTGGTTTCACTGGTCTGACTTTGAGAGTGGTGTCCTGCGCCGCCCTGCAAACTGGAACATGAAGATAGGTATGGTGGATGAGTGTGCCTCTTGTGCTCTGGCAGCAGGCACAGTTTCACCGTGTTAACCTACAAAAAGGCAGCTCTGTCAACTAAGACAGCTATAGTAACCACTTGTACCACATCCAGAGTGAACTAAAAACCAAACAAGTGGAGTATCGTATCACAAAATATCATTTATTATAAAATATAAAAAATCTGGAGAACAACGGGATGTTATACAGTACACGGAGAAGCACAAGGCCAGTAGCATCAAAAACACAACCATGGAACTGCGCAATGTATGGCGCAGAAAGGTACGACCAAATGCTAAAGCTAAGGCTCTGGGTTAACCAATTAGGTATCACATATAATGGTCTCCCCAATTCGGGTGTAGTACACGAGGTACCACAGACCAATAATGGTAAACCCAAAGCCGTAGCTGGCAAACACGGAATAATGTAGGCACCACAAACAGCCAATAAAGGTAACACAATAAATATTAATCACTGGCTGGAATCAAAATGACCAACGTGCGCCTAAGTACAGAGGACCCAATGTGGATACATGCAAGGGTGCCCTGCACGCAGCGTGGAACCGTGCTAATGACGGGACGTACCTGAAGACATGGTGGTGAGATGAATGACAGGCCCTGAGCGCGAGACCTCGACGCGCGTTTCACCTCAGCAGCTTCGTCAGGAGGTAGTTTCACCGTGCCCAGGGCAACAGCCTCTGCATGCACCAGCAGCAGCACGGCCACTTCCCCGTCACTTACTTCTCGCCTTGCGCATAATAAATTGTATATATGTTGCAAGTATGTCACACATACAGTAGCACAGGTTTTGTAAGTGTATGCGCAAAAAGGTACTCAGAATGTCACAGATATTTTTAGGATGCGCACACAAGATGTAGCACAGATAATGTCACTGTCCGCAGCGTCTATGAAAAAAGTACACTGAATGTTACAGATAATTTTAGGATGTGAAAACGTTATACAGGAGGTATAGTGCAAGTAATATCGCTGTCACCAGCGGCTAATAAAAAATGACACTAAATTAATGTCACTGATATTTAGGATGTGCAAACATTATACAGGAGGTATAGCGCAAGTAATGTCGCTGTCACCAGCGGCTAATAAAAAATTACACTTAATGTCACTGATATTTAGGATGCGCAAACGTTATACAGGAGGTATAGTGTTTGTAATGTCGCTGTCACCAGCGGCTAATAAAATATTACACTAAATTAATGTCAATTATATTTAGGATGCGCAAACGTTATACAGGAGATATAGCGCAAGTAATGTCGCTGTCACCAGCGGCTAGTAAAAAATTAACCTGAATTAATGTTGCTAATATTTAGGATGGGTAAACATTATACAGGAGATGTAGCACAAGTAATGTCGCTGCCAACAGCAGCAAAAAATTAGACTGAATGTCACTGATATTTCAGATACGTTATACAGGAGATGTAGTGCAGGTAATGTAACTTTCCACAACGGACACCGTCAACATAAAAAGTACACTGGATGCCACAGATATTTTTAGGCTGCTCACACATGAGATGTAGTGCAGATAATGTCGCTGTCTGCAGTGGCCAAACAATTGCAAGCTATTTAGCGCAGGTTGCGCTAAAAATATATATTGCTTCCAGATACAACAATAGTCCTTAGGCCGAGTTCACATCAGCGTTCAGCCTTTCCGTTCTCCTGCTCCGTTATAGGAGCAGGAGAACGGAAAGGACAGATTCGGCTCATAACTGAGCTGAACGGAGCCTACAGACCCCATAGACTATAATGGGGTCTGTTAGGTTTCCGCTCAGAAGATGATTTTGGAGCGGAGACAAAAGTCCTGCGCGCACAACTTTTGTCTCCGCTCCAAAATCATCTTCTGAGCGGAAACCTAACAGACCCCATTATAGTCTATGGGGGTCTATGGGGTCCGTAGGCTCCGTTCGGCTCTGTTATGTGCCAAATCCGTCCTTTCCGTTCTCCTGCTCCTATAAGGGAGCAGGAGAACGGAAAGGCTGAACGCTGATGTGAACTAAGCCTTAATAGTGTACTTGCTTAATCAATCTTGTTGCTCCAATCTTCATTTCTATAGATCTTTTATGTTCTCTAAATCTGATATACAAACACCTGATAGTTTTCCCTATATAAAATCTCCCACATAGAAAAAAAAATAACATAGACGACAAATTGTGTTCTACAAAATATAAATTGTCTCACCAAATGTTCAACTCCTCCTATCTTAAGGTGCTTGCTTCTATACATGTATTTTCTAGTGTTGGGTGCGAATATTCGAATAGCGAATAATAATCACGAATATTGGCACTTCGAGAATTTGCAAATATTTAGAATATAGTGATATATATTCGTATTTTCGAATATTCAGGATTTTTTTTTCATCTGAACCCATGATTCCTCCCTGCTACTTGCTTGTGGGCCAATGAGAAGGCTGCAATGTCTTTGTCTGAGCTTAGCAACATCCCTAGCAACCAATAGGAAAGTTGCCTACCCCTTACTATATAAGAACCTCCCCCGCAGCCATTTTCTACAGTTTTTTAAAGTTCTGAGAGAGACAGCAGTGACATTGCTGTGCTCTGTGCTTTCCACACTACATTAGATAGATAGTTAGCTTATATATATAATACAGATGGTTAGTGGAGATAGTCAGTGTAGGTTAGATCGTGATATAGTGTAGCTGATAGGTTCCAGTACAGGGTGTTAGGTAGTGTGATAGGTTCTGCTTTCCATACATACATGCTACATACATAGTGCTGCGATGTCAATACTTAATGCACCAATCAGTAATATCTACTCAGACCTGCTAAAATATGAAGTTTCACGTATTGCTCCAAAATATTAACATCATTAGTGCCGATTAGAGCAATCGTGAATATATTGTGGCACCAATATATGCGGCCGGGCCAACCATTTTCTCCAGTCTCAGGAAACTTCTAGCCGCTTGAAAAAATGTAGCAAAAGTGACCCATGCCTGTATTGCGCGCGCTTTACGTGAATATTATATTGCCGATTTTCGCAATCAAGAAAATAATAGCAAATTCTAGAATTCGTGAATATATGACGAATATTCTACTAAATATTCGCGAAATATTGCAAATTCGAATATTGCCCCTGCCACTCATCACTAGTATTTACACATCAAGCAATGTCCACAAATAAAATTGCCATGGGGAAAACATTTACCTAACCAATTGGAATCCTCTTCCTGGAACCTACTCCTTACAATCACATCTTTAATGGTTTTTCTACGTCTGAAACTGACAATGGCATTTAAATGTGTCCTCTCCTTCAATGAGTCGTCTTGGGCCAGAATATGCCAATTATTCAAAATAGCCCTCTTAATAAAACTGGCCATGGGGGAGTAGTCAAAGGTGAAACCAGATCTACCTCCTCTGCTTATCTCTTGGTCCTTTTTCAACTCCAGATGTTTCTCAACAGGTTTATTTGACTCGCAAGCTCGACTATATGCTATATCAATATACTTCTAAAGCTGCAAAGATTGTTGGTGAGTGCCGTTTGTCTTTTTCCTTACACCTTGTAGTTTCTCCCATATGCTTAGAGCATATAGTGTGGATCTGGTTTACTTTTAAAGGTGATATTCTATAAAATCAACTTATCTCCTATCAATAGGATAGCAGGAAAACATCTGATCATTGGAGGTCTGTCTAAATACAATGCTTGCCTATTTCCAGCAGGCATACGGAGACAAAACGGTGCATGAACAAGCATGTTCATCCTGCCACTCCATTAAAGTGCAAAGTGCTATAGCAACGGAACGTCTCCCTTGATGTCATCATGGGGAACCGTATGGTCACTGGGAGCACATAGCTCACAATGGACCACAACATCTGATGGATTAAAAGTTCATGATCAGCGATATCGATGTCTGCTGAATAAAACAGAGGGGATATGATAGAAACTTTTAAATACATAAAGGGAATCAACTCGGTAAAGGAGGAGAGCATATTTAAAAGAAGAAAAACTACCACAAGAGGACACAGTTTTAAATTAGAGGGGCAAAGGTTTAAAAGTAATATAAGGAAGTATTACTTTACTGAGAGAGTAGTGGATGCATGGAATAGCCTTCCTGCAGAAGTGGTAGCTGCAAATACAGTGAAGGGGTTTAAGCATGCATGGGATAGGCACAAGGCCATCCTTCATATAAGATAGGGCCGGGGGCTATCCATAGTATTCAGTATATTGGGCAGACTAGATGGGCCAAATGGTTCTTATCTGCCGACACATTCTATGTTTCTATGTTTCTAAAACAGGCACTCACGCGGCTATTAGTGTTGAGTATCATGCAAATATTACATTGCCGATTTTTGCAATCAAGAATATAATCTCGAATTCGCAAATATATGACAAATATTCTACAAAATATTCGCGAAATATTGCAAATTCGAATATTGCCCCTGCCGCTCATCACTAGCGGCTATGGTGATTGTTTAGCTTCTGAGTGTATGCCATCTTTTATGCACTATGAGGAAGACTTATCTGCCTCATACACCTGTTTTCTGGCATTACAAACCCTGGGTTTGCAACTAATGAAATACCATTGCATCTAAATTTAGAGACAATTGACATTTTTACACCAGCATACACTTCCCAAAAAGCTGGTGTGATGAGGGTGAGGCATGGGCAGGCCCATTGGCCCCGGCATATTTTTCATTTACACCAGGCGCCTAATCATACTGTAAGTTAAATGCATCTTCCGGCAGAGCACACGTAGAACATGCCGGTCTTGATAAATCTCCCCTGTATGTTTATTGCTGCACATGTGTTAGAAACAGCACATAAATGAAGTTAGTGAATCACTGTTATTAAACAATCGGTGCCAATATCCAACAATTTAATATGTTTAATTTTTGTTTATTAGTATTGCCTCCTACCTCCAGCGTGATGTAGCAGTTCCAAAATGATGACGAGTTCTGTCCATCAGTGGCCAATAACTTTCACTTCAGATAGACAAAGGAAATAGCACATGCAGTGTGGTGGATGGAGGCCGCTGTGGATAGGACTTGTCACGTGACCACCCATCAGTGACCATTTTTAGTCCAAAGTGCGAAGCTGGAGGTAAGTGACAATGATTATAAATAAGAATTAAACATATTGAACCATCAGACATTGCTGCCAATGGTTTAACAACAGTGATTCACTAGCTGCCTTTATGTGCTGTTTATAGCACATGGGCAGCAATATCGATATAGGGACACATTTATTATTTAAGACAGGATTTGAGACAGGTCTAATTTGGAACAAGTAGCCTACTTTGAGTGAGATTTACCAAGAGTGGCACTTTATTGATAAATTTGCTGAAAATATAGACGTGAGACTTTTCCACTCTACACCTATAAAAGGCATCCAAATTAGACCACAACACTTCTACACAGACATGGTGCATTATGGATCTGATCCACAGCCCATGGCCAACCTCTGAGCTGAGTTTCTTGCTGCTAAAATGGGAAGCCAAGAATACTGTGCCACAACATCACATTTGAATACTACAGCCATGTCAGTTCTTTTGGGAACTGAACAAGATTGTACACAAGGTGGGAGTTTCTTGGGTAAGGGGGACCCAGTCACATAATTTGCCCATCACCGCTTCCGTAAACACCTATACTATTAAAATATAAAAATATTTACCCCATATGGCAAATGGCATAACGGAAAATAAATCAAAATGGCTGATTCTCCATGTTTCATACCTTCAAATTTTTTTTTAATGTGATAAAAAAACACACACTCCAAGATAGTATCAATAAAAATGACAGATCGTCCCGCAAAAAATTATCCCCCACATCTCCATAGACATAACTATTAAAAAGTTATAGGGGTCAGAATATAGTGATGAAAAAGTTTTTTTTTTTAAAGTTTAGATTTATTTTTTTCAGTATTAAAACACACAAAAACCCTGCACAAATGTGGTATCTTTGTAATCGTACTGACCCATAAAATGAAGGGCACTGGTCAGATTTTTTCCCCACTTCCCACTACATTGTATGCCATATTAAAAAAAACAAGCAGGCCTACGACTACGTGAATGTAAAATAAAAAATGTTATGGCTCCATGAATACATGAAAGAAAAATGAAAATGCAAAAAGGGTTTAATGCATAGCTAAGTTGTAGCACTTGGACATAAATGTATTGACATCTGTGATTTGTATGTTTTCTACCTAGACATGGATATTGTAATAAATGTATTGTCACCTTAAAAATAGCACTGTGGCCACACAGCCGAGAAAGCTATGTTTTATATCAGCTGTCTAAATTATGCCTGAGTAGGAGCTGGCATGAGATGCAACTTTTTTGTGACATTTAGAAAAGTCACAAAACATAAATGAGCCATAATCCCAGTTTAATCTGACATTATAGTCTAGAAAATATAACTTGAGGACCCAAAAATTGCAAATACTGGCAAAAATTCACAAAAAAGTTGCAAATACGCACTTTATATATAACTATTTATATATAAATACACTATTTATATATAAAAAAAATAGACATATCGGGCTTCATAAATGAGCCCCTTGGTGGCCAGCTTCTCAATATTCAAACTGACATATGTAATAGATGCAATAATAAATAACTGTATTTTTAAAGAAAAGAAAAATCTGAATTTCGGAAACTAATAAAATATAATGAAAAAGTATTTTGTAATAAAACCAAAATTCCACAGAACCTTTTTGTGAAGAGCAGAAACAGTTTTGTTCTTTATCATAGGTTAATGAGCCATCCAGATTTATTTTATACTATGCTCTGGAAGCATGTAAGTTAATCAATCAAAATAAAAAATAAATCTGACATTCAACATCCAGCTTTTAATTGCTTAGAATTAAACCATGTTTACAAAATTGCCTGATTAATATTTGTTATCAACTTTACTATATTTAGAAGTGATTCATATTGTTCATAAATTAGACTATAACTCTACGATGACAGTTGTCATTTCATAGCATATGACATCATTGCCACACAGGTTAACCCTTTCAAATAATTAACCATAAGAAAGGATACAACTGGAAACATTTTTTTCTAGCTAAAGAAAACTGTTAAGATAATTACTAGATATTCCAAACAAGTATAGAATAACGTAAATGCTATTTGGGGCATGGTGGTGGCCCAGTGGTTAGCACTGGCTTGCAGTCTGACCAAGGACAACATCTGTAAAGAGTTTGGGATTCATGTGTTTGGGATTCCCCATGGTGTTTCAGTTTCCTCCTAAAACATACACTCTATGTTTTAACTAAGATAAAGGTGTATCCAGTTGTTTTAAGTTATCTCCACACTAAAGGGAAGAACTGTTAGATTATTGTGAACAGGGTCACTGTACCATGCAGACCCCCCAAAATGAATGGAGCAGGTTAGCATGCAAACTCTCACTCATTTTGTCTCTAAAAGAAATGCTGGAAATAGCTGAGTGCTATACTGAGCTATCTCATGTAGTCACATAGAGATACAGTTGCAATAAAAAAATATGTGAACCCTTTGGAATGATATAGATTTCTGCACAAATTGGTCATAAAATGTGATCTGATCTTCATCTAAGTCACAACAATAGACAATCACAGTCTGCTTAAACTAATAACACACAAAGAATTAAATGTTACCATGTTTTTATTGAACACACTATGTAAACATTCACAGTGTAGGTGGAAAAAGTATGCGAACCCCTAGACTAAAATTACATCTCCAAGAGCTAATTGGAGTGAGGTGTCAGTCAACTGGAGTCCAATCAATGAGATGAGATTGGAGGTGTTGATTACAGCTGCCCTGCCCTATTAAAAACACACACCAGTTCTGGGTTTGCTTTTCACAAGAAGCATTGCCTGATGTGAATGATGCCTCGCACAAAAGAGCTCTCAGAAGACCTACGATTAAGAATTGTTGACTTGCATAAAGCTGGAAAGGGTTATAAAAGTATCTCCAAAAGCCTTGCTGTTCATCAGTCCACAGTAAGACAAATTGTCTATAAATGGAGAAAGTTCAGCACTGCTGCTACTCTCCCTAGGAGTGGCCATCCTGTAAAGATGACTGCAAGAGCACAGCGTAGACTGCTCAATGAGGTGAAGAAGAATCCTAGAGTGTCAGCTAAAGACTTACAAAAGTCTCTGGCATATGCTAACATCCCTGATAGCGAATCTACAATACGTAAAACACGAAACAAAAATCAATTTCATGGGAGGATACCACAGAGGAAGCCACTGCTGTCCAAAAAAAAACATTGCTGCACATTTAGAGTTTGCACAAGAGCACCTGGATGTTCCACAGCAGTACTGGCAAAATATTCTGTGGACAGATGAAACCAAAGTTAAGTTGTTTGGAAGAAACACACAACACTATGTGTGGAGAAAAAGAGGCACAGCACACCAACATCAAAACCTCATCCCAACTGTGAAGTATGGTGGTGGGGGCATCATGGTTTGGGGCTGCTTTGCTGCGTCAGGGCCTGGACGGATCGCTATCATCGAAGGAAAAATTAATTTCCAAGTTTATCAAGACATTTTGCAGGAGAACTTAAGGCCATCTGTCCACCAGCTGAAGCTCAACAGAAGATGGGTGTTGCAACAGGACAATGACCCAAAGCATAGAAGTAAATCAACAACAGAATTGCTTAAACAGAAGAAAATACGCCTTCTGGAGAGGCCCAGTCAGAGTCCTGACCTCAACCCGATTGAGATGCTGTGACATGACCTCAAGAAAACGATTCACACCAGACATCCCAAGAATATTGCTGAACTAAAACAGTTCTGTAAAGAGGAATGGTCAAGAATTACTCCTGACCGTTGTGCACGTCTGATCTACAACTACAGGAAACGTTTGGTTGAAGTTATTGCTGCCAAAGGAGGTTCAACCAGTTATTAAATCCAAGGGTTCACATACTTTTTCCACCTGCACTGTGAATGTTTACATGGTGTGTTTAATAAAAACATGGTAACATTTAATACTTTGTGTGGTATTAGTTTAAGCAGACTGTGATTGTCTATTGTTTTGACTTAGATGAAGATCAGATCACATTTTATGACCAATTTGTGCAGAAATCCATATCATACTTTTTCTTGCAACTGTAAATGGAGCAGCAGTGCACCTGCAGTTCTATTCATTTTGAGGGGTTTCTGTGGCGTACAGGGTTCCACAAGAGCTAAACATATAGTTGGTATTAGTGATGAGCGACAGTCCTCATATTCGAATTTGTCATATTTCACAAATATTTAGTAGACTATTTGTCATATATTCGCAAATTCATATATTGCACTCTCAATACAGGCGTTGTTCAAAAACGAATATATAGCACTATAGAATATAGTGCTATACTGTATATTTGTTTTTTGAATATTCGTCATTTTTGCAATCTGAACACATGATTCCTCCTTGATTCTTGCTTGTGGGCCAATGAGTCATTGGCCCACAAGCAACTTAAGAAGGGTGGAATCGTGACTTCAGATGAAAAAAAAAAATGACGAATATACAAAAAAACAAATATATAGCACTATATTCAATATAGTGCTATATATTCGCAAAGACGAATATTCGTCATATTGTTCCATCTGAAGTCATGATTCCTCCCTGCTTCTTGCTTGGGGGCCAATGAGTCATTGGCCCACAAAAAACTTAACCCCTTAAGGACTCAGCCCTATTTCACCTTAAGGACTTGGCCATTTTTTGCAAATCTGACCAGTGTCACTATAAGTGCTGATAACTTTAAAACGCATTGACTTATCCAGGCCGTTCTGAGATTGTTTTTTCGTCACATATTGTACTTCATGACACTGCTAAAATTGGGTAAAAAAACTAAATTTTTTTGCATAAAAAATACCAGATTTTCCAAATATTTTAAAAAAATTGCAAATTTCAAAGTTTCAGTTTCTCTACTTCTGTATTACATAGTAATACCCCCAAAAATTGTGATGACTTTACATTCCCCATATGTCTACTTCATGTTTGTAGCATTTTGGGAATTATATTTTATTTTTTGGGGATGTTACAAGGCTTAGAAGTTTAGAAGCAAATCTTGAAATTTTTCAGATATTTACAAAAACCCAATTTTTAGGCACCACTACAGGTCTGAAGTCACTTTGCGAGGATACATAATAGAAACCGCCCAAAAATGACCCCATTCTATAAACTACACCCCTCAAGGTATTCAAAACTGATTTTACAAACTTAGTTAACCCTTTAGGTGTTGCCCAAGAGTTATTGTCAAATGGGGATGAAATTTGAGAATTTAATTTTTTTGACTAATTTTCCATTTTAACCCATTTTTTCCACTAACAAAGCAAGGGTTAACAGCCAAACAAGACTGTATCTTTATTGCCCTGACTCTGCCGTTTACAGAAACACCCCATATGTGGCCGTAAACTACTGTACGGGCACACAGTAGGGCATAGAGGGAAAGGTGCGCCGTATGGTGTTTGGATACCAGATTTTGCTGGACTGGTTTTTTGACACCATGTCCCATTTGAAGCCCCCCTGATGCACCCCTAGAGTAGAAACTCCATAAAAGTGACCCCATCTAAGAAACTACACCCCTCAAGGTATTCAAAACTGATTTTACAAACTTTGTTAACCCTTTAGGTGTTGCACAAGATTTAATGGAAAATAGAGATACAATTTCAAAATTGTACTTTTTTGGCAGATTTTCCATTTTAATTTTTTTTTTTCCAGTTACAAAGCAAGGGTTAACAGCCAAACAAAACGTATTATTTTAAGTCACTTTAAGTGCTGATAACTTTAAAACGCTTTGACTTATCCAGGCCATTCTGAGAAAGTTTTTTCATCACATATTGTACTTCATGACACTGGTAAAATGAAGTAAAAAAAATTCTTTTTTATTTATAAAAAAATACCAAATTTACCAAAAATTTGTAAAAAATAGCAAATTTCCAAGTTTCAATTTCTCTACTTCTAAAATACATAGTAATATCTACAAAAATAGTTATTACTTTACATTCCCCCTATGTATACTTCATGTTTGGATCAATTTGGGAATGATATTTTATTTTTTGGGGATGTTACAAGGCTTAGAAGTTTAGAAGCAAATCTTGAAATTTTTCTGAAATTTACAAAAACCCACTTTTTAGGGACCAGTTCAGGTCTGAAGTCACTTTGTGAGGCTTACATAATAGAAACCACCCCATTCTAGAAACTACACCCCTCAAGGTATTCAAAACTGATTTTATAAACTAAATTAACCCTTTAGGTGTTCCACAAGAGTTCCACAAGAGTTAATGGCAAATGGTGATAACATTTCAGAATTTAGATTTTTTGGCAAATTTTCCATTTTAATAAATTTTTTCCAGTAACAAAGCAAGGGTTAACAGCCAAACAAAATGCTATATTTATTGCCCCGATTCTGTAGTTTACAGAAACACCCCATATGTGGTCGTAAACCGCTGTACGGGCACACGGCAGGGCACAGAAGGAAAGGAATGCCATATGGTTTTTGGAAGGCAGATTTTGCTGGACTGGTTTTTTTGACACCATGTCCCATTTGAAGCCCCCCTGATGCACCCCTAAAGTAGAAACTCCAAAAAAGTGACCCCATTTTAGAAACTACGGGATAGGATGGCAGTTTTGTTGGTACTAGTTTAGGGTACATATGATTTTTGGTTGCTCTATATTACACTTTTTTGTGCGGCAAGGTAACAAGAAATAGATTTTTTGCCACGTTTTTTTTTTGTTATTTACAACATTCATCTGACAGGTTAGATCATGTGGTAATTTTATAGAGCAGGTTGTCACGGACGCGGCCATACCTAATATGTATACATTTTTTTTTATTTATGTAAGTTTTGCACAATGATTTCATTTTTAAAACAAAAAAAATGTTTTAGTGTCTCCATAGTCTAAGAGCCATAGTTTTTTTAGTTTTTGGGCAATTATCTTAAGTAGGGTCTCATTTTTTGCGGGACGGTATGACGGTTTGATTGGCACTATTTTGGGGTGCATATGACTTTTTGATCACTTGCTAGTACACTTTTTGTGACGTAAGATGACAAAAAATTGCTTTTTTTACACCGTTTTTATTTTTTTACGGTGGTCACCTGAGGGGTTAGGTCATGTGATATTTTTATAGAGCCGGTCGATACGGATGTGGTAATACCTAATATGTATACTTTTTTTTATTTATTTAAGTTTTACACAATGATTTCATTTTTGAAACCAAAAAAATCATGTTTTAGTGTATCCATAGTCTAAGAGCCATTGTTTTTTCAGTTTGTGGGCGATTATCTTGGGTAGGGTATGATTTTTGCGGGATGAGATGACGGTTTGATTGGTACTATTTTGGCGTACATGCGACTTTTTTGATCACTTTTATTACCTTTTTTGGGAAGTAAGGTGGGCAAAATTTAAATTTCCTAATAGTTTTTATTTTCTTATTTTTATAGAGTTCACCGTGCGGGGAAAGTAACATGACTGTTTTATAGATCAGGTCGTTACGGACGCGGCGATACCAAACATGTGTAGGGAATTTTATTTTTTTCATTTTTAATCAGTGATAAATGTGTTTTTTGATTTTTACTTTTTTTTCACTTTTTTTCACTTTTTTTTTACCCAGACCCACTTGGTTCTTGAAGATCCAATGGGTCTGATGTCTGTATAATACAGTACAGTACAATATATATTGTACTGTACTGTATTTTACTTACACTTTGTCTGAACAGATCTCTGCCTTTAGCACAGATCTGTTCAGCACCATGGACAGCAGGATGCCTGAGACGGCGTCCTGTTGCCATGGGAACCTTCCCCGTCTGCTCAGTAGTTGTCAGAACTTCGCAGACGGGGAAGGGTAAGGACGGGGCTCTCTGGGGGCTGTCTGGGGGCTCTCTCCTTCTCCATCGGGGGGCTGCAAAGGCACAGCAGCCCCCCGATGGGAGAGGGAGGGAGCTCCCTCTTACTGTTAACTTTTTCCATACAGCGGTCCGTACGGACCGCGGTATGGAAAGGGTTAAACGACTGACATCTGCACAGATGTCAGCCATTTATACCAGGGTGTCAGCAATGTGCTGACACCCTGGTATACCAACTGTACACCAACGATTATTCAAGGGGAGGCGGGCAGGGGATCGTGATCCCGCCTGCCGCACCGCCCACCTCCTGCACCGCCCCCACCGCCCACAACTCCCCCCCTGCACCACCCGCCGGAAAAAAATCATGCAGGGGTGCAGGGGGGGTGCAAAATCTGTATTTTAGGGACACAAAAGTTTTTGATCTGACCGCGGGGATCAGAAACTGCAGAAAGCGCAGCAAACCGCAGGTCTGAATTGACCTGCGGTTTGCGGCGATCGGCGATACGGGGGGGGTTACATGACCCCCCCCTGGCGTTGTGACAGGATGCTGGCTGCATGATTTCAGCCGGCATCCCGTTGCGATTAACCCCCGCGGCGCCGGAATCCCGATTTAAAGTTAGGACGTACCGGTACGCCCTGAGTCCTTAAGGACTCAGGAAATAGGGCGTACCGGTATGCCCTGCATCCTTAAGGGGTTAAGCAGGAAGGAATCATGAATTCAGATGGAAAAAAATGATGAATATGCTAAAAAACGAATATATAGAAATATATTCCATATAGTGCTATATATTCGTAATGACGAAAATTCGTAATGTTTTTCCATCTGAAGTCACGATTCCTCCCTGCTTAAGTAGCTTGTAAGCCAATGATTCATTGGCCCACAAGCAAGAATCAAGGAGGAATCATGTGTTCAGATGGCAAAAATGCTGAATATTCTAAAAACGAATATATAGCACTATATTCTAAATATTCGCTAATTCTCGAAGTGCCAATATTTGAGATTAAAATTCACTATTCGAATGTACACGCTCAACACTAGTAGGTATTTTGTTTTCTTTCTTCCTTTTTATGCACATTATGTAGAGGTCTTGTTTATTCCTTTTTGTGGGTGGGCAGCAGCTTATCAAGCACCTGGAATCCCAGGAGTGCATTGCAATAAACTTTTGTAAAAACTTTTCTCCCCGCATACAAAATAATCTCTCACACACAGCACCAGATATTCCATTAATAAATAGCATTATGGTATGCAACGTAGTTTCCTTCTGCACTGTCTAGAGAGAGAGAGAAAGAGGTAGAGAGATGGAGGTAGCTATGTATTTCTATAAATTTAGAAAGTGCCTACTTCACTATGAGATCACTACTCCAGCACCAGGAGGATGAAGAGAACATCAGTCCAACAATGAAAGCAGGAGAAGTTGGTCCAGAATTTTACCCATATGAGAGGTAACAGATAGCAAGTGTTTAAGGCCTCTTGCACAGAAATGTTTTTTTCAATTTTTTGCGTTCTGTATACGGAACCATTCATTTCAATTGATCCGCCAAAAAAAAACCGGAAGGTACTCTGTATGCCTTCCTTTTCTGTATTTCAGTTTTTCCGTTCCGTTCAAAGGTAGAACATGTCCTATTATTGTCCTCATAACGGACAAGGATAGTACTATTCTATCAGGGGTCAGCTGTTCCGTTCCGCAAAAAATGAAATGCACATGGACGTCATTCATAATTTTTGCGGATCCGTTTTTTGTGGACCGCAAAATACAGAAAAATCCATACGGTCGTGTGCAAGAGGTCTAACACTGATGACCTATCCTCAGCTTAGGTAATCAGGATGTGATTGGTGGGAGTCTGACGTCTGTCACCACCGCCAATCAGCTGCAAAACACCAAAAGGGCACACACTTTGGTGCAAAAATGCAAATTGCGGCTTCCACCAAATATTGATTGAGGCCTGCAATACATCTGCTTCCACAAAATATTGATTAAGGGGTTTGATATGCCTGTTTAAACCAAATATTCATTGAGTCCTGCGATACACCTGTTTCCACAAAATACTGATTGAGGGGTTCTGTAGCAAAAGTGACCCACGGCTGTATTTTGCACGCATTACGCGAATATTACATTGACGATTTTTCGTAATCAAGAAAATAATCTTGAATTTGCGAATTTGCGAATATATGATGAATATCCGCCCAAATATTAGTGAAATATCGCAAATTCGAATTGAGCCCCTGCCGCTCATCACGAATTCCTGCATTATCTGCCTCCAGTTTTATAATAGAGTAGTTACTTTTCATTGTAAAGGTATATATAGATCATGCAGCATTGCCCAAGTGGTGAGTACTGAAACTACTGAAATTCAGAAAAAAGCCATACATAGATAGGGTAAGAAAAAATGATGTGGCATCTACACATGGCCAAAACCCCATCCACATGCAATGACCAAACCAATGGCCACACAATTTTGAACCTAATACCTCAATTTTACCTCAATTTTATAAATCAAAATCTTACAACCATGGTCCACTGCATGAGGCAAGATGTTCATCACATGTGATTGCCACAAAGAGTGTTCTTACCCCTACTGATACAAGGGTAGGTTATTTTGCATAGTTGTAAAATATTGATAAACAGTCACTGACACACTCTTAGCATTAATAAAGGTGATGGCTGCTTAGCATTAGATCAGATGCAAATGTCAAATACCCACAGCATAAATTGACATGTTGTACATGAAAAAAAAGAAAAACAGACAAGTTGAAACTTTTATTTGTGCTATTTTAAGTATTTTATTTTTTATTACAAAAATAAAGGTCTTTGGTATCAAAACAAGGTCAGTTTTTTTTTCTGGGGTAATGCTCAAGAGTATGGCAGTTTCACTTAGACCCTGGAGACACAAAAGTCCCTCTCCCACATAACAGTAACTGATCTAGCCCAACGCCAAACCAGTTAGATGGGACCGTGTATCCACTGTCCATTACATGTTGCTGTAGGATTAACAGGAAATATTTATCTATCTACAGTATCTACCTATCCCACATAAGAGGGCCCAGCTTTACGTTATAATTTTTTAGCCATTTATAACATATAGTGTACAATAATATGTAGATCATCCAGTTTGGGCCACATGATACATTGCTTACACTGCTCTATCCTGCCCACATGGTGATATACAGTTCTCACAAAAACTCAAAGTGTACCTATATAGGGCCATGCTTAGAGCTAAACATGCCTGACATACATCACAGAGGAAATGCCATTTACCCCTGACCTTTTGAACGGCATAGGAGAGTGATGCTGCCCCCTGCTGTCAGCTGTCGACAAACTATAATTGATATAAGTAGCTTTACTGAGTTGCCAATGATTTGGGGGCACTTGGGTAGCATGTATACACATTCTCTTGGTCTAACTTAAACTTACATAAATTGCTACAAAAAGACATTGCAATCTATAGAAAATGTGAGCAAAGCAAGAATTATTATGCATATGAGCAGGGATCCACCTAGCCTTTCTGCAGCCTGAGGCAAAAACTGAAACGGCGCCCCCCCATGCCAATTTCTTAACCTAACCCCTTTACCACAATAAAAGTGCTCATTGCTCATGGCCCTTCCATTGCCCCCTCTTGCCCCTACCTGTTGCTGCCTGAGAGGATCACGTTAACTAGCCTCATTGTTGGTGCTCCCCTGCATATGAGTGTATTTAATGGTGTACTACACAAGTAACATAGTAACATAGTACATAAGGCCGAAAAAAGACATTTGTCTATCCAGTTCGGCCTGTTATCCTGCAAGTTGATCCAGAGGAAGGCAAAAAAAAAACTGTGAGATAGAAGCCAATTTTCCCCACTTTAGGGGAATAAAAAATTCCTTCCCGACTCCAATCAGGCAATCAGAATAACTCCCTGGATCAACGACCCCTCTCTAGTAGCCATAGCCTGTAATATTATTACGCTCCAGAAATACATCCAGGCCCCTCTTGAATTCCTTTATTGTACTCACCATCACCACCTCCTCAGGCAGAGAGTTCCATAGTCTCACTGCTCTTACCGTAAAGAATCCTCTTCTATGTTTGTGTACAAACCTTCTTTCCTCCAGACGCAGAGGATGTCCCCTTGTCATAGTCACAGTCCTGAGGATAAATAGATGATGGGATAGATCTCTGTACTGACCCCTGATATATTTATACATAGTAATTAGATCTCCCCTCAGTCGTCTTTTTTCTCAAGTGAATAACCCTAATTTTGATAATCTTTCAATTTACTGTAGTTGCCCAATTCCAGTTATTACTTTAGTTGCCCTTCTCTGGACCCTCTCCAGCTCTGCTATGTCTGCCTTATTTACAGGAGCCCAGAACTGTACACAGTACTCCATGTGTGGTCTGCCTAGCGATTTGTAAAGTGGTAGGACTATGTTCTTATCACGGGCATCTATGCCCCTTTTGATGCAACCCATTATCTTATTGGCCTTGGCAGCAGCTGCCTGACACTGTTTTTGCAGCTTAGTTTGCTGTTTATTAAAATTCCTAGATCCTTTTCCATGTCAGTGTTACCGAGTCTTTTACCATTTAGTATGTACGGGTGACTTGCATTATTCCTTCCCATGTGCATAACGCTACATTTGTCAGTGTTAAACCTCATCTGCCACTTATCTGCCCAAGCCTCCAATCTATCCAGATCCCTCTGTAGTAGTATACTGTCGTCTTCAGTGTTAATTACTTTACACAGTTTAGTGTCATCTGCGAAAAATTGATACTTTACTATGCAAGCCTTCTACAAGATCATTAATAAATATATTGAAGAGAATAGGGCCCAGTACTGACCCCTGAGGTACCCCACTAGTGACAGTGACGCAATCTGAGTGTGTACCGTTAATAAGACTTAGTGAGACTTAGCAAGTTACTGAGACATTAGAATAATGTTAAGATAAGTAAAGATTATGCTAGTAAACATAAACCTTATGCATAAAATGGTGCACATGCTAAGTACTTTAGTTTTTCTTCATATTGTACATTTTCTTGTTCATTTTTTTTCCACAGGATTTAAAATACATCCTACTGAGACATAACCTTCTATTTAAAGACTGTCAATGATGTGTCACAAAAGCTTAAAATAATTGGTATCATAGGAGCAACCATCATTAAAGATTAATCATCTTTGTGATATAATCAGTGGTCGAATGTACAAAAATGTAGACTATAATAAAAACACAGTGTATTTTTCTTCTCTAGCCGAAACCGAAATAAAGAAAAGTCAAATTGTTCTGTCAAATTACAGTTTTCTTTCCCAATCAAGACTTGTAGTTCAAACTGAAAATAAATCAAAGAGCTAGTATATAGTAAGGTGTTATCATGAAAAGAATCACTTTAGACAATACAATAATTTTTGGTCGTGGCTTTTTTGTGTAAAGTCAATGTATTATTAAACCTGTCAAAATCACAATGGATGCATATTAAGGGCATTAATTAAGGAAACTGAATCTGATTAATGTAATGTCAGATCAGAATCCTGGTTGCTAAGAAATAACAAGGGAAGCTAATTGGGATCTTCATCTAAAGCACCCGTCTTGCCCATCAAATGAGCTACTGTACAATCATTGATACTCAACTGGATCAACTAACTCATACTGTACATACTGAACATTGCTACACTGAGCCATGCATAGTGAAGGACCTTAGGGTGCATGAAACAGAAACTTTCTGATAGGTGCTCATCTGTGTATTAGACATGGCACTATGTATCAGTCTGGCAAAGCATGCTCCTGTAATATAGTCAAATAAACTGGGTTAGTGGAAAAAAAAAAAAAACCTGCCAAAAAGAGAATGTCGGCCATTGTAAGGTGAGTTCATATCAGCATAGATAGAGGTAGAGTCAGCAACTGGTCAGGAATGGTCATAAAGGCTATCCACATTATAATTAGTGATGAGCGGCAGGGGTCATATTCGAATTCATGATATTTCGCAAATATTTTGTAGAATATTCGTTGAATATTCGCAAATTCGAAAATTCGTGATTTCTTTTTTTACTCGAAAAATCGGAAATCGGAAATCGGATTGTGTAATATGCAAATTTTCTGATTCAAATTTTATATTGCGAATTTTTCAACTTACAACTATTAGACAAAGAAGATTATAGCACTATATTAACTAAATTGCTCTATATTCGATTTTTTCGAATATTCTCTATATTGCTATAACTTAGTTTTTTTAAATATTCATAATATTCTAAAACAAGAATATATAGCAATATAGCGAATAT